>NC_137282.1:35000000-35625000 GCF_054371585.1 Giraffa tippelskirchi
GATTCATTTTATTATGGAAGATTCAGCTGAGAGATAAATGCACATACACAGCACGAACAGTATCGACCCCATGGAAACCACAGGAGAAAGCTCAGTTGGCTCCCGAAGCTATCTGATGCAGAGGTGCAGAGACATAAACCAACTTTCATTGTGTTTGTTTTATTTACACTTGTTTATCTCTTTGAAGCAAGGACTTATTATTTGAAAAAGAATTCATTGAAAGGGGAAAAAAAAGACTAAGAGAAGAAACTTTTTAAAAAGTGTCTTTCTGATATCTTGTTTGAAGGTTTTCACTTTGTGGTAAATTATTTTGTTGCATTTTACATTGAACTTGTGCTTGCAAACTTTTACTAGTTAATACATTAACCTTTGTCATTTTTGCCTAAACATATTTATTCCCCAAGCTCTGTTATGAAAAGAATCTACTTTAATACGGTAAGGTGGCTACATATTAGAGTCCAGTTTCATTTATTATCTGGCCTCTTGTGTAGGAGTAGTTGACACTTAAGAACACCTTTCCAAGGCAAAGCCCTCTGACTGCTTTGAAGCAGTCTGTCCACGCTGGGGTTGCAAATACCAGTGGTGTCACAGGGAAAAAACACAATTTTACTTCTGACTGAGTGTCTAGAAGATTCCGTCTGCTCTCCAAACCCCTCTGAGCTATGCAGATGGATCTTTGGAAGAGATAATCTTAAAGCTATATGGTGCAAAATTTTAAACATTCCTTCACATGGTATTGAAAATCAGTATTTTCAGTTGTATCACAAAAATCAAAATTCTGACCCCAACTACAGATACAGAAGATGACATGTACCAAATATCATTCTGCTGAAACAGAAGAGGTAGCTGGGTTTGTCACAGCAGAATTTAGATCCATGTGGCGTGTAAGTATAAATGGCATTCCTAATGGATGGGGCTGGAGGACCATCATATCTCACCCTCGAAATGAGCCATGAGAAGAAATGCTTTGGCTGAGTCAGTGCAGTGATGACACTGGGCTGCATATTTCAAAGGGTGACGTGTACCCAGCAGATGCACGTGTGTGAGGCTTTAATATGTGTAAAGGGTGTGGCAGACAGAAGACTTCACAGGCAACCGCCAATCATGGAGACGCCCTCAGCATCCCTCCTCAGTCCCACAGGATGCGCCACATCTCTGGATGTGAATCACCAAGACACATCTGAGCTATCTCAGCATCAGGGGACTTTGATAACCACACCTCATGCAGAAAAATGGGAGGGATAACGAGCTGAACCAGCTGTGCCCACTTTACAAACCCTGTGAGCACACGTAACCAAGCCCCGCCTCCACCATTCTGGAATTTTCACTTCTCTTGTCTTGTTCCCTAATACACCGGTATCCAAATTCCTGATCGCTCATCTGACTTCTGTTCTTCAAATCACTGACTTCCCTTGACCCCTTTTCCCCATCAGCATTGCTCATCAGCCTGGTGAAGGGCTTGGTAGAGAAAATAAGATCAAGGACATCAAACTTGACAATTTTTCTGTCTGCAAGACTTTTTTATATTAATGATATTTGCTGGTTCATTTGGCGGGTTAAGTTGATAGGAAGGGGATTTGTGGCTGAAGAATTTTAAATGACTTGTTTGGGAGGAAGGCATGAGCCTAATTGTCTTCCATGATATTTAACTACAGGGCATTCAGTGTAAAGTTATCAACTGTATACGGAAAAGGGCTTTCGGTTAGATGGCGTACACTGTGTGATAAGATTCTATCTGCATTTCTCATTTTTATATTAACAATTTTGTGTGTTGGGGGAGACCTAAGAGATCTTCTTAGTAATATGAGAGCTTTTAACTTTAAGTACAGCCAGGCTGAGCCACCATTCACCACACCGAACATGCGCATCCCATTTTCCCATAACGTTGGCGAGGCGGTCTCAGTTGAAACAGGATTCTCCTGTCCCTGTACTGACCCTCAGTGCTCCTGTGGCATGAATGACTGGTTTTTATCTCCTTGTCTTTCTTATGAAGGCTGATTTGACTGTGCCTGCTGACCCACAGCTCCTTTTGAAGTTGCCAGAGTGAACTTAATTGGCATTTGTCAGCATGTTCAATGTCTTGAAGAAGTTTAATATCTCCCCAGTGCATTGTACAGAAATCAATTCCTGGAATAAAGACTCTCTTGGTTCATCAGGAGCCATATCACAATAATAAGAAGAAAACTAACATTAATTCAGAACTATACAAGTTACAATGTATTGACTCATTAATCCTCAGTAATTTTATGAAGCAATAATTGTTATTATCCCCGCTTTACAGATGTGGAAACTGACATACAGATTTGCCCAAGTCTGCCAAGTAGGGAAAGTCTGATCTGGTATTAAACAGATACGTTAGTAAGAAGGTCCCATAGTCAACACAAGATGAAACAGAACAAAGCAAGAAAAGCTACAGTAATGATAATTTTAAAAGTTTTTCAAAAACTACTCTTCTTCATACAAATCTGTCCAAGGATTATGTGTTTGAGTAACAATCATTTCTACAGTGTACACTGAGAAATGCTTCATTAATTTACTTAGAGTTTCCTATGGCCTTTTCTAGAAAAGCCCCAGATCAGCTCTGAGATTCCACAGCTGCTCAAGGAAACCTAAGTAGATAGATCTGGAATTCTCGAGGGTGGGCAAAGAGAGAGAGTACCAAATATTTCATCATATTACTTTAGAAATCCACAGAGAGTTGGAGCTAAACCAGAAGGTTTCCTATGGTGACAGAAGGCATGTTCCATAAAGGAGGAGTTTTTTGTTTCTGTGCTTCTCTTCTATATCCCTGACCGAATAATGCCTACAGCGTAGTAGGTGCTCAAAAAAATACTTTATGAATTAAACAGCTACCATGGATCATAGCCTTTCTATACACCACGTGTGCTTGAAAGCCTGGAGTGTCAAGCAACGGTGAAGTAGAATGGAAAGCGATCTTAATGTCGGTCACACACGTCCTCGCTCCTCTTAGTTCTCATCCTCATTTTTTTCCCCCAAAACACTGAAGAAAATTAAGATCCATGTCCCCGTGAACTGGAAGAGTTCCTTCCTTTGATATATAGTTTTCTACGAGGACAAGAAAAAGATTTTCATTCACTAATTCAGATGGGGAATACTTTTCAACATTATATGTTAGCCATTGGATATAAAGTGAAAAAGAAAGTACTGCATAAGTACTTATATAGTAATTACTATGGGCCTTTAGGGTTCCCAGGTGGTGCTAATGGTAAAAAAAAACCTCCTTGCCAAAGCAGGGGACACAAGAGACATGGGTTTGATCCATGGGTCAGGAAGATCCCCTGGAGGAGGGCATGGCAACCCACTCCAGTATTCTTGCCTGGAGAATCCATGGACAAGGCCTGGCGGTCTACAGTCCAAAGGGCTGCAAAGAGCTGGACGTGACTGAAGTGACTTAACCCGCACACATGCATGGGCCTTTTACTTAATGAATCCTCACCACATTTTACATATGAGAGATGTGGATCACAAAGGTTGTACATGGCAAAGCTGGGATCACAACTGGCTAGCCATGTTGTTAACCAGTAAGTGAAGACCCCTACTCCAACTGTAGCTAAATCTAAAGACACATAATCACACAAAGCCTATCAAAAATTACAAATCTAACAAGTGCCAGGAAGATCGCAGCAGAGGGTGTTGTGGGAGAGCGTGATGGAGCGAGAGGCAGGGTTGGGCTCAGAAAATGACATTCAAGCTGATGTTGGACAGGAGAGTAGCAGTGAGTCAGGCAACGAGCAGGAGGCTTTCTCAATAAGGGGAATTCTAAGTGAGGGGTAAGGCCAAGTGGGCACGCTTGCTGTTCAAAGAAGCGAGAGAAGGGGACAGTGATGTGAGCTTAGGATCTGGGAGCAGGGCAGGTAAGAGGAAGGAGATCGTGTCAGGATTTGGAGCCTAACTTCTGCATTTTTATTTCAACAGGAAGTAACTCTAAGATTTTAGCAGAGATGCGACATGATCCTATTTATGTTTTATAAATATCACTCATTCTTCTTTTATACTTTTATGGCAAAAAGTGTCATGATGATTAATAGAGCATTTATGACACAGTATTTATTCCTTTTAACAGATGTTTTCTCCATGATTTCAGCTAGTTCACTTGTGTCACAGACACCATGTAGAAGATGCTTTTGAAACTGTGTTTAAAACTGTTTCTGAATGAAGATGTGTTTTAACACGATAAATGAGATATATATAAAAAGCAAATTTAGAACATCTCTACATGTTATTATGAAACAGAAGCGATGTAACAGAAATATTAAGTGCTTTATAGATTGTTGATTAAAGTTACAATGAGCTATAGTGCTCCTTGTAGGTTAAGCACATGTTAACATTAATTTATTTAAATATTTAGACAATATTCTCTATACAGAATACTGATGCAATATATAATTATAACGCAATTACAATAATATCATTATAAACCATTATAGTTATTAATACATCATTCTATAATAGGATTAACAGACTCAGGTTTATTATTTAATTCATGGTTTAAATATAACTAATTAAAAGGCAAAAAAATGCCAGCATTTTCTTGGAATTCAGTAAGCAGAATGCCTATACTGGCCTGTATAATGAACTACTAAGACTTTGCAGAGACAATGCAAGTTTTTTTGCAAAACCACCACCTAGAAGAAGAACCTAGCTACCTTTAGGGTGTTGGGTGTTTGTATCTCATGCGTATCAACAAACCGTCTTTCGGAATCAGACGTCAAGACCGCGGCTTACAGCAGTGGTCTTACAGAGCCTTTCCGTTTGTGGCAGGAGACGGGCAGGAACCAGCGCGGCACGAGAGAGCAGGCTCACGGTCCAGCAGCGCCCCCTGGAGGACAATGGCAAAGTAGCAGCCTGTCCGGCCGCCGAAGGAAAGCGAGGAGCCAGGGTCCCCGAGGGGCGGCAGAGAACGGGGCGGCAGAGAACGGGGCGGACGGGCCAGCACGACGGCGGGCGCTGGCGCGTGACTCCGCGGCAAGAGGAGCGCCACGGCCGCATGGAATGGGTCTAGCAGCCCTCCGTCGCCGAGAGTGTCACAGTCGGTAAGGGAAGGTGGCACGTGTGACTTCTCGGTAACAGGGAAGTCCTTCTAAGATTTGAATGCTCTTGCCTATCAGGACATGTGGAAACACTTCGATGGTGATAGCAAAGCATTAAGGCCAGTTTTTTTTTTTTTTTTTTTAAAGGCTGTATTATTGAATCTGCCCCTTGTCAACTTTGAAAATGCCAATGAAAAGAAACCTAGCGATATAGCTCAGGATGTGTGCTGGTGATTCTGCTGTTGTGATGGAAGGTGGGCCTGGTGGTTAATTGACAGTTGATACATTTTTGATACAGCTCAGTGATCACTGGGCTCTCACCAGACTGTACACTTCATATTTTAAGGTGACCTAAAAACGCATAGTACTCAAAAGACAAGAGGGGGAATATTATTAGCCAGAACCTTCTTCTTTCTAGTGATGCATAGATGGAATTATTCTTTTAAGTGGGGTTGGATAAGAGATGCTCCTGAAATACAGCAAATGGGGATTTGAGATGCTGGGGACAACTGTGGTTTATCATCAAGAGGCACGGATAAACAACATTTTCAGGCCATGACAAGGGGATGTAAGGAAGTGTATGGACCCCTCTTGGCCTCAGGACTGCTGAGGGTTTTTGGCTTCCTGCCAATCACTGTGCCAGGGCAGCTTGCTCAGTGCGCCTTGATAACACCACGGCATGTCTTTCAGTTTGAGCTTAAAGCCTCTTGTTTAAAATGTGAGTTAATACTGGTTCAAATACTAGATTCATGTGGTCATAAAAGAATACCAGACCAAGGCCATCTTTTTCACCTACCGACCACATCAGACGTTGAATCCACAGCCTCAGAAGTGTTTTCACTTAGGTAGTTGTACAATTGGACATAAGATCATAACTTCTTAACAGCTCTGAAGACTAGTATTTTATGCAGCACATACCTCTGCATAGTCCAGGACTATGTTGAGAGAAAGCACTGACATACATACATTACCACGGGTAAATAGACA
Source organism: Giraffa tippelskirchi (assembly GCF_054371585.1). Lineage (NCBI taxonomy): Eukaryota > Metazoa > Chordata > Mammalia > Artiodactyla > Giraffidae > Giraffa > Giraffa tippelskirchi. The sequence continues at coordinate 35,006,039 of NC_137282.1, forward strand.
GCTCATGGGAAGCTGCTGTATGACACGGGAGCTCCGCTCAGCGCTCTATGATGACCTGGAGGGGTGTGTGGGGGGTGAGAGGGAGGCTCAAGAGAGAGGGGATGTGTGTACACTTACGGCTGATTCATGACACTGTACAGCAGAAACTGACATAACATTGTGAAGCAATTATCCTCCAATTACAAAAATAAAATAAAATAGACATAAACGTCCCCCTTCATGGAACCCTAGAAGATAATTATTAATCTTATAGTTGTTGATTTGGTTAATTTGTTGCTTGCATTTAAATTTTTTAAAGTTTGGGGTAGGAAGTTAGAGCCCTACAGGTTATTTCAAGCAAGTGCAGAGTGAGGCCCGTATGGCAGTGAGTAGGCTGGAGGCATTCTAGGTAAGGCATTCTAGGTCTGGGTGTGATGTTCAGCCCCCATGGGAATTATCCAATTTGATCCTCATGTTGTTTGATGAAGTAAATATTCTTTCTACCCACCCGATATTCAGGGAATCTGGTGGAGCTACAGTTAATTAACTGCCCAATGTCATACAACTATCAAGTGTGTATTTGGTATTTCTCACCCAATTAAAAATTTAGAAAATGGAAGATTTTTAGAAGAAATAATTAAGATAATTATGCCTCAGTACACACAGATAACTATTAGTAAAACCACAGATTTGCCAGTGACAGACATCGTAATGGACTTAGCAATTGTGAGGCACCACTGTCTCCTACAGACTGCCAACTATTTCCTGCTAATGCTCATTCCAGAAGCAAGACTTCAGAATATTAGAATGATTAGCCAGGAACCTGAATGGTGGAACCGTCTGTCAGGAACCGTCTCCTGGTTTTCAAAAACGAGCTCTTTTAAGCTGTTTGTACACAAATCATTCAGCCAAGAGCAAGACATCAGAAACTCTTAGCAGGAGGCAGATGGGAGGTCAGAGCAGATTATTGCAGCGATGAAAGAAAGCTTATAAAATGAAAAAAACAAAACAAAAAGGCTTTGCCTCCTTTTGTGCATAATAAAATGCTGACACAACTTTAATTATAGTGTTATGAACAGTGCTGTTGGACTCCACCATATGGGACTGAGTACCATAAATATGTTATAGGTTGGTTCTTAGGAAAGGAAAATTTAGAATATACTCTGTAAGAATCATATTTTTATGAGCCTGCTGAAGAGTAGCTGCATGTTGAATCGAGTCAGGAATTCTCAAGACCGTCATAATCAGAGCAGGCAAAGTATATATTTGCTCAGGGAAACATCTGTTGAGGAATTTCTCCCGAGTCTCATCAGTAGTTGGCAAGCTTTACTGCCTTAACTATGTTCTCATTATTGGCCTGTCGGCAGAATAGTTTACACGAGTTGTCCTTCTATCATTAATTCACTGGTAGAGAGACAGCCTTTTTAATGGCTTGTCTTTGTTGAAAATGCTTACAACAAAATTTAAACTAAAAATTCACTTGCTGATTTGTATTTTATTAAATTGTATTCTCAAATTTTATATACATGCAAAGAGCTCTAAAAAGGATATAAATAGCAAGCTATGAAATGAGTGTGAATCAACTGTGGTGTTAAAATCGACAACTCAGCTACTTTTAGAATATTACAGAAGCTGTGTCTTTACCTCTTTACCTGTGGCTTTGTTCATGGAGGTCACACCATCATTTCTGAGGTTCTCAGTGAAATGATCGAAGTTGGCTAAATTACATACATAGAAAAATCTTATTTGCTCCAAATTGAGGTACTTTCCGGCAAAATATACTTTCATCAGACTCTCAAATCAACAACAGGAAGTAAAGCATCTTCTGGAAAAAAAAGAAGAAAGCCAAAAAATCATCATCTTTGATTCATTTATCTCATAGATGTATGCTGCAGGTGGCAATACGTGAACTGCAGGATGGGCTTTGGGGATATGTCTAACATTAGACACATGTGTGACCAGGATGACGGTATTTTCTTTCTGGTTTCCATTTGGTGTTTCTCAAGTGACATCTCGTCAGTAAAAGGCTGTCTTGATAAACTCATTTATATTTTGTTGCATGATGTTACAGTTACTTAAAACCTGTTAAGAACGCTTGGGGGCTTCCCTGGTGGCTCAGTCAGGAAAGAATCTGCCTGCCGTGCAGGAGACCCAGGTTTGATCCCTGGATCGGGAAGATTCCCTGGAGAAGGGAATGGCAACCCACTCCAGTATTCTGACTTGGAAAATTCCACGGACAGGGGAACCTGGTGGGCTACAGTCCATGGGTTCATGGGTTTGCAAAGAGTCAGATACGACTGACTAATACACAAGAACACTTAATATGAAATCTACCTACCCCCTTAAGAAGACACAGTCCAGTGTTGCCACTTACAGGCACCATGTTGTATGGCAGATCTCTGGCTGGCTTAGATGCCCAGTCATGTCCAACTCTTTGCGACTCTATGGACTGTAACCTGCCAGGCTCCTCTGTCTGTGGGATTCTCCAGGCAAGAACACTGGAGTGGGTTGCCATGCCCTCCTCCAGGGAATCTTCCCAATCCAGGGAATCTTCCCAACCCAGGGATCAAACCCACATCTTTTGCTACTCCTGCATTGGCAAGTGGATTCTTTACCACTGCTCCACCTGGGAAGCCCAATCTCTAGAACTTATTTATTTTGTATACATGACACTTCGTATCTGTAGAACAGCAATTCCCCGTGTCCCCTACCCCCAGCCCCTGCTAACCACCATTCTACTCTCTGCTTCCAGGAAAGTGAAAGTGCTAGTCACTCAGTCAAGTCCAGCTCTTTGTGACCCCATGGACTGTAGCCCACCAGGCTCCTCTGTCTGTGGATTTCTCCAGGCAAGAATAGTGGGGTGGGCTGCTATGAGTTTGACTATTTTAGATTCTTTATAGATTCAGAATCACGCAGTCTTTGTCCTTCTGTGACTGGCTTATTTCACTTGGCTTCATGTTCTCCAGGCTCATACATGTTGCATACAGGAGGCTTTCCTTCTTTTTGAAAACTAAATAATATCCCATTGTACAGATCTACCATATTTTCTTTATCCATTCATCTGTCGATGGATATATAGGTTGTTTCCAAGTCTTGGATACTGTAAATAATGCTGCTATGAACATGGAGATGCAGATGTTTCTTCAAGATCTTGATTTTAATTTTAGGATGTGGAGAGACTGCAACCCTTGCACACTCTTGGTGGGAATATAAAGTGGTGCAGTTGCTATGGAAAAAAGTATTGCAGTTCCTCAAAAAATTAAAAATGGCAGTGCCATATGATCCAGCAATCTCACTTCTGGGCATATATGCAAGGGAATTATTTTTGATATGGTACTAGTATCATATCAAAATGTCATATAACTACTAATATAGAATAAGATTCCAATTTCGTTTAACGTTTTCTCTGGTCATAATATTAATATAACCTGGCCAACAATAAGCACAGATGACATTGAATGTACTATTTCTGTTGTAAGTAGTATTAACCTGCAGTTGCTGATGCTATTATTAAGTCTCAGTAAAATAATCGCTTAGGTCATCAATCTCTGCAAGCACCTTTCAGAGTGCTTGATGACAGTGCAAACATCAAGCTGTGCCACATTAAAAAATGATGAATCTCTGTCCAGGTAAAGTTCTGCCCTTTGGCTATCATAATGTATCACCATTTTGTTTACAAATGGGTATTCACTGTGCTAAATGGCAACAGGGTACATGGGATTTTATAAATAGATGGAATGTTGGCACTTGATAATATCAGAACTTATGTGGCTAACAGTGAAACTGGAAATCTAGGGAAAATAAACAATTCCCTGTGAAATAAAAGATTTGTTAAATTAAAATCATGGTGATCATCTGTTTAAGTCCTTAGAGATTATTTGTTTAAAGTATTACGCTCTTCATAGGATAACTCAATTTTTAACTTTAGATTTTCACTCTTAAAAAATGAAGTCCACGTTTCCTACTTAAACATAACTTTACATCACAGACATAATTTTGGTCATTCATAAATTTCAGAGGAATGTGTTTCTGATCTTTGCTGTCAGCCATTAGCCATATTATTTTATTATTTTAGTTTTGGACAAGTGGATTCTATTTTTGACAGGAAATTTATTTCCTGAGCACACAGTGGAAATGGCTGTCTTCGTCTTCTATTTACTGGTCAGTTTATCAGGCGGCTGTGCTTCACTCCTGTGCAACTTTCCCTGTCAGTCAAAGGTGGCGTTTTACAGACACACAAGAGGAAAGGTGTACGGTGCTTGATGTAACTCCTTTCCTTTTCTTTTCTTTCCTCTTCTTTTCTTTTTTAAACTCAAGTATTTTGTCCTGTATCTGTACTTACTATGATAACTATTCTAGTTTTGGCTATATTATCATTCTTTATTCAATGAACATGGTAAAAACTCTATTTTTCAGCATTTTTTTTAAGCACACAGAGAAGTATGGAGACACTACAGTCATCACACAGGAAGACACCACTTAGTTTTATCTAATGTTTACCAATTTGATAAATTCAGATTTTTTAAAGAAATGAGAGATTACAGAAAGAACTGCAGTACTTGGCTACCTTTCCCAGACTGCCTCCCTCCCTCCATTCATATCCTGTTTACTAGGCTGCTTGTCAATTTTGAGTATTCATTTATACTATTACTGCACAAGCATCTATCCTCACACACTATGTCATGTTTTGTACATGTTCTGTCTTTATACAAATAGTTTGAGACTATCATTATTTCAGTTTAGTTCAGTTCAGTCACTCAGTCGTGTCCGACTCTTTGCGACCCCATGAATCGCAGCACGCCAGGCCTCCCTGTCCATCACCAACTCCTGGAGTTTATCCAAACTCATGTCCATTGAGTCGGTGATGCCATCCAGTCATCTGATCCTCTGTCGTCCCCTTCTCCTCCTGCCCCCAATCCTTCCAAAGCATCAGAGTCTTTTCCAATGAGTCAACTCTTTGCATGAGGTGGCCAAAGTATTGGAGTTTCAGCTTCAACATCAGTCCTTCCAATGAACACCCAGGACTGATCTCTTTTAGGATGGACTGGTTGGATCTCCTTGCTGTCTAAGGGACTCTCAAGAGTCTTCTCCAACACCACACTTCAAAAGCATCAATTCTTCAGCACTCAGCTTTCTTTATTGTCCAACTCTCACATCCATACATGACTACTGGAAAAACTGTAGCCTTGACTAGACGGACAACTTGCCTTTATTTTTCAGTATTCTGTTTTTGAATTTTAACCACATTAATACATACATCCCTGAATGATTCATTTTTAGGTCCTGTATGTTATGCTTTTGATGGGGTGCATCACAATTTATCCAATGAGCAGCTAGGCCTGTGCCCAGTCTTTCACTGTGATAAACAGAAATGTGCCACCATATGTATGCTTGACACATGTCCTAGGATTTCTCTGGAAGAGCATCTACTTAAACTTTCAAATGTTTGTATTATATCTACAACTTTACCAGGTCGATGTCCTATTGCCCTCCAGGGTATCTGTATAACTTTACACTTCTGGCAGTACATGAAAGGTCCCTATTTTTCCACAACCTTACCAATGGTTAATATCATCACACAGTTGCAATTTTGTCAGTCTGATGAGTATGAACTCATGTTTTGTGATCTTTTTCATTTCCCTACTTAGAAATGAATTTGAGTATCTTTTCATATATTTATTGGACATCAGATTATCATTGGATTACCTATTAATTTTTTTCTCACTGTTTTGTTGTTGGCCTGTTCTGACTTTCAAAAAGTTAATTTCAATATATTTTCATAATACAACCACAGTAAGTATTATCCATAATAACTATGTTGATTAAGGATTAGAAATACTCTTTTTTGTATTGAGAATTCTTTGATTGTGTGTTATTCCATAAATCTGACAGGAAGTGCTCAATTGCACCATTTATTAATGGTGGTAATATAGTAATCCTCATTTGAGAATATCAAAATAGCAAAGTAAATGGATATTATTCTCCACATAAGTTTGAAACAAAAAATTCAATAAAGTCTTGCAGTTTTGTCCAAAAAAAAAAAAAAAAAAAAAAAAAATGATCTTATAAATACAAGATGCTAGTAGCTATTACATACCTGCATTTACATTGCTTAGTTTGATATAATCTGTCATAAAATATTATAACATCCAATGTAAGTGGAAAAAACCGGGAAAATACATATGGACTCTAAAAATTTAGTTTATTTTATTACTAGACCCACTAAAATTAATAACATAGTATTTATGAAGTCTAAAAACATTAAGGTGACTGAAAAATTAGCATGTTTTGGTGTTAGAGTATATAAAGGTTTATGTCTAAGCATCCTAAAATGCTGACAAAGAAACTTTTTTTCTTTTATGTCAAGGAAAAGTGCTGCATGGTAACTTTTACGTTTAAAAAATGGTGAGTAAGAAGTAAGACCTTTAAAAATTTAAATCTCATTAGACTCGGATAGAAATTTCAACCTCAAAGAGACCTTAGAAATAATCGACTCCAATCCCTTCACTCATAATGACATTGAATTTTAAGGAAGTTGACTAACTTCTCTTAGAAAACACAGCATATTAGCCAGAACCAGAGCTACAGCTGAGGTCTGCTATTCCCTATCAGGTGTGCTTTCCACGGAACCAGGCTGTGTCTTTAGATATTGTGTTCATTGAGAATGCATTTTAAAGAATTTGAGATTGTACTTTTACTACAAATTCATTCCATAGCAAAGTTCATGAATCTTTCGCTTAATTGCAGGACAGAATGGAGTGTATAGTATTTCTACATTACTCTATGAGATAAATGAACTCTTTGCTGCCACTTACCCAAGAGAAAAAGAAGTATTTTCATTAATCTAAATACCTTGTTCTCAACATTTCCCCCACTTCCTACTTTAATGATAATAACCCATTATTAGGACTTACCATGACTGTCATCATCAACTAGTATAGAATTTTTCTTCATGAGAGGGCTTATTCATTCGATGAGATTTTATTAAAGCATCTACTTACTACTAACCATAAACTTGGCTAGGCATGGGAGTGCTCCGTGAAATAAAATGAAGACCCATGACCTGTATGCAAGATACATCCTGTAGTATAAGCAACCCTTCATGTTCTTTTTGTTTGAGTGCTCATATGAGAACTGAAATGAAGCTAAGAGGCAGTTGATGGTTTGAAAGAATCAAGTGACCCAGGGATGGAAGTCTCCCTGTAGATGAAGGCTAGCTGAAGCCACAGTTAGAAAGAGTGTGATCTAGAAATATGACTGGGTCAGAGGGAGGGAGCTATTTGGAGCTTAGATGTTCCAGGAATGATAAGATGTACTAGTGAGATGTATTAGTGAGAGAATAGAGGATATATATATATATATATATATATATATATATATATATATATATATATATATATCTGTATGTATCTGACCGATAGATAAGAAGAGAGTGAACACTATGGACTGAATTGAATTGTGTTCCCCTCCATGCCCCAATTCATATGTTGAAGCCCTAAGCCCCAGTGAAATGATATTTGGAGATGGGGCTTTTGGGAGGTAATTAAGTTTAAATGAGGTCTTAAGGGTAGGACCCTCATGGTGGGATTAGTGCTCTTATAAGAATAAACTCCAGAGAGCTTGCTCTCTCTTCCTTCCCATCATGGGAGTAGTAGATGCCATCACAGCAAGTAGGTGCCATCTGCAACCCAGGAAGAGAGTCTTCACCAGGAATCAACCCTGTTAGGACCTGGATCTTGGACTTCCAGCCTTTAAAACTATGAGAAATAAATTTTTGTTGTTGAAGCCATAGCCTGTGGTATTTTGTTATAGGTGCCTGAGTAGACAGAGAAAGGGTAAGAGAGAGAAAGACAGTGAGAGAGAGAGAAGTAAAGGAATTGACTCAAGCAATTATAAGTCTTGCAAGGCTCAAGTATGTAGTTCAGGCCAGCAGGCTGGACACTAACGTGAGAGGTGGTATCACAGGGTTGAGTTTGAAATTCACAGGGCAGGGAGGCGGGCTAGAAACACAAGCAGGATTTGGATGCTCAGTCTTAAAGTGGGATCAAGGGGTGGGTTGTAGAAGTGAAAACAAAACATCTGCCTTTGGAGTTGACGATAAGCACGTGGACAGCTACACTATTAGGTAATTCATCCACAGAAGTCATCCACTTGATGGTGACATTAGGTGCATGATGCAGTTAATGTACCTTTCTTATTCCCAGAACACATTCAGAGTCTTTCCTGCAGTTAATATCTTCAATGGTCCAAAATGCAACCTGAAGCCTGCATGTGTATGTATGTGCGTGCTCAGTCGCTTTAGTCGTGTCCGATTCTGTGTGACCCACTGGACTGCAGCTCTCCTGGTTCCTCTGTCCATGAGATCCTCCAGGCAAGAATACTAGAGTGGGATGTCATGCCCTCCTCCAGAGGATCTTCCCAACCTAGGGACAGAACCTGTGTCTCTTATGTCTCCTGCATTGGGAGGCAGGTTCTTTACCATTAGCGCCACACAGGAAGCCCCGAAGATTGCATAGCTGGTGATATTTCCAGTGTATCTTCAGCTTAGTCACTTTGGGCTATATTTTTTTCATTCACACTTACAATATTTAATATTTTCATATATCCTTTTCATTGTGGCCTAAACAGTAGATTATTTTCTCAAAAATACATTTACTACTGCGACCACTGTCATTTCGATTTTACTAAGTGGTTAAGAATTATCAAGGTATTAATCAGCCTCATGTTCCAATGACCAACTTCTGATTTTAAAGAGAATTTGGCCTTATTATTTCTATTATTATAAAAACTGAAAGACAAAAGCAATGCACAGATGGTTATGCAGAGGGAGCCCCTGCTTCGTATTTGCAAATCCATAGATGCAGTATACGAATTGATTTTGCAGCTGGAACATCATTAAGCCAGGTGGAAGCCATTTATTTGTACCACAGTAATACTGTTCTACATTTAAATACAGAAAGACTCTGGGCTCTCATTCCAGGTTGCCAGTAGCTTTACTTGTGAAAAATATAATAGTTAATCCAAGGGAACTAAGTGTGTAAATCTTGTCCATCATAAAAATAGAAAGTTAAACTGTTTGCAGAGCAATTGAAGAAATACAGAAGGACTACCAAGATACTGACTCTTTTCCATTGTACATATGTTTTCATAAAAACATGGTGATCCAAGCATACCTTCCCAACAGCTCTATACCCGGAACAATCCAGTTAACCTTCATGCTGCTGCTGCTGCTAAGTTGCTTCAGTCGTCTCCGACTCTGTGCGCCCCCATAGACGGCAGCCCACCGGGCTCCCTCATCCCTGGGATTCTCCAGGCAAGAACACTGGAGTGGGTTTCCATTTCCTTCTCCAATGCATGAAAGGAAAAAGTGAAAGTGAAGTCACTCAGTTGTGTCTGACTCCTAGCGACCCCATGGCCTGCAGCCTACCAGGCTCCTCCGGCTGTGGGATTTTCCAGGCAAGAGTACTGGAGTGGGTTGCCATTGCCTTCTCTGTAACCTTCATGCAGCAGGGACATTTTTACTTTACATATTATCTTATAAAGGCTTCCTTGGTGGCTTAGACGGTAAAGAATCTGCCTGCAATGCAAGAGACCCTATTTTCGATCCCTGGGTTGGGAAGATCGCCTGGAGATAAGAATGGCTACCCACTCTAGTATTTTTGCCTGGAGAATTCCATGGACAGAGGAGCCTGATAGGCTACAGTCCATGGGGTCACAAAGGGTCGAACATGACTGAGCAACTAACACACACACACAGCATCTTATAAATACCCATGTAAAGTTCATGAAACCAGAGGATTTTCTAAAACATGCCTACTAGATATAACACCACAGATTCATACTTTAGCTCAAAGCAAAAGAAAAAGAGAACTTGTGTGTTCTGTGAAGCTCCCATTCTGGAAAGGAAAAAAAAAATTCACAGATTGCTTGATTGTAAATGGATTTTGCAGGGTATAAGGAATTCCTTTCCATCACAACTCTTCAACCTCATCCTGTTTAACCTCTACCTTCTGGGGCTCAGATGCACAAAGTGAAAGAAATGAAGATATGATTCAAGATTCCAACAACAGAAGTCCATTCTGAATATTTCAATGTCATCTCCTTTTTACTGTGGCTCTTTGGATGACCTTACACATGCTGCCTGCACCTTCACACAGTGTGTTAAAGAAAGTACACTCCTCTTCTGCTTGATACACTTTTATAGTGTTATTAATGAGTTAGTCTGCTGGTACTTTAATTGTATTTTAAAAGTTTTAGATGCTTTGCTTATTACAAATCTACTGGTACACTGGAAATGTACATGCCAGGATCGTTATAACCTTCCTTTGAAGTTCCCTCATATCCATCAAGTAAATGACTAAATTAGCAGATAAATACATTATACACGTCGTTACTGCCTCTAAACCTGGAGTCACCAGAGGCGAATGGTCAGGAATGACTGATTCGTGCCCTGGGGCTTCTAATCACCCCGTGATGGATAATCTGAGTCTCTAAATCCAAATTAATCTCAATTGCTTTCTGATAGCATACTTTCTTTCACATTTATGAAATATATTTGTGATAAACAAATGCAGATTAGGAGGATGTATGAAGAAACAACTGGAAACCTGGCTTCATTTTTTCCCCCCACGTACGATTTTGCATTTTGAAAGTATTTGTCTCCTTTACCTCTGTGACCCTTGTCAACATTTGCTGACAGTCGGTGTGCACCGTCATTTCTTCTACTTAATAAGTGTGCTTGTGAGTATTTCAACATTTTCTCATCAAGCAAGTGTAAATGTTAACAGCAGTTCCGCTGCTTCAAATCACTGCTGAGTGGCTATGAGCTGCAGTCTTTATCTGGATGGAAATATCAAAGAGTGTGTAAATGTTGTTGATATTTCCTGCAATGTTTTCCTTGAGAAAACATAAGAAGCTACAGGCACGAGTTCTAATATTTGATTTACTTATGTTTCCAAGTTATTTGCCCAGTAATAGTCATCACATTTATTTGGTCTCACTTTTACATATCTTTCTTTATGAACTGAAAGTGCCACCCCAAATTAATTTCTAATGTCATACCTTTAAGATGAGGTTTCTTTAAAAGGTTTTCTAATATTTGTTCACATTATAAATAGACTGAGATCTACTAATGGACTCAGGATTGATCAAATCAGTTTCTGCCTTATATAGAATTGTGCCATGATAATGATCACCCTTCATTTCTTTTTCATTGTGTTCTTGTTTTTGTGCATATAGTCATTGAAGATTGTTCTTGCATCATAGTGGAAGTGCTGACTGATCTCACATAATAGTAACACTGCAGGAAGAGCTATCCAAGAAGGTAACTTTGAAAGGGAGCCGTGGTTTGGTTTGGGTCATGAGTGAGGACATTGCCAAGTTCTAAAATACTGTCAGAGGTAACACTGTGAGGTGGTTCTTACCAAAACCATTCAGTACAGTAGTACAGGCACTAATTCAAACTAGTTTATATATCAATCAGAACTATTAAGACTATAAGTGTCAAAATTCAACTCAAATCTCCTTAATCAAAAATGGAAAAGGAGTGATTCACATGCCTGGAAAGGCCAGCGGTAGAGAGACATCAGGTGTGACTGGATGCAAGTCAGGCAAGATCAGCAGAATATTTATTCCTATTTCTGACTATTTCTAGACCCTGCTTTGTCTGTGCTGGCTTCATTCCCCGGCTCTGCGTTGGGGTTCCTGGACCACCTGGCTCCCACCGCAATCGGGGCTAGCAGTCGCATTCAAAAACAGCACATTTCTTTCCCCATAGTCCCAGTAAAAACTCCTTAGCTTGACTTTTCATTGGTCCAAGCTAGGTGATCATCTCATTCCTGAATTAGTCTCTGGGGATGGGGACTGTGATAAATTTAATGTTGGTCACATGCTTTGTCTGGTGCTGGTGGTTGGATAGGCCTTGCCTGAAGTATGTGTGGATGGAGGGGGTGAGGTGCCAGGGCTAAATTCTACCCAATGTGACGTGCTGCCCATACGTCTGGAACCAGATGGCCTTGAGTCACCAGATTGCAAGATCCCACCCGCATTCTGCTCTGCAGGGAAGGTCACCTAGTCAAATAGCCCTCCTCCAGGGAGGACTGCCTGCAGTTCCTGCTTATCCCTGAGTCCTGGAGTTCAGTTCCCTACCCGCCTGTGGAATTATTCAAGCTCATCACCTCCTTCCTTGGGAATGAGAGGCACTCCACTGCCTCATTACGACAAAGCCACAAAGCCTGCCTCACACAGTCCCGCTGTTCACTCAGCTCCCAGGCGCAGCCTCCGTGGCCTGCACATCCTCCCCCTGCTGACTGTGTGCACACATGACTAGAATCTGTTCTAAACCTCCTCGGGGAAGTATCCTGTATTTGGCCGTCCCCATAAGGCGAGTGGGGATCCTCCCTCACGAATGTGAATGACAGGTGATTAAAGAAAGACAAGTCCCACAAAAATCAGGGGTTAATTGAATATAAGGATGAATGAATGCTGAGGGTAGGTCCACAAGCCACTAAAGTTAAGTTCGGTTTTGATTCCCAAGTCAACACACCCAGAACTCCTGGTAGGAAGACAGACTAAAACCAACAGATCTCCTGAGGGAACTTGAAACTTTAGAACCTCTTACCTGATGAGGGTCAGGATTATAGCATGAAGGAAACCAAGGCTGATTTTCTCAGCTGATGAAGCACTGCATGTTATCATCTCTTCTATTTCTTTGTTTTTGGAAATTCATTGCATTTAGTAACATGTCAAGGCTCTGATAAGTCCTGTAGTAAAAGCATCTAATCAATATTTTATATCAAGAATTTCCCAGACATATTTGACACAATACATTTGAATATCATCTACTAATACTGAATGAAGATATTTAATAAGATATAACACTTTTAGGGAAAGCTGACATACTCTTCGTCTCTGGAATGTTACATCTTTTAACACTTTGTTTAGAATACCATGGGAATATCTTAAATCTTATAATTCTACTGAATACAGTCATTGCAAAAGAATATTGTGAAAATTATTTATGTGGTCCGATCATCAAAAAAGCAAGAGAGTTCCAGAAAAACATCTATTTCTGCTTTATTGACTGTGCCAAAGCCTTTGACTGTGTGGATCACAATAAACTGTGGAAAATTCTGAAAGAGATGGGAATACCAAACCACCTGAGAAACCTGCCTCTTGAGAAACCTATATGCAGGTCAGGCAGCAACAGTTAGAACTGGACATGGAACAAAAGACTGGTTCCAAATAGGAAAACGAGTATGTCAAGGCTGTATATTGTCACCCTGCTTATTTAACTTATATGCAGAGTACATCATGAGAAACGCTGGGCTGGAGGAAGCACAAGCTGGAATCAAGATTGCCGGGAGAAATATCAATAACCTCAGATATGGAGATAACACCACCCTTATGGCAGAAAGTGAAGAAGAACTAAAGAGCCTCTTGATAAAAGTGAAAGAGGAAAGTGAAAAAGTTGGCTTAAAGTTCAACATTCAGAAAACTAAGATCATGGCATCTGGTCCCATCACCTCATGGCAAATAGATGGGGAAACAGTGGAAACAGTGGCTGACTTTATTTTTTTGGGCTCCAAAATCACTGCTGATGGTGATTTCAGCCATGAAATTAACAGACGCTTACTCCTTGGAAGGAAAGTTATGACTAACCTAGACAGCATATTAAAAAGCAGAGACATTACTTTGCCAACAAAGGTCCGTCTAGTCAAGGCTGTGGTTTTTCCAGTGGTCATGTATGGATGTGAGAGTTGGACTATAAAGAAAGCTGAGCACCAAAGAATTGATGCTTTTGAACTGTGGTGTTGGAGAAGACTCTTGAGAGTCCCTTGGACTGCAAGGAGATCCAACCAGTCCATCCTAAAGGAGATCAGTCCTGAGTGTTCATTGAAGGACTGATGTTGAAGCTGAAACTCCAATATTTTGGCCACCTGATGCAAAGAGCTAACTCATTTGAAAAGACCCCGATGCTGGGAAAGATTGGGGGCAGGAGGAGAAGGGGACAACAGAGGATGAAATGGTTAGATGGCATCACCGACTCAATGGACATGAGTTTGGGTAGACTCTGGGAGTTGGTGATGGACAGGGAGGCCTGGCGTGCTGTGGTTCATGGGGTTGCAAAGAGTCGGCCACGACTGAACGACTGAACTGACTGATCCTTGAGAGCCCTAGTGATTAATAGAAGGAGAATTAGATACTCAACTATTTAAGCTGAATTTCAGTTCTTTAATTCATTTCTCTAGATTAAATCCCCTTAAAAGCTGTTCCCCCCTTAATGTAATTTTAGAATATATATCCAATTGTTATAAAACCAAAAATATTAGCAAAATAGTTATCTCTCTTTTTATCATAAACCCATGGGGGGAAAAGAAGATTAACTTCAGACTTTCTGACCTAAAATACCAGCATATTTTAAAAGGCTAATATTTCAAATACTAATTTCTTTTTTGAGAAAACTATGAAAAAAACCCTGTTTCTAGTATGTGTCTTCTGTGGCCTTCACCACACTCCTGAAAGAATATATTAAAAATAACATGAGATGCAAGTTATGATAAATTGTTCACACAAATTTTCTGCACATATCTTGTTACACAAGGAATCAGTTATGCCAATAAAAACAACAATAACCCACAACCCACAATCAAGTAGTACAGATTGGTTGTGATTTTAAGTGTATTTCATTTTTTATTTGTGCAATCAACTAACAGCTATGTAAATATACTTATCTTTGTTATCTTTAGGGCTTCCGGGATAGCTCAGTTGGTAAAGAATCTGCCTGCAATGCCGGAGACCCTGGTTCGATTCCTGGGTCGGGAAGAACCCCTGGAGAAAGGATAGGCTATCCACTCCAGTATTGTTGGGCTTCCGTTGTGGCTCAGCAAGTAAAGAATCCACCCACAATGCGGGATTTGATCCCTGAGTTGAAAAGGCCCTGGTGGCTCAGACAATAAAGCGTCTGCCTGCAACGCGGGAGACCCAGGTTCAATCCCTGGGTCAGGAAGATCCCCTGGAGAAGGGAATGGCAACCCACTCCAGTACTCTTGCCTGGAAAATTCCATGGACTGAGGAGCCTGGTAGGCTACAGTCCATGGAGTTGCAAAGAGTCAGACACGACTGAGCAACTTCACTTTCACTTTGTTATCTTTAATCTGCACCATATAATTATGCAGAACTTAGGGTAATCTTTTTTTCTGGAAAAATGTGACTGGCTGTCAGTGAGGAAGGTGGTTTTCTTTCTTACAATATAAGCAATCGTGACAGTTCAGATATAACAGGAAAATACCAAGGTAGCTCTTGCTTTTGAAACATTATCTTAAAATAAGAAGGTAAAGAAATGTATTTTCAACTCTTATGGAAGACATAATCATAAATGTTTTGATGATTTAAGAATAAAATATTTTAGATGGGAAGGAGATTAACTGTGTTCATTAGCAAAGTATTCTGACATGGTGGCCAATATTTATGATTTGGGGGATGTTTCAGGTTAAATATGAAAATAGTCCAGCTTTCTAAAATCTCAGATGATTCTACTTGGTCCAGAAAATTTATTTTTGAAATCTCTGTTAGTAATTTCTTTTTTTAGAAAATATGCTTGGATCCTCTCTGGTTCTACCTGGACAATACAGACAGGAACAGGTACAAGTGAAGACTAAGTGGTTTATGCAGATATTCCCATCTTCTTCCATCTCTTCTTGACAATTATTTGTTGGGTTTATAGACATGACACAAAATCAAATCTTGAAGTCTAAACAGATGACCCACTCTGTATCTATAACCTTGGACCACTGGGAAAACTGTATGTGTGTGTGTAAATTTAGTCCCAGGTCTCTTGACAAGGGAAGGCTGGGTGTTAAAGCACAGAAGGCTCTACATCTCAGCACCTACCAGTTATAAATATGTGATGATTTGTGTATGTTTATAATTGTCTCTCTCCTCTAGAGTCTTACTCAAAGGACAGGCAACAGTGTTGGAGGGCTGGCAAATACAATATAGACAAGAATGTGTATCATATACATTTAATGCTTTTTATTGCTGCAGTGACAAATTATCAAAAATGTACTCCTTAAGACAACACAAACTTATAGCTCTATAGGTCAGAAGTGTCACTGGGCTGAAATGAAGGCAGGCTGTGCTCTCTCTGCAGGCTCTCAGGAGGACTTACTTCCCTGTGTTTTTATAGAGGCCTCTTGCTCCCCGGGTTCCTGGCCCTTCCTCCATCTTCAAAATCAGCTGTGTAGCCTCTTCCCATCACCCCTGACTCTGACACTCTTGATTCCCTTCCATAAGGATTCTTGTGATTTCACTGGGTCTGCCCAGATAATTCAGATTATCTCCTGTTTCAAGATCCTTACCTTAACCACATCTGCAAAATCCCTTTTGCTGTAACAGTACCATATTCACTGGGGGTTAGGTTGTCAGCACCATTGGAAGACCACTATTCCATCTGCCACAGGTATAGTATATACCTAAACACCTATGTCTGTATCTAATGGATAGACTTCTCAGCCTACACATTTAGAATGAAAATAAAGATAACTTTTTATTCTTCATAACTCAGTTCAAATTATCTTTTGATCACTGATTTTTTAAGGGTCTCAAACACAATTTCAGCCAGATTGGAACTGCATCCATAAAATGTCAAGGTCTAGGGTGTGGGTATGTGAGGAGTGCCCACGAGGACCCAAGTTCTCTAGTCCACACAGCTTTGCCACTGAGGAGTCCTGCATCCCCATTACAGAAGACGTATTACTTAGAAGCAAGAGGTTGTCTAATTCTCGTTTGCTGTGTATTCATCCATCTGCTCATTCAATAAATGGTCACTGAGTGTGTGTGTGTTGGTCCCTGGTAACCTTGGAATATAAAACATGAATAAGGCATCAAAGCCACTCCCAGATAAACTACTGTCTAATAAGATGAATCCATAAATAAATAGCCATAATACATCTTAGTAAGTGCACTGATGGAAATGTTCATGATATGTTATGAGAGTACTGAGAACAGGGATCCAATCTTGCTGAGAGTGGTGTAAATTTTGATTAGCAAGGGCTCCTTGAGTTGCTGACAGTTGAAACTTAAAAATGAGAAAGAATTAGCTAGGGGTATACAGGAACTGCCAGAGCTGAACCTCCACATTCCGTGAGGACTGAAGATACATTTTCAATTCAGCTCAACAGATACTTATGAACTGGGATGCATGCTAAGGAGAAGCGTGACGACCTAGGAGAACGTTTAATACCGATACTTCCCTTGTCAGGAGGATTAGGGAGAGCCTCTCTGAGGAAGTTACAGACATTAAACACATAATTACAAGTGTGATGAGTGCTATGGAGAAACACTATGGTGATGCAGGGAAAAATAATTTAACCCCGTCAAGAGGGTCAGGGACTGCTGCACGAAGAAATTAATGTTAAAACTGAGACCTGAGTGGTCGGTAGCATTTAACAAAGGAAAGTAGGAAGAGCTGGGAGTTGGAAGAAGAGGAAGCTGCTACAGCATCCAGACAGGGTCCTGAGTTGGGCTGAATGGTGGCAGTGGTCCATCTATTCAAGAAATATTTAGGACACACAATATTTATTAAGATCCTTTTACATTGAAGGCACTGTGCTAAATGCTGGAGCTACTATAATGAATGGCACAATGCTAAATATTTTCAAATTGATTCATGTTTGAGACACAGAGTGAGCAAGACACAAAGACATGGGCTAGATCACAGAAGTTTTATCCCCAAGTGTCATTTTGGTATTTCAAACAAGGGTACTTTGACACTGGAGCATTTGTATTTAGTCATTTAGTGTCTGTTTGGAAGATGAATTTGAGGAGGATGAGGTTCTAGAAGCCAACAGATGTAAAGAGACCACTGAAGTACTTCAAGTAAGTGATGATGGAACCTGAACTAGGAGATAAAAGGAGAAATACTGGTGAAAAGTAGTTGGGAGGTGAAATCAGAACTGATGGTTGAATGAAGTACAGAGAAAGAAAATCAAGAGCCAAATACGAACCACAGCTTCTAATACCAAGGGCAGAGAATGACACGTGAATCCAGGGGCAAACAAGGTTGAGGTGGCAGGCACAGAGTGAGCATCTGGGACTACTTGTCAATGACATGTGATTACATCCTGGATTATCCTGCCGACTTAAACCCAAGTAAAAGTCCTGCTTTAATCTTCACCTGATTTTTCCACATGATGAACCCAGGTTTTTAACTTTTATTTATATCACTGGTGACAGTTGTTGCACTGTCAGTCTTGTTTTGATGCTTTACTGTGATGCAGGGGGAATCCCAGAAAGACAGTGTATTGGGAGACAATTTCTTACTAGTCTACACATTTTTTGGTAGTCAATACACTTTCTCCCTTGAGTATACATGTTCACTTGTCTGAGCACTGGAAGAAGAGCTACTGAAGAGTTGTTTATTTTTACAGGAATAGCTTTCAGACAAACTGTTTGCTGATATTGATCAAATTGCAAAGAAGACCATCCAAGCAAGAACTGCCCCCACAGAGCCACTCTTCTCTGCTGGTCACCACCCAAGCAAAACTATATTCTGGGTAAAAAGGAGGAAATACATGAAACATAACCTCCAGAGACCAACAACAACAAAATAACTTTCAAATCCCAGACTTGGTGCCATGCAACACAGTTCAAGCCCCTTGGGGCTCCAGCACTTGACTAGCTATCGCTGAATGCACTTTGTCACATAGCTTGTGACTCATCAAATGACCTTATTTTATAAAAGAGGTGACTTTAATTTTGCAATAATATATTAAGTATTGCTGTTATTCATATAGAGAAAGAACTGCAAATATGAGTATCAATAATGAAAAAGGAAATGCCCTTCATAGATGTGCATTCTTGTTTCTGAGGCCATTTCTTCTAAAAAATTGTATTTTGTTTGGCTGTAGTTCACTCTTGTCATAACTTTTATAAAACTTGACTTTCTATTCCTCCTACATATTGTATTGACTTCAATTTGATTAACGTATACAATAAATTAGTTATAATTTTTTATAAAGACAGAATTTAAGGCATATACATGTTTATCATAAATGGCTGAGAGACCTAGAGACTGTCCTACAGAGGGGAGTAAGTCAGAAAGACAAAAACAAATAGCATATATTAACGCATGCGTGTGGAATCTAATGAAAATGGTAGAGATGGTCTTATTTGCAAAGCAGAGACAGAAACACAGATGTAGTGAAGACGCATATGGACACCAAGGAGGGCTATGAGATGAACTGGAAGATTGGGATTAGCATATACACACTACTGATACTGTGTGTGCAATAGAGAACTCACGAGAAGTGCTCTGTGGGGATTTAAATGGCAAGAAAATACAAAAAAGGGGACACACACACAAACATATAACTGATTCACTTCACTGTGCACTAGAGACTAACAAAACATTGAGGAGTGACCCCATGGTCCATAGCCCTCCAGGCTCCTCTGACCACGGAATTCTCCAGGCAAGAATACTGGAGTGAGTTGCGATGCCCTTCTCCAGGGGATCTTCCTGACCCAGGGATAGAACCCAGGTCTCAAAGCAACTAACTTCCAATAAAATTTAATTTAAAAAAATGGCTAGGAGAGAATGACAAGCAAAACCTTTTTTATGCAGACCTTTTTAGACCACAAAAAGATAGATATTTTCAGCTTGCCAGCATTGCTAGCCAAGTTAATAACTCATCCTGACCTGTGGGCCCGGCAGACTAATCACACCAGCCTCTGAATTTGGTTAAACAATAGCAACAGAGGCCCACACTGCTCCAGCAAGTCTGAATGGAGCTGTCTTGCTCTTTAACATGAATTTAAAACTGATATGTAAGAAATAATTATGCTCAACTGAAGCCATTTGTTCAAGTAAACTTCTGGGAGTATCTTGTTTCTTTGGAGGTTTTCTGAAAATATCTATGTCTTCTTGATCAGGCAGATACAAAAAAAAAAAACAAAAAACCCCCAGAAAGTCTGGTTTATCATCTGGTAATGACTTAAAAAAAAAAAAAAGAGCCCAGGTTAGTGTCCCTCCCTTTCAGACACAAACCTTCAGGCCACTCATTAGAGTTTTCAAAGTCAAGAGGAGACTCAGGTCCTCCAACTTGAACATTTTTCCACAGCTCTGAAAAGTCAGGGGATTTGCAAAGTGCCCATTGTTTCAGGAAACAGTTTTCCCAGCTGGATTTTAGCATTTTCTTTGCAAGTAAACTGGTTTATTTTAAAGGCTGGGTAGGAAGTGGTCGGAGAAGGAAATGGCAACCCACTCCAGTACTCTTGCCTGGAAAATCCTATGGACAGAGGAGCCTGGTAGGCTGCAGTCCATGGGTTCGCTAAGGGTCGGACACGACTGAGCGACTTCACTTTCACGTTTCACTTTCATGCATTGGAGAAGGAAATGGCAACCCACTCCAGTGTTCTTGCCTGGAGAATCCCAGGGACGGGGGAGCCTGGTGGGCTGCCGTCTGTGGGGTCGCACAGAGTCGGACACGACTGAAGTGACTTAGCAGCAGGAAGTGGTCACATGGTAAAAAAAATCCGCCTGCACTGCAGGAGACCTGGGTTTGATCCTTGGGTTGGGAAGATCCCCTGGAGAAGGGAATGGCTATCTCCTCCAGTATTCTTGCTTGGAGAATCCCATGGACAGAGGAGCCTGGCAGGCTACAGTCCATGGGGTCACACAGAGTTGGACACAACAGAAGCGACTTAGCACGCACGCAGGAACTGAAATACAGTTGAGGTTCTCTAAGACCTATTCTATGAGCAAACAGTCTGTGAACTTACTAACCTAAAGCTTCCTCTGATCTCTCCAGGCAGTAGTCCTGATTACTATTGTTTTATACAATTAGGAACTTCGCTGGTGGCTCAGTGGTAAAGAATCCACCTGCCAATGTAGGAGTCTCAGGTTTGATCCCTGGGGTGGGAAGATCTCCTGAAGGAGGAAATGGCTTCCCACTCCAGTATTCTCACTGGGAGAATCCCATGGACAGAGGAGCCTGGCGGGCTACAGTCCATGGGGTTGCAAAAGAGAGGGACGTGACTTAGAGACTAAACAACATCATACAGTTAGGAAGGCAGGCAGAAAGAGAGGGAGGCAGGGAGAGGAAGACAGAAAAGAAGGAACCTTCCCACTGAGCGGGCTGCTGGTGAGGTGGCTCCTGCCCCCGCGGTGAGGGCTCGCAGGCCTGCAGGACCCTGCGGCAGGGGAGGCAGGGCGGCCCTGGCCTTGTTCTGCAGACTGGTGGGGAGCCGCCTTCCATTGAAGGCCTGGCTGTGGCTCTCAGCAGGGAAGAAGAATGCCTCTTTCCTGGTGTTAGACTGACCATACTGACCCTCCAGGCCAAAAAGACTGGGCTTCCCAGGACTCACTTTTTATGACACCGTGGTTTGAGCTGCTCACAACCATTTCCTATGGTTCAAAATCTGCAGCTCATAGACACGAGTTGGAGCCACAGTCAAGTATGCCACTAACCCAGAAACAGCATCTGTCAGCACCTCAGTCTGGGATTAGGGGCCATCACTCCCACCCTGACTCTGACTTTCACAGGCCTTTATCTTCATCTCGGGAATCTGCTGTCCTTCACTGTCCTTCTCGCCGCCTCCCACCGGGTCCTGGAGAGGCCCTTCTCCATCCATCCAGCTGACCTGAAAACTGGGAGAAGGGAGTTTTGATCCTTTTCAAACCTGTTCCTTCTTCAGTCACCTTTGAGCTCTCATTATTGATGCTTTCTTGGAAAGAATAAAGATCTCTCTTACCAGTGAGAAATGGAGTATTTCCTGCCACATCAGTAAACAAAGAGGCCATAGCTATCAGTGATTCTGGCTTCTAAACATGAGTTTCTGCGCCTGCAGGCTCCCAGGAAGAAGAACAATATCTGCAATCAGGCAGCCGTCAGATTGAGCCACTCCCTACAATGAGCTGCGAGGAGCTCAGACAGTGAAAAACACAGGACACTGCACCCCAGACAGCTGAGGGGCCTTCAAAGAATGATTTCTGTGAGCCCAGACTCTTGCATCTTCCCATATATAGAAAAGCACTAAATTCTTAACTTGAGATATCTGGCTTTCTTTAACTTACAAAAATACTGTGGATGTTCAGACCACCTGCCCTCTGTTGCAAACTTCTATATAACCCGACTCCTCCCCCTGCCTCCTTGGAGCAGTTCTGTCAGGGTTCCTTGAGATGCTGTCTCCCAGGCTTAAGTCCTAAAAATTTCTGCTGAATAAAACATAACCCTCAACTTTTAGGTTGCAACTATTTTTAAAGTTGACATCAGCTATATTTGCTACAACTTTGCTGTTGAAAAACCTTCTACTCAATCTGTATCTGTACCATAGCTGTGTCCCAATCTACTCCATCTCTATTTTTATTTCTCTTTCCATCCTTCATTATATCTCCATCTTTCCCCTTTTCTCTTTATATTTCTTTAACTAACCTGTTAATTTAATTTACCTGTTCCTCTGCTTAGTTCTGTTAAATTTTACTAGCAATAATTCATCGATCGATGAATAAACTGGTGTGTCAGGACCTTGAATAAACCAGTTCTCGGGTTTGAGCTCACATGGTGGCTGGAAAAAGGAATCTGGAGAAGACATGCGGGCATCCTGAGGAGAGGTGTGAGGGCTTGATGAGCGGTGGTGTGAACAATGGAGGAGAGACAGACATTCAAGACGACTCCATGCATAACCACCTGGCTGATTTAAAGAGTGCCGGTGGAATCAACACCATTAGGAAAGTAAAAAGACATGAATCATTCTGTAGGGAAGGCACAGCTTCAATCTGGGAACACACTTAGATATCTAAGAGTGAAAGGCCATCACACTGATGGAACTTCCATGACCAAAGAGGACCACAGTGAAGCATCCTGGTAATATCTTTGTCATTGTTCACAGAGGGTGAAATTAACCCTTGAGTCTCATTTAAAAACAAAAGAGTCACCATCAGTAAAAGTAAATTTTTGCTCTCTTTCAAAATAGAAAACTCTAAGGAATATTAAGGTTCTCATATATTTTACATGAAGCAACCGGACGAGTGTATACTGAGTTTTAGTGGGCTTCTGTGATTCTACTGTTCAGGAGACTCTGCCTGTGAAATATTTTCAGGACCAAGGAAATCTTAGAAGCATACAGAAGGTCTTGGACACATCTCATCAGGCTGGAAAATCTAAACCTGTTGTAAAACACACTGGAAATAACATTTACCAAAGAACTTCATAATTCTGGCCCAAGCCCTAACACTGAAAAAAGGAGGAGAAGGAAAACCTTTTGCAAAAACAAACCCAACACTCTTTCCATCAACCTCCATTGTCTCTTAATGCCTCTGCTTTTTACCTTTGAATTTATGTCCAGTCACATGATTATATTTTTAAGCCAATTAGGATGAAGGACTATAAAAATGGAGAGGGGGAAAGGACAAAGAGTCTTGTATAAAGCCTAGTTTGATGAAATGTTATGAGCCATTAGAAAAAAAGAAAGAAAGTGAAGCTGCTCAGTCATGTCTGACTCTTTGCAACCCCATGGACTGTAGCCTACCAGGCTCCTCTGTCCGTGGAATTTTCCAGGCAAGAGTACTGGAGTGGGTTGCCATTTCCTTCTCTAGGGGATCTCCCCAACCCAGGGATCAAACCCGGGTCTCCCCCACTACAGGCAGACGCTTTACCCTCTGAGCCACCAGGGAAGCCCCATTAGAAAGGCTTTACCAGCTGAGCCATTAGAAGACACAGCTAATGAATAAACTTTTGTGATTCAATTATAAACGAAATACTTCCTCTACTTCTTTTTTCTTGTCTTCTGACGAAACTTCATTAATTACATGTTTAATGCTCATCAAAGAGCTTTAGGACATGTCTTTCTAAACATACAAGATGGTACAAAACTGGGCAGCTAAACACACTGAAGTAGTTAATATAACCTGGCACTTCCAATTTTTGGCTTGAGAGTCAAACTTCTTTTTCTTTCTGCAGTTCTTGATGTGGGTAAACTGGTTAACACCACTCTCTTGTATTTGTAGAATTATTTTTTAACCATTTCAGATAAAGGAAATATAAAGCCAAGGTTCAGAACTTATAAAACATTGTAAGGGAATATATTCCCACAAAACTAAAATGTCAGTTCCTATTGTCTGTAAATAAGCAATTTAAATACAGTCATTTTTTAAAAAACTGAACTGTACATTAGAATGGAGAGTATTCTTGAGAGTCCCTTGGACTGCAAGGAGATCCGATCAATCCATCCTAAAGGAGATCAATCCTGGGTGTTCATTGGAAGGACTGATGCTGAAGCTGAAACTCCAATACTTTGGCCACCTCATGCGAAGAGTTGACTCATTGGAAAAGACCCTAATGCTGGGTAGGACTGGGGGCAGGAGGAGAAGGGGATGACAGAGGATGAGATGGTTGGATGGCATCACTGACTCGATGGACATGGGTTTGGGTGGACTCTGGGAGTTGGTGATGGACAGAGAGGCCTGGCGTGCTGCAGTTCATGGGGTCGCAAAGAGTCAGACATGACTGAGCGACTGAACTGAACTGACTCACAAATTCTAATTTTACAGATAACAAATCAGAGGCCAAAGATGTTAAGACACTTGCCCACTAGCATTGGAAATAATTAGTATTGAATCAGAGATGCCAAAGTCACTAGCTTGGGGGTGTGGATGGGGTGGGGGTGGGATGGAAGTGGGGACGCGATCTTCACAAATGATTTAGTAAAAGCCAAAGAAGATAGGCTATGATCATTTTAACTGAGCTTCACAGTTCTTCAAATATCCTATTTTTTATAAAAGCAAATGAAAAGATGAGCACCGTGTATTTCCATAAGCTTTAAAATATTTTCTTATTTAAAAATCACTTTCAGTAATATCACAACTGAAGTACACTTGGCAATGTTTTTTTTTTTCAGGTTCACACAAGTTCATTATGTTGACCAGAAATCATGTGACAGTTAGTACAAGTTTTGGCAGAAGCTGCTAGGGAAAAAAGTCCCTTTATAGTCAGAAATGACCCTTTCACTCCCTCAATCAGAGACTTAAAGAGCGGGAATATTGGGGAATTAACATTTGGCTCAGAACTCTTATGACTTCTCCAGGCTGGCCGTCACCACAAGGCACTGCTTATCTTCACTCTCGTAAGATTTTCTAGCTCAGTGGGTCAGGAATGCTCAGCACTTTGGCTAAGTACCCACACTAATTTCTTCCTTCCCCATCATTTATAGACTGGAAACTCCCTCTTACTTTTCAATTTATGAATATGAAACAAATGTCAACATTTTAGTTTGAAAAAGATACTATGATTCAACACTCAGAACATATTCAGCAATGACTCAACACTCAGGGCATATTCAGCAAATTTTACCTGTAAAAAAAGCTAATGTTGCTAATAGTGGAAGAAGATACAGTTATTTCATATTCAGCTTTGCTTCTTTTTTCCTCTATTTTTATATGTTGTTTGCTGTAGTGATGGGGACCAAGTATTTTTCCCCTCAGATTCCTCCTTAATGTGTAATGAATAATTGTGTTGAAGCACAACACTAATATAGCAATTATAGGCTGCTTGTATAGAAACCTTCACATGCTACTTCAGAAATTACAGGGACAGGAAATTTAGGATTATTGAGGTTTCTATATACATGGAACAAACCTCCAAATAACACAGTGATGAAACACAAAACATGGTCCGCTAAATGGCCGCCGCTCTGTTGGCATTAATGTTTTCGGCATGGCGCCTCTAGTACTTGATGGGGTTTATAACTGCTAGAGAGGGCCCCAGTGCCCAGACGGGTTGAGGTGTTGTCTCAGCACACCTATGGTATCAGAGTCCTCTGACCAACTCAGCTGAGCGGGCTAATGTGTAGTTCAGTTCAGTTCAGTTCAGTCGCTCAGTCGTGTCCAACTCTTTGCGACCGCATGAACTGCAGCACGCCAGGCCTCCATGTCCATCACCAACTCCCAGAGTTTATTCAAACCCATGTCCATCGAGTCAGTGATGCCATCCAACCATCTCATCCTCTGTCATCCCCTTCTCCTCCTGCCCCCAATCCTTCCCAGCATCAGGGTCTTTTCCAATGAGTCAGCTCTTTGCATGAGGTGGCCAAAGTATTGGAGTTTCAGCTTCAACATCAGTCCTTCCAATGAACACTCAGGACTGATCTCCTTTATGATGGACTGGTTGGATCTCCTTGCAGTCCAAGGGACTCTCAAGAGTCTTCTCCAACACCACAGCTCAAAAGCATCAATTCTTCAGCACTCAGCTTTCTTCACTGTCCAACTCTCACATCTATACATGACCACTGGAAAAACCATAGCCTTGACTAGATGGACCTTTGTTGGCAAAGTAATGTCTCTGCTTTTAAATATGAGCTAAAGGTTGTGACCATTCCCTGCTTCTCAAAGAGAAAAACTACTCTACAACCATAAACCGGAGGCCATTCTCTGTTCATGGATGCCTGCAGCTCTCCATTCCTGGCCGTAGAAAGGGATAAAATGCAAAACCTAGCAATTCCGCTATAGATAAACTTAGAGCTCAGAGATTAAAATATCACATTGCCTCGTGGCCAAGGGCACCGTTTGGAGTTTCATCAGCTTGTGCTGAAGTCACAGTTCAGGATTTAAAAAAAAAAAAAAAATCCCAGTTCAACCTCTGAGTCATGTAATCTTGTGGAAATGATTTGACTGTTTGCAGAGGTCAAATATGGTATTTAACTCATCAGCTTTCTGGGAGATTTAATGTACCTGGCAAATGGGAGTCAATAAACATTAGCTATCTCTATTAATTATTTCATTTTTATGTACACATGGCTGGTTTCATGTCTGTTTCAGTAAAGTGGTTAACATTTATTCGTCTGTTGAGATCATTCTAGAAGCACTTCAGCTGTTGACACCCAAACACAGTTTGCATTATTCAGTGCATTGCTAAATCACTTTTTGAAATGCTCTTCATTAACCTATTCTCTCCACAGTTCTTAACAAAATCGATTTTCCTTGTGATAAATTTTCTTCATATAGATTGGCTAAAAATGCTAAACAAGTGATGAGCACCCTTAAAAAAACTCGTAAACTTACAGAGAAACTGCATATTGTGCAGAGTTTTCATACTCCTCCCTCACCTTCCCCTGAAGCTTACAAACTACATAATCATGGGGTAAAAGTCGTGATATATTATTTTCAACAAAAAGGAATACTTAATGATTGAACTTTAAAAAATAACATTCTAAAAACAATCATTTATCAATAGAGTCACATTTGTAGAGAACAAACTTACGGTTGGTTACCAAGGTGGGGGGAGAGGGGATGGGGTGGGCTGGGAGATTGGGATTGACATATATACTCACTACTATATAAAACAGATAACTGGGCGACCTTACTGTACACAGCACAGAGGACTCAGTGCTCTTTGGTGACCTAAACAGGAAGGAAATCCAAACAAGAGAGGATATATGTATACATACAGCTGATTCAGTTTGCTGTACAGCAGAAACTAACACCACATTGAAAAGCAACTATACTCCAGTAATAGTTACTTTAAAAATAATCAAGTATAGCCTCACTTATTGTGAAGTGTCATATTTTTCCCTGAAAAGTTTGCGTGTGTGCTCAGTCGTCTCTGACTCTGTGCGACCCCATGGACTGTAGCTGCCAGGCTCCTCTGTCCCTGGGATTCTCCAGGCAACAATCCTGGAGTGGGTTGCCATGCCCTCCTCCTCCAGGGGGTCTTCCTGACCCAGGGATCAAATTCACATCTGTGGCTCCTGAATTGCAGGAGGATTCTTTACCACTGAGCCATCCGGAAGCCCTTGAAAAGTTTAATTGAGTGAAAAAGGTGCAGATTAGTCTCTTACTATTGGTAGTTAATATTAACAAAATTGTTACAGACTTGGAACAGTAACTTTCTATAAATATATGAAGAATCCACTCATTAATGGGATCATTCATTCTTCTAGTATATATTTATTGAATTCATAGCATTTGAAGAACTAAAATTAAGTTGCATGTTTTGTATTTACAGAAAAGTAATGTTCCAATTTTTGTTGTGCAAAATAGTTTCATGGTTCCTCTCCATATTATTACAAAGTTTTGTGATCCATTTACAAGTTACAAAAAAAAACTCTACATGAAAGATATCCTGGAATTTTCAGCTTTTAATTAGTTGATTGGAATTTCTTTTATTAATTGGGCCTTGAATGAATTTCCTCTGTGGTACTTTTTCTGTATACCTACCTGGAATCCTGTTAAAATTCCAGGTAAAGAAATAAGCTCATTTGTAGTCACACTTACATTTTTTACCACTAAGATATTAGTTGCTAAATAAATCATTACCAGTGAAATATATTTTTTCTGGTGCATATTCTTTATATTCCTCCCAAAATATTTATTCATGCATTTCAAGATTAATATACATTATATGTTAGCTTAGAAATATTTGGTCTGATTTCCATATTATGAAAAACATTATAAAATTTTGCTTTGGTCCAATTTTGATCCAATTTCCACATTATGAAAAATGTTCTAAAATTTGCTTTTGTCAAATTCCTGACACACTTTCTCTATGCTTTCCACTGGTATTTGAAATGCATTTGAGTTCACTCATATACAGCTATTTTACTGTCGTGGAAACATGTTTCCTCAGCTCTGATAATAAAATGATAAGATGGAGAGTGACCGATACAAGGATGAAAAATAGATTTCAATTCCAGTGCTAACTCTGGTCAGATAGTGCCAACGGGGATTTCTTTGCTGAAGACAGTTTAGAAGGCACACCCAGGACTAGCGGGAGGGTGCTCTGCAGACATGGTGTCATGTCGTGCAGTTTAACTGGAAACAACCAGTGAATAATCAGTATTTTATTAAATAACAGCAGTTAAAATCTACTAATTTCAAGGCTGGGGATTAGAATTGTAAACAATTCATATTTCTTAGCATGTATACAATTTGATGATAAAATAAACCATGTGGCCATAGTCTGGTTGTAATCTAGTTATTATTCCTCATTTTACTGTTTGTATTCTTGCAGCATCTCCAGCTCCACATATTTCTGGGAATATGTGAAAACGGTAGAGGTAGTGATCAGTGCTTGGGAGGAAGTGTGGGAGTAGCGTAGTGCAATCACCACACAACAAACCCCAGTCCTTTGTTTTCTCCTACATTTTCTCTCGTGGTATATTTCAGAGATGTCATTCTAATAGGGTAGCTGCACAACTGACTTAACGAGAAACGTGTCCGACAAACACCTGATCCTTTTTATTATTCATTCAAAAGGCATAAATGGGAACCCAGCCTGTGTCAGCTACCCTGTGACACCATGAGCCACAACAGGGGAGGAACATCAATGTGATCTCATGGAGCTAATAGTCCAATGAGAGACAAGCAACCACTATAAATACAGAAACAAGATACAAGCAACTTGTGATGTGTTATAAAGAAGACATAGAGAAAGGCATAAAGCCTCATATTAGTGATCAGCATTTTAACACATGTACCTGGGCTTTATATTTCATATGCTCCATGAGTATCTTGTGTGTGCTTTATTGCACAGGTGACAGACATCTCTTAAAGAGAAATTTGTAATGGTATTCAATGCACAGAACCATCAGAAAGAGGTTCTAGAACACTGTTCTAGTGAATATCTAACAAGGAATGTATGGGTAAAGAAAAATAATTATTTTTGAAGTCATATTTATTATTATATTGCAAGGCCTGTGTTGTCACTGATTTCTATCTTTATCTAATTTACGTGGATGGGAAAGTAGATAAGGGCTAATCTTTGGGTGGGATCCACTGACATTAAGTTATATCTTGATAATAGTTTTTTACCTCCTAGGAGAAATGGAGTACAATTAGCTTTCATTTGTTGCTTTTCTAGAAATGAAATAGCTTATTCAAACTCAGTTCACTTTTTTTATCTGAAGCCAAATTCAGTGTTAATTAGCTACTGAGATTTTAGAAAAATTTGATTTTAGAAAAACCTCAGTGAAATTTCTCATTGACTCAATGTTTGATAGAAAATTTATGTCACTTAGTTAAAATCAAGAATAAAAGAAATAATTATACTTCTGTACACAATGTGTCTCTCTTCCCCTTTTTATTTATTTATTTGCTTTGTAGCTTTGACAGAACATGTCTGAAATGATGAAATAAGTGAAGATGCTAAGTAAAAATGGAAAATAAAATTGTCAAACTTCAGAAGAATATAGGTTACTACAGACAATGCGCCCATAACTGGGAAATATACATTAGAGCTATCCAACAGGCGCTGTAGATCAATAAACCATTTTAAAAGCTTTCAAAGCTTAAACTCTTTGGAAGCTTTTAAGATGCTGTGAATCTGAAAATGCATGCTTTACAATGACCTGAGAGCACAGGTGGAGATTTAGGAGAATGATTCTTGCAGATGGATGGTGTTTTAAAATCTGTGACAATACTACATGAGTAGATTCTCATACATTTTTAAAAGCACCTGTATAAAATATTGGTTGTCTTTGGTGAGCTGTTTTAAATAACAAAACATAATAGACAAGATAAGCCTTGGGCTGAACTTATGACTTTTTTCTTTTCTTTTTTTTATTCTGAGATGGGTAAAAAAATAACTCATTTCTCAATGGTAATTTAGTCAAAAAATGAAATGCTTGAAATCTTTTTAAAAAATGAAATGCTTGAAATCTTTTTAACATGGACAAAAAAGGAGCTGTAAAAATGGTTTTCATTTAGCATTCAGAGTTGGACAGTTGAATGGAAGAAGTCTTATTTGGGGACCTGAGAATTTATATTATCAGTTTATTTTCACTGAAAGACTGAATCAACAGATTATTTGCTGCTGCTGCTGCTAAGTCACTTCAGTTGTGTCCGACTCTGTGAGACCCCATAGACAGCAGCCCACCAGGCTCTGCTGTCCCTGGGATTCTCCAGGCAAGAACACTGGAGTGGGTAAATTTCAAGACTATTTAAGCAAATAGTCAAAATATCATGAATTTTCAGTAAATTTCAACAAAACTCTTAGGGGATCTTACTTCTTTATTCTGTTGTTGCAATTCATTTTCCCCCAGCTTCACTGAGGTATTAATGATGTACAGCATTGTGTAAGCTTAAGTATAAAACAATGATTTGATATATGTATATGTTGCTAAATGATGATCACAATAAGGTTTGTTAACATCCAACACCTAATAAAGTTACTTTTTTTGTTGCTGTGGTAAAAAAATTAAGGTCTACTACCTTAGCAAATATACGATACAGTATTGGTAATTGTAGTCCCTATTCTGTACATTACATCCCCAGAACTTATTCATCTTATAATTGACTGTTTGTACCCCTGGGCTGGGAAGATCCCTTGGAAAAGGGAATGACAACCCACTCTAGTATTCTTGCCTGGGAAATCCCATGGACTGAGGAGCCTGGCGGGCTACAGTCCATAGGGTCACAACGAGTCAGACGTGACTGAAGCGACTTAGCACACACTTTTGATGACCTTCAACCTATTCCCTTTCACCCTCCCTCCTGCTCCTGGCAACCACCAGTCTGCCCTCTGCTTCTATGAGGGCATTTATTTTTTAGATTCCACATATAAATGAGATCATATGGTATTTATCTTTCTCTAATTTATTTCACTTAGCATAATACCCTGGAGGTATGTTCATGGCAATATTTCTATATTTTTTATATTTAAATAATATTTCATTGTATATATACCACATTATCTAATTCATCATCAGTGATGAAGGATCACTTACGTTATTCCCATGTCTTAGCAGTAACTAACATATACATACTGTGTATGTTGTTAGGAACATGAGGGTGGAAATATATCTTTGAGATACTGATATCATTTCCTTCAGATACATAACCAGAAGCAGGATTGCTGGATCTTGTGGTAGCTTCATTTTTAATTTTTTGAGGAAACTCCATTCTGTTTTCCATAGTGTTTGTACTAGTTTACATTCCCATCAACAACATACAAGAGTTCCCTTCTCTCTACACCCTCATCAGCTGTTATCCTTTGTCTACTTGATGACAATCATTCTGACATATGTGAGGTGATAGCTCACTGTGATTCTGATCTGCATTTCCCTGATGACTATGCTAAGCACCTTTTCATGGACCTACTGGACATCTGGACATCTTCTCTGGAAAAAAAGTCTATCAGGTCCTCTGCCCATTTTTAAATTGGAATATTTGCTTTTTTTGTTGTTGAGTTGTAAGAGTTCCTTACTTTTTTTATATTAACCCGTTATCAGATACGTGGTTTACAAATATTTTCCCCCATCCTATAGGTTACCTTTCTATTTTGTTATCTTGTCTCCTGCACTACAGAAGATTTTCAGTTTGATGAAGTCTAACTTTTTTAATTTTTGCTTTTGTTGCTTGTACTTTTGATGTCATATCTGTAAAACCATGCTATGACCTATGTCAAAGGACTTTTTTCCTGATTGAGGAATTTTAAAACACACTTCTAAGAGGAATTTGAGGCATTGGTACTATACACGGTATGAAATGGTCTCAAATTTTACAAACACTGATTGAGATTCATGGAAACTACAAAATTCACTTTGTTTCCCTTTATAAGTGTGAAAGTTGCTCAGTCATGTTCAACTCTTTGCATCTCCATGGACTGGAGCCCACCAGGCTCCTCTGTCCATGGAATTCTCCAGGCAAGACTACTGGAGTGGGTAGCTGTTCCCTTCTCCAGGGATCTTCCCGACCCAGGGACTGAACCCAGGTCTCCCTCACTGCAGGCAGATTCTTTACTGTCTGAGCCACCAGAGAAGCCCTTTGCTTTAAAACCTCTTGCCTAATAGTTATGGTCCACGGCTCTAGGCTTGGCCGTTCATCTCCGGAGTTTCCATTGCAGCTGTCTAATCACTCTCAGCGCATTAGTTGAATTCTGTGTACACACATGATGTGCTTCCAGGAACAGACACAAGCTTAGCTGGAATATCTGCCATGGACTAGCTCCTTTATCCACTCATGTGAACTGAAGTTCCTTTCTCTATTTGTGGCTCTCTGAAAACCTTCAGCTGTGCTCCTTCTCCCCAGATTTCCCCTCAGATCATTCTTGCCTCAGAGAAGGCGATGGCACCCCACTCCAGTACTCTTGCCTGGCAAATCCCATGGACGGAGGAGCCTGGTAGGCTGCAGTCCATGGGGTCGCTACGAGTCGGACTCGACTGAGGGACTTCACTTTCACTTTTCACTTTCATGCATTGGAGAAGGAAATGGCAACCCATTCCAGTGTTCTTCCCTGAAGAATCCCAGGGACGGGGGAGCCTGGTGGGCTGCCATCTATGAGGTCGCACAGAGTCGGATACGACTGAAGCAACTTAGCTGCAGCAGCTGCATTCTTGCCTTATAATTGACTACGGGAGTCCTCCTGGGTTCTAACCATGGACATTCAGACATGATTTTATAGTTTACCCCTGGCTACTTATGCTTTCAGAAGGAATTCAGAGATGATCTCTCCATCTGATCTTCCTACATTTTTTAAAAATAAAGTTTTGCTCTTGGAATTTCCTGGTACTTTCTACAATTTGGTAAATTTCCAACACTTGGGTGATGTGCAAATTATAAATTCTGAAACTTTCAACAGTCATTTTTTTTTGACAGTTATAATGCCTGATATTTCTTCTACACTAGTCTGTTTGTATTCATTTCCATGGTGGAAAAGTTCAGAGGAAGGCAAGGCTGAGTGGACAGCAATGTTGGGAAATGGATAGTTTTTCCCCAAAGAGGCAACACTGGTGGACTTTTATTGAATTCACCAAAATCCTTTTTCTCTGACCCTTGGGCAGACGAGCTGTTAGCACATCAGAGTGAATCTAGCTTTCAAAAGCAGAGTCACACTAGCCAAACTGCCAGCACTGTCAGAAAACCAGGAGGTCAATGTGTTCACACGAGAAGCAGAACCGTGCTGGTGAATGACAACCCTCACGTCCGCACAACTAGTTCAGCGCTTTTCAATTGACTGAAACTGAATCATGATCAAAAGTTGGCTTGGTGAGAAGAACAAAGGGTGGGAATTATAAGACTAAGTTTTTAGTGAATCAGGCAAAAACAGCTGGACGATACCCACAGAGATTCCTGGAGTTCTTTTGACTATGATGCTCTGTAGGTCAGTGTTATGACAGAAGGATCAGAATTTATGGACAGGCTGTTGGTTAGCTCACAGGGTTATGAGAAGGATGGGGAGTGACGATCAGAGGTGAGCGGGAATGAAGTAAAGCTTGTTGAAGCCACGCTAACAAACTCGGGGAGCAGCATCACGCTGCCCAGGGCTCCAGGTGGCCCTGGTCACGGGGGCCCGCCATGCACCTCCGACGCTGAGGTCCCTCCAGACTCCAGGAGCTGTAGCGGCTCTGTGCCTGGAGCTGTGTCCCCACTGGTTCTGCTTCTCTGTTTCCTCACCTTTGCATTCCAGGCCTGGTGGGTGCCTCAGCTGGTCTGGGCCTCCTGCTAGGACACACACTGCATGAATGTCCCAAGCATAGAGACAGAGTGAGGTAGCGGGCAGACAAAAAAAGAAAAAGGTGGTAAATATTCATCAGAACTCCTCACGGCCACAGTAGGCACCCCATCCATGTAGACAGTGGTAGGATGGGAACTGGGATTCCACTTGTATAGACATTGGGGTCATGCAGGCTTGGTATCGAGTTCCAAGTCTGCCCCTTCCTTACAGTGTTGGAAACCAAAAGAAAAGTGCTTAGTATGCTGCTTGGCACAGGGGATGTGCTCATTAAGGAGAAGTTACTACTGTCACTTCCAGTTCTGCAGAACCCTGAGCTCATTCACGCATCCTCTCTGCACCGGGCTAGTCCTAGGGGCCTGGCAGGTGACTGTGAGTGGTTCTCTACTGTCATCCTTTATGTGCTGGTTTCACAGCAGACTCGTCAAGGGCAATGCAGTCTGCCTTATTTTCAAATTCTAGGAAAAGCTTGACTTAGTATCCATGGACAACATTCATTAGGGTTGTTATAGAAAGAAGAAATAACATGACATATGAGAGAATGCCTCGCCTGTTACACAGCACATGTTAGGAATTCAAAGGTATAAACCTTATATACTTTTCTCTAGAATTTTTTTTAAGCCTTTGCATCTCAAAACAAAAATTACAAATAAAATCAATTAATAAAATTATTGGTTGAGTTATAAGTTTGTTCAGTACCACAACTGTATGTCTTGCCTTCTTGTACCCAGTGGTGTACAATGATCTAGACACTGCCTTCTGACTGGGGGCAGAACGTAAACAAGAGACATGCTTTCTTAGCTTGGTCACAGGTAAGTTTCAGTTTAAATAGATTTAACAAATTATTTCAAATTTACAGCATGAGATTTATTTTCTCCCTCATTTTTGGAAGATATGAACATGTCTTTCCTAACAAGAAAGGTAAAAAAAAGTCTCTGTAGTTTTCTTTTTATAAAGCACATAATATTTACTAAGCATCTATTCTGTTCTAATAAAGCCATTATAAGGTTATACTATCTAATGTGATTCTCAAAACAGCTCTGCAAAGTCAGAGTTATTGTTATCACTGTGAATTTTTTTAAGTAGGCAAATTTATTTCACTTTAAACCTGGTTAAAGAGAAAGATGACTTTTCCTGTGTGTTTTCTTTGACTAACACATAAGACATTTCACCTGTTTTTTTAAGCATGACACCAACAACTCCAAGACTCACTAATAGAGTAACGAGAGCTGGTACCCCGTATGCATCAGAACTAAAAACAGCCAGGGTCACCCCACTTCGCAGGGTGGTGTGTACAGATGTTCATGCAGGCAGCTCAACATTGTGGCTGAGAACCCACAGCAAAGCCAGACTGCCTGAGCTCAAACCTCAGTTCTACCACTGCTCAGCTGTACAGCCTTGGAAAGTCACCTAACTTCTCCGTGCCTTAGTTTTCTCATTAGTAAAAGGGGGGATAATAATAATCACTACCTGGAAAAAAGTAAATGAGGCAAGTACCTCAAGTTTACTCTTTTAACAGGTGAGGAAACAAATTATCAGTTGAGGGGAGAGGCAAAGGAAAACAATATTTTCAAGTCAGAGCCCATATTTCATCCTTACATTTCATCAGCATCTCACAAGGTGTTATTAGCAGGTAAATGTCAGAAAAATGCTTCTCAGATCAACAAATAAGTAAATCACTATAAGTTTATTATGTTGGCTTTTGGGGGGAGGGGAGAAGAAAATAGTGTAAGAGAAAATGGAAGCAATATTCATTTAGAAGTCCCCAAACTTTATAATAAATAAGGCATTGAAACCTTTCTCCTAAATGCTTATAACAGAGGTGAGGAAGTATCTTTCTCTTTAAGGAGACAGAGACCTCTTAGAAACAGTGTGGGATTTTATTTTATTTATTTTTTAAAGTCTATTGAATTTGTTAAAATAATGCTTCTGTTTTACGTTTTGGTTTTTTGGCCACAAGGCACATGGAATCTTAGTTCTTCAACCAGGGACTGGACCCGCATCCTTGCCCTGGGAAGTCTTAACCACTGGACCCCCGGGAAGCCTCGGGATACAGTGTGGTGTTTTAAAGGCAGATCTGCTGCTGCTGCTGCTGCTAAGTCGCTTCAGTCGTGTCCGACTCTGTGCGACCCCATGGACTGCAGCCTACCAGGCTCCTCTGTCCATGGGATTTTCCAGACAAGAGTACTGGAGTGGGGTGCCATAAAGGCAGATCTAGAAGGGCTTAAATAATAGATCCGCTACTTACTCTACTTATGACCTTGGGGAAATAACTACTCAGCCTCGAGTACCACTCTTATCTGTAACACGGAGAAAGGAACACAGAAACAGAAAATCAGACTGTGCATGAAATCACCCGATGCATCTGTGGCACGCAGACATGCGTTCTCTTCCCGTTTTGGTAGATAAGCTCTTTTAAAAGAAGAAGGTAGAAGTGGAATGAAATTTGTGGTGTGACTCTTTGCCACCTTTTAAACAATTAATAGAAGAACTGAAAGAACAGAATAGAAAAAAAAAAAAAACAGAACTTTAATCTTCTGTTCCACTGTGATGACTATGTAGAGGTCAAATCACTTTTTAAAACTGAAGTACGGTTGCTTTAGGATACTGTGTTAAGTTTTGAGTGTACAGCACAGTAATGAGGTATTTTGCACCTTTCATATGTAAGGGCATTGCCACTGACTGTTACCTTGAGTGTCTAGATATACGTTGTCATATTGTGACATGGACAAATGTGAAGCAACCCAAATTTGAAACAGATGGGCCAATCAGATACCAACAGTCAGTAAGAAGTAATTTTTAGTAGAAGATAGAGAAAATGCTAATCTCAGAAACCTA
The DNA here is from genome assembly GCF_054371585.1 of Giraffa tippelskirchi. Taxonomy (NCBI): domain Eukaryota; kingdom Metazoa; phylum Chordata; class Mammalia; order Artiodactyla; family Giraffidae; genus Giraffa; species Giraffa tippelskirchi. The sequence goes on from NC_137282.1 coordinate 35,043,295, forward strand.
GTAATGAGCTTTCACAGATCAGAGAAAAAGGAAATGTTGAACTAGCTAAACCTAAAATGGAAGAAGAAATATGAGGATCATTTACAAAATAGATAATAAAGCAAAGAGAAAAAAAAATTGGAGGACAATAAATTTCTCTACTAGCTGCCTGGGTTTTTGTTTATGTTCTATTTGTAATCAATACTGCAGACAGAAACAGAGGTGCAAAATGTAACAAAAAGAAACATAAAAATCCAAAACTTGAAAATAACAGGAAGAGAGATAACATCATAAAATTTAGGGCTTTGGGCAAAGATGCTAAAGAAATCAGTTTAAATTCTTGCAGGTAGAAAAGGAAAAAGGTTAGTGGAAAGTACTGAGCCGATTTGTGAGATCTGGAAAAATAATACTGAGAATAAAATTCCTACAGACCGAGAGTATATTTTCTCAGCCAAGATGCTTTACATAACATTATTTACACTGTTACTACAAAAAACTGTATATAAGAAAAGGAAGGTTGAAGGTTTAAGCTTTCCTTGGCAGTAACTAGAACTGAGTTTCAATTAGCATTCAAACTCTTTATCTCAGTATAAAGTATGAAATAAAAAGAATTAATTGACATTATAAAAGTACTATATAAAAAGAACATCAGTTCGTCAACCCCAAGAAATCATTCTTGGATTTTTCATGAACCGGAATAGAGTGTTAAATCTGTGAAATCCCCTGAAAACTGAAATAACCTGATTTATGTTGTTATTCATCTTTGCTCTCAAAAGAATGCAGTGTTTCTTAAGGACAGAACTGTGAAAAATTAAGCTTGTATACACAGTGGGGAGATGTGTGACTACACTGCCTTATTAAAAATAAGGCAGAGAAACAGGAGAAGTAGCTTCCTGGATTGATGCTACAGGCTCCAATGCAGGTACAGTGATAACTGGCAAGATTTTTAATGGTGTGTGTTTAAAATATTGATTCCATTTATTATCTATCTTTTATCCAAGGAAAATATTTCAAAGATAAAAAGGTTACCTGAATGATTATTTTCTCCTCTAAGCTGCTGAAAGTCCCCTTGACACTTTAAAGGCCTAAGCAGTAGAATAGACCTCGTAACTACTCTTATGTCTGGCTGTAAAATCTGCAGTGACTACCCATTTTTTTAAATTATGAATTTAGATGAACCAAATTGACAGCACTGTCTTGAAGTAAAGGTCTGTTCTAACATATCTTCTTTCTTTCTTTTTTACATTTTAGAACTTTTTTTTTATAGGAGTCTAGTTGCTTTATAATGTTGTGTTAGTTTCTGCTATACAGCAAAGTGAATCAGTTACACATATACATCTGACACACTTTCATGAAGCAAAGAATAAATAAAATTTGGATGCAATCTTAAATCTAAATAATTTGGATTCAACTATTAAATTCTTTGAATCTGTAGTTCTAACATATATAACAAGTACCATATATTTTTAAATAAAAAGGCATTCTTTTGGCCGTTATTCTCAACTATACACTTGCATAGTGAAATAAGGAATTTAAACTGTAGATATTGTTAGATCTCCATATTAGGAGAAAAATAAATTAGACTATTAGTATTGTTGTACCTCAATTTCATGGTGAAGTATTAAAAAGAATGTTAAGAAGAATTGTATCAGAAGTTTAAAAATAACCTTGACCACCAAAAATCAGACCAGTAGGAACCTCCCCACTAGTCCAGTGGCTAATACTCTGTGCTACCAGTGCAGGAGACCCAGGTTCGATCCCTGGTCAGGAACTAAATCTCACATGCCACAGCTAACGATCCCTGTGCATCAACTAAGGCCTGGTGCAGCCAAATCAGTAAAAAATACAAATAGAAACAGACCAGTCATCTATGGGCCACCCCTTCCCCATTGTGTGTTTCTGTAAAGAAATTTTATTGGGACTTAGTCACGCTCACGTGTTTACATACTGTATATGGCTGTTCTCATCCTACCATGGCAGAGCTGAGTAGCGGCACCAAAGATTATATGACTTGGAAAACCGAAAATATTTACATCTGTAGAAAAAGATCACTGACTCCTGATCTAAAAGATCATGGGAAACAAATCTTAAAATAATTCTTAGGCCACAGTCAGTTCAGTCGCTCAGTCGTGTCTGACTCTTTGCAACCCCAAGAACCATAGCACGCCAGGCCTCCCTGTCCATCACCAACTCCCAGAGTTTACCCAAACCCATTTCCATTGAGTCGGTGATGCCATCCAACCATCTCATCCTCTGTCGTCCCCTTCTCCTGCCCACAGTCTTTCCCAGCATCAGGGTCTTTTCAAATGAGTCAGCTCTTCGCATCAAGCAGCCAAAGTAGTGGAGTTTCAGCTTCAACATCAGTCCTTCCATTGAACACTCAGGACTGATTTCCTTTAGGATGGACTGTTTGGATCTCCTTGCAGTCCAAGGGACTCTCAAGAGTCTTCTCCAACACCACAGTTCAAAAGCATCAATTCTTCTGTGCTCAGCTTTCTTTAAAGTCCAACTCTCACATCCATACATGACCACTGGAAAAACCATAGCCTTGACTACATGGACCTTTGTTGGCAAAGTAATGTCTCTGCTTTTTAATATGCTGTCTAGGTTGGTCATATCTTTCCTTCCAAGGAGTAAGCGTCTTTTAATTTCATGGCTGCAATCACCATCTACAGTGGTTTTGGAGCCCAGAAAAATAAAGTCACCCACTGTTTCCACTGTTTCCCCCTCCATTTCCCATGAAGTGATGGGACTGGATGCCATGATCTTAGTTTTCTGAATGTTGAGCTTTAAGCCAACTTTTTCACTCTCCTCTTTCACTTTCATCAAGAGGCTCTTTAGTTCTTCTTCACTTTCTGCCATAAGGGTGGTGTCATCTGCATATCTGAGGTTATTGATATTTCTCCCGGCAATCTTGATTCCAGCTTGTGCTCCATCCAGCCCAGCGTTTCTCATGATGTATTCTGCATATAAGTTAAATAAGCAGGGTGACAATATACAGCCTTGACGGACTCCTTTTCCTATTTGGAACCAGTCTGTTGTTCCATGTCCAGTTCTAACTGTTGCTTCCTGACCTGCTTACAGATGTCTCAAGAGGCAAGTCAGGTAGTATGGTATTCCCATCTCTTGAAGAATTTTCCACACTTTATTGTGATCCACACAGTCAAAGGCTTTGGCATAGTCGAGAAAGCAGAAATAGATGTTTTTCTGGAACTCTCTTGCTTTTTCTATGATCCAGCTGATGCTGGCAATTTGATCTCTGGTTCCTCTGCCTTTTCTAAAACCAGCTTGAACATCTGGAAGTTCACGGTTCACATATTGCCGAAGCCTGGCTTGGAGAATCTTGAGCATTACTTTACTAGAGTGTGAGATGAGTCCAATTGTGCGGTAGTTTGAGCATTCTTTGGCATTGCCTTTCTTTGGGATTGGAATGAACACTGACCTTTTCCAGTCCTGTGGCCACTGCTGAGTTTTCCAAAATTGCTGGCATATTGAGTGCAGCACTTTCACAGCATCATCTTTCAGGATTTGAAATAGCTCAACTGGAATTCCATCACCTCCACTAGCTTTGTTCGTCGTGATGCTTTCTAAGGCCCACTTGACTTCACATTCCAGGATATCCGGCTCTAGGTGAGTGATCACAAGCCACAGAAACCTCAAAACTCAAGATTAGGGATGACCGTATGCTTTTATTCAATGATTTATTATTGAATTTCTTCATTATATGGAAAATTTTTTCTCTAATAAACCTCTCTGATTCATTCAAAAGTTAAAAATTTTGTGCAGAATTGGAGATGAGAAAAACTAGCATATTGTCTAAGGACTCTCAATCTAATCAGCTTCAGAGAGTCCATAACCTGTTCAAATACATAGTTTTTTTGTTTGTTATGTCTGAGCATAATTGTGTGAATGTTTGCAGTTTTCCAAGAATGTAATGATAAAGGTTAAAAACTATTTTCATTGCAGTTCAGACTCAAAATATTTAAGAATAACAGATTTAGACAAATCTTACTATTTAAAAATATTGATTATGAGGCCAAGAAAGGTAAATTACGTTTTTCCCCTAAACTATATGACCAGAATTAAAAGCTAGAATATTTTGCTCCCCGATTAGAGGTTTTTATTCATGTTGCTGCCAATTTTCTGGAACAAAAATTACTGTGACAGAAAAATCAGAGAAGTTCAATTTTTTTTTGGAATAAAATACAATAAGCAATCAGACTTTGTATCCTCTCTTAAGATGAATGACTTGTACTTTCATGATTTAAAGACAAAGATGGGGAGGTGAGATTGAGGTATTGGGCCTGGGTCTCTTCAGGTCCTGGTGGTTTATGTGTGCAGCTGATCCAGTTTGCTGTGAAGCAGTTGAGTTTATCGGTCTGAAGCCAAAGATAAAATATAAAATGCAGAGATCACCAGGCAGATCAGTTGACCCCAATACTATAGCCTTCCTAAGATGCCAGAGTTGGAGGCATTGTGGTTTGAACCTTGGACGGTGTTTCCACTTTTCCTGTGTGCTAGCTCTTGCGGTTTTGAGTGGGGAGAAGAAAAAGGGCAACAAGCAAACACCTCTTTATTAATGATCGTCGGCACCTGCAGTTCTCTTGTTGGTGGGCTGCACTGCTTCACAGTCTTGAACATGGATGTCCTACTGGCATCATGCTCCCAAGAGGTCTTACCTCAGTGCAGCTCCTCTGGGTACTGGTGTTTGCATGCGAGATCTGCTCACCACTTCCCACCTGTCCTGCGGGTTGCCTCTTCCCCTCATGCCGTGCCAGTCCTGGAAGAGCCCTCACCCCCCACCCCATCACCAGCTCCAGGTATTGTGCCCGTGCACCCTTCTCTGCATCCCTCAGAACTGGGAATGCCGGGACACTGTCTGGGCTTCCTCTGTCCTCACCGGTGTTTTACCAGGCCACTTCTCTCCAGTTCTCCTTTCCTTTCTTCAAAGTTTAAGGGTAGTTTCACATATGTTGTGGAGGAGAGCATGGCAACCCACTCCAGTATTCTTGCCTGGAGAATCCCAGGGACAGCGGAGCCTGGTGGGCTGCTGTCTATGGGGTCGCACAGAGTCAGACACGACTGGGGCGACTTAGCAGCAGCAGCAGCAGCTAGAGCACAACATTCCAGTTCTCTCTCTTAATAAACATGTTCTATCTTTAAATATGATTCTTCTGGAATCCCCAGAATGAAAAAGTTGGCTTAAAACTCAACATTCAGAAAACTAAGATCATGGCATCCGGTCCCATCACTTCATGGCAAATAGATGGGGAAACAATGGAAACAGTGAGAGATTTTATTTTGGGGGCTCCAAAATCACTGCAGATAGTGACTGCAGCCATGAAATTAAAAGATGCTTGCTCCTTGGAAGGAAAGTTATGACCAATCTAGACAGCATATTAAAAAGCAGAGACATTACTTTGTCCACAAAGGTCCATCTAGTCAAGGTTATGGTTTTTCCAGTAGTCATGTATAGATGTGACAGCTGGACCATAAAGAAAGCTGAGCGCTGAAGAATTGATGCTTTTGAACTGTGGTGTTGGAGAAGACTCTTGGGCGTCTCTTGGACTGCAAGGAGATCCAACAAGTCCATCCTAAAGGAGATCGGTCCTGAGTGTTCATTGGAAGGACTGATGCTGAAGCTGAAACTCCAATATTTTGGCCACCTGATGCAAAGAACTGACTCAGCTGGGTGAGGATATTGATTCCAAAGTGTGATTCCAAAGTGAAGGGAATGATCTTTCTCAAAGGAAAGCAGGGTGTTTGCTTTGATATCCCTACTGCATCAGTAACAAAAGTACAGGAAAAGTAGCATGATTCACGGCGTTGGCAGCTTTCTGTGGCCACGGAGCAACCAGAGCTAGAAGGTTCACGGGAAGGATATCGCAGCTTCCGAGGACAGTGGCCAGGCAATCGAGGCTTCAGGGGACAGCGGGGAAGAAGCAGGAGCTTCAGAGGACAGCGAGCAGGAGGCAACAACAAAAGTAACAGATTCCAAAACAGAGGCCAGAGCGGAGTTTTAATAAAGCATTTGGACAGTAATTTGAAGTAGAGGATTTATTTGGCAAAAACAGAACCATGTTCAGCTATTTGGAACTGAACATTATTTTTCATACAAAATTAAAAGCACATTGTATTTCCTTCCTGACCACTTGCCCAGTCCCCATCTCTTCGAGAGAGAAAAGCTTCATCTAAATTATTTCATCTGATTGATGACTGTCATTTATAACTTTATTGTTACTTCTGTCTTGGGTATTCCTTTGGAAAAGGTGTATGGATTCATTACATATTCTAATGTATTGTCTATAGATTATAAGATAAAGTCAAGCATGTCTCTGCTGATACTTTTTGAGTTGACCTGTCTTTATTCTTAGAAATGTCTCTTCATAGTAGGCTTCCCTTGTGGCTCAGGTGGTAAAGACTCTCTGCAATGCAGGATCCCTGGGTCGGGAAGATCCCCTGGAGAAGGAAATGGCAACCCACTCCAGTAATCTTGCCTGGAGAATCCCATGAACAGAGGAGCCTGGCGGGCTACAGTCCATGGGGTCGCAAAGAGTCAGGCATGACTGAGCACCTATCACTCATCATGCCATTATTGATGGAAATAATAGTAGCTCTGATTTTCTTCTCTTGCAAACAATACACCTAGGTTCATACCTTTATGTGGACATGAATTAATTTTTTACCTAGGGTAAATACTGAGAGGGGAGATTGCTCAGTTATATGAAAATTTGAAATTTTAATATATAATTGACAAGTTATTCTCAAAAGTGAATGACTATTCTAATTTATTTCCCTAAATCTTTAAGAAACATAAACATATGCTCAAACACATTGTGAGTACAAATATGCAATCACAGCCACAATGAGGTATCTCTCAACACCCATTATATTGACAAATGTGAACATTCATACACTGCGAGTAGGAAAGAAAGACAACAGGATTCAGGCAGTGTTCACATCTGTCATTTTTCTCCAAACCTCCATTATTAAAATATGAAACTACTGAAAAGTTGATACTACTATAACAAACACTTGTATCCTCACAATTAACACACAAACGTGCAAACAGATATCTGAACCATTTGCAGACATCATGTCTATATTTCTAAACACATACCTCTTAGCATGCATTATTTTTCTATTAAGTGAAGATAACTATTCATTATATACTATGCTTGTGAAGAAAGAGCAAAATAATATATGTAAAACATCCAACACAGTATCCAGATCATCATGAGAATGTGAGTATGCAAAAATGACACCCTTATTTTCATAACAGAGAAGTATGGAATGAGTATAGTCTGTGCATGTATTTTTAAATGAATATTTATATTTGTTTATACATTGTGTAAATAATCAATTTCTTCCCTGACTGCTGCTTTCTCCTTAAAGAAATAAAATGAGGACTATGGTATGCTGGATGTCTCAGTGCAGATATCTAGTTTAGTTTAGTCAGAATATTAACTGATAGTGGAATAGCAACTTTAGCTTACATGGTCTTTTCCCATTTAAATTTTTTAAAAATTAAAACCCACATGTGAAAGTCACTCAGTCGTGTCTGCCTCTTTGCAACCCCATAGACTATACAGTCCATGGAATTCTCCAGGCCACAATAGTGGAGTGGGTAGCCTTTTCCTTCTCCAGGGGATCTTCCCAACCCAGGGATCGAACCAAGGTCTCCCCCATGGCAGGCAGATTCTTTACCAGCTGAGCCACAAGGGAAGACCAAGAATACTGGAGGGGGTAGCCTATCCCGTCTCCAGTGGGTCTTCCCAACCCAGGAATCGAACTGTGGTCTCCAGCATTGCAGGCAGATTCTTTACCAACTGAGCTATCAGGGAAGCCTAAAACCCACATATGGAATGCTGCTTCATAAAATAGAGACTAGAGAATTTTCAAATGCAGAAAGTTAAACTAATATCTTCCTTTAAAAAATTAAAGAAACAGTTTTCATATTTATTATTAATTTTTACATTTAAATATTTTGTTTCTTCATTTAATCTAATCATAGCATTACTATTTAAAGGTAAGGATGCTGTCCTGAGTATTTTCAAGTAATATTCTTACATGAATACATTTTAGTAATTTAAGTCCGTCTACTCAAGGCTATGGTTTTTCCAGTAGTCATGTATGAATATGAGAGTTGGACTATAAAGAAAGCTGAGCGCCGAAGAAGTGATGTTTTTGAACTGCAGTGCTGGAGAAGACCCTTGAGAAGTCCAGATCCAAGGGATCTTGGACTGCAAGGAGATCCAACCAGTCCATCCTAAAGGAAATCAGTCCTGGGTGTTCATTGGAAGGACTGATGTTGAAGCTGAAACTCCAATACTTTGGCCACCTGATGGGAAGAGCTGACTCATTTGAAAAGACCCTGATGTTGGGAAAGATTGAAGGCAGGAGAAGGGGATGACAGAGGATGAGATGGTTAGATGGCATCACCGACTCAATGGACATGAGTTTGGGTAAACTCCGGGAGTTGGTGATGGACAGGGAGGCCTGGTGTGCTGCGGTTCATGGGGTCGCAAAGAGTCGGACGTGACTGAACTGAACTGAACTGAAAACAAATTAAAAAACCTTATATAGAGTATGTGTTTAGTATATATTAGTTAATTTCAGCTGACTGCAAGTATACATTTTTAAAAATGAATTCATAAGGTTCTTTGTCAGAAAGATAAAGTCTGAATGCAACTCTTCCATAAAAAATGAAACTTTTATTGCAATTATTATAATTTATAAATTTTAGTCTGTCAAAAACCTTCAAACATGCTAACCTTCTGTATTCATTACACAAACAAATCTATTTTTTATGAAGTAGTATACTTCTCATAGTTACAAAACACAAGTTGAATCTAGGTACTTGTTAGAAACAGTTTGCAGGAACTATCTTTTCACCTAAGCTTTGCTGCTAAAGGCTGGAATATGCACAGTGTTGGTTACATACAATAAAGCCTGATTAATTAAACTTTATTTTTAAATAATTCATATGTCATAGAATGCAATTCAATCAGCAAATTATCTTCAATAAAATTTCACTACCATATAATATTATGAAGTCATGAAGAATCCCTACGACAGACACCAAATAACAATCAAGAAACCAATTTTCTTTGCTAACTTGGACTTAAATAAAATCTTCACTTAATCTTTGGAAGAGTAGCTCTTTGTTATTAATTAAATCTACAATTTCTGCTGTTGAAATCACACACTAGTTTAGTTTTATTTTTGCAAAGCTATGGGAAATGTTTTTGCTGCTTCAACACATATAGTACACAGTGCATAAAAGTGTATCTCATGCTTTGTGAATAGAAACAAAAATTCTCAAGCATTAACAATTATATCAGTGGGAGTTTTGCATTAAATTAAGCTTGGGGGGAAGGAAGAAATGCAGGCTGTAAACAAGAAAAATATTTCTCTTAAGACACTTAAATGTTAACTAGGTGTATTAATCACATTGTGATGTAATGCTCTGCAGAGTCAGCTATAAAAATGTTTCCCATTACTTTTCTACCTTCACATTATTTTTTTTGCAGTAAAAACTAACTGCCATATAGAGCAAAAGAAAAGTACCTAACTTGATGTGTAATTTCCTTTTGAACCAAAGAACCTATGAGATTTCTGTGTACTACTACTACTAAGTCACTTCAGTCATGTCCGACTCTGTGCGACCCCATAGACGGCAGCCCACTAGGCTCCGCCGTCCCTGGGATTCTCCAGGCAAGAACACTGTAGTGCGTTGCCATTTCCTTCTCCAATACATGAAAGTGAAAAGTGAAAGTGAGGTGTCCTACTCTTAGCAACCCCATGGACTGCAGCCTACCAGGCTTCGCCGTCCATGGGATTTTCCAGGCAAGAGTACTGGAGTGGGGTGCCATTGCCTTCTATGTAAGGGAATACTAATTGCAACTTCACCTTTTACGGCATAAAACCTTAGCACTTTGGATATCTGCCTGATCTTTTTGAAGGAAAAATTATTTCTCATTCTTTTTTCTTTTGGCAAATTTCTAGTGACAAATGCAGTGCCTGGAACATTTTTATAGGTCACTGTTTGTAGAAGCAAGGAAGGAAGGAACAAAGGAAGGAAGGAAAGAAGGAAGGAATAAATTAATGTTAGATAGTCAATTAGTAAATTCTAGAAATTCTACATATAAAGGTAGAAAGTGTCAAGGCAATGTACTTTGAAGTTCACTATACTTTAGGTTAATATACCCCATGCCCTTTATATAATTAATTTAACAAATGCATTTAATCCATAGAAGTAACTTCTAGTTTTAATCTTGGATAAGTTATGACATTTGCTAGGATAAATTTCCTTATGTGAATGAAAATGGAGTAGTCCAGTTCAGCTCAGTTGGTCAGTTGTGTCTGACTCTTTGCAACTCTATGGACTGCAGCACGCCAGGCTTTCCTGTCCACTACCAGCTCTCGGAGCTTACTCAAACTCATGTCTATCGAGTCAGTGATGCCATCCAACCATCTCATCCTCTGTCATCCCCGTCTCCTCCCACCTTCAATCTTTCCCAGCATCAGGGTCTTTTCAAATGAGTCAGCTCTTCGCATGAGGTGGCCAACGAGTTGGAGTTTCAGCTTCAGCATCAGTCCTTCCAAAGAATATTCAGGACTGATTTCCTTTACGATTGACTGGTTTGATCTCCTTGCAGTCCAACAGACTCTCGCGAGTCTTCTCCAATACCATAGTTTAAAAGCAACAATTTTTCAGTGCTTAGCTTTCTTTATAGTCCAACTCTCAGATCCATACATGACTACTAGAAAAATCATAGCTTTGACTAGATGGATCTTTGTCAGCAAAGTAATATCTTTGCTTTTTAATATGCGGTCTAGGTTTGTCATAGCTTTTCTTCCAAAGAGCAAGTGTCTTTTAATTTCACGGCTGCAATCACCACCTGCAGTGATTTTGGAGAAGTAAGTCAGACAGAGAAGGACAAATACTGTATGATATCACTTATAGGTGTAATCTAAAATATGACAAAAATGAATATATCAGTGAAACAGATTCACAGAGAGAACTGATTGATTGTTGCCAAGGGAGAGAGGTGGGTGGTAAGGGAGGGATGGGCTGGGAGTTTGGGATTAGCAGATGCAATCTGTTATATACAGGCTGGATAAACAACAAGGTCCTACTCTACAGCACAGGGAACTAAATTCAACATCCTGTGATAAACCAGAATGGAAAATAATATGAAAAAAAATAAATAGATGCAAAAAAAAAATGGAATCAGACAATAAAAACATATCACCAAGGAGAAGCTAAAAAAAACAGAAACTTGCATTGTTCTTTTTAAGAAGCTCTGTGTGAACAATAGTTAATTTGTCCACTTTCTTTCCTTTAATGTAAGATCAAGAAAGCTTTGGGAAAAATATTTCATTTCTATGGCTCATGAAAATTAAAAACAAAAAACAACTAACTTGTGCAAAGGATCTAGAGGTTGGAGAAATTAAAAATAGAAACATACATACTGGTCAGTGTTCTTTGGTCAGGAGGCTTTTCAAGGCAGGAGAGAGTAAGTTTCAATTTTACATCAGTGCAATGTATGCTAATTTAAAGATGACAAGAAAGCCCAAACAGTTCTGGATTTCATAGGGACTTGAATTAAAACTCAAGTGAAGAAAGATCATGTACTTATAACTGATTTCAGAAGTGTAATGAAGAACCAGAGTTCGGGTTTACCATTAAATTAGGTAGGAATTCAATAAAATTCTTAAATAATTCTAGGGGGTAACTTACTCACTTATTTTGAAACATCTGATTTGTGAGTTTACTGGATGATTTTGCCTTTTTAAAGAAAGAATATAATCTACAATCAGTGTAAACCTTCTTTTGGAAGAGGTAGATTTTCTAATCAAATGGTTTCAGGGGGCAGATATGGGAGGGCGTGGGGGGTATCAGGGGAAGACTTCCAAGTTAAGTCCCTTGAAGGCAGGCAGATACATCTGAATTTCCCATATGCCCACTAATCAGCCCAGAAATGCTCTCTAAAATTTTTTTGTATTGATTTGCTTAGGAATTTATATGTATAATCTGCAATGATTGCTATTGATACAGAATAAAATGTCCTACATTTTTTCAAAATGAAATTAATTCTCCTTTAAATGAATTCAGAATTCTAGGGCTTCATTTGGAATTTATGTGTTCATGTATCTTTAAAAGACCCTTTTTGAAAAAATATTATAAATATTTTCAGAAGGTCTGTAGTCAATCTCAGATGGAAGTGTGATAGCTCCCAGGAGTTGTAATTTGTTAAATGCCAAAACCTATACAGTGGAATGGAATTCTGCTTTCTGACAGCCTGATGTTTAGAGCATATGGGTCTCATGTCAGAGCATTCAAATATGCATTGAATACGACCCAGGACTTCCTGAAAGCCTATTTGAGATACATGATATTAGGAAACTATCTAGGATCTCTCGATTGTGTGTTTCCTTTGATTTTCTAATATTTGTCACTGGAAAGCATTGTAGCTGGAACTTACTTTCCATGACCTCACAGCTATGTGTAAACTATCTTAAGTTAGCCATGCTGCATAAATTAGCTAAGGGTATGATAAAAAGTTTGTTTCAGTGAACATATTTATCTTCATGGAATTTCCCAAGTCTTCTATTTTAGCTTTTACAGAACCAAGCGAAAAAGATAAAAGAGCTGTCCTTTAAAATAATTCATTCCTTCTCTATACTTCACTTTTCATCAGAAAGGTTAAGCTGATGTAAGATAAGTTTTTCTCCTATTCCACAGGCTCATGCAGAAGACTTGATAACCAAGAACAAAGCTACAGTTTCTGGACATATCTCTCTACTGTCAGCTGATGTTGCCTCAGTGAGCCATCTGGGGTGGGGAACATACTAGCATTTCACTAACCCCATCACGCTCCAACTGCCAAGACATCTTCAACTTCTCTACAGTATCACATGCAGAAATAGCACAACCCAGTTCAAGTAACCTCAGAGTTCTTTCATTGAATCCCTACTGTGTGGAATGCATGAAGTACCTTCTCTTTCTTTTTGAGCCTTCTCTTGACTTTCTTAAGCTAACTGGAAATGGTTTCAACTGTTTTTGGACATTTCTCAAGCCACCAAGACTGGCAAATGTTACAAATGTCAACATTTTTTTTTTCTTACAATAATAATTCATACACAGTTGAGAAAAGTTGAAAAACTTTCCAGGAAAAGGCACTTTGAGGTTGAAACCAAACATGGAACTATAAATCTTTTGGTTAATTTTCAGTTAGTGAAAAAGTATTCAAGTTAAATTTTCCCTCAGGCCACTGTAATAGATACTTCTGTTCACAGAAGTTGAGATTATTCACCAGATAAAATCCTACTTCTAAAAGTCTGTGCACCAATGTGGCACAAGTGAACTTCTGTCATTTATATAATTATTACTTATTATTGCTTTTTATATGATGTCCTCTGAAGTAATAAGCCACACTCTGGAAACATAATTTCATAGAATTCTTTCCTGGTCCTCACCTGCCATAATGCAGATGAGATATTTAAATCAAAGTGACTTTGCATAGAGTTGTTTCTCAATAAATAAGTCAATCTAGAGTCATAGTTAATCACCAAGGTAGGTGATTTATGGAACCTAAAAATTGATATTTAATACGTGTTGAAAAATTGTAGTGTTTCTTATGTTGTCATTTAAAACACGTTTGAAATTATATTCTGAATTCACAGAATTTCAATACTTGTTAAAACTTTGGTTGCGATCAAAATAGTTTCCAAAGATTGGCTTGCCTTTCCTATCAGTATTCAAATCAATCCTTAGGTTGAAACATCACTGAAGGTCAAAACACTCATTCTGTGTTTGCTCATTCATTCATTTATCCATCTACTGAACTTCAAATTTTTATTGAGACAGAAGTATGATTAGCATAGGGAAGATAACCAAACTAAGGCACCCAGTCTCCTGAAGCCCACAGTGTAGAGACAGACATTAATCAAGTCATCACATAAATAAAGTAGAGTTAAGTACAGAGATGACTGTTCTGGAGTAAAAATGTCTGGTTCTCTGACGTCTCATCCAAAACACCCATGACTTTAATGCAGGACTCAGGTGAGATGCAGGAGAGAGAGGCAGGCAGAGCCAGAAAACCTAAGACCTTGAACTGGACCATTAAGGATTTTGATTTTTTTCCCCCAGAAGCAATGGAAAGGTTTTTAAGGAATTTAAGCATCAGGACTAAGATCATGGCATCTGGCCCCACCACTTCCATGGCAAATAGATGAAGAAACAATGGAAACAGTGACAGACTTTATCTTCTTGGGCTCTAAAATCACTGCAGATGGTGACTGAAGCCACAGAATTAATAAAGACACTTGCTCCTTGGAAGAAAAGCTATGACAAACCTAGACAGCATATTAAAAAGCAGAGACATTACTTTGCCAGCAAAGGTCCATCTAGTCAAGGCTATGGTTTTTCCGGTAGTCATGTATGGGTGTGAGAGTTGGACTATAAAGAAAGCTGAGTGCCAAAGAATTGATGCTTTTGAACTGCAGTGTTGGAGAAGACTCTTGAGAGTCCCTTGGACTGCAAGGAGATCAAACCAGTCAATCCTAAAGGAAATCAACCCTGAATATTCATTGGAAGGAGTGATGCTAATGCTGAAGCTCCAATACTTTGGCCACCTGATGCGAAGAACTGACTCATCGGAAAAGACCCTGATGCTGGGAAAGACTGAAGGCGGGAGGAGAAGGGGATGACAGAGGATGAGATGATTGGATGGCATCACTAACTCAATGGACGTGAGTTTGAGTTGGCTCCGGGAGTTAGTGATGGATAGGGAAGTCTGGCGTGCTACTGTCTATGGGGTCACAAAGAGTCGGACACGACTGAGTGACTGGACTGAACTGAACTGAAGCATCAGAACATCATTAGATTTTAGTTTTAAGCTGTGGGTTTTTGCCTGAGGGATGGAGAAGAGATTGGAATGGGCCTAGGTGGAGAGAGACTAGGTCATAGGCTTGTGAATATGGTCCTCGTGAGGATATTGTTAAGCAGCTTGTTTGCTGCAGTAGGCAGCACCCTATCTATGAGGATGGAAAGAAAAGCTGTCCCTCCTGACTCATTCAGTAGTGGAATAGCTGGGCCTAACCTGAGTTACTATTTGTTTTTATCTTATAGACACTTAATAGATATTTATCTTAGGAGTATTTGTTTTATAAACACTAAGGAGATATTTAGAAATAACACAACTTGTTACGCTCTCATTTTCTCACTGGCTTCCAGAAAAGCTAATGCCAAACCTGTGGTTTGGAGAGCACTGGGCTCTAGGGTATTGAATTCTATGTGTCCCTCATTCCTAGTTTTATCTTAATCCTTTAATTTATATTCCTTTGCCTTAATTTTAATATTATTCTGTATCCTTGGAACAAAAAAAATCTTATAATTAAGCAAAACCATGGATGTTTTATGTTAAAAATTTATTTTTATTATATTAAAAATGAAAATTATTACTTTTATTATATTAAAATATATGTGTTGCTACCTTAGAAGAAATGTCTGAAAACAGGAAAATGTATTGACAATATTTCTAGCATACTATTAATGTATAAGGGCAAGACACTAAGGATAGAAATAGGTATGTGTGAAAACAACATTCTTGTGTGTACCGAATTGCCACTTGAAGATTATGAGTGCTAATCTCTCTCCACATTGCTATGAACTGTATTATTTCAAGATGTGTAAAACTGGCAGGACCCTAAATTCCACACATCATTTGCTCTTGGCTTTGGAGCTCACTCATGGTATCTGGTATTGTGCAATGTTCTTTGGAATTCATAGAAGAATTTGACTACTTCTAGCTTGAGATACCAAAAATAAATAAATAAATAAATCTTATCTAATTTAGCAGAATGATAATGCAGTGGTTAAATACATCACAGCTGATGTGAGACACGATACTTCCTTAAACAGTACTATCATGCCGTAGATATGGTGATTTAATAGCAGGCAAAGTCAATAAGAAATAGATATTTAGAATTTGAAATAAAAACTTACAACTTTGCTCTTCTTTCTCAGTAGGAAGGTTTTTTTACATTTATATCAATTTCTAACTAATGACTCTGTTAAGGCTTGAATATAGCAGTCAGTCTTTCAGATGACTTTACGATTAAAGGTAAGAAAGGAGCAAAGAGAGTTACCTATTCATTTGTGGAGTCTTAAAACTCTAAAAGACAGTGATAAGTTCATCAGTCTTTGGGTTGTCAAGCTTAATAATAGAACATGGGCAACAGAAAGCTACTCAACCGAGCAGGTACAAGTGAGGGCTCACCAAAGGAACTTTCTCGGCTGTAATCAGCAGTCTGTATCTCCCATTGCCTCTGGCTTAAGGTGGCTTCCTCTGGTCCACACCTGTCACTTCTCCCACAATAGCGCAGGAAGGGAACTGAAAACTGGGTAGATGGATTTGCTCTGTAACGATGCTCTCGTTCATTATACAGACCTCTTCACAATGCTGATTTCCCAAAGTGCATGTTCTTCTCAACCCATTTTTCCAAAACTGGCTTAAAGATGGTAACTTTTATCTGAACGCTTCACCATCACCACTGCCTGTGGCTTTTCTATTTTGTGTGTACCTTTCATAGCTATATACCTGCACTGTGTTTCTGACTGGGTCAGCTGTTAGGTTTGAATCTTTATAATGCCTTCTCCTGCTGTATATCCAGGCTTGCCGTTTTGACAATTCATCTACATTGACACTTTGCTCTTGGTTTTGTTCTCTTAGGACTCAGGGTAACTGCATTTCTTCCCAGGCATTGCTTTAGGCCAAATCCTTGTTCCTCACCTGATCTCACCTGCTCTACCCAAGCCCCAGGAACATCACAACTAACTGTCAAATAAAGGAAAGAGAAGCAGACTGAGATATTTCCCAAATGGGATCCTGGATATGAGAATTGAGGAACAAGACTGACTCTGCACATTCATTGGTCTAAAGACAAAAGAGTTGATATTCAGCACTATGCACATTACACGTCACCTGATACTTTTTTTTGTGCACAAAATATCCAGCCTGTTGTTCATTCTGTGAAAAACTGTGGGACTAAGGCATTCTTCCAGAGGCTTCTGGTACAATGCAAGACAAAATATATAGACTATAGGATGATCATAAAATTGAACCCTAGTAAATTTGAATAATGAGCCTAATTTCTTTCTACCACCTGCTTCCTGATCCCAGTGTCCCTGCAAAGGCAGTCAGTGGTTCATTGTTTTATTATCTGTTTCTTATCTTAGCATTCACATCTACTTGCATCCATTTATTTGCTTATGATAGTAACCAGGAAGTCCATATCTGTTTCTATATCTAATCCATCACATTCTAATAAAAATATACTTTGTATCCACCTCATTATTTCTTTCTCAACAGTCAGCACCCAGGTCACATTTGTATGTCACACTGTCTTCTCTTACTGGTACTAATATCATTGAATCCTGGCTGACCTTTCTGCTTCCACTTCTATCTATATTAAGTCATCCTGAAACACACAATAGGCAGGATGATAGTGCAAATTACAAAATTTCACTACATTGTTACCCTGCTTAATTCTCTTCAAAGTCTTCTCCTTGCACCTAGGATAAAATCAAGCTTCTCTCACAGTCAGCTCAGCCTGGCATGTGTGGTCCCTGGTGACTACACTAGCTACAGCCTGTGTTCTTCTTCTGTTAATTATGTTCCAATAGCCCTGACTATCTTTCACCCTTTCTCAGCTTTTGAACTTTGCACATGTATTTCTTTCATGGATATATTTTTAACACCTGAATTGCTATTTAGCCTTTCATCTATGTTACTTCTTTAATGAGGTTTTTCTCTGAATCTTGGATTTAAGGTAGTTCTATTACTCTATTTTATGGTATATTGTAACTTTCCCCCCCACAAAGCACTTTTCTCAGTTTCTATTTAGACACTTGTTGTTTCTATGGCTATTTCTATAATGGCAGTTTTCTCAATAGGCTGTGAGCCCCATAAGGGAGGGCACCATGTACCCTTGGCTTCCTACTGTATCCTAAGAGCTAGTAAAGGGACTGGCAGATAGCAGTCATCAATATACTCTAGTGAATGAATGGAAATACCATATCTCATATCTTCTCTGTTCAGTTATCCAATAAGATATGTATCTTGCATAAAGCACTGTCTTCAGCTCACTGGATACAGAAAAGACAAAGAGACAAAAAGAAGAAAAAAGTCCTGCTTGTATGAAGCTTTCTTTCCAGTGTGGGACAACCAGCAATAAACCAGAAATATAATAAATTACATAGTGTTTTAGAAGGCGATATGTGTTAAAGAAAAACAATGGAGCAGGAAAACAGAAATGAAGTGTGCCAGGGGAATGTGATTTGCAATTTTAATAAATGATCACTTTAGACCTTATTTAATAGGCTATATTCAGGGAGAGAATTGAAGCTAGTGATGGTGTTAGTTATTCAGATATATAGAGAAAGAATTTTTCTGCCAAAGAAACAGCAAGAACAAGTCCGATAATATAGGATTTTTTGACCATGGTTATTACTTTGGTTTTTAAAATGACTGAGCTGGGTGATCCATCAAATGGTTTCAGAAGAAGTGTGACAACACCTTACTTTTGCCTTCAGTGGATCAAGGTGGCTACTCCATGTAGAATGGATTGTAGTGAGTCATGGGCAGAAGCAGAGAGATCAGACAAGACTTCTGAAGAATTCAGGCAACAGAAGATTGAATCAGAATACAGCAATGAAGGTAGAAAAAACTGTTGGATTCTGGATGTATTTTGAAAGTAGAACCAAGAGGTTTTGCTGATGCATTGGATGGGAATTGGAAAGGAAGTAAGGAGTTAAAGGTAACTCCAAGGATTCTGGCTTGATTAACTGGAAGATGGAGTTGCAATCAAGTCAGAGAGGGAAGAGGACAGATGAATCTGCTTGGGTGGAGCTGGTGAGATCATGTTTATTTGTAGATGCTGGCAGAGAGGTTAAATGAGGGGGAGCATATAGGACTCAGCAAGGCTATAGGAAGGGGTAAACCTATGGATGGTACTTAAAGGCAAGAGAACAGGTGAAACCACCATGGAGGAGGTAGAGACAGAGAAAAGGACCAAGGTCTGAACCACTGGGCACTTAAGCCTTAAAAGATCTGAAGGAAGAATTTTCTGCATAGCCAATGCTGGATTCATATTACTAAATCTGTTTTAAAACTGTTGCTTTTTTTAAACTTTAATATCAGCCAGAATTTTTCTGATAGGACAATGATTTTTCCCTGTAGAAATATTTTAAAAAGTCCACAAAATCCTCATATCTTACTATTTTTAATAGAAAAGTATTGTCTGATAACAGAGGCCTAAATTCTTTTGTTAAATCTCAATTAATGATACTTAAAATTAATGACAGACAATATATGTTCTTCATGGAATATGACTTTATTGTTAAATAGATTCTAGCATTATTTCTTCAGTGAGATAATCAGATTACTTATGAAATCTTTGCATTTAGAATATGGCAGTAGAATTGGGACAACAAAAGTTATATGTATCTTCTTAATAGTAACCAAAATGCTAGATGTTAGATTTAAAAAAAAATAGCAAAAAGGTAAGACTAAAATTAAACAAACCTTAATTTTAGATTCCAGTTTGTTCCAAACAACTTTAAAGGTCAAACTTCATTCTAGATCATTCACTGATCTGAAGGCATTTGAGGAAGTTGGAGTGGTTTCAGGGTTAACAAAGGAATTCAGGCCTTGGGTTTAGTTCAGTATGTGACCCCACAGAGCCCCTGCAGAATAACTCAGAATCGACTGGGGCTGAGCTGCTGAGGCCGACCTGGTTCACGGCAGTTCAGACTAAAGTCCCCAAACCAAGAGAGCATCTGAGGCACGGCTGCCATCCAACAGCACTCTTTTCTCTCCCACTGTGGACAGCGTTCTGGGCTATGTGGTAAGTCACTTTCCTGTGACACCCCGAGGTCTGGAATTTGTACTACAGCACTTCTTTGTGTTGTGTATTTCTCATGTTTGTGTCAGTTAGGACAGAGCACAAATGTTTAGCAAAGGATTCCAAACTCTTAGCAATACTTAAGCAATACTAAAAGTATGTGGAATGTAATCTTAGTTTCTCAATTGCACACTTATTTCTAAATATAAAATCCTTCTAAGGTTCTTTTTTGTCGAGGGTTCGATTCCTGTCATGAAGGCTGTAGTTTAGAGTCACACTGCTGCAGTGAAGGCTGGGCGCTGCCACACTGCTGGGTGGAATAACAGGCCTGGTGTCTGGCAGCAAAAACTGTCCAGGTATTAGTTTCCTTACCTGCAAAGTGGTATTAATAGTAATACCCTTTGGGTTAATTTAAAAACGTAAAGTAAAATAATGCGTTCCAGGGCTTAGCAGAATGCATGTAGTAAGTCCTAATAAATTGTAGGCATTTTTCTTTGTTACCAATCACTCTTTGTCTCCAGGTCTTGTTTTCATTTGAAACAATTTGATATTTTTATCAGCCTTAAATTGTGACAGTTTTTGTGCTTTCTATTTATCTTAAATCAACTTTAGTGGAATATAATTTACATACAATAAAATGTATCTATTTTGGCATACATTTTGACAGATTTATATACACCTTGGTAACCATTACAACCATTCAGACACAGAACACTTCCATGCCTCCAATCATGGAAGTTTCCCTGAGAATTTTCCAAATAATTTTCCCACTTTAGCCCCAAGCAAAGGCAACCATTGCTACTTTCTGTCACTATAGATCATATTTGCCTTTCTAGAGATTCACACAAATGGAATTCTACAGTGTATACTCTCATGCAACTGGCGTTTTTCACTCAATATGATATTGTTAATATTCATTGTGTTTCTCTGGAGACCTCTGACTAATAAAGTAAGTTTTATTACTTTTAACTGTTCTGGTGTTAGGGTTTTGGGTATCACATGATGGGTTACTTTGCATTTCCCTCACAACTAAAGATACTAAACATCTTTGCATGTGGTTACTGACCATTCGCCTATCTTTTTGGTATATTCAACTATAAGATTATTCACAGATTCTTTCCTCCATATGCTGATGTGTAAAACTTCATTCAGTTTCATTCCTTTGTCAAACATATGTTTGGCAAACATTTTCTTGCTTGTATGTGGCACGAACTTTCTTCATTTTGTCAATACCATATTGACAAACAGAAAATTTTAACTTACCAAGTCCAATTTATCATTTTTTTCCCTTTTATTTTAGACTTTTGGTGTCTCATCTAAGAAACAATAGATACTGAAGAAGTTCCCTATGCTTTGTTATGTAAGTTTTAATATTTTAGATTTTATATTAATGTCTATGGTTAATTTAAAAGGAATTTTGTGTTACAGTATGAGACAATAGTCAAAGTTCATTTCATTTTCCCAAATGGTAACTTAGTTGTTGTAGCTCCATTTGTTAAAAAGTACTTCCTCCTGAAGAACCTTAGCATTTTTGTCGAAAATAAACTGCTACTTACGAGTATATCATCTGTTCCATTAATTTGTATTTCTATCCATATAAAAGTATGATGCTGTCTATACTGCAATAGCTTTACAGTAAGTGCTAGCGTATTAGAACACAATCAATTTTTGTATTAACCTTATCTTCTGCAAACTTGCTAAATTTAGTTTTTATATTCTAGTAGCTTTTTCTAAACTTGCTAGATAATAAAGGATTATTTTCAGCCTTATAATTTTCTGCTTTCTGTATTTTGAAGCTCTGATATTGGATGCATACACATTTAGAATTGGTGCATCTTCTGGGTAAATTGTGCCCTTTATCATTAGGAAGTGTCCTGCCTTTGATTTTAGTACAGCCACTCTTTCTTATGCTTACATTTGTGTGCTACAGTTTTTTCATTGAATTTACTTTACTGTATCTGTAGATTCTAATTAACATAGATTTCTGGTAGACAGCCTATAGCTGCATTTTGCTTTTTTTATATTTTTTAAAAAATTGGTATCTATTTAGACACCAATAATTCCATTTAGACAATGGAATTAGACAATTACATGTTGAAATTTGCTTTATATTTAGCCCAATTTGTTCCTTTTTCTTCCTTTTAAACCTTCTTTTAGAATGACTGATTATTTTGTTTCAGTTCAGTCACTCAGTCATGTCTGAATCTGTGCAACCCCATGGACTGCAGCACACCAGGCCTCCCTGTCCATCACCAACTCCCGGAGTTTACTCAAACTCATGTCCACTGAGTCGGTGATGCCACCCAACCATCTCATCCTCTGTCGTCCCCTTCTCCTCCTGCCTTCAATCTTTCCCAGCATCAGGGTCTTTTCCAGTGAGTCAGTTCTTCACATCAGGTGGCCAAAGTATTGGAGTTTCAGCTTCAGCACCGGTCCTTCCAATGAATATTCAGGACTGACTTCCTTTAGGATGGACTGGTTCGATCTCCTTGCAGTCCAAGGGACTCTCGAGAGTCTTCTCCAACACCACAGTTCAAAAGCATCAATTCTTCAGCACTCAGCTTTCTTTATGGTCCAACTCTCACAGCCATACATGACCACCAGAAAAACCAGAGCTTTGACTAGACAGACCTTTGTTGGCAAAGTAATGGCTCTGCTTTTTAATATACTGTCTAGGTTGGTCATAGCTTTTCTTCCAACGAGCAGTCACCAAGGAGCCATAATTTTATGGCTGCAGTTACCATCTGCCGTGATTTTGGAAGCCCAAAACGTTTTGTTTCGGACCCCGTTCTGTTTGCACTGCTGGCTTGAGCGCCCTCTGTGATTTTCTAAGGGACACCCAGCGGCTCTGGTTCCCGGTCACCTTTTCAGAGATATCCGGAAAGTGAGCAGCCGGCGAGGATTGAGGTGGTGTCTTCCTCTCAAACAGGCTGATTTGTTTGCAAATTAGTATTATTATAATAAAGATAACATCTCCTTCCAGTGCAAATGTTGGGCCCAGTTGCTTGCATTTCATTAAAAAGGGCTGTGGTTTCCTAATCTCATCTGTGATGCAAACCTACTGTATGTACAGCTTCCACCTAGATTTACCTCTGTTTTGCCCCCATGGGATTTGGTGGGCAAAGAAAAATGGATGCAAATGTGAAATCCCATGCAAAGACCAGTCTCAGTCTTTTAAAGTCTCTGTTAGTCCTGTAAAAGAGAGCTAACAAGAGAAAAATCAGGAGACCCTATGAAACTACTGTGACCTTATTTGAAGCTGGGATACCAAACTGATTTTCTACCTTTGTCCACCAACTCTCAATCTACAGAATGCATAAGGTTGGCTTCAACAATAAGAACTTTCTAGGTGCAGAGGAAGGAGACTTATTGTTATCTGAATGTCATGGTGCAATTTCCACAGGATGTAATACAAGAAATGATGAGCATGGGACAAGGAAATCATATGGAGACCGCTAGATGAAGAGAGTCTGGTTTTCAAAAATGTGGAAGACCAGCAGCAGAGCGGTTGGAAAGGTAATTTGGTAGTAAGGCTGGACGAATGTATTCACTTTAAGTGCATTCAGGTGCTAAGTGAAGTGGTTGCTATTATTGATATTTCAGGAGAAAAAAGGAAGGAGAATTTGACTGGAAGGGGTGGGATGGTCCTTCACCATGGTTCTTGATTAGAGTAGGACAAAAGTGGGATGGTAGTGGAGAGGGCTGACAAAACGTGGTCCACTGGAGAAGGGAATGGCAAACCACCTCAGAATTCTTGCCTTGAGAACCCCATGAACAGCACAAAAAGGCAAAAAGATGCGGCACTGAAAGATGAACTCCCCAGGTTGATAGGTGCCCAATAAGCTTCTGGAGAACAGCACAGAAATAGGTCCAGAAGGAATGAAGAGGCTGAGTCAAAGGGGAAACAATGCCCATGTGGATGTGTCTGGTGGTGAAAGAAAAAGTCAGATGCTATAAGAACAACATTGCATAGGAACCTGGAATGTTAGCTCCATGAATCAAGGTAAATTGGAAGTGGTCAAACAGAAGATGGCAAGAGTGAACGTTGACATTTTAGGAATCAGAAAACTAAAATGGACTGGAATGGGCAAACTTCATTCAGATGACCATTATATCTACTACTGTGGGCAAAAATTCTTCAAAGGCAAACCATTTAGTATCACGGTAATCCAAGTCTATGGCCCAACCATTAATGTTGAAGAAGCTGAAATTGAACTGTTCTATGAAGACCTACAAGACTTTCTAGAACTAATACCAAAAAGATGTCCTTTTCATTATAGAGGACTGGATGCAAAGTAGGAAGTCAAGAGATACATGGAGTAACAGGCAAGTTTAGCCTTGGAGTACAAAATGAAGCAGTGCAAAGGCTAACAGAGTTTTGCCAAGAGAACATACTGGTCATAGCAAACACCATCTTCCAACAACATAAGAAATGACTCTACACATGGACATCACTAGATCGTCAATACTGAAATCAGATTGATTATAGTATTTGCAGCTGGAGATGGAGAAGCTCTATACAGTCAGCAAAAACTACACCAGGGCAGACTATGGCTCAGATCCTGAACTACTTATTGCCAAATTCAGACTTAAATTGAAGAAAGTAGGGAAAACCATTAAGCCTTTCAGTTATGACCTAAATCAAATCCCTTATTTTGATACAGTGGAAGTGACAAATAGATTTAAGGGATTAGATCTGATAGAGTGCCTGATGAACTATGGACAGAGGTTCATAACACTGCATAGGAGGCAAGGATCAAAACCATTCTAAAGAAAAAGAAATGCAAAAAGGCAAAATGGTTGTCTGAGGAGACCTTACAAATAGCTAAGTAAAGAAGAGAAGCTAAAGGCAAAGGAGAAAAGGAAAAATATACTCATTTAATGCAGAGCTCCAAAGTATAGCAAGGAGAGATAAGAAAGCCTTCCTAAGTGATAATGCAAAGAAATAGAGGAAAACAACAGAATGTGAAAGACTAGAGATCTCTTTAAGAAAATTAGAGATACCAAGGGAACATTTCATGCAAAGATGGGCAAAATTAAGGACAGAAATGGTATGGACCTAACAGCAGCAGAAGATATTAAGTAGAGGTGGAAAGAATTCACAGAAGAACTATACAAAAAAGATCTTAATGACTTAGATAACCATGATGGTGTGATCACTCATCTAGAGCCAGACATCCTGGAATGTAAAGTCAAGTGGGCCTTAGAAACCATCACTAAGAACAAAGCTAGTGGAGGTGATAGAATTCCAGCTGAGCTATCTCAAATCCTAAAAGATGATGCTGTGAAAGTGCTGCACTCAATATGCCAGCAAATTTGGAAAACTCAGCAGTGGCCACAGGACTGGAAAAGGTCAGTTTTCATTCCAGTCCCAAAGGAGGGCAATGCCAAAGAATGTTCCAACTACCACATAATTGTACTCATTTCACATGCTAGCAAAGTAATGCTCAAAATTCTCCTTGCCAGGCTTCATCAGTACACGAACCAAGAACTTCCAGATGTACAAGCTGGATTTAGAAAGGCAGAGGAACCAGAGATCAAATTTGTAACATCCAATGGATCATAGAAAAAGAAAGAGAATTCCAGAAAAACATCTATTTCTGCTTTCTCGACTATGCCAAAGCCTTTGACTGTGTGGATCACAACAAACTGTGGAATATTCTTAAAAAGATGGGAATACCAGACCACCTTACCTGCCTCCTGTGAAACCTGTATTCAGGTCAAGAAACAAAAGTTAGAATAGGACATGGAACAATGGACTGATTCAAAACTGGTAAAGGAGCAAGTCAAGGCTATATATTATCACACTGCTTATTTACCTTCTATGCAGAGTACATCATGTGAAATGGTGGGCTGGATGAAGCACTAGCTGGAATCAACATTGCTGGGAGAAATATCAATAATCTCAGATATGCAGATGATACCACCCTAATGACAGAAAATGAAGAGAAACTAAAGATCCTCCTAATGAAGGTGAAAGAGGAGAGTGAAAAAGTTGGCTTAAAACTCAACATTCAAAAAACAAAGATCATGGCATCCAGTCCCATCACTTCATGGCAAATAGATGGGGAAACAGTGGAAACAGTGGGTGACTTTATTTTTCTGGGCTCCAAAACCACTGCAGATGGTGACTGCAGCCATGGTATTAAAAGATGCTTGCTCCTTGGAAGAAAAGCTATGACAAACCTAGACAGCTTATTGAAAAGCAGAGACATTACTTGGCTGACAAAGGTCCATCTAGTCAAACCTATGGTTTTTTCAGTAGTCATGAATGGATGTGAGAGTAGGACCATAATGAAGGCTGAGTGCCAAAGAATTGATTCTTCTGAACTGTGGTGTTGGAGAAGACTCTTGAGAGTCCCCTGGACTGCAAGGAGATCAAACCAGTCCATCCTAAAGGAGATCAGTCCTACCTCCCTCTGGGCTTACATCGTCCTCACTCCCAAATGATAGCGTGTACTCTGACTCCTCATGTCACTGGCGGGTGACTGCATGCTTGATCCTTCCATCCCCCTGACTGCTCCTCCTTCCTCAGTTTCTCCTGCAGTTGTGTGAGGACTAATGCTTATAGTTGATCCCTAACCCGGGTCTCACAGAGGTTCTGCTTTGGCAACTGACTTTGAACCCTGACTGATACTTGCTTTTTGAAAGCCCACATTTTATTTAAAATATTGTGCATATTCAAACCAAAGTTATTTGTTTACTTCATGGTGGGAATAACAACTCCTTAAAAATAAGAGTAAACAAAGTTTGATATATTTGTCACATATAAGACATATAGTTTACTAACTGTATTTTTGAACCAAACTGTGTTTAATTGTTGAGAAAAGAGTCATTATCATGCACATTCTTTTTAAAAAAGTGATGCTTACAGTCTAACAAAATGCATTTTTTCAACATGTTTGTCACATGTGTGGCTTAAATGCACTGTGGAATGACATGATACTATGTTTAAAATAAACACTTTTTAAAAGCAATGCAAACATTGTGGTTTACTGGATATGTGAGACTTGAGTACCTCAAGCAGTATTTACTTTATATTGAACTTATCAAAATGGACTTTTAAAATAGACTTTAAAAAACATCCTTTCTTCAGGGATTTTTGCGTCAAGTTGATGCTGTTTTCTTGGTGCTGTTTTTAAACTTGGAAAATGAAGTATTTTATGCAGGATTTCCTTTAAGATGTTTATTTTAAACTCTTGGAATCTAGACCAGGCTTTCCACTGAGAATGAAACTTAACCAAGGGCTTTCCAGACAGGCTCAAAAAGATGCCTCCGGTCATGTGCTCCTTGGCTTCATGGCAGATGTCACTCAGTGTAGATCTGCTGGTTTATGAAAACTCTATCACAGGAATGAAATGCAAGCATGTCACAGAATGACAGCCAGAGAAGGAACACGATCCATCATTAAACACTGTCACTAAAATAATTAGTCTGCCTTTCATGCATATTAACTAACTCACCAATGAAGTTTAAGGACAGTGTCTCAAAGCAGCTTTTCTTATTTGCTTAGCTCCAGGCATTTCTTAAAACCTGGGCCCATCCTCAGTGTCTTGGGAATGTTTAATACACCATCTACAGATGGCACTTCTTATAGTCCAAAGCTACTTGATCTTCATAGACCACCATGAGCACCAGGTTCTGTGGACCAACGACCGCCCCCAGAAATGGACCCAAGAAACTCTCAGCTGAAGGTCATGCTTGAGCGTGGCCATAATTTCAGGACACTGGTCCTTGATGTGCTGAGTGTGACCTCCAGAAAGCTAGGCTCTTTCTTTTAGAGGTTGATGGGAGGCAGGGGCAGAATCCCCAAGTTATAAGCTGAGTCTGAATGTGACTCAGTTTTCTTCTCTCTCCCAGCACTTTATTCAATGAATTCCTAGTTCAATGAACATTTAAGTAATATCTATATTGTTTTAAGTCTGGCTATTCAAAGATGCATAAGACATGGACTCTGTTCTCTAGGATCTCATGATCTTGAGGATACCTGTTTAAATAGAAGTATCCTACAGACAGGCATTTAAACAGAACATAAAGATAAAATCCATTAAGCTCTCTTAAAATACATACAGCTTACAGTGTTACTAGAGAAGAAACAGCAATTTCATCTCTCTGGACGCCTGAAAAGCCTCAAATAAAAGGTAGTACTTGGCCTGTGTCTGAAGGATTTTATGTGTGCAGTGTATTCATGGATTTGCATCATGGTGAGGTGTCTGAGGGGTGAAAGGTTGAGAAGAGGTCAACCCACGAGATGTGGGGGAGTTTTCATGATACAGAAGACTCACTTTCATTTATAAAAAGAGTACTTGAGGTGACTTTCAAGTTACATGTATATTCAGTATTTAATAAATAGCTATTGGGCTCCTAATATATGCTGGGCATTATTATGAAAACTTCTTCACCAGTTTACCTCAGTCAACAAAACAAAGTCCTATTCTTAATGAATCTTAATTTCTAGTTGGAGAGATGCTCAACGGGAATAAACCCAACAAATAAGTCAGTTGTATAGTTTGTTGCCAAGCGACAGGTGCCCTGGAAAATAGTGTAGTGGGTAGGTAGACACCCAGGATGGGAGCAGATGGAAATACGGTGATATTAAATGGGACAGTCAAGGTTGGCTTCGCTGATGAGATACGATTTGACCAAAGACCTGAAGGCATAGTAGGGATGCAGTGGAGGCCGTAAGCAGGTGTAGAGGGCTAAGTCTTCCAGGCTCAGGGGAGAGAATTCAGGTGTGGGGTGCAGAATGAGCCCTGGAGAGCACAGTATGATGACAGGGCAAAGGTGAGGAGAGAGGCTGGCTTGGGGCCTGTGGACGGAAGATCACAAAGGGCACTGTAGAGCTGGAGGGCCATTAGGAGGGTTTCAGCTTTTCATCTAAGTGAAAGCAGCAACGACTGCTGATTTCTTGAGCAAACAGTGACCTTACAGACAGATTTAGAAAGGGTAATTCAGCTGAAAAAACTGCAGAAAGGCAAAGTTGGAAGCAGGGAGACCTGTGAAAAGCTTACTATTACTGAAGTAATTAACCCTCAGGTGGAAATTGCCACTTGAACTAGGGTCCTAGCAGTGGCGATGTTGAGAAAGTGGCCAAATTCTGGACTTAATTTGAAGATAGACCCGGCAATAATTCCTGATGTGTTGGATGGGGGTGTGAGAGAAAGAGAGGAGTCCATCATGACTCCAGGATTCCTGCATGGAACAAATTAGAAGGCGGCGCTGCCATCAACTGAGATGGGTGAGGCTGTATTGGAGAAGAGCACGGAGGCTTCTCAGGAGATTGGTTATGCAGAGATTAGGTATAACACATCTATTAGTCATGCAAGTGAAAATGGCAAGTAGATGGCAGATGCATCACTGATGTTCAGGGGAGAATTCTGGGTTGGAAACACACATTAGGAAGTCATAAGCATAGAAATGGCATTTATAGCCATAGGACAGGTTGAGACTTCCAGGGGAGTGAGTGGCATGAAGAAGAGCTTGGGGCATTTCAGCATCTCTCACACACACACAGACACACACACATGTATATATGTTTACATCCTAAATACTTACACATCATATAGATATCATAAAATACATAGATTCATACACAATAGAAATACATGTATTTATATTTTAAGATTACTATATATTATCAAGGACAAAATGAGATATTATGAAGACATTATGAGATAAAGACATTAGGAAGAAGAAAATTCATGCTTTGAAATGCATGCCTGGCTATGCCATGTAATTACCCAAGTTGGGCCATAAGATGAGCTATGAAGCTCTGTACTTTCCAGGGACCAAAACAAGACTTACTGCACAGTGCTGGAGCACAAGGTGGGTCTGCGGAAGCAGCCCTGCCCCGGGTGGAGGGGAGGCAGGAGTGAGATCGCGCAGCACCTCGTATTCAGGGTGTGTGAGGCTGCCTCATGTCATTACGCTGCACTGGCTGTTTAGAGGCAGCCTGTTTTCTGAATCGACTTGCAATCTGCGGATGGCTCTGTGTCCATCTTGTGCTGTGTGTGTGTTAGTTGCTCAGTCATGTCCAGCTCCGTGCAATCCCACAGACTGTAGCCCGCCAGGTTTCTCTGTCCATGGAATTCTCCAGGCAAGAATACTGGAGTGGGGTGCCATTTCCTTCTCCACCCATTGGGCACTAGGTAAGTTTTCTATCACCCTCTTGTGAGATAGGAAAAATGCATGCATTTTGCCCTTTAGATTCAAGAGACTTGAAGGACTTGAAGAATGACATGAAAGAATTGTTTAACCTCAAACTTTTGTTTATTTACCTATTTACTCAATTGTTTACTTATTTTTTATTTTTAAAATTATAGGGCAGCAGGGTGTAGCATAAACTACAAATGGGAAGTATTAGAAGCAGAAACATCAGCTAGAGGTCAGTTGAAGGACGAAGCCTTGACCTACAGCAGTACAGTGGAAATGCGGACCACAGCAGCCAGACACCAGAGGGATTCAAAAGGCAGAATAAGCAAACTGGACACGCATTAGATGTGGAGTGAGGCATCTATGGCAATGTGCATGGTAGTGTCACTAAGAAGAATAGAAAGTATGGTTAGAAGAAGAGGTTGAGTTTAAAATTTGTGTTTTGTATACTTTGAACTTAAGAGTCTTGTCAGATAACCATTCGATTGTATTTTTATTTTTGCATAGTTAGTGAGTATTAAAGGATTAGCAATAAACATTTGGGAATGATCAGAGTGTGCAGAGTGGTAATTAAAACTGGGAATTCAGAAAACCCTTCTATTGCTACAATTTCAAATACTTTACCAGATTAAATTTTCCTAAAGTACTGCTTCTATCTGTCAGTCCTCTCCTGATCCTGGGTAATACCCATTTCTAGGAAAGTAAACTTGCCTGAATGTATCATAAAAGTCTCTTTCGATCTCATCAAACTCTGTCTTTTCAGCTTTACCTCCCATTATCTGTATCTCTTAGTCTGTTTTAATGAAATTTGACTTTATCTTTTGGAGTCCCTGTGATTTTGTGTTTATTATTTGATTTGCTTAGAATTCTTTGTCCTCCTCTCTCTAAAACTACATATTCCCCTTGCTTAAATTCATGCTACGTCTGACAGCGACATGTTTTGTTGATTTATGTCAAACTGTAATCTGAGAATAACTCTAAAAGAGATCTGAAATATATAGTGAAAATCATTCAAATACTATAAACCAAAATAATTTGCCTTTTCAAATGAAGGTTTTTAAGCTTTACTTAATAAAATATGGTCAAAGCACAAGTCCTGCTAGATTATACAATAGTATTAGGTCCACACTTTCCTGTAAATCTAACAAGTGGATTTTAGGCTTAATTAACTCTTCATCTCACATGCTAGTAAAGTAATGCTTAAAATTCTCCAAGCCAGGCTTCAGCAATACATGAACTGTGAACTTCCAGATGTTCAAGCTGGTTTTAGAAAAGACGGAGGAATCAGAGATCAAATTGCCAACATCCAATGGATCATCGAAAAAGCAAGAGAGTTCCAGAAAAACATCTATTTCTGCTTTATTGACTATGCCAAAGCCTTTAACTGTGTCGATCACAATAAACTGTGGAAAATTCTGAAAGAGATGGGAATACCAGACCACCTGACCTGCCTCTTGAGAAATCTGTATGCAGGTCAGGAAGCAACAGTTAGAACTGGACATGGAACAACAGACTGGTTCCAAATAGGGAAAGGAGTACATCAAGGCTGTATATTGTCACCCTGCTTATTTAACTTATATGCAGAGTACATCATGAGAAACGCTGGGTTGGAGGAAGCACAAGCTGGAATCAAGATTGCCGGGAGAAATATCAATAACCTCAGATATGCAGATGACACCACCCTTATGGCAGAAAGGGAAGGGAACTAAAGAGCCTCTTGATGAAAGTGAAAGAGGAGAGTGAAAAAGTTGGTTTAAAGCTCAGCATTCAGAAAACTAAGATCATGGCATCCAGTCCCATCACTTCATGGCAGATAGATAGCAAAACAGTGGACACAGTGGCTGACTTTATTTTTCTGGGCTCCAAAATCACTGAAGATGGTGACTGCAGCCACAAAATTAAAAGATGCTTACACTTTTGAAGGAAAGTTATGACCAACCTAGACAGCATATTAAAAAGCAGAGACATTACTTTGCCAACAAAGGTCCATCTAGACCAGCCTATGGTTTTTCAAGTAGTCATGTATGGATGTGAGAGTTGGACTATAAAGAAAGCTGAGCACCAAAGAATTGATGCTTTTGAACTGTGGTGTTGGAAAAGACTCTTGAGAGTCCCTTGGACTACAAGGAGATCCAACCAGTCCATCCTAAAGCAGATCAGTCCTGGGTGTTCACTGGAAGGACTGATGTTGAAGCTGAAACTCCAATACTTTGGCCACCTCATGCAAAGAGCTGACTCATTTGAAAAGACCCTGATGCTGGGAAAGATTGAGGGCAGGAGGAGAAGGGGACGACAGAAGATGAGATGGTTAGATGGCATCACCGACTCGATGGACATGGGTTTGGGTGGACTCCAGGAGTTGGTGATGGACAGGGAGGCCTGGCGTGCTGCAGTTCATGGGGTCACAAAGGGTCGGACATGACTGAGCAACTGAACTGAACTCTTCTATTTACAGCTATCCTTTACAAAACAGTATCCCTTTAGGCAGCAAACATCTGCCATGCGATTAATATGTCTGGGAAAATTTGAGTCATAGCTTATTAATTACGGCTTAGCGAGAACTAAGTAGAACTTAACCAAACAAAGGAAAGTCAATACATTTGATTCTGGGAAAGCCAGAAATAGTCATCTGTTTTCAATTAATTCATAATTTGATCACTCAAGCAAATTATGGAAGAATTGAGGCATTTCTTATATCTGACTGGTTGTAAAAAAAAGACTGGTTGAGATACCTTCTTTTGGGGAATCCTATTAAATTGTATTCATAGTGTGTTAGATTTAGAATAAACCTCAAGGAACCATCTATGGTAGCCTGTAGATTATTAATGGTTCACCTATGACTGACTGGTCCAAGCTTAGATCACTGTTATATCTGCCACCTACTGAGAGTAAAGATTTATTCAGTTAAACAGCTGTTTAGTGATGAAAATGGAAATTTTCATTAATTTATTCTCACTGATTCTAATTTTCAAAGTTATCAAACTTCTGGATTCTATTGGGTGTTAATGCATATATTGATGAATATAATGTGTCCATATGAGTATGTTCACAGTATGGACATGAGAGGCCTAATAAAAGTCAATAAAACAATAAATTTTAATTATGAACATTACTTAATAAAAGTTAACCATGATAATGCTGTATTTTTTCAAATTAATGAGATACAGCATAGAATGTGTTGTGTTGTATCTTATTAACTTGAAAAATACAGCTGAAGTTCCAATACTTTGGCCACCTGATTCGAAGAACTGACTTATTTGAAATGACCCTGATGCTAGGAAAGACTGAAGGCAGGAGGAGAAGGGGATGACAGAGGATGAGATGGTTGGATGGCATCACCAACTCGATGGACATGGGTTTGAGCAAGCTCCGGGAGTTGGTAATGGACAGGGAAATCTGGTGTACTGCAGTCCATGGGGTCCCAAAGAGTCAGACATGACTGCAGCTAAGTCACTTCAGTCATGTCCGACTCTGTGTGACCCCACAGACAGCAGCCCCACCAGGCTCCCCCGTCCCTGGGATTCTCCAGGCAAGAATACTGGAGTGGGTTGCCATTTCTTTCTCCAATGCATGAAAGTGAAAAGTGAAAGTGAAGTCGCTCAGTCGTGTCCAACTCTTAGTGACCCCATTGACTGCAGCCTACCAGGCTCCACCGTCCATGGGATCTTCCAAGCAAGAGTACTGGAGTGGGGTGCCATTGCCTTCCCACAGACATGACTAAGTGACTGAATTGAACTGAACTGAACACAGAATGATTAAACTGCTTCTCAAAAATATTCACTGGAATTTATCTAATTTACTAATTAGTTTATAAACTATTTTCAAACTTAGATCTCTTTCATGTGCAGCCACATAGGGCTTATGGTTCAGATTGGGTTGGGTTCTAAATTAAATACTGGTAAGTTAAAATGTAATTCTTTGAGGACAGTTATAAGCTGTCTCATTTTTTTTGAGCCAAATTTTATTACTGAAGTATAAGTGCATAACATGCCTAGATCTAAAAGAAATTAAGTAAATGTACTGCATAACCATCACTCAGCACAACATATAGAAAGTTATCAGCACCACAGAAACTTTCCTTAGGCCCCTTCTTATCATTTCCTTCCTCTCTAAAGTAATCACTATTCTGATTTCCATTGCCCAAGAATATTTTTCTAGGTTTGACATTTATTCAAATGGCTATCATAAATAAAGCTGCCATCAGGATATATACACATCTTTTGGGAGCATTACCAAGAGTAAAATTGTTGCATCATAGTTTAGGGCTACTAGATAACCAAAATCATTTTCTAAGATATTTTATCGACTCAGATTCTCAATAGCAATGCACATTATTTTAGTTGCTCCAAACCCTCACTCTTACTTGTGATTAATCACTTGTATGCTTCATATTAGTGTCCTCAGGAGCTCATTTGCATTTCCTTGATGATTAATGATATCAAGAATACTGGGCCACTTGAGTATATTCTTTTGTGAGTATATTCTTCTGTTCATATATTTTGTCCATTTGTCTATTAGACAATCTTTGTAGATTTTTGTTATATATAATGGATATGCATATATGTAAATGGAACCCACTCCAGTACTCTTGCCTGGAAAATCCCACAGACAGAGGAGCCTGGTGGGCTACAGTCCATGGGGTTGCAAAGAGTCGGACACGACTGAGTGACTTCACTTTCACTTTCATGTATATGCATACTATGTATAAATAAAACGTGTATTTTCCTTTATATCTTTCCACTCTCTTAATGACGTCTTTTGGTGAACCTGGAGGGTCATAATTTTAATAAAATCCAATAGGTAATTTTTTAAATTTATGGTTAGTAGTTTTTGTGTCCTATTTAAAAATCTCCCCGAGTCCAAATTCCAAGCCTCCACAATTCACCTGTTTAATCTTCAGTGCACTCATGTGGTTGTTCTTTGGTTTTTGTCTGGTGCTTTGCTTGTGTGTAGCAGGAGAGATGGACTGTTGTGACCTGACACTTTGTGCTATAACCTCAAATTCCACGTATATAGTATTTTGAAATGGTCAACTGGATGTCATTGCTATCTTGGTGCTCAAACCTATTTTATGGTCTTAAAAATAGCATGAAATATTTGGCTTTGTGTATATTACCAAGTCAATTAAAATATATCCCCACCATCTCATTAAGTAATTCCACATTGTTTTTGAAACTAAACTTATCCTTCCCTTGATCTGAAATATTTTTTTCATGGTGCCCTTTAAATAATTTTATTGTTATTCATTAATTTCTTATCTAAGAGTCATTTAGTTCAGTTCAGTTCAGTCCCTCAGTCGTGTCCGACTCTTTGCGACCCCATGGACTGCAGCACGCCAGGCTTCCCTGTCCATCACCTGGAGCTTGCTCAAACTCACGTCCATCGAGTTGGTGAGGCCATCCAACTTATCTTTCCCTTGATCTGAAATATTTTTGCATGGTGCCTTTAAATAATTTTATTGTTATTCATTAATATCTGATCTAAGAGTCATTTAGTTAGGTGAGGTATTTAGAGGAGACAGGCAGTGTAGATTGTTCTTCAGATTATTCGCTGGCTATGTAAGTCTTCCTAAAATTCCATTTTTAGAAATAAAGAGAAAGAATGGTTCCTATGGACAGATTTAAAGAAACTGCTTCAGGACATCCATTCAGCGATTCTGGGTATAAGGAATACACGATAAGCTGAACAGTCCAGCATTTTCTTCTGTATTAAACTCTGCCCTCATGCCATGGCTGGTTAGTGAGGATTGTGTTCCTTGCTCTGCATTTGGTGATCAGCATTTTTCTTCCCTCTTCTCCTCACTCATATTTTTAGCTCTTTTGCTTCCTGGGATTAAGCAAGTACTCTTGCTGCCTCAAAAGCAAGTGCTAACGTGATAAAAAAAAATGTCTTTCCAGATTTTTGCCGGATATGCATGGCAGAAGGTAGGTTGGTGCTGCATAACAAGCTTCCAGTCAGACACTGCTTTACACAAAAAGCAGATTTTTTCTTTCACAAGGAGTATATATTTCAAAGAAATGCTAGATTTTTTGGAAGAGGAAATCTGGAGATGTTAATACTTGACAACTCTTAAAACCCGGAGTGAGAACTATTTTTCTATTTGGCATAGAAGTTGATGAGTGTAATAAAGAAAGGAATCACTGAAACCATATTTAACATGACATACGCTTTAAATATGTAAGTTTTGTTCATATTTTGTCGATATTTTCTGTAAACTTAATCATTAGTGTAAACTAATCAGAGTAATAAGATAGGTTTAAGAAACATTCAACGGTTCAAGCCAGTAATTTCTGCTGAAGATGAACTTTCTTTGCTAAGCTATAACTTTAATTTTGCCATATTTTGAGAGAAAAGGAAAATTAATCTAGTGCAAAAAAATGCAAGACAATTAACATTAGGATCGTATTCTAAGGAAGATTAAGAAGCAAAGCTGTAGTCTTTTTAATTAATGGTAGTTACTACAGATCAATGACCTATGGTGGACAAGAGGTTATAGAAGCTACCTGGTGAGAAAGAGTGCAAGAAAGCAGAGGTGATGCTAATGTTACTACTACTGATGCCACTATAATTAGATATTAGCCAGTCAGCTTTTCTTCCAGTAAGCTAATTTATAACACTGAAAGTCCATAGTGGGCTGTTT
Source organism: Giraffa tippelskirchi (assembly GCF_054371585.1). Lineage (NCBI taxonomy): Eukaryota > Metazoa > Chordata > Mammalia > Artiodactyla > Giraffidae > Giraffa > Giraffa tippelskirchi. The sequence goes on from NC_137282.1 coordinate 35,079,980, forward strand.
ACATTAACAAAATCATTATTATGGAAAAGATTAGGAAGTGTTTTCTCTCTCTCTCATTATTTGGAGGCACAAATTTAGGGATTAGAATGACATTTACACTGCAAATTCAGACAAGGCAATATAAATGTTCAGATAATAAGATGGTATATCAGCAAACATGTTTCAGCTACTAGGTTTTAATTCAGAAATAAAAAATGAATAGAAGTATAGAGGAAAAGCATGCAGAAGAAGAAATACACAATTTACTTCATCTTTAACAAAGGCTCATGCAATTTTGTAATCACAATGGGATCCCAATCTCTATTCTTGCTGGAACCAAGGAATTTAATTCTCTCCCTTCAAATTAAGGGCTATTTTCTCCTTGTCCTCTGGATAATGCTCCTGCTATCCCCACAGATCTTTTGAGGTCAACTAGCAGATTTACTACAAAATATTCACTGTTAAATACTATCCTTTTTTGACACTTGCTCTTATAAATAATGCTGTCAATAGATACCTGCAATAGTTTTTTCAAATTTTATCCAAATAAATGAGATTTTAGTAGTGATTTCTAAATGAGTATAAAACAATAATTTTAAATTATTATTTAAAATTTTGTAAGCATTTACTATGGAAAGGTATGATGTTAAGTACTTTACATATATTTAGTGGTTCACGGCTCAGTTCAGTTCAGTTCAGTTGCTCAGTCGTGTCCGACTCTTTGCGACCCCATGAACCACACAGCATGCCAGGCCTCCCTGTCCATCACCAGCTCCCAGAGTCCACCCAAACCCATGTCCATCGAGTCAGTGATGCCATCCAGCCATCTCATCCTCTCTCGTTCCCTTCTTCTCCTGCCTCCAATCTTTCCCAGCATCAGGGTCTTTTCCAGTGAGTCAACTCTTCGCATGAGGTGGCCAAAGTATTGGAGTTTCAGCTTCAACATTAGTCCTTCCAATGAACACCCAGGACTGATCTCCTCTAGAATGGACTGGTTGGATCTCCTTGCAGTCCAAGGGACTCTCAAGAGTCTTCTCCAACACCACAGTTCAAAAGCATCAATTCTTCAGTGCTCAGCTTTCTTTATAGTCCAACTCTCACATCCATAAATGACCACTGGAAAAACCATAGCCTTGACTAGACAGACCTTTGTTGGCAAAGTAATGTCTCTGCTTTTTAATATGCTGTCTAGGTTGGTCATAACTTTCCTTCCAAGGAGTAAGCGTCTTTTAATTTCATGACTGCAATCACCATTTGCAGTGATTTTGGAGCCCAGAAAAATAAAGTCTGACACTGTTTCCCCATCTATTTGCCATGAAATGATGAGACCAGATGCCATGATCTTAGTTTTCTGAATGTTGAGCTTTAAACCAACTTTTTCACTCTCCTCTTTCACTTTCATCAAGAGGCTATTTAGTTCCTCTTCCCTTTCTGCCATAAGGGTGGTGTCATCTGCATATCTGAGTTTACTGATATTTCTCCTGGCAATCTTGATTCCAGCTTGTGCTTCCTCCAGCCCAGCATTTCTCATGATGTACTCTGCATAGAAGTTAAATAAGCAGGGTGACAATATACAGCCTTGACGGACTCCTTTCCCTATTTGGAACCAGTCTGTTGTTCCATGTCCAGTTCTAACTGTTGCTTCCTGACCTGCATACAGATTTCTCAAGAGGAAGGTCAGGTGGTCTGGTATTCCCATCTCTTTCAGAATTTTCCACAGTTTATTGTGATCGACACAGTTAAAGGCTTTGGCATAGTCAATAAAGCAGAAATAGATGTTTTTCTGGAACTCTCTTGCTTTTTCGATGATCCATTGGATGTTGGCAATTTGATCTCTGGTTCCTCTGCCTTTTCTAAAACCAGCTTGAACATCTGGAAGTTCATGGTTCACGTATTGCTGAAGCCTGGCTTGGAAAATTTTGAGCATTACTTTACTAGCGTGTGAGATGAGTGCAATTGTGACGTAGTTCAAGCATTCTTTGGCATTTCCTTTCTTTGGGATTGGAATGAAAACTGACCTTTTCCAGTCCTGTGGCCTCTGCTGAGTTTCCCAAATTTGCTGGCATATTGTGTGCAGCACTTTCACAGCATCATCTTTCAGGATTTGAAATAGCTCAACTGGAATTCCATCACCTCCACCAGCTTTGTTCGTAGTGATGCTTTCTAAGGCCCCCTTGACTTCACATTCCGGATGTCTGGCTCTAGGTGACTGATCACACCATTGTGATTATCTGGGTCATGAAGATCTTTTTTGACAGTTCTGTGTATTCTTGCCACCTCTTCTTAATATCTTCTGCTTCTGTTAGGTCCCTACCATTTCTGTCCTTTATTGAGCCCATCTTGCATGAAATGTTCCCTTGGTATCTCTAATTTTCTTGAAGAGATCTCTAGTCTTTCCCATTCTGTTGTTTTCCTCTATTTCTTTGCACTGATCACTGAGGAAGGCTTTCTTATCTCTCCTTGCTATTCTTTGCAACTCTGCATTCAGATGGGAATATCTTTCCTTTTCTCCTTTGCTTTTCGCTTCTCTTCTTTTCACAGCTATTTGTAAGGCCTCCTCAGACAGCTATTTTGCTTTTTTCATTTGTTTTCCATGGGGATGGCCTTGATCCCTGTTTCCTGTACAATGTCAGGAACCTCCGTCCATAGATCATCAGGCACTCTGTCTATCAGATCTAGTCCCTTAAATCTATTTCTCACTTCCACTGTATAATCATAAGGGATTTGACTTAGGTCATACCTGAATGGTCTAATGTTTTTCCCTACTTTCTTCAATTTAAGTCTGAATTTGGTAATAAGGAGTTCATGATCTGAGCCACAGTCTGCTCCCAGTCTTGCTTTTTCTGACTTTATAGAGCTTCTCCATCTTTGGCTGCAAAGAATATAATCAATCTGATTTTGGTGTTGACCATCTGGTGATGTCCATGTGCAGAGTCTTCTCGTGTTTTGGAAGAAAGTGTTTGCTATAACCAGTGCGTTCTCTTGGCAAAACTCTATTAGCCTTTGCCCTGCTTCATTCTGTACTCCAAGGCCAACTTTGCCTGTTACTCCAGATGTTTCTTGACCTCCCACTTTTGCATTCCATTCCTCTATAAAGAAACAGACATCTTTTTTGGGTGTTAGTTCTAAAAGGTCTTGTAGGTTCATGGCTCTATTTCTGCTAATTGCCTGACCTTGGATAAGACTCTTCACACTCTATTTTCTCATAAATAAAATGAATATAACAAAATATTATTTTGATATTTTGTTATTCTAATATGTAAGCATTTTAGCCAACTGAATATTATTTAGTTTTTTAGATGTATTCAACTCTTATGATTCATTATGAAAAATAATGTTGAGCACCTTTCCATGTACTTATTTGACATTCAAATGTCATTTGTGAAGTATAATATCTGTCAAATCATCTGCCCATTTTAAAAAATTGGGTTGTTTTCATATTACTGACTTTTGAAAGTTTTTATATATTCTGAATTGGCCCCTTTACCATTATATATAGATCTTATTTTTGTCTTCTACCACATTTTTGACTCAAAGATATTTTTTGTTTGATAAAGGTGTAGCTAACTCTGATTTTCTTCGGTTTTCGTGTGCACAAGGCACCTTTTGCCCATCTTTGCTCTAAGCCTATATGTGTCCTTTAAGCGGAAGTGAGCCTCTTGTTGGCAGCATATAGTTGGCTCTTGGTTTTTTTTATTTGCTTTGTTTTTGTTATTTAATCCATCAATCCACTGTGTCTTTTACTTGGAGAATTCAATTCATTTCTACTAAGAGTAATTATTGAAACATAAGGACTTACTAATGCCATGTTGCTAATTACTTGCTGGATGCTTTGAGGCTCTCTTGTTCTTTTCTTCCTCTCTTGCTGCCTTCCTTTGTGAATTGATTCATTTTTTTATAGTGCTATGCTTTGACTCCCTTCTCTATTTATGTTGTTTTTCCTATGGCTCATTGAATTTCCTTAAAACAGATCTTCTGAAATCCTATCTGGTTAATCACAGATCACCATGTGTTTGGGTTTGGTTACTAGAAGATTATCGTGATCCTTTGTGGTGTCATGTTATCTTGATCATTTTCTTTAAAGTTTTGTGCTGTTGTCTTTGTATTTGAAGTAACAAACTTCAAATATAAATACAAACTTGTATCATTTTTACTAAAAATGTTATTGTATCCAAACTCCTATTTTTTGCTCCAGTGAAACGCTGGCACTCGTTCTGTGGAAACTGGACTCCCATCCAGGCTCTCTCATCCATGAGGAGCTGTCTAATGCGGTGTTCTCCATGGAACACTGCAGAATCCAAAGCCAGGGAAGAGTGCAGACTTGCCACGTAAGCAGTCAGTCTCTCATTTTCCCAAACGCAGGTCTACACTCTTCCCTTTAATGCTGTTCCACTGCTATTCCACTTTGCTGATGCCTCCATTCTACTCTCCCTTTGCTTTCAGTGACCTTTCTCTACTGAGTGACTTTCTTCTCTCCTGTTCATTGTTTCTGTTTAATTTCATGATATATGGATATGCATACTGTTTGCTGTGGATTCTACTATCTCAAGACACCTTCTTATAGCCTCCGCTTCCTGGGTCCTTTGGCTCGGCTCTGATCCCAGTTATAGACTCATTCTTTGATGCATGCAATAAAATTAACTCTCTAGTCTATTTTATTCTGCAGCTATTCAACCCCAGTCAGTTGTTGTTGAATGTTACACAAACCCTTTTTCATAAGAAATATATGTTTTTCAGGAATACTTTTAATTATACAGAAGAATATAATTTTGAAGACCTAATTTCATACACTGGTCTTCCCTTGTGGCTCAGATGGTAAAGAATCCACTCGTAATTTCATACATGAGTTTGTCCAATGCTATAAAATGATTTTATTGAGGAAACAAAAATCCCCACTTTAACATATATGCCAGGACATAAGACACCAAGACACGAGGAAGAAGAAAATGTGAATTTACAGTTGGTGAGACAAGTAAGATATGTAAGGAATTATCATACAGTAATCTAAATGCTAAAATCAATGCACAAACTAACCTCTCAGGGAATAGAAAAGGAGGAGTGATTATGTGTAAAGACGGGGAAAGGATGATTACAAGAGGCAGTGCTTGAGTTTCTGACAATGAATAGAAGGGACAAGGGACATTAGAGGCAGAGACAGTATCTGTTCCTGTAGATTTAGGGACAGTCTCTTTTGTTTTTGCTCCTGCTGGTATAAATCATTACTTCTTTAGGGAATCAACTATCCTTTCACATGATATAAAATGTAAACTATTATGAGGACATACAACGTGGGAAAATAACAGAGAATGGGTAACCTTGTATGCCACCATTTAAAATATTCATTCTTATTTTTCTGAAAAGGCTACAATTATTTTAGGTGACAAAAATATACACTGTCTCCAGATGGAGATGTCAATTAAGAATATCATTTTAACATCCTCATAACCAGCTGGTCATTGAAGCCGCTTGACCATTTCCTAGTTTTATACTAGCACATATGAAGGAAATAATTGTACTTCACAGATGGTTTTATTCTAGGGTATGTGAATTTATGACTTTGTAGAGGGAGGGTCATATGTTTAAAACTTTTCTAAAGCTTCTGATGAGCCAGACTTATTAATGTATTATTGCTGCAATCTACTATTTTCAAAATCTCCTTGTACTAAATGAAGACTTGTTAGTCATTTGTCTTGTTAAAACTTACTGTAATTGAAAAAACAATCATTGAGGGCTTCTCTATGTAGTTGATTTATATAATGATTAGAAGCTTAAATTCTAGAGGTTGGGCTTAGGCACACAATTCCTAAAAATCAAATCTGATTGAAGAAGAAACTTTCCAAAAAACCCCCATAGAATCTTAAAAAAATAGTCCCATGAAGGTACAACAAGTATGTTTGCAATTACCCAACCAGCTTCCTGTCTCATCCTTTTTGGAGGTAAGTTTTTCAAACAATCCAGCTGCTGTCTGTACTATCACAAAAATGTTGGCTGAGTTCTGAAGATGAGAGGAGGCCTTCACCAGATGTGATCTTGCATTGCAAGCAACTCTTAGGTCTTCTGGGTTCTCAGACCTACATCTGGATGCTGCATGTTTAATTGTGCTAGAATTTTAGTCTCTGAAAGGAAAAATGTCCTATTTAGCACAGTGGGAACATTCTTGTATTATTTCAATTAATGTTAACTATCATACTACTTGAACCACTAATTCTCAGTAATTTAAAATGAGATGCACGTGAACTTCATGTTGATGGAATGTCCAAGTGGGCATTCATTTGGATGTTCCATCAACATGAACAGTTGATGGCAGGTGCCTCTTTCCAAGCAGCAATTCTAGGGCCCAGGCTTCCTTCAGTGAGTAGACCCACACTGTTGGGCAGGTGGCTTCCTGGGTTCCCACGCTTTTCTGCATCAAGCCCATGAAGGAGAGAGGACATAGAAATTACAGGGAAGGAGATTTAAGGACTAGTTCTGGAAGCAATGCGCTTTGGTTTCTCCCACATTCTACTGGCTGGGACTCAGTAACATGATCACCATAACAGGCTAGTTCTTAGGAAAAAAATAAGTAAATGGATCTGATAAGTGGTTTGCTAGTATCCTCTATAGCTTCCTTCTAGGATCTTTCCTATGCCAGGGGTCTATTTAACCTGAAGTAATTTGGAAACTTTCTATATTCCCATGTACTTCTTTAGGCTGTCTTCTAAAGTGGTTTTTTTTTTTTTTTAATATTCTTTTTGTGTGTCTCCTGCATTGGTTGGAGCTTTTAAAAAATATTCTTCAGTTTTATTCAAAATAATAAATTGGAATAACTTCAATTCCAAAGGATTTGTTGCCCATTGAGGGTCATTTCCCCTTTTATTGGTAGAGACCAATAGTTTGAGTAAGACTCAGGATGAGTGAGAAATTCACGCATCATTCACTCAGTCATCGACTCAGCACATCTTTATGGTGCCTGTTCTGAAGCAGGAGTTTCTGGAACCCTGAGATATATTGGTGCATAAAAGAGATAAAGACCCTTTAATGTGGAGTTTCCAACTGGAGGAAATGAAAAGCAGGTGAAAAAGATGAAGAACAGATCTAATGAATGAGTTCATTGTAAGGTATGTGAATAAATGACACTGAGATGGAAAAAGGAAAGAGGCCAAAGACCCGTGTGGTGTTGGTGGAGGATGGCCGCACTGTTAAATAAGGTGACAGGCACACTTTACTGAGCGTGACATGTGAACAGATACTTAACAGGGATGCTTCCTAGGGAAGAGCGTTTTAAGCAGAGGAAACAGGCTATGTAAAGACCCTAAGGTATGATCATGTTTAACATGTTGGAGAAACAACCAGAGAGGCAGTGTGGCTGGAGTGAGGAAAATGGAGATGGTAAAAGAAGAGATCGGAGAGTCATCGGGGCAGAATTCAAAGCACACACATTTTGAAAGAGGCTGAGAAATGTAAATTGATCTCTTTAAAAGTGTGTCTTTCAGTTTCAGCTGTGCCTAGTTGAAGAAACCTTATGCTCTACAGAGATAATTCAAATAAAAAAAACTGAGTAATACTTTGTAATATTTTGCTGGCAAAGGTCTGTCTAGTCAAAGCTATGGTTTTTCCAGTAGTCATGTATGGAGGTGAGAGTTGGACTATAAAGAAAGCTGAGCACCGAAGAATTGATACTTTTGAACTGTGGTTTTGGAGAAGACTCTTGAGAGTCCCTTGGACTGCAAGGAGACCCAACCAGTCCATCCTAAAGGAGATCAGGCCTGGGTGTTCACTGGAAGGACGGATGCTGAAGCTGAAACTCCAATACTTTGGCCACCTGATGTGAACAACTGACTCAGTGGAAAAGACCCTGATGCTGGGAAAGACTGAAGGCAGGAGAAGAGGATGACAGAGGATGAGATAGTTGGATGGCATCACTGACTTGATGGACATGAGTTTGAGTAGGCTCCAGGAGTTGGTGATAGAAAGGGAAGCCTGGTATGCTGCAGTCCGTAGGGTCACAAAGAGTCTGACACGACTGAGTGACTGAACTGAACTGACTATGTTCTACACAGAAAATTTGAAAAAGAACTGAGTAATATTTTGTAGCTATATTATCTACGTGTTCAGGATGTGTTGCAAGTAACCAATATTTTAGTGAACTTAGGATATGGTCACATAATTCAATATATATAGAGAAAACTATTCATCTGGAGGATATAGGTGGTATAAAGTTCAGGGAAATTCTATTGATTCTTCAATTATCTGTATTTCTTTCCTTTGTTAATCAGGTAACCAGGTATTTGGCAATTGGTATGTAGAAACAAGATTCCTACTCATCTTTGTATCTTCAATATATTTGCCTTGCACATAGCAACTGTGTATGCGAATTTAAACTTCTAGTTAATATCATGTTGTTTAGACTCCAGACTGTATTGTTTTGTTTTGATGGGGGAGTTTGTAATAGGAAAGATTGATGTGTTTTTATGTTCTAAAATACCATTAAAAAAAAACATATTGTGTAGATAATTTTTCCATATTGAATTCACCCCTCTTTTTTGACAGAGGAATATCCATTTTAATAGTGATGACTAACCAAATAAATTTCCATGAGTACTGTGCCCCAATCTGTCTTCATTTATTTTTATTAAGATGGTGCTCGGTTTCCCATTCCTCTGCATTTTTCCTTCACGACTGTATCTGTTTCCATAATTCAGTTAACTCTACTCTCATTGTTGAAAGATTTGTACTATTCAGGTGAGATATATTTTCAAGGTTTGTTTTTTTCCTGAATGTAATAATATTTCAGATTAGTCAAATTACTTCCAATTACCTTCAAATTACCTTCAATATTTAGGGGCAAAGAGACTTTCCAAGCAATCCGAGAGACAATACATCATTCCCAAAATTTAAAATTAATCCCATTTATCTTTACTGACAGAACAGTTGTGGAAAAACTTAAAATGAGAGAACAGCATTTTGGGATGACTGTGTTAGAAACTTCCCTTTTGTTACTAAAGTTGGAGACATGATGAGTGATATATGGATTCCCATTCAGAGGATCTGGGGTCATCCCCGCAAAGTTACATTTCAGTGGACTTCTGACAAAAAATGATGATGCCATATGAGAAAGGTTAGGGGCTTTGGAGCTTTAGTTTTTAAAGAATTTAATCTTGTCTTTGGTAGGGAGTTAATTATAGAACAAATTGTGGAATTGGTTTTCTTGAAGTCAGAGTTTGACATGTTAGAATTATGACTAACAATTTATCCTAATTTTCTTCTCTCAACCAATAGCTTGACTCTGTTAGATGCTGGCATGCATCTCTGTGTACTTCTCAAATAAAGTAAATTTTTGATTAACATAATTATTCTGATAACACTTTTGCTTTGTATTTTCTCAGTGTTAACTTATTTCTCTACAGGCCACATATGCATTAATTTGTATATATGAGTGGGCATATACACATATATTTATGTGTGTGTGTGCATACATTATCATTGGTTAATATACATGTATATAGAAGATATATATGTAGGAAAAATTTAATGTTAAAATATTAAAGGTATTAAAATGTATTTAACTAATATAGTTCCTTTTAAATAATTTTATTGAGGCAATACTTTAAAGGGGCTAGTGGCTTAGTACTGTTAGAAAAATTGATCCCAGAAGAATTGATTCTGTTCTGTATTAACTTAAATGCTGGAAAAATGCACATTTTATGCTAGACGACAGAAATGAGCAGAATGTTCATCTAAGACAATGAAAAGTTAGAGGAAAAAAACCTTTATTGCAGATATCGTAAAGCAGCAAAAAGAAGACTAAATTACATCAAGAAGCAGTTTGGGGAGAAATAGGATCACTGTGAAAGGTACTAAGCATATAGAAGAAATATAACCAGATGTTTATGAGTTCTTACTCTGAGATAAAGTTTAATAAGTTGCCATAATGAACCCTCCTTTTGAATCCTTTAATCAGATTTTTAATTTGAAATAATTATAAATTCATAGAAAGGTGCAAGGATAGTACCGAGAGGGTACATTTTTATGGAATCACAGTACAACATAAAAACAAGGAGACTGATATTGGACCACTGTGTGTGTTTAGGTCTATTCTGTTGTGTCATATGTAGGTGTGTGTAACCACTGATTTTTGTCTCCCATTGATCAAGATAGCCTGCTTGGTTCCCAACTTGTTCATTCTTTCATAACTGTACATACATGAGTGCCAACATGGTCCATGCCCCAGAGCAAAGAGCAGCAGGTGCCCAGTGGAACCAAAGTGAAGTGCTAGATACTATGTCTGCAATAAGGACTGGAGTGCTGTATGGAGTACATCAAGGCTGTATATTGAGATCCTGCTTATTTAACTTACATGCAGAATACATCATGTAAAACTCTGGGCTGGATGAAGCTCTGCTGGAATTAAGATTGCTGGGAGAAATATCAATAACTTCAGATATGTAGATGATACCACCCTAAATGGCAGAAAGCAAAGAGGAACCAAAGAGCCTCTTGATGAAGTTGAAAGAGAAGAATGAAAAAGCCGGCTTAAAACTCAACATTCAAAAAACTAAGATCGTGGCATCTGGCCCCATCCCTTCATGGCAAATAGATGGGGGAAAAATGGAAACAGTAACAGATTTTATTTTCTTGGGCTCCAAAATCACTGCAGATGGTGGCTGCAGCCATGAAGTTAAAAGACACTTGCTCCTTGGAAGTAAAGCTCTGACAAACCTAGACAGTGTAATAAGAAGCAGAGACATCCCTTTACCGACAAAGGTCCATATAGTCAAAGCTATGGTTTGTCCAATAGTCATGTATGGGTGTGAGAGTTGGACCATAAGGAAGGCTGAGCACCAAAGAATTGATGCTTTCAAACTGTGCCTTTGGAGAAGACTCTTGAGAGTCCCTTGGAAAGTAAGAAGATCAAACCAGTCAATCCTAAAGGAAATCAATCCGGAATATTCATTAGAAGGACTGATGCTGATGCTGAAGCTCCAATACTTTAGCCACCTGATGCAAAGAGCTGACTCACTGGAAAAGACCCTGATGCTGGGAAGATTGAATTGTAGGAGGAAAAGGGGATGACAGAGGATGAGATGGTTGAATGCCATCACTGACTCAATGGACATGAGCTTGAGCAAATTCTGGGAGACAGTGAAGGACGGGGAAGTATGGTGTACTGTAGTCCATGGGGTCACAGAGAGTCAGACCCAAGTGAGCTACTGAACAACAAGCAACACAGAGTGAGAAGTATGTGTTTGGACACAACATATCCCAGCCTAGACACTCTGTTCTCCTAAGGAAAGCTATGGTTTCCAATCCCTCCATGTTAACCTGGCCACTGAGAATTTCTCCAAGGGTTGTAATCTCATAGTAATTATCCTTTAGATCTCAGACATTATTGCTTCCCTGTCCTTTCAAGGAAGTTTATTCTTCTGATCATGATCTGGAAGAGGGCACCTGAGGTCTGCACCCTTGGGTCCTGTCGTCCTCCTCTCTCTCTCTGAGGGTTTACTCCCTCTCTGCTCAGCCCTCTTCCACAGTCTGCACAAAGCCAAGAGCCCATCTCACTCCCTTCCTGGACAGTTTCAGCTTCCTTCTCGTGCGGATTTTTTCGGTGGAAGACTGGGAAATCATTTTTGTATTCCTCCAAGTTTTCTATAGCACTGAGACCAAATTCCAAATCAGTAATAATGTTTTTGAAAGATTTCTCAGGATTAATTTGTTCCCTTGAATGTTGAGTTTTAAAAAGTTTTCAACCTTGTGGAGATAATACTTCACTTGTGAAAACATGGCGCAGGAGTTGCACTGGTGACTGATCGGCAAGGATTTTTCCGACCACATCAAGCAGGGTCCAGAAAAATCTCCTGGCAAGTAACTTTTTTCATGAGGCCGTTTTCAGGTTTGGAAAATTGGTCAAAATTTATAATAGATGAAATTATGAGATCAGAGTTATAGTGAGCATGGAATGCGCTATTTTTAGAGGTAATATAAAAATGTCACTATGACTGAATTCATTCGTCAGCCATCAATACATTTTATCTTTTCATGGATTTATTTACAAAGGGAACATCATCCAGTTCTCTTTTCATTATCTTTAGGGTCAGGGATTTTTCTGGTTTACAGTGCCGCCAGTATAATAATTAAGAGCACTTCCTTTCACACTTAAAAAAGATGCCCTGATTAGAACAATAAATTATATGGTCACTCAAATCATCATTCTTAATTGTCAAATCCAAAGGCTCCGATTGGAATTTTAAAGTGTGCATGTGTGCCCGCATGTGTGAGAGTGCGAATGTATGCGTGTGCTTGTGTGTATGTGAGTGTGTGTGCATGTGCAAAGTCCACATTGTTCATAAAATGTTTGAATGTAACATCTTTGAGAATATTTCTGAGTTCCATTGGAGCTATGTTCTTTTATTTGCCAAGATTTTTCTGGCCCCCTTAAAGTTTTTTTTAATCAAACCAAGAGTGCAGATGGTCAGTTCTTTGCTCAGTGACAAGGGAGTTAAAGCTTGTTTCTACATGACTACAATCTGCTGAAACTTAACTTTGACAGGAAGCTTACCCAAAAGATTGCATTAACAAAATGTTACAGATTCTGAAACTCTCCAAAGATTACAGATGAACTAGGAGAGAATCCTGTTTTATTTATATTTAATTTCTGTGGTATCACTGTTCTACTCATGTACAGGTCAGATTTTTTAATATGGTGAGAAAACATAAAAAAATTATCACTTTCAGCTGACTCCAAAATACTTATCTCAAAGATAGAAATATGCTGATTTGTTTGTATTTAATCAAGAAAGTGGGCTTCTTGTTTAGAGGTATAATTAGAATTTTGTTTAGATATTAATCAAAATTTACTACCTAAATATTTTTTCATGATATGAAGCTTGCCTATATAGTCTAGAAGTTGGTAAATGTGATTAGATGGGGTTTGGAGTAGAAAGTAATGGAGTAAAGTAATTAGTTCTGAAGTTTCTTAAACCCACTATTTCCTTTTAATTAATAAGAAAAATATTTCTAAATAAAATTAAAATCCAATAATACATAACAGCACACTTATTATGTATTATGTAAAAATAAAATAAAAATTAAAAAGTAGCCAATAAAAATTCCCAATGGTTTTATGAATCCAAGAAATATTTACCCTGAAATTTAGAAACTTACAGATTTCTGTTTTGGACTTGTGTGATACGAGAACATAAGTTATGTTGGATAAAATGGATTTTAACTCATGGATGTGTTAGAGAGGACATTTCACAATGAAAGAAAACAACGTTTTTACCCTCTAACTCTCCTGAACTTCTTTGGGAACTTTGAGAGCTGTCGTTATGGAAGAAATCCTAATGTCTAGTTTCTGAAGCAATGATTCTGCCTGGGGCCTCCATTTCCGCAGAGAGTGTGACCGGAAGGAATATATGCTTTGGAGAGAGCGCCACGGGGACAGAGCGGAGGCAGTGAGACAGAGAAGGGGGCTGTCTGCCCTCAGGGGACCTCACCCCCTGCTTCACATGCCGTCCTTTCTGCTGGGCATCATGTCGCTTCAGACAACTGTCAGACTGTAATTTCTCTTACTCCACTGAGCACAGGAGTTCATTGCTGATGCCTAGAGGCTGCACTGTGCCAATCTTTACAGAGTGCTAGGTAAATATGGAGAACGTGTGGGTCTACAGGGATGGAGAATGACTTTTACTCCTTGTCTTTAACACGTCACTTTATTTGTATCTCATTGTTTTAACATTTTAGAGAAATGACTCAGTTTTTAAACAAATCTCTTTCTTCCTCTCCCTTCCTTCCTGACACATACCTGCATCCAGAGGGCGAGTCAAGCTGGTTGACATCACTACAGTTGTAGCCATGGCACAGACAACTGCCCTCCATACATTTACTTTGTTCCTAAGTTAAACTCATAAAACCTCATTCCTTCTCTGGTATGATAATAACTAACTAATCATGCTTATTATGTATCAAGACATCTTTGAGTGATTTCGTGCTAACTAATTATTTTCAGTTCAGTTCAGTTGCTCAGTCGTGTCCAACTCTTTGCAACCCCATGAACTGCAGCACGCCAGGCCTCCCTGTCCATCACCAACTCCCGGAGTCCACCCAAACCCATGTCCATCGAGTCGGTGATGCCATCCAACCATCTCATCCTCTGTCGTCCCCTTCTCCTCCCGCCCCCAATCTTACCCAGCATCAGGGTCTTTTCCAATGAGTCAACTCTTTGCATGAGGTGGCCAAAGTATTGGAATTTCAGCTTCAACATCAGACCTTCCAATGAACACCCAGGATTGATCACTTTTAGGATGGATTGATTGGATCTCCTTGCAGTCCAAGGGACTCTCAAGAGTCTTCTCCAACACTACAGTTCAAAAGCATCAATTCTTCGGCGCTCAGGTTTCTTCACCATCCAACTCTCACATCCATACATGACCACTGGAAAAACCATAGCCTTGACTAGACGGACTTTTGTTGGCAAAGTAATGTCTCTGCTTTTAAATATGCTATCTAGATTGGTCATAACCTTCCTTCCAAGGAGTAAGCGTCTTTTAATTTTATGGCTACAATCACCATCAGCAGTGATTTTGAAGCCCCAAAAAATAAAGTCTGACACTGTTTCCACTGTTTCCTCATCTATTTCCCATGAAGTGATGGGACTGGATGCCATGATCTTAGTTTTCTGAACGTTGAGCTTTAAGCCAACTTTTTCACTCTCCTCTTTCACTTTCATCAAGAGGCTCTTTAGTTCTTCTTCACTTTCTGCCATAAGGGTGGTGTCATCTGCATATCTGAGCTTATTGATATTTCTCCCGGCAATCTTGATTCCAGCTTGTGTTTCTTCCAGCCCAGCGTTTCTCATGATGTACTCTGCATAGAAGTTAAATAAGCAGGGTGACAATATACAGCCTTGACGGACTCCTTTTCCTATTTGGAACCAGTCTGTTGTTCCATGTCCAGTTCTAATTGTTGCTTCCTGACCTGCATACAGGTTTCTCAAGAGACAGGTCAGATGGTCTGGTATTCCCATCTCTTTCAGAATTTTCCACAGTTTATTGTGATCCACACAGTCAAAGGCTTTGGCATAGTCAATAAAGCAGAAATAGATGTTTTTCTGGAACTCTCTTGCTTTTTCGATGATCCAGTGGATATTGGCAATTTGATCTCTGGTTCCTCTGCCTTTTCTAAAACCAGCTTGAACATCTGGAAGTTCATGGTTCACGTATTGCTGAAGCCTGGCTTGGAGAATTTTGAGCATTACTTTACTAGCGTGTGAGATGAGTGCAATTGTGTGGTAGTTTGAGCATTCTTTGGCATTGCCTTTCTTTGGGATTGGAATGAAAACTGACCTTTTCCAGTCCTGTGGCCACTTCTGAGTTTTCCAAATTTGCTGGCATATTGAGTGCAGCACTTTCACAGCATCACCTTTGAGGATTTGAAATAGCTCAACTGGAATTCCGTCACCTCCACTAGCTTTGTTCGTAGTGATGCTTTCTAAGGCCCACTTGACTTCACATTCCAGGATGTCTGGCTCTAGGTGAGTGATCACACCATCGTGATTATCTGGGTCATGAAGATCGTTTTTGTACAGTTCTTCTGTGTATTCTTGCCACCTCTTCTTAATATCTTCTGCTTCTGTTAGGTCCATACCATTTCTGTCCTTTATCGAGCCTATCTTTGCATGAAATGTTCCTTTGGTATCTCTAATTTTCTTGAAGAGATCTCTAGTCTTTCCCAATCTGTTGTTTTCCTCTATTTCTTTGCACTGATTGCTGAGAAAGGCTTTCTTATCTCTCCTTGCTGTTCTTTGGAACTCTGCATTCAGATGGGAATATCTTTCCTTTTTGCCTTTGCTTTTCGCTTCTCTTCTCTTCCCAGCTATCTGTAAGGCCTCCTCAGACAGCCATTTTGCTTTTTTGCATTTCTTTTCCATGGGGATTTTCTTGATCCCTGTCTCCTGTACAATGTCACGAACCTCTGTCCATAATTCATCAGGTACTCTGTCTATCAGGTCTAGTCCCTTAAATCTATTTGTCACTTTCACTGTATACTCATAAAGGATTTGACCTAGGTCATACCTGGACGGTCTAGTGGTTTTCCCTACTTTCTTCAATTTAAGTCTGAATTTGGCAATAAGCAGTTCATGATCTGAGCCACAGTCTGCTCCTGGTCTTGTTTTTGCTGACTGTATAGAGCTTCTCCATCTTTGGCTGCAAAGAATATAATCAATCTGATTTCGGTGTTGACGATCTGGTGATGTCCACATGTAGTCTTCTCTTGTGTTGTTGGAATAGGGTATTTACTATTACCAGAGCGTTCTCATGGCAAAACTCTATTAGCCTTTGCCCTGCTTCATTCTGTACTCCAAGGCCAAACTTGTCTGTTACGCCAGGTGTTTCTTGACTTCCTACTTTTGCATTCCAGTCCCCTATAATGAAAAGGACATCTTTTTTGGGTGTTAGTTCTAGAAGGTCTTGTAGGTCTTCATAGAACCATTCAACTTCAGCTTCTTTGGCGTTACTGGTCGGGGCATAGACTTGGATTACGGTGATATTGAATGGTTTGCCTTAGAAACGAACAGAGATCATTCTATCGTTTTTGAGATTGCATCCAAGTACTGCATTTTGGACTCTTTTGTTGACCATGATGGCTACTCCATTTCTTCTAAGGGATTCTTGCCCACAGTAGAAGATATAATGGTCATGTGAGTTAAATTCACCCATTCCAGTCCATCTTAGTTCGCTGATTCCTAGAATGTCGACGTTCACTCTTGCCAGCTCCTGTTTGACCACTTCCAATTTGCCTTGATTCATGGACCTAACATTCCAGGTTCCTATGCAATATTGCTCTTTACAGCATCGGAGTTTGCGTCTATCACCAGTCATATACACAGTTGGGTATCGTTTTTGCCACACAACAATTAGGTAAGAGCTGATATTATTCTGTTTTTACAGGTGAGGAAACTGAGATAAAACGTTAAGTACAAGATCATGAAATTGGTAAGGGACAGAGCCAGGATACAACCTCAAAGAACCACTCAACTCTGCTTTGAACAGACTTCTGGCTATCCATGTATCACATCAACCCACAGGATGACTTCTAATCTCCTTGATCCCAAGATGCGTGTGTGCTGAGTTGCTTCAGTTGTGTCTGACTCTCTGCGACCCGATATACTATAGCCTGCTAGGCTCCTCTGTCCATGGGATTCTCCAGGTAAGAATACTGGAGTGGGTTGCCATGCCCTCCTCAAAGGGATCTTCCTGATCCAGGGGTCAAACCTGCTTCTCTTACGTCTCCCTCACTGGCAGGAAGGTTCTTTACCACTAGCGCCACCTGGGAAGCCCAAGGTAGGATTTTAAAAATGTAAGCTATGGGTCAGATGACACCTACAGTAGTTTCCATCTCCTCCCTAAGAATATTCATGCTTTCATCACAGTTATTAACGTAATTGACAACACATATTTTGGTAATTTAAAATATTTTATGCAATCACAAAATAATCATTCTTTTTCTTGCAACTTGAACTGTGTCTCAATCTGACATCTACAAGTGTAATTAATTATCTGTATTCAGAATGTTCGCTCAGACCTGTTGATACCATTAAAATATTTTAAACACAAGCAGTTACAAGTTCTTTAAAGAATTTTATATAACTACTTAAAAATTCCAAGAATGAGTTTACGGGGTCATTTAATGCTCATGCACTTTCCAAGACATTTGATTCCCTGCTCCAGGAAAGAAGGATCTGTTCCATTTCATACCCCCATCATTTCCCTTCACCTTCCTGTAGCTATATTTGATAGTTATTATTTGTACTTTGTTTACAGGATAATTTTAAAAAATACATTTAAACCTCTAAATTTTATTTCAATTGATTTAAGTCATGTCTCCCTGTTTCCCCATTCCAGCCATACCCTTCTAACCTCCTCTCTTCTTCCAAAAATACTTACTAGATTCTGTCAGTTATTCCTTTATTTTTACATTACCAACTTGCTGGTATTGTTTGTAGCTATACTTTCTTCGTGTTTTATCTATAGATTGATCTTAACAGTGGAAAATGAATAAAAAACCATTGAAATGGTTGTGGCTGAGTGAATGTTGCTCTCTTGAGAGCTAAGGAACGGCCAGGACTACATTTTCTTTATTTGAATCCAACATGAACATTCCTGGATTGCCTCAAAGAATCTGTCCCGAGATCATGGTCAAAATAATTTTTAATTACAGTCCTTCAATTATTACTGAAATTATGACATGTTTTAATCAGCTTTATATTTGCACCCTGATGTTCTTACATGGCTTTTGATTTCTCTGTTGTTTCTAAGTGTGTGTTGCTGGGGAAGCTGAGGACTCACCCACTGGCTCCGTAGCTCTAAGCTGTGGGGGGCAGGGGTGAAGCTGGCCAAGTTCCTCTTACTCTCTCCAACACATCCAGACTTGTATTTTTTCCTCCGGTGTCATGCCGGAGCCTCTCCTCTGACATCTGGACCTCTCCAGCGGCTCTCTGGTCCACGGGGGTCTGCCCGAGTCAGCCTTCTGCCGGCCCCTGCCGGCTGGCCCAGCGGCCCACACCAGGTCTGTCTGCCTATCCGCCAGGCACACGTGGGCTAGCCTCCTCCCTGTCCCTTGGCATCTGGGGCTCCATCTCTCAACTCCCTCAGAGGCACTTTGGTTAGTGAATGGATGTTGTTAAAGGGGAGGGTGAAAAGAAGGGGCGCCCAGTGCTGCCATGATGCTGACGTCACGTGGCGGCCACGCTTTTCTGCTGAAAACGGACCTGGCAGGCCAGCAGGTTTAGGGGCATTCGAGTTCCAAGTTTCAGACTGCTTCTACTAAGACATTCACATCTCAGTTCTCAGAGTCCCATTCTTTCTCTACGAAGAATCGACTTCGGTGTTAGGAGACTTGCTGGAGTGAAGTACTGAATATTTTGTAAGACCATCATTTTACAGATGGACTGTGTCAGTTCCGTGCTTATCTCTGGGGACATGAGGAAGTAGGGCACTGACTCTTGGCCAGATAAGGTAGTAGGCTAACTCATGATTTATGACGGACTGTTTAAAGTTTGGAACTCCCTGGAGGGACCCGGGCTGGTTTGTTTATTGATGGCTCGCATCTGGCATAACTGGTTATGCAGCTGATTTGGCTAGGTGACTATGCGGGAGTGGTGACTGCTGAACACTTCTAGGAACCAAGCCTGCACAAATCTTGGAGGCTCAGGCCAGAGACAAAGCCAGCCCTGTGTGAATAAGAAGAACCCTCAGTAGCTGAGCTTGGAAGTCTCTTGGGCCCTGATGCTCCTTATACCCTCTCATTCCTTCTGCACTGTGTTTTTTGCCATTATTTAAAATTCATATTACTGAATATGCTCCGCAGAATTTTGTTAGTCCTTTTCCTTCTCTGACCCTGTTGTATATACTGCAGTATCTAAATCTTCTCTGAAACTTCTCTACACCTGTGAGTTAATCTTGAGCCCAGTCCTCCATTCAGTTGGCCCTCCTTTTGCAGGAGACAGGGCTTCCTTAAAATCTGGCAAGGCAGCCCTCTGGCATTCAGATCTTGTCCTTAATTGGTGATTAATCATCTTGGGCTTGTGGTTATCTCCCGACATTGGGTGAATGGCGCTCGGTCACAGACATGCGATTCAACAATCTATTCCCTTCTGCTTCTCAAGTGTAGAAATATTATCCTGCTGATGTAATCCATCCCATCATCACTGCATCCCAGTTCACTAATGATAAACGTTTTAACAACTGCGTTATTATAGCAGTCATGGGCTATCTGTTCTCCATCTACCATTGGTAATGGAGTCCTTCATAATGCCAGATTTCTGGGGACTGATTCATATCCAAAATCTCATTTTAGAATCTGTTTCCTTGTGAGAAACAGCTGTGAGCCAATCAGCAGCAGGTACTTGTGGCAGCTTGAGGATGAAGGGGATTGGCTGTGAAAAAGGAAATCACTACATTTGCTCTTTTTTCTTAACAAATTGTACTTTTTTTTTTCCCCCATTGTACTCTTTTTTTCCCCACACCATGCAGCTTGTGGGATCTTAGTTCCCTGACCAGAGCTCAAACCTTTGTCCCTTTCAGTGGAAGGGCAGAGTCGTAACCACTGGACCACTAGGGAAGTCCCCCAAATTTGCACATTTTTCATAGTCAATTTAATATGTTTTCAGAAGGAAGGTAAGGCAAATGTATGTGTTTATTCTATTATCTAGAAGTGGAAGTGGTTTTTTTTAAATTTAATTTAATACTGACTTGCTAAGGTAAACCGTTATTCTATATTCTAATTAATTTCTCAATTTACCCATGGAAAGGAATTTTTCAGACACAGTAGGCAAAACCGCAATCTAATCAAATAGTCTCACATTCATTCAAATGGAAATCAACATTACTACTCAGGATGTGAAAACACAAATTGCTAAATAAATAATTCAATGTACTTCCTCAAGAATATGAAATTATTCTACCTAGTATACATAAATTCAAATAAGACTTTAAGGCTTCACAAGGTCAGAATTTTTCCTTTTTGAAGCAAGTAGAAAATACTTAAATTAGTTATTTTTAATTTTAACTAATAATCTATTTATTGAATAAGCTGGCAGAGTGGGTCAACTACTAAAAGATATGTTTGATTAGGAAGCTCTATAAAATCAGTCTGGGCTCAGAGAAGGTTGAGTTGTAATCAACATCTGGTTGACCTCAGTGGAGAGCTTACACAATGTCACCTTTAGGTGGCAGGGTGGTCCTATTTGGGACTGAGGGGAATTACAATGTGGAACCTGCTCCCAAGATTCCAAATGACATGGACCCTGCAATTACAA
The DNA here is from genome assembly GCF_054371585.1 of Giraffa tippelskirchi. Lineage (NCBI taxonomy): Eukaryota > Metazoa > Chordata > Mammalia > Artiodactyla > Giraffidae > Giraffa > Giraffa tippelskirchi. Next base: position 35,100,753 of record NC_137282.1, read on the forward strand.
CTCAATGAATGTACTCTCTGGGGATAATTAGAAATGCATGCAAAAATGTGTGATTCATGGTCAGAGAGAACACTGAGATCAACAAAATGCCAGATGATTAGATAAATATGTTACATTTCATAATTATGGTAGAATAATGTGGAGGTATTAAATACATTGTAGAAAAGAAAATATTTAACCTATGACTAATTAATAGAAATCAGTTCTGAAAAAACTTATTGACATCTTTGAACCATTTTCTTTGAAAACCCATATTTAGTCTTAACATTCATTTTTGTTTTCTTAACTTCCTTACTAGTTTGTTACTGTTGCCATCACTCCCATTACCATTTCACTCAGCATTTACCAAAAATATTGTTTTTCTGTCTTCGATAATATCAGGAATAGTGCTGGTATACAAAAATGCCTGATAAAAGGCTCAGTTATCTGAAGTCATTGCTAAACAAATCCAGTTATGTTAATTCAGCTAATTTGAAACATGTGAAAATGAGCAGACTTTGCCAATGGCAAGGAACAGGATGAAAAAGGAAATATATTTTGTTTTCGAGATTCTCTCAGTATTTGACAGGTCATGGAAAGTGAAGAAAACAACAAAAATCCACACTTAGGGAAAAATTTATCTGAACATTTTCAAAGTTTTATTTCTTCCAAAGCCAAGCAACTGCTAGGTGTCACATATCTTCCAAACCATAACTGTTAAACATTCCATTTCTCCTTGAATGGAAAATAATGAGAATGTCTTAGTTTTACTAAAATGACTTAATGTTAATTTAGCATTTTGAAAACAAGCATGAGGTAATTATGACTCTTATGTTTTATATAACTAATATATAAAACTGTATGTGATCCTATATTGTAATAGATAATAATTCTTCATATTAGATCCTTCATATCTAGTGAATTCCATAAAAATGAGGTAGAAAAATTTGAGTGTCATTGGCCCTTCCAGTTCTTTCTCAGATTACAAAGACATATTTTCTATTACTTCCAGTCTTTAGTTGAAACTTTGATTACAGCTAGAGAAAATTATGTCAGCATTTGTTTTGGGGTCACCTTACCCTAATTATTTATTCTGGATTCTGTGTAACATATGGATTCTTGGCTTACGTAAGGAAAATAGCAAGTGAATCTTAGTGTTCTTTTCAGTGACCAGGTTTATAATACTGTGTTCCACTGGTCATCAGCCAAATGCTGGAGGTTCCAGCAATGTTAAATTAAGGTAGTTCCTCCCTTGGGTCTCTCCACTAAGAAATTTTATATTCTAATTATACAAGACAGAAGTTTCTAGATATTAAATTCTTTTCATCATGTAGGATATTTATAGTTCACTTTAAATATGTGCTGGATTTATTTTTAAGATTACATGGATTCTATTTTTTAAATTAAATCATCAGATGTAATATGTACAAAACATTATCACTGTGTTGTTTATTGGACATATGGCATAGTGTCCAGAGTGCCAATAAATATTCATTAAATTAATAAATGAAGGGAATAATATACTTAGATAGCAGTATTTTTAAATGTTTTTCAGGAGTTATTACCTTTAATTTCTGTAAGTATATAGGGGATTAATAAACTTCTTTTCCTATTGAGGAGATGGATGTTAATTAACTTGATTGTAGAAATCATTTCACTATGTACATGAGCATCAAATCATCATGCTATATAGCTTAAATATACAATAGAAATAAACTGAAAAAAGTAAGCAATGATACTATTTATGAATTAGTGAGTGAAAAATAGGATATGTGTTCCTTGATGTTGTCAACAGAAAGCAGGATAAAAGAATTTAAACTATGGTTTGAGACTGTTCGTAAACTATTAATCAAAGGGAAATAAAGTCTTTGAGTATTCATTCTTTTCTAGATAGATCAGAAAATTTGTACAGTCAGGAATGGATAGATAGATATGGAGGAAGGGGGAAGGGCAATGGACTGAAGTCCTGAAATTTTTTAAGAAGTAAGTTCATTGGGAATTCCCTGGCGGTCAAGTGGTTAGGACTCTGCACTTTTACTGCAGGGGGCATGGGTTCGATCCTTGGTTGGGGAACTAAGATCTCACATGCTCGGCAGCATGGCCAATAAAAAGAAAAAGGACCTCACTGAGAATGATAAAGCCAGTGATATTTAAAGATTGAAGTTAATGATCAGGTAATAGGAAGTTTGGAGTTTTATTTCACAGGTGGTACATTTCTAAATGATAAGACATTCTGGGATGTACCCATGAGAGGAATAGCTGGAACAGATCATATATTGATATATTGATACAATAACTGACAAGTAACAAAGAAACCAGGATGCTGGAAGAACTGTCTTCATACATCCTGGTGCAGACTTATGGTGGGGGTTGGTATAGAGGGAGATTCTGAACCAAGTGTGAGTATTTTCAATACTGAGGGAGCAGGACCAGAGAGCGGGCTGAGGGCAGAGACAATGGAAAAGAAAGTGGTACAGTCAGCACGCAGAAACCACAAGAAGCAGCTGCTTTTACAATGCGGACACTTGACGATCTGAAAGTAGTGTGAATCCTAGGGATCCGTCTACCTTTTGTTGGAGGCGAGGAGGACAGGGTGGAGGGAGGGAAAGATCATCTTTCCCTGGGTGCTGCAGCAGAAGCAATGGTGCCTCAAGGAAAGTCATGCTTCAATTAAAGCCAAAAGGCATGTGAATGTCTGAAGAAAACGGGAGAGTCTTCATTAGAGATGAGTGAAAAGGAAAGGAGGAGTGAAATGCAGGTTCAGGAAAGAGTGCTGTACTTCCCCAGTGTTTTAAAGGTGGCTATTATTTCATAATTTGAAGAGAGATCATTTGTTTCTAAATGTGCCAAATTAACTCAATCCAGAACTTTAGCTTTGAGACGATCTGGCAAAATGAATGCCACTTTTTTTTTTTTTATAACCTTCCTAATATGGATTTACCCACACTGTCAAATCACAATCATGTGGGGAAGTACTAAGCACATTTGCAATTTTGCCTTTGAACATCCAAGTTCTGGGAGTGCTGCTCTCCAGTCTTGCTTCACACGTTCACGGAAATGCTGCTAAAAAATGATGTGTAAGAAAGATGTTGATACCATCTCCTGTTTAGCAGTATGAATGTATGTCGCCAGGTGAGTTTGCCATGGGTTATTTCACTTTTAATTATTAAAATATTAGATTTTGATCTCTACCAGAAGAAGTTGCCTCTATTATTCTCCTTTGCAAAAATATATAATCAAGAACAAAGATTAGTATTAAAAATTCACTCTTTAGATATGTTCTGTATTGACAAACATTGTGTTGTTATATTTAACTTTATTCATTCCATCTTATTTGTTTTCTATTTAATTTCCTTTTCCCTTTTCATCTCTCCCCACCCCCCAGATTTACCACTTTCTTTTAATTATCTAGGTAATGGCAAGTTCTGCAGCATATTTCTATTCTTATGGTCTCCATTATGTTTTTCAGTTCAGTTCAGTCGCTCAGTCGTGTCCGACTCTTTGCAACCCCATGAATCGTAGCACACCAGGCCTCCCTGTCCATCACCAGCTCCTGGAGTTTACCCAAACCCATGTCCATCGAGTCGGTGATGGCATCCAGCCATCTCATCCTCTGTCGTCCCCTTCTCCTCCTGCCCCCAATCCTTCCCAGCATCAGGGTCTTTTCCAATGAGTCAACTCTTCGCATGAGGTGGCCAAAGTATTGGAGTTTCAGCTTCAACATCAGTCCTTTCAATGAACAGCCAGGACTGATCTCATTTAGGATGGACTGGATGGATCTTCTTGCAGTCCAAGGGACTCTCAAGAGTCTTCTCAAACACCACAGTTCAAAAGCATCAAATCTTCGGCACTCAGGTTTCTTAACCATCCAACTCTCACATCCATACATGACCACTGGAAAAACCATAGCCTTGACTAGATGGACCTTTGTTGGCAAAGTAATGTCTCTGCTTTTAAATATGCTATCTAGGTTGGTCATAACCTTCCTTCCAAAGAGTAAGCGTCTTTTAATTTCATGGCTGCAATCACCATCAGCAGTGATTTTGGAGCCCCAAAAAATAAAGTCTGACACTGTTTGCACTGTTTCCTCATCTATTTTCCAAGAAGTGATGGGACCAGATGCCATGATCTTAGTTTTCTGAACGTTGAGCTTTAAGCCAACTTTTTCACTCTCCTCTTTCACTTTCATCAAGAGGCTCTTTAGTTCTTCTTCACTTTCTGTCATAAGGGTGGTGTCATCTGCATATCTGAGCTTATTGATATTTTGCCCAGCAATCTTGATTCCAGCTTGTGTTTCTTCCAGCCCAGCATTTCTCATGATGTACTCTGCATAGAAGTTAAATAAGCAGGGTGACAATATGCAGCCTTGACGTACTCCTTTTCCTATTTGGAACCAGTCTGTTGTTCCATATCCAGTTTTAACTGTTGCTTCCTGACCTGCATACAGGTTTCTCAAGAGACAGGTCAGATGGTCTGGTATTCCCATCTCTTTCAGAATTTTCCACAGTTTATTGTGATCCACACAGTCAAAGGCTTTGGCATAGTCAATAAAGCAGAAATAGATGTTTTTCTGGAACTCTCTTGCTTTTTCGATGATCCATTGGATGTTGGCAATTTGATCTCTGGTTCCTCTGCCTTTTCTCAAACCAGCTTGAACATCTGGAAGTTCATGGTTCCTGTGTTAGTGAAGCCTGGCTTGGAGAATTTTGAGCATTACTTTACTAGCGTGTGAGAGGACTGCAATTGTGTGGTAGTTCGAGCATTCTTTGGCATTGCCTCTCTTTGGGATTGGAATGAAAACTGAGCTTTTCAAGTCCTGTAGCCACTGCTGAGTTTTCCAAATTTGCTGGCATATCGAGTGCAGCACTTTCACAGCATCACCAAGTATATTTAATCTGCATTTTCTGTCACTGTAGAGAATTATTAAACTCTGTGAATTCTTCTCTAAATAAAATTAGACTCTGCACAGTTTTGCTGCTCTGGATTGATTTCTCCTCTAACTCTAGTGCTTGTTGATATCTTCCAGGATTTTAAATTCAAGATTCTTTTTAAGATTCTTATTTTTATATCATTTCTATTTTCTTAAAATTGTTATTCTTTATAGATGTGTATTCCAGTTAAGTTTAACTTTAAAAAATTATCTCTCACCTAAGAGTGAAATATTCATAATCTCTTGTATCTTAGTTTTCTTGGTGCCTGATCCTGTTTGCATCTCTCTCTTGGTGACCAAACATGTAACTATTCTGTGGTAATCATTCCATTGATTTTTTAAAATGCTTCAGTCAATGAATGCATTATTAAATGATACAGTGTTTAGTTTTGCCTGATTTTCAATATTATATAAAATGTATATTAACTGGCACCTGCTTCTTTCATTAAACGTTCATCACTGTTCATACTGTGGTTCTTTCACTTTTCCTGCCCCAGAGTAATTCATGTTATAAATATGGCACAGGCATTTATCATTCTATTGTGGTATTACTTCTGGTTTAGGGCAATTAGGGCAATTATGAATAATTTTTCTTAAACATATTTGTAACTTTGGCCACCTGATGCAAAGAGCTGACTCATTTGAAAAGACCCTGATGCTGGGAAAGATTGAGGGCAGGAGGAGAAGGGGATGACTGAGGATGAGATGGCTGGATAGCATCACTGACTCAATGGACACGAGTTTGGGTAAACTCTGGGAGTTGGTGATGGACAGAGAGGCCTGGAGTGCTGCAGCCCATGGAGTCGCAAAGAGTTGGACATGACTGAGTGACTGAACTGAACTAATGTTCCTGATGTAATATGTCTATATAGAGAAGCAGAACTGTTTTGACATTCAGTTTGCACTTGTTCAATTTAAGTAGGTAAATACTAAGTATTTTGCTATTGAATTGTACCAGTTTACATCTGGCCACCTCATGCGAAGAGTTGACTCATTGGAAAAGACCTTAAGCCTGGGAAGGATTGGGGGCAGGAGGAGAAGGGGACGACAGAGGATGAGATGGCTGGATGCCATCACCGACTCGATGGACATGGGTTTGGGTGGACTCCGGGAGTTGGTGATGGACAGGGAGGCCTGGCGTGCTGTGATTCATGGGGTTGCAAAGATTCGGACACGACTGAGCAACTGAACTGAACTGAAAATCATTGAGACTGGGTTTGATTCCTGATTCGGGAAATGCCCTGGAAAAGGAAATGGCAACCAACTCCAATATTCTTGCCTAGAGAAACCCATAGACAGAGGAGCCTGGCGGGCTACAGTCCATGGAGTCTCAAGCATTGGACATGACTTAGTGACTAAACCACCACCACCACCAGAAGTCACTGAATGTTTCTTCTGTTCCACATCATCTACAGAATTTTATATTTCCCACTAATTTTTTTCCAAACTGATGGGCATAAGAAGCTATCTGGTTGAAATCTGCATTTCCCTGACTCCTTATAAGGTTCCACATTTTTCAAATACTCTCCTACTGGTTGTTTTTCTTATTGATTCATAGAGTTTAAAATGAATATATTTATCAGTTATATATTTTCCAAACACATTTGAATAATTTATGTTTTATTTTTTCACTTTATGGTGTCATTTAATGAACATAAGTTCTTAATGTTACTGTAGTCAAATTCTTTCCTTTATGGTTTGTACTTTTTATATTTTGTTTAAGAAATTACTCCCTACTTAACCTGTAAGATTACAAAATAATTTTCTTCTAGACAATATTTTGCAGATCTTTCCTTTTACATTTAGGCTTTTAATCTACTTAAAGTTAAATTTGTCATTTTATTTGTTTTTCATGTTATCCAAATGCCCCCACCAGAATTTATTGTCTCATGTCTACCATGCCTGCTCAGTAATATATCAAATGCATGCATATCTGCACGAGTCTATTTCTCAGCTTTTCATCCTGTTTTATTAGTTTTCTGCCTCAGCAAAATGCCAGACCATTTATTTACTATAGATTCATAATACATTTTTGTATCTGTTTAGGCAAATATCCTCATCTTAATATTTGCTTTCACTCATTTCTTTGATATTTTTGGATTTTTTTTATGATTTCACAAAAATTTAAGAATAAGGTTGTTAAGTTTCCTAAGGAAAATTCTATTGCAATTTTGATTGGCTTACATTGTATCAAGAATTCAATTTGGAGAGAAATGTTATCTTTAGAATATATAGTCTCCCATCCAAAATGAGGTATTTTTCCATTTATCTAGGACATCTCCAATTTCTTTCAATAAAGTTTTGTAATTATTTCATTGATGGTTATACACACTATTTTGTTTTTGATACGTTTGCAAACATCTGTTTGAAAATGTTATTTAAAAATGTTATGGTTATATTCAATTTTATTGATATATTTGATTTACTTTGCCATATTGATTTTATTCAGCATAAATAAAATTTACTTGCTAAACTTTTGCTAAGCTGAACATACAGAATATAATTTCTATATTTATTTGTAGGTTCTGGGCTTCCCTAGTAGTGTCTCAGATAGTAAAGAAACTGCCCGCAGGGCAGGAGATCAGGGTGCAATCCCTGGGTCAGGAAGATCCCCTGGAGAAGGAAATGGCTACTTGCTCCAGTATTCTTGCCTGGAGAATTTCATGGACAGAGAAGCCTGGCGAGCTACGTCTGTGGGGTCACAAAGAGTCAGACATGACTGAGCGGCTTTTACTTACAAACATTTTGAATGAATATAACCATGTCATGAAGATGATGGAAGATGAAATTTGCTTTCACATTATATCTTCATATTGCTCTACTCTAGAGGACAGATCCTGAAGTATAATGTGTGAATACAATTGGAGGTAGGGGTCATCCTTGTCTTGTTTCAGATTTTAAAAGAAGTATTTAAATGTTTCACAATGAAATAAGGTGTCTACTATATAAGGATTTTTGTAGATACTTTTAATTAAACTAAAAAGGGTCTTTCTATTGCTAGTTTTGAAACATTAAACAAATCATGATTTGATATTTGATTTTATAACATTCTATTTTAAAATTTAATGCAATAATAATATATATGCTTTAAAAAATCTGTGTGACAAAGCACATACACTTATCTTCCAAAATTATAGGATGTTTGTTTCTATGTTCACGAGATGAGATCAATCTATAGTTTTCCTTCTTCATTTATCCATGTGAAATTTTGTATCAAGGTTACACTTGCCTTATAAAGTGAGGTGAAGATTGTTCTTCATTTTTTGTGCTTTGGAAGAGTTTGTGAAGCATCATGATTATGTATTTCTCATTTGCTAGAATTTGCTAAATAAGTTGCTATGCCTGTTGAAAAGATGCTCCACATTACAAATCATAGGGAAATGCAAATCTGAGTCACAATGAGATGGCTCCTCACACTGTCAGAATGGCTGTCACCAAAAAGACCCCCAACAACAAATGTGAGTGTTGGTGGGAATATAAATTGGCACAGCCATGGTGGAAAACAGCATGGTGTTCCTCAAAAAAACTAAAAATAGAACTACCTTATGATCCAGCAATTTCACTCCCAAGTATATATCCAAACAAAATGAAAACACTAATTCAGAGAGATAAAATATCAATACATGTAGCCCAGTGTTCACAGCAGCATTATTTACAATAGCCGAAATATGGAAACCAACTAAGTGTCCATCAACAGATGAATAGACAAAGAAGATGTGATAGATATGCACAATGCAAATACTACTCAGCCATATAAAAAGGAATGAAATATTGTCATTTGCAACAACATGGATGGAGGTGGAGGGTATTATGCTTAGTGAGAGAAGTCAAAGAAAGACAAATACTGTATGGTATCATTTATATGTGCGATCTAAGAAAAAAAAAAATGAATGAATATAACAAAACATAGACAGGCCTCCAGATAGAGAGAACAAATTAGTGATTACTGGTGGGGAGACAGCAGGAGAAGGGGTAAAATGGAGTAAGGGATTAGATAGTATGGTCTATTATGTATAAAATGAATAAGATACAAAGATATATTGTACAGCACAGGGAATAGAGCCAATATTTTAAAATGACTTTAAATGGACTATAACCTATACAAATATTAAATCACTATTTTGTACATCTGAAACTAATATAATATTGTGAGTCAATTATACTTCAATTTCAAAAAAAGCTGTTTGTGCCTGGAGCTTTAATTGTATGAAGATTGTAAATTACTGTTTCAAATTCCTTGACAATGTAAAAATAGCTTCTTCTTTTTAATAAGTTATATAATTTAAGAAGTCTGTCCATTTCATTGAAATTTTCAATATTATCAACAAAAAGCTATTCCATAATACCCTTTTATCATCCATTTAACGTCTGTAGCACCAGTAGTTGTGTCCTCATTTCTTCATGTCATTTGTGCCTTCTTTCATTTTTAAATTAATGAGTCAAGCCAGAGTTTTGTCAATTTAACTTTTCAAAGAATCAACCTTGTCTTTGTATCCTTCCTAATATATATTTATTTTCTATGTCATTAGTTTTTCTCTTATCTTTATTATTTCCTTGTTTCTTCTTTATTTGAGCTTTTCCTGCTTTTGTTCTCATAACGCCTTTAGATGGTAATTGGCTAATTAGCTTTCAGCCTTCCTTCTCTTCTAATATAAACATTTTGGAAATGAATTTGTCTGTGTGTTCTGCTTTATCTGTATTCCACAAGTTTTTATGTATTTCATCTTTGTTGCTGTTGTTATCATTTCTAAATTCAATCATAAGTTTTTCTTGATTCATATTTTCTTTAGAAATAAATCTCTTAATTACCAAATATTTAGAACTTTCCTAGGGATAATCTTTGGTATTGATTTCTACATTATTTGTATTGTGAGAAAGTATATTAATTCTTCATAATTTTATAAGTCTTGTCTTATATCCCATTTGAAACATATCTAGAAGGACTTGATGTTTCATCACTTGGTCAACTTTTGTTAACATTCTACATGGGCTTAAAAAGAATGTATATATGTGAGTTCTTCAATTGTTGGGTGCAATAGCTGTAAGTTTTATAATTCCTTTATTTTTTTGATCTTTACTGTTTTATTCTATCTCCATGCTTTTCTCTCTTTTAATTATTATGATTGTTTCCCTCTGGAATGTACTAGATTGGCTATCTAACCTAGCTAAGATTGGCTAGGCATTACAGTAGTTTAATCCCTACATGCAAATTTTCATTTCTATTATCTTTTTGTTTCCTTCTTCTTTTATTTTCTTATTAACACTGGAAAATGTGCCCTCTTGAGATCAAACATTGGATATGCCTGTGTCCTACTCAGAGATGGTTAGGATCCCAAAGACAATTTTAGGTCTTAAAAAGTAATAGTCTCTTTTGTTCCAGGATGGTGGTGGTTTTGACAAGAAAATATCCTCAAAAACTTGATTGGCTTCTTAAGTATTTGATTATAGACAGCTTTATGCTTCAAAAAGAATAGTCAATTATTTCCTGGCCATAAATTTGTTAAGACTGACCATAGTCCTTTGTTCTCTTGCCCCCATGGCTTCTCTTGCTCTGAGTCCACCTCTTTCTCTCTATTTGGTTGTTCTTTCTTTGGTTCAACTGGGCTTCAGTGAGAGTCCATGTGTGAATTCTCTGTTCCCTGATCTGTTTTACCCTGCTGAGAACATCTGCTGGCTACCAAACCAGTAGGGGGACTTCTACTCTGAACACCATAAATAATTAATTCTAAGAGGATTATCTTATGAGGGGCCTTATCCTTACCACTTAAGAAACAGATGAAGTCTAACTTAGAGGGTTGTTGTTGTTGCTGTTGTTTATTTGCTCAGTTGTGTCTGACTCTTGGCGATTCCTCAGATGATGCTTCTGTCCATGGGATTTCCCAGGCAAGAATATTGGAGTGAGTTGCCATTTCCTTCTCCAGGGGATCTTCTCAACTCAAGGATGGAACCTGCATCTCCTGCATTAGCAGGTGGATTCTTTACTGCTGAGCCACTAGGGAAACCAATTTAGAGGGTAACATAAAACAAAATAATGGTCTATGATATTTTTCATAATTCAAGGTAGCAAATACAAAAGTTCAATGAACAATTAACAGATCACCAAATGCTTAGCCATCTACTTATAATTTCCTTTCCAATAAAATTTTAAAAGATGTCCATATTTTACTATTTTTTAAAAAAATTTGGAGTATTGAGAAACAATGTAGTTGTAACCATCACAAAATTTTGAAGAACTTTAAATTTTTATGGAAGAAATACTATGAAATTTATTTGGTTCAAATTCACTTGAGATGACTTATATATGTATTAAGAATATTATGAAAAAGTGTTTTATTTGCTGTGTACCAGAGTGAATACTCTGTCATTCTAGTTACTGATATTTTGATGTACTTAATAGGATTCCAAAGGACATCACCCTCTGTGAAAAAAAGCCAAATAATGCTTCAATGTTGTTCTCTTCTAGGTAATATGAAATGAGAACGTACTTGATTTTCCTCAGGCATTTACAAAGTGAAATTAATTAGGAAAGTGTCTGAATAACACAAAGATGAGGATTTTCCTCTGCCCTTTGTGGGCAGGCTCAGTCACTAAATCGTGTCTGACTCTTTGCGACGTCATGGACTGTAGCCCACCAGGCTCCTCTGTCCATGGAATTTTCTAGGCAAGAATACTGGAGCAGGTTGCCATTTCCTGCTCTAGGGGATCTGTCCAACCCAGGGATGACCCGTGTCTCTTGCATTTCCTGTACTGGCAGGTGGATTCTTTACCACTGAGCCACTGCAGAAGCCCCTCTGCCCTTTAACGTCATGCTTTTATCTTTGGTTGTATTTGGGCTATGGATGTTATAACGAAATCTGCTAACACAATGCATACAAATGATGGGTTAAAGGCTTATCGTATGAGACTAAAATTCCTTCAACAAGTCAGCTAGATTTGATACCATACTGTAGAATTTTAATATTCAGAAAACAGAAAAAGACAAATAGTTATGTATATGAGGGGGAAATGTTTTTGCTCAGCTTGAGGAATTCCACGTAGGAAAGTTAGTTCTGTGTAGCTAGGAGTTTATTTCCTGATTCATCCTCGGGCTCACTAGATGCAGTAATTAGAGGTACATTTTCTGAGCTTAAAACTTCCAGCAATTTTCCACACTCTTGCTAAGAATCATTAATATACTATACACATATGATGAGAGAGTGGTATGGCAGGAGGAAGTTGGACATAGCCAGACTCAGACTAGACACCTGCTTTAGCTGTGGAAACAAGAGCAACCAAACCAATTTCTAGGCTAAAATCACCATTTCCTAAAATACCATATTAGTGACAGTAAATAGACATTTAAAAAGAAAATAACATTGTGCTATTAAACTGTTTATGGAATAATTTGGGCTGTGCATTCTCATAAACATCAATTTCATATCTGGCTGAGGAAGCCTGAGTTCCAGCCAAAAAAAATGTTCCTCCAATTTGGCAGAAGTTTCTTTAGAAGACCCAGGGAAGATGAGCACTAAATAAATATTTAGAAGCTGGGCTGAATCAACTTTTCTTGTATCTTGTTTCTGGTGAAGTGCATGAAGAAAATGTTCATGGTCACTTATTTGTGAAGGAAGAGAATTTCCTTTCATTTATCTTCGTGTAGAAATAGTTTAGAGGAATATGTAACAAATTTCAATCACAGCATCATGAGCCCATTTTTTTCTCCTACTTAAATTTATTTTAATCTCTTCTGTAAAGCAGAGATTGAGAATTATTAAAACAGCAAAGCAGGATATCAAATGAGACTTTTTCCCTTATGTGTGCACACGTGCATGTGTGTTTTGCATGTACCAGGACCCAGGATCTTTTCTCAGTTACATATTTCAAGTGATTTTGAGATTCATTAATAGGAACATTTGCACTAAATACAAAGGTGTTGACCTTCTATAAGATCACATCATTAGTCTCAAAAGTCTTTCTATTTCCTGGGATGACTTTTACTCTACATAACATCACTGATAAAAACTGTCTTTCAGTGAACAGCATGTATAATTATCTGAAGTCCAGGTAGCAGCATAGTTTTCCCATACTATTATAGCTGTCTACTATAATAATGGGCAACAGACTACACACTAACAATTGTTTTATTTTTCCTAAAATTGCAAATGAACAACTCAGCGGTTGTCAGTTTGACATTTAGTGCCAGATAGTTTACATTTCTATGACATCTAAGTCTATTCTAACTTTTCACTCCTTGGTTGTATACTCCAACAAAACCAATTTTTCATTGCTCTCCGTAAGATGTAGAATCATTACTGTTGAAGACTTTCCTGTAGTTTATTTTGAAGCAAAACAATCTAATTAAATCTGCTTCATCGACATAATGTTGACAGAAAGTGCTGGAAAAGGCCACAGCTGACTGTGTTGATTTATTTTTAAACTCTAGCAAGTGGTTGCTTTGTGTTCCAAATAGATATCTGGGAGGAAAATGAACTCATTCCGCTCATTTATAAAATTCTTGGGCTTGAGGTGAAACTATCTGAGACAAATTAATAGGTCCCTTCACGGATGTTGTTCTTCATTTCCCTAAAGAAAAACACTGAACATTCCAGAATTGTTAGAAATCTTAAAAATAACACCAGTGAGTTCAAGGCTGTTGGCTCATTCCCTTTACATGTTTCAGTTCAGTTCAGTTCATTTGCTCAGTCATGTCCAAATCTTTGAGACCCCATGAATTGCAGCACGCCAGGCCTCCCTGTCCATCACCAACTCCCGGAGTTTACCCAAACCCATGTCCATCGAGTCGGTGATGTCATCCAACCATCTCATCCTCTGTCGTCCCCTTCTTCTCCTGCCCCCAATCCTTCCCAGCATCAGGGTCTTTTCCAATGAGTCAACTCTTCGCATGAGGTGGCCAAAGTATTGGAGTTCCAGCTTCAACATCAGTCCTTCCAATGAACAACCAGGACTGATCTCCTTTAGGATGGACTGGTTGGATCTTCTTGCAGTCCAAGGGACTCTCAAGAGTCTTCTCAAACACCACAGTTCAAAAGCATCAATTCTTCTGTGCTCAGCTTTCTTCACAGTCCAACTCTCACATCCATACATGACCACTGGAAAAACCATAGCCTTGACTAGATGGACTTTTGTTGGCAAAGTAATGTCTCTGCTTTTAAATATGTTATCTAGGTTGGTCATAACTTTCCTTCCAAGGGGTAAGCATCTTTTAATTTCATGGCTGCAAGCACCATCTGCAGTGGTTTTGGAGCCCCCCAAAATGAAGTCTGACACCGTTTCTACTGTTTCCCCATCTATTTCCCATGAAGTGATGGGACCGGATGCCATGATCTTAGTTTTCTGAGTGTTGAGCTTTAAGCCAAATTTTTCACTCTCCTCTTTCACTTTCTTCAAGAGGCTCTTTGGTTCTTCTTCACTTTCTGGCATAAGGGTGGTGTCATCTGCATATCTGAGGTTATTGATATTTCTCCCAGCAATCTTGATTCCAGCTTGTGTTTCTTCCAGCCCAGCGTTTCTCATGATGTACTCTGCATAGAAGTTAAATAAGCAGGGTGACAATATGCAGCCTTGACATACTCCTTTTCCTATTTGGAACCAGTCTGTTGTTCCATGTCCAGTTTTAACTGTTGCTTCCTGACCTGCATACAGGTTTCTCAAGAGGCAGGTCAGATGGTCTGGTATTCCCATCTCTTTAAGAGTTTTCCACAGTTTATTGTGATCCACACAGTCAAAGGCTTTGTCGTAGTCAATAAAGCAGAAATAGATGTTTTTCTGGTACTCTCTTGCTTTTTCGATGATCCATTGGATGTTGGCAATTTGATCTCTGGTTCCTCTGCCTTTTCTAAAACCAGCTTGAACATCTGGAAGTTCACGGTTCAGGTATTGCTGAAGCCTGGCTTGGAGAATTTTGAGCATTACTTTACTAGCGTGTGAGATGAGTGCAATTGTGTGGTTGTTTGAGCATTCTTTGGCATTGCCTTTCTTTGGGATTGGAATGAAAACTGACCTTTTCCAGTCCTGTGGCCATTGCTGAGTTTTCCAAATTTGCTGGTATATTGAGTGCAGCACTTTCACAGCATCATCTTTCAGGATTTAAAATAGCTCAATTGGAATTAATTTTTTTTTTGGATTTCATGATCATGGACTATCCCCTAGGCCAGCTAGCCATCCCGGAAGGGTGCCTACTACTCAGGTTTAACAACAACAACAACAGTTTTGACAGATAAGTACAGACAGGTTGATCATGGCGGAGTTACATCACTTTTTTCAAGCCTTTAAGAGTGTCCATTATGCTATGGATTATATGCTAGTGTCGGGAGAAGAAAAAAGATAAATCCTAGTCATTGATCAGTAAACTCTAGTTGGTTTATTCGGTCTCATGCACCATAATGCATAGACAGGCTTCACTAAATGCCAAATGAGTAAAGGAGGTAGCGATTACTTCAAGTAGGATCTGCGGCAGTCATCCAAATGTCCAGACAGTAGGAACAGAACGGAAAGTGTCTGGGGAAGAAGATACGAGAGATGAAGTGGTGGTGAGGAGGGGGCAAGGGGCAGGGTTGTGAAGATTAGAAAGGAAATAACACATTTTGGAAGATCCTGACCAGAGAGCTGGAATGAGGCACCAAGGGCGTGGAGGAAGGCTGTGCGTGGTAAGATCTGAGGCGTTCCACAAATCGGACACGGCAGAAGGTGGAGAATGCCGTTTATGAAAATTGTCATTTTATTCTGACGGAACTGAAGAGACATGTAAGCCTTCTGAGTAGGCACTGTGATGCTTGGAAGAGTTGTGAGGGAACACAGAAGAGCCTGCAAGGTGGGTTACCAAGCGACTGCTCACAGTTACATCAGAACATGTTCCTCTGTGATCAGAAATCCTCCAACACTTTGCATTTCAACTGAAGTTCAGCGTGAATTCCTACAAGCCCGACACAGCTGGTCCCCAGCCGCCTTCACACTCGTGTCTTGCTCTGTGCCCTTGTCATCATGCTCCAGCTCCACTGCCCTCCTCCCACCTCCAGACAGGCCGACCTCGGTCTTCCCTCTCATTCTTTGTCCGCATTTCCCAGCCAGGAAGACCTTTCTCCATGTTTGAACTTGTCCCATCATTCAGTGTTCATCTCAACTTGACCTCTGTTCAGAGACTTTCCACAACCCGATTATCTAATTTTGTTTGACAACCTCCTCTCCGCCAACAAGCCACTCTCTGCACACCACCCTGTGTGCATTTGTGAAGACCTAAGATTTTATATTTATTTACTTGTTTACTGTTAGTCCATTGCTTCCTGATAGATTGAAAGCTCCATAAGAAATGGAGCATCTGCCTTTGTTCACTGCTTTATACTTAGCACCTAGGAGAGTGCCTGGAAGACCTCCTGTAGGTATGGGTTAAGTGAATGAATGAATTGGAAGGGTGAGATTATAACTCAAGGTTGAAAGGTCTGTGGTAGATAACGCAGCACCTAAATACACAGTCTTAGTACTGGAGCTTCTCATAGCCCACACTTTCGGTGCCCACATGCTGATAATATACTATGTGATGATTCAGATTCTGTGATCTAACTTCATAGTCAGACGTGAACAATACCTTATTGTTCACAATCCCCTTCAAGAGAAAATGGGATGAATTTGGAAGGCAGAGGAGCCTGGCGGGCTATAGTCCATGGGATCGCAAAGAGTCAGACATGACTAAACAACTAACACGTGCACACAAGCACACACACACACACACACACACAGACACACCCCTTTTGTCATAGAAGTCAAGGCCATGGAAACATGTCTTATACTTGGTTCAAACTATAAAATTAATACTCTAGCTGTAACTTATAGATGGAAAACTTTAGGAAATTCTCTGGTTTCTTAAAATTGGTTATAATCGTTGATTGTCTTCCAATAACACCCTGTTTTATGTTTTAAATATTAATGATACCACACTGGGACTATTTCATGAAACATTTTCCAAAATGTTTGAAGTAGTACTTAGAGTTCTCCCAAACCACCAGCATCCCCACATAAGATAATCAGAAAACAAAATAAAACAAAAATAAACTTGAGAATGCTGACTGAAATTATGTGAACTCAAACCCCATATACTCCCTCAAACTCTTTTTAGGTACATGGAGCCATTAAGACCAATTAAAAATCAACTATGAACAAATGAAGGTTTAGCTTTTCAAAAATTTAATGGAAGTATTTATAAACTTATTTTCAAACATTCTAAGTTAGATAATAAACTGTCTTAACAGACATTCCTGGCTCTTTATAACCCGGGTAACTAAATGTTTATAAAAACAAAGAACGCTTTTGAATATAATGAAGGAAGGTAAGTTTTGGAGAAAATTGTGTAACATTTTAAAGGAATTGGAGGACATTAAAATCACAACTTTCATTGAATTATGTTTGTGTGCAACGCCAACACGTTTCTGTATCGAGACAGGCATTAGTCTTCTCCTCTACATACTAACACAGCTCACTGAGCATGTTTTGTTGTGAGCAGATGAGTCTCAAATTGCCAGTGATAACTGGTTTTACCAAACTTTCCGTAACAGAATTACTACAGCCCAGATTAGTGGTTTGCAAGCTGTATGATAAAATCCCTTAAAAACCCTTAAAAGGTAGTGCAGAAATTGATCCAAAATCTAAAGTGAGAAAGTCTGACTTTTTGTGAGATTTCCAGGCAGCAGAGCAGGAAAAATAGAGTTGTTTATTTTGAGTGACTAATCTCTGGAAACTCACTAATAATAGCTTGTGGGCAGCTGAATGAACAGAGAATGTTACTGCTGCCACAAATGCCAACTCGAATAAGACGTGACACAGTTGGATTCCACCATCCTTTTAGATTTCAACCACAGAAAGAAAGGCCACCCACACTCACAAGCCAGATAGAAAGGGAAGAAAAATCCCAGAAATTCTTACTTAAAAAAAAAAAAAGCTGCATCTGATACCCTGGCTTTGTCTCCAGGTCTCACAATCCTTACCAACAGTGTTCACTTCAACCCGCCGGGTCTTTCTTGGGCTGTGGGACTAAAGGCAAGGATTGGGTAGGGCAAGGACTGGGTGTCTGGTGCAGGGTCAATGGGCAGCGCTCTGGAGAAGTTCTATAGAGACAGATAGGAGCAGTTATGGGCAGTGGTTTTAGTCACAAAGCAACAGATTTGATCTGTGTTAGGAATCTGCCGTGTGCGTAAGTCAGCCTTCCATGCTACAGAGTGGAGCTGCTGCTCTCAGCAGAGGCCCTCCCGGGAGTCAAGGATGCTGAGTAATGACCTCTGTGTGTCCTGTGGGCAGCGGCTGCAGACGGCCAGCTGCCTTTGTCCAATCCTGCAGAGGACAGCATCAACCAGCGACCCCCACGTGTGTCTCCGGGCATCCAGGGAGTCAGGGAAGTTACAGGGTGAAGAACCCGGAGGGTCTGGAGCTTCTGTCATGCACTGAGGTGTTTGTGGCCAGTTGGGTTTTGTCTTGACTTCCATTGACTATCAGCTCTGGACGGGAAAGGCCCACACCTCTCAGCAGTGTATTTCAACTACTTATTGGTAAATAATTCTGCAAAGGAGAATCTTATCTGTGTAACCCTACCTGCCACAGGTTTTAGACAATGTTTCCCCTTTTTCCACCATCAGGAGCACAAACTTCCTCATGATGTCTCACCATTTCAGTGACTGGCACTGAAGTGTCAGCCCATTTGTCATGGTACGTTTGTCCTCAGAATACTAGGCGGCCTGAAATTTAAAATAACTTTTTGCAAGAGACCTGAAGTAATTCTATACAAGATACACTTAAGGAGAGACTTCAAACAAGACAGTGTAGTTTTGGGCATCCTTCAATACTCTATTGGTAAAAATATATACAATTTAGAATTTTATTTAAAACTATTTCTTGCCTGACAGCACGTAGAATGTTCCAGTGAATCCAAAGAAGGTTGGAAAGAAGGAAAATGCTTATATTGTGCTATGCACACCATTTCCACTATTTATGATGACCAGCCCAATTTTGTCATCAAATTCCACACATCCAATAAGATACACCAAAAACCTCAGGGTGCCACCAAATGCTTCACCAGCTTCTCAGTCTCACCCCAAATTGCTGCTCTGTGTCATGAAGCAATAACTGCCCAGAAGATCATTAGTTCAAAACCAACCATACTAAGACTGGAAAATATGGCGCAGAGAAAAAGAGAGGATATAAGCTCAGAAACCCTGAGAAAAACAGTTCTGCCAAAGGGATATACAGATTTGCACAGTCTGCAATCTGCACTTGGGCCCCAGGCTGAACTGGAGATAAGACCACCAGAAAGTCTAACCTATTGCATCTCTCCTTCCCAACATGGATGTACAATAATTTGCTGTGGACAAGCCTAAACATGCCCAAGAGCTAATGCACTCTCTAAAAATGAGCAAATACCTGAAACACCTTGCCCTGCAATTGAGACGATTCTATGTCACAGAACCTATAGCCTCCTGGAAGACCACAGAGGACCTGTGCTCCAGTTATGGTACCAACATAAGAAATCCTCCCTTCTTAGCATCACTTCCTCACTCCCTTACTTATGTTTCTAAAAATCAGCTTCCAAATAAATTACTTGCAATCAAATTTTGTCTTTGAGACTTCTGAGAGAAACCAACCTAAGTTACCAAGCCCAGATCCTGATCGTACAATATTACCGTTCCATATGATGATTCCTGACATTCACCAAAGCAAGTTTGTAGTTTATTTGCAATCCTTTCTTGGAAGCAGAGAGATTTTTATTATATCCATTCTTACTGTCAAAAGGATCACAATTTTAATTATAAATATTATTTAGTAGATATTGCTGTTGTCTGCACAAGTAATAAATAAAATAATACCCTCCATGGTTAAAGTGCATTTTCCATAGAAGCAAAGGTAATGAGTAAGTGCCTCACAGAGGTAGGAGAATTTTGTTTAGTTAGGAAGATAATCAATCTGACCTATCTTAAAGGACATATAGTTTTAGAGATCCAAAGGAAAAAATCTAACAAATCTTTAAATATAGCTTTGAGTTTGCACTTGCAAAGGAAAAGCTAAAAAACTTTGTATATATAGAATTCCTATATACATAAATCATAATTCCTTTATATAGTTTTATGAGATTAATTTTGTAGTAGAAGAGTTGTGGATATTTCAAAAACTCCTGATTATCAAAGCAATTATAAAAATATTTTCCAATATGCTAAATAATTTCCAATCATCCTAAATTCCAAATAGGCATCTTATTATATAGGAAACAACCCTCTAAAAATAGTCAATGCATTTTTTAAAAAGTAAAGGATATTTCTGTATTAAAAGAATCCTGTCATAAAATTTAGCAGCCAGACAAACCTTTGGCAGGGTTGACCATAGAATGGCATTGTGGGGAAACTGAACTGACACTACAAATATGTTTGAATATTGTTTCATTCCAATATTATGTAAATGCTGCAAATCTAAAACAGAAAGTTTATGTAAAAGACGCCAAGTGGGTCTCTGTATGTGCTTCATTCCTTGTTACTTAGGAAATGATGTGCTTTCTGCTTAATGATGCTGAAAATCACTCCAAGGACACAGAGCCAAATATGCAGGGGACCCATTGCCTGGTGTAATTTGCAAACCATCAGTTATTTCTGTCACAGGCATGAACTTTGTTTAAAGTGCTAGTAGCAGAGTGTGAGTGGTGGAGTAACTCTTAAAAATTGTAACACAGGACTCAGAGGGCAAGCAGCTTTTTAACAAACTCCAGTTGGTATGATTGGTGAAACAAGAACCACTTAGATAGTAACCACAACAGTAAGTCTTTGATATAGAGATAACAGGGCCATTTAGACCAATAAACAAGCCAGTGATATTTTCAATCTGTGTGCTGGAAGCCTTTCAGTACAGTCTAAAACAGACTACAAGAACTAATTGGCTAACCAACAAATGTAGTAGTAAGTTAGGGGTGTTCTTTCAAATTTGATCTTACCTTCATTTTATGAATGTTAACATAATCTTTAAGTTACATTTAGGAAAATCATTTTTTTGAAATTTTTAATTGGAGGATAATTGCTTTACAGAATTTTGTGGTTTTCTGTCATATATCAACAAGAATCAGTCACAGGTACACCCACATCCCCTCCCTCCAGTTTACAGTAGCAAAGCTGATTTGACATGTTGGCCATATTCATAATCAATATGTATAAAGACTAAGTCAGAAGTCACTCAGATGATCAGATTTTTTTTTAAAGGAGTATTTTTTTTTCCTTTTTCTCTCCAGAAAGATGCAAAACTAAATATCACCCAATATTCGTTTGGTAATCTAAGCAAATTCCAATGGCTTAGCTATCACTATGTTGGTTTTTATAACAAAATTTATGCAAGTAAATTTATTGATGGTGCTTCAAATTTATTGATGGCTTGGTAGCAATGCATTAATTTTGCGGTTAACTGTCTATTAAGAAGACAGAAACAGCTTTTTTTTTTTGCAAATCATAGAATATTAAGTTTAATCTTTGTGATAATTTCATTTCTGGTATGAATATAGTAAATTTGACCACCTATTGTGGTAAAGTCAATATATTTCTCTTTGGGGGAAATACAAGAGAGAAAAGACAAGGCATAAGCAAGATGTGTCGAATTTTCAAAGTTTTGAAGGAAAGAAAATACGTCTACAGAAAGATAGGAAATTGATTGAGCATATAAATTTTAGATTTTTCATGCTTAAATCACTATTATAGTTATCATGTTATTCTATTTATACATTTCTTGTTTCCATTATTCACATCTTGTATATTATGGCCTAAGTAATTTACATATTTGCTTACCAGTTAGGATGTTGTAATAATGTCAAACTGTTTTCTCAGGGAAATATTGAGCTTGGCTTCAGGTACTCACTTTGACAAATTCTGTAGGGAATTAAAAAGTAATCTGTTCAGATACAAGTCAATCTGTCTTCTTAAATTAAAATAATATATATATATATATGAACTCAAGTCTTTTAAAATCTTACCACTTTTCAAGTTCCATACCAAGGACAATAAATTTGTCCTTAATTAAAACCATAAAAAAGAACTCTATTGTAGGCACTTGTTAAAAAAATATATCCTGAAATTTGCTGCTGCCTAAGTCTTAATAGAAGTTTGATAATACTCATAGAATATCAGTTGCAGAGTATATAAACTATCTTATAGGGTATTTCGTAAATATTAAATTTATCCCTGGATGAAACTGATTCACTTGAGAACCAAGTAGACTACTGCCTTGACTCAACTTGTAATCAATTTTTACTAGAGAATTTCACCTTGACATAATGCCATAAAAAATGACTACATTCGATCATGAAGCTGTGTCTGAGGACACTACTATACAATATAACTTTGGTTGTTTGAGGATCCACAGGAGAAATTTCTCTTAAGATGTAGTGTCACAAGTACCTATTTTCTTCTATGAGAAAAAAGTCTTACAAAAAAGTGCTCAATCTTATATACAATATTCTTTTTTGTGTTACGTGGTAGCTCAGGGCCAGATCTGAATCCTATCTCTAAACACGTATAAATTCATTTTACCTCTTACATTATCAGATTTTCTATTCAAATTTTACTTGTAACATGATAATACCTATTTGTCTTCCCTGACAATATTTATTTTTGTAAACCACTTTTAATTAGACTTTTAATTTTTCTTATGGGTTACTGAGAACTCTTTAAGGGTATTAACTGCTACCTGTTGGGGGTGATATGATAATGTTATAATTCTATTTTTTATCTTTAAAAAATTTTTGTAAATAAAAAAATCTTTAATTTTTATTTTTTTTAGGTGCCCTGTGCTGCATGTGGGATCCTAGTTCCCTGATCTGGGATGGAAATGATGTCCCCCACACTGGAAGTGCAAAGTCTTAACCACTGAACTGCCAGGGAAGTCCAATCATGTTAGAATTTTAGACCAATTACTGGTAGCCCATGGGGTCACAAAGAATTGGACACGACTGAGCGACTGAACTGAAGTGAACTGTTGGGGTAACAAGAGAAATAGGTTGGGGATAAAGGTACTAGAGAAAAGAAGACTGAAGAGAAAATGATAACAAAAGCCAGTGAATTAGAAAATGAATTCAGAGTAAGTGCTGGTAGACAGAGAGAGGAGAAGACAGAAGTTAGAAATGTTCATGGTATAGCAATCAGATGGTTTGGTTGCCAGTTGGATGTGTTTATTCAAGATAGAAGAAATGAAGGAAGGCAACTCTAGTGTCTGCCTTGGAAAATCAAGTGGCTGGCAGATCAGGGACAGAGAGGGATCAGCGTGGGGAGAGCACCTGCAGCTTGAGATGCTCTGAAACAAGTCAGTAAATACATTCATTGGGAAGCCGGATACACAGAATGGGAGGGGGGCGAGGCATCCTGGAGATACAGTCACCGTCCTATGATTAAGAGTCAAAGTTATAACAGTGGATGAGGTTGTCCAGGGAAACAAGTGGAATTAGAATTAGTGGAGGACCGTGTTTAGGGGGAAATTGATATTTAAGGGATTGGCAGACAGAGCTGACTTCATAATGTAACTTAAAAAAAAAAAAAAGACCAAAGAAGGAAAGTCTAGAGAAAATCAAGTTTCAAGAAGAAAAGGGCTCTGAAAAATATCACCCAGTAGACAAAAGTTCAAGCAGGAGGAAAGGTTAATGGGGTCTATTTGATGATTAGAAGGCTGTGCATAACTTAGACCACAGTTGTTCCATGGACTGGTGACAAAAAAAGACTGAATACATGAATGTGAAGATAAATTAGGTACTCAGTGCATTTATTTTCAGACAATTACAAAACTAGACCAAGATCAACTTAAAAAAGAAAACTTTTGACCACTATAACATGAAATCGATACAAAATGCTCCTAATAAGATATTATTTAAGGTCCTTTAAAAGTATAATCTTAAGGTATCTATTACTCAAATACTGCATATAGTGGGCCAAAGGAGAAATATCATAACCACTTTAGTTTCAAGAAGACATTAATGTCACTAAGTTTCTCTCATAAAAATTCTGAGTAAATCTGAATGAACTTAGATTTTAAGGAAAATTCCTTAACATCAAAAGAATAATTCAATCCCAAAGCCCGATAATTCAATATCATATTTAATAGCAAATATAACCTGGTTTTATAATATTAAATCACTGAAATAAAGGAATACATATTAACAGAAAGAAAGCTGAATATAATTCCACTTTCTGGAAACACAACTACTTTCTCAAATAAAGAAGACTGAGCGTTTATTGTCCATGGAGGCTTCATTTGGTTACCATTTGATGTTGGCGTAGATAGTTCTGTTCATGTTTTTCTGGCCAGGGCTGAAAGACTTAATATCATCTCTTCTATTATCATGCCAGCTTTAAGACTCTTTTTCACAAAGAACTTATTTTAATCATTTAACATGTAAATGTTAACTATCTTGGAGAAACTCTCATACTGTAACTTACTCTCACAATATTGAAAATTTTAGGGCCATATTTTGTAATATCTTTTCATGCAAGCAATATACGTACGTGTCGATGAATGGGGCTACCATGTAATTTTAATTTCTGAAATAAAGTTGTCATGCAGAATAACCCTTTCCAATATTGTTTTCATTTCCTTGGTTTTAGCCATATAAGAAAATATCTAAATTTACCCTTTCCTCTTCAACTACTATTTAGTGCACTGCAAATCTATTTAGAGATAATTTGTTTTAGTTATTCTCCCACTTCCTTATATAAAGATTTTCTGATCTCCAGGGGCACACAGTACATAACAAATGACTCTATGAAGTCAGGATATTTTAAAATTAATTTTACTAATTAAGGCCAATATATAATTTGTAGAACAGAAGATAGGATCGATCAGACTGTTATTAATAGCACACTAATGTATTTAAACTTTGTTTACTGACTGAGAAAGTAAAATACATATACATTGTGGTGAGGGGGGTCATTCTGGAAATGCAGACTTGGGTGCTGCCAGGACGTCACTATGAAGTCTGAGAGGCATTTGTTTTGAATTCTGTCACAGTCAATTGAAAGGCCAGATAGAAGGGAGATTTTTGATATAATACTCTTTGCCCTTTGTACAGTATACGTTTTTGAAGACTTTAATACAGCAGAATGTGAGAAAAATACAAGAAATGTGTCTTCTGGGCCCCTAGGTCTAGGAATGTTTTAACAAATGCATACACTTGAATTAGTTAAGATTTTTCTCACTTTCTCAGTGTTAACATTTTTCTATTTGTAAGCTGCTCTGAAGATTCAAGACATGAGGATTTTTGCAAGAACACTGAGACAGGAAGCCAGGTATTTCTGCTGCCTGGATGGAGTGAGAGACACTGCTGAGCTGCATGCCCGAGTACAGCTGCTGAGAGTCTGTGGTCTGGGTGTGCAAATGCCGGTGTCCGGCTGTGTCAGCTGTGAGGGGTCTGACTTTGAGCAAGTTGCTGCAACTTCCTCATCCATAAAATCGGGTGGCAGTATCTATGTTTCAGTATTGCTGTGAAATATGATTTATATATGCATGCTCAGTCGCTTCAGTCATGTCTCTTTCTTTGCGACCCTATGGACTATAGCCCGCCTGGCTCCTGTGTCCATGGGATTCTCCAGGCAAGAATACTAGAGTGAGTTCCATTTTCTTCTCCAGGGAATCTTCCCGAACGAGAGATCAAACCTGTGTCTCCTGCGTCTCCTGCAGGCAGGTGGATTCTTTACCCACTGAGGCACCTGGGAAGCTTCTTGAAACATATAAAGTAATCTACATATTACGTACATAAAATTAATTGATATATATAAGATTAATGTATATGTGTGTGTATACACACACACACACACACACACACACACACATATATAGCTTTAAATATAGTCTTACAATTGTTGTTGTTCAGTCACTAAGTTGTGTCCAACTCTTTGCAACCCCATGGACTGCAGCACCTCAGGCTTCCCTGTGCTTCTCTATCTCCTGGAGTTTGCTCAGATTAATGTTCATTGAGTTGGTGATTCTATCTAACCATTTCATCCTCTGTTGTCCCCTTCTCCTCCTGCCATCAATCTTTCCCAGCGTCAGGGTCTTTTCCAATGAGTCAGTCTTTGCATCAGGTGGCCAAAGTATAGGAACTTCAACTTTAGCATCAGTCCTTCCAATGAATATTCAGGGTTGATTTCCTTTAGGAAGACTGATTGGATCTCCTTGCAGTCCAATGGACTCTCAAGAGTCTTCTCCAGCACCACAATGTGTAAACATCAGTTCTTCAGTGCTCAACCTTCTTTATGGCCTTATAATAAGCACTAATAAATTATCTGTTCTAAATGGTGCTGATTCAGTCTAACTTCAGATATTGGTAAGTGATGGAAAGAAAAAGAGTGAGTAAAATTTCTGGCAATCTAATAAGATAATCTGAATAGTCTAGTGGTTTTCCCCACTTTCTTCAATTTCAGTCTGAATTTGGCAATAAGCAGTTCATGATCTGAGCCACAGTCAGCTCCTGATCTTGTTTTTGCTGACTGCATAGAGCTTCTCCATCTTTGGCTGCAAAGAATATAATCAGTCTGATTTCGGTGTTGACCATCTGGTGATATCATGTGTCGACTCTTCTCTTGTGTTGTTTGAAGAGGGTGTTTGCTATGACCAAACAAAACTTGGCAAAACTCTACTAGCCTTTGTGCTGCTTCATTCTGTACTCCAAGGCCAAATTTGCCTGTTACTCCAGATATCTCTTGACTTCCTACTTTGCATTCCAGTCCCCTACAATGAAAAGGACATCTTTTTTGGGTGTTAGTTCTAGAAGGTTGTAGGTCTTCACAGAATCGTTCAACTTCAGCTTCTTCAGCGTTAATGGTTGGGGCATAGACTTGGATTACTGTGATATTGAATGATTTGCCTTGGAAATGAACAGAGATCATTCTGTCTTTGAGATTGCATCCAAGTACCACATTTCGGACTCTTGTTGACTATGATGGCTACTACACTTCTTCTAAGGGGTTCTTGCCCACAGTAGTAGATATAATGATCATCTGAGTTAAATTCACCCACTCCAGTCCATTTTGGTTCACTGATTCCTAAAATGTTCACGTTCACTCTTGCCATCTCCTGTTTGACCACATCCGATTTGCCTTGATTCATAGACCTAACATTCCAGGTTTTATGCAATGTTGCTCTTTACAGCATCAGACTTTACTTCCATCACCAGTCACATCCACAGCTGGGCATTGTTTTTGCTTTGGCTCTGTCTCTTCATTCTTTCTGGAGTTATTTCTCCACTGATTTCCAGTAGCATATTGGGCACCTACCGACCTGGGGAGTTCATCTTTCAGTGTCCTATCATTTTGCCTTTTCATACAGTTCAAGGGGTTCTCATGGCAAGAATACTGAAGTGGTTTGCCATTCCCTTCTCCAGTGGACCACATTTTGTCAAAACTCTCCACCATGACTCGTCTGTCTTGGGTGGCCCTACACAACATGTCTCATAGTTTCATTGAGTTAGACAAGGCTGTGGTCCATGTGATCAGACTGGTTAGTTTTCTGTGACGGTGGTTTTCATTTTTTTGCCCTCTGATGGAGAAGGATAAGACGCTTATGGAAGCCTCCTGATGGGAGCTTCCTAATGGAAGCTTTCTGATGGGAGAGACTGACTGAGGGGGAAACTGGGTCTTGTTCTGATGGGTGGGGACATGCTCAGTAAATCTTTAATCCAGTTTTCTGTTGATGGGTGGGGCTGTCTTCCCTCCCTGTTATTTACCTGGGGCCAAACTATGGTGGAGGTAATGAAGATAATGGTGACCTCTTTCAAAAGATCCCATGCATGTACTGTTATACTCAGTGCCCCCAGCCCTGCAGCAGGCCACCACCAACCCATGCCTCCACCAGAGACTCCTGAACTCTCAGGCAAGTCTGGGTCAGTCTCTTGTCGGGTCACTGCTCCATTCTCCTGGGTCCTGGTGCATACAAGTTTCTGTTTGTGCCCGCCAAAAGTCTATTTCCCAGTCCCGAGTAAGTTCTGGCAGCTCTATGGTGGGGTTAATGGTGACCTCCTCCAAGAGGGCTTATGCCATATCCAAGTCTGCTGCACCCAAGGCCCCTTCCTCTGCAGCAGTCCACTGCTGACCCACACCTCCACAGGAGATGCTCAAACACAGTTCTGTCTCAGTCTCTGTGGGGAATTATATAGTGGAATTATACAAGCTTATACAGTGGAAGTGACAAATAGATTCAAGGGATTAGATTTGATAGACAGAGTGTCTGAAGAACTAGGGGCAGAAGTTCATGACATTATAAAGGAGACAGGGAGCAAGACCATCTCCAAGAAAAATAAATGCAAAAAAACAAAATGGTTGTCTGAGTAGGCCTTACAAATAGTTGTGAAAAGAAGAGAAGTGAGAAGCAAAGGAGAAAAGGAAATATATTCCCATTTGAATGCAGAGTTCCAAAGAATAGCAAGGAGAGATAAGAAAGCCTTCCTCAGTGATCAATGCAAAGAAATAGAGGAAAACAACAGAATAGTAAAGACTAAAGATTTCTTCAAGAAAATTAGAGATACCAAGGGAACATTTCATGCAAAGATGGGCACAATAAAGGACAGAAATGGTATGGACCTAACAGAAGCAGAAGAAATTAAGAAGAGGTGGCAAGAATACACAGAAGAACTATACAAAAAAGATCTTCATGACCCAGATAATCAAGATGATGTGATCACTCACCTAGAGACAGATATCCTGGAACATGAAGTCAAGTGGGCCTTAGGAAGCATCACTGCAAACAAGGCTAGTGGAGGTGATGGAATTCCAGTTGAGCTATTTCAAATCCTAAAAAATGATGCTGTGAAAGTGCTACACTCAATATGCCAGCAAATTTGGAAAACTCAGCAGAAGCCACAGGACTGGAAAAGGTCAGTTTTAGTTCCAATCCCAAAGAAAGGCAATGCCAAAGAATGCTCAAACTACCACACATTTGCACTCATTTCACATGCTAGTAAAGTAATGCTCAAAATTCTCCAAGCCAGGCTTCAATAGTACGTGAACTGTGAACTTCCAGATGTTCAAGTTGGATTTAGAAAAGGCAGAGGAACCAGAGATCAAATTGCCAACATCCACTGGATCATCATAAAAGCAAGAGAGTTCCAGAAAAACATCTATTTCTGCTTTATTGACTATGCCAAAGCCTTTGACTGTGTGGATCAGAACAAACTGTGGAAAATTCTTCAAGAGATGGGAATACCATACTATCTGACCTGCCTCTTGAGACATCTGTATGCAGGTCAGGAAGCAACAGTTAGAACTGGACATGAAACAACAGACTGGTTCCAAATAGGAAAAGGAGTATGTCAAGGCTGTATATTGTCACCCTGCTTATTTAACTTCTATGCAGAGTACATCATGAGATACATTGGGCTGGATGAAGCACAAGCTGGAATCAAGATTGCCAGGAGAAATTTCAATATCCTCAGATATGCAGATTGCACCACACTTATGGCAGAAAGCGAAGAAGAACTGAACACCTTCTTGATGAAAGTAAAAGAGGAGAATGAAAAATTGGCTTAAAACTCAACATTCAGAAAACTAAGATCATGGCATCTGATCCCATCACTTCATGGCTAATAGATGGGGAAACAGTGGAAACAGTGGCAGATTTTACTTTGGGGAGCTCCAAAATCACTGCAGATGGTGACTGCAGCCATGAAATTAAAAGAAGCTCACTCCTTGGAAGGAAAGTTATGACCAACCTAGACAGCATATTAAAAAGCAGAGACATTACTTTGCCATCAAAGGTCTGTCTAGTCAAAGCTATAGTTTTTCCAGTAGTCATGTATGGATGTGAGAGTTGGACTATAAAGAAAGCTGAGCGCCGAAGAATTGATGCTTTTGAACTGTGGTGTTGGAGAAGACTCTTGAGAGTCCCTTGGACTGCAAGGAGATCCAACCAGTCCATCCTAAAGGAGATCAGTCCTGAATATTCATTGGAGGGGCTGATGCTGAAGCTGAAACTCCAATACTTTGGCCACCTGATGCAAAGAACTGACTCATTTGAAAAGACCCTGATGCTGGGAAAGATCGAAGGCAGGAGGAGAAGGGGATGACAGAGGATGAGACGGTTGGATGGCATCACCGACTCAATGGACAGAGTTTGAGTAACTGTGGGAGTTGGTGTTAGACAAGGAGGCCTGGCGTTGTGCAGTCCATGGGGTCACAAGGAGTCAGACACAACTGAGCAACTGTACTGAACTGAATAAGATAACCAATCTTTTGCCAGCTTCCTCAAGCATTGATTCCTTCATTATCATCCCATAGTAGCTTTCTCATGAAGGGCTTGTGATGCTGGGCATTTTCTTCAGATTTGAGTGTTTACAACTGATTTATGTATATTGATAGTTTCTTGACCACTTGGATGGACACAAAGTCTTAGCACTGCATCTTTTCTAGAGTTCCTCAAAACGTTTGTCTTCTGTGTTCTTCTTTTGTAAGTTACTCTCAAAATAATACCGATCTGACTTTCTGTCTCTTTGAAATGACTTCATGGATGTCTTGAAGCCTAAAGGATATTTATTTCTGCTACATATTTTAAAATCTATTTATTTTACTAAGATTAGTCTTGGAGTTAATGCTTCCAGGTGAATTTTTTCCAAGCGCATATTTTGCCCTTTTAGCATACACACTCTTGTCTGAGATAATTTCTCAGAAATTATCTTAGGCTATAGATTTAAAAGAATCTCCTCACTCTAAAAGGCCCATTGAACCCCTTTGTGGTAAATTGCTCTCCCCATTTCCAGACACAGGAAATGATTTCACTACATATCTGACATTTCTAGAATTTTATATAAATGACATGACAAAGTACATGACATTTTGTATTTGATTTCTCTCATTTAATATAAATATTTTTGAGATTTATTGATTATAGATAACAAAAGAGTGAAACAAAATGGGCAATATAATTTTTAGAAATGTTAAAGGCTACAAAGAAAATAACTCAAAAATTAGAGTATGTCTTTCTCACTGTAAGAAAAGATCAAGGGTTTCTTCAAGTTGAAAATCTGGGGAAACTTTTCTGAGGAAGTGGCATTCAAGTGGAGACAAAAATGTCAAGTAGAGAGTGGAGGACAGAATATTTCAGACACAAGAACAATAAGCACAAAAATCAAAAGTTAAGGAAAAAAATAACAAAGCTGCAATGGCTAGAGTCAGGTATTTATAGAAATAACTGCATTTTCCAAAACAAAAATACTTACAGAGAAGAGAGGCACTATTTTAAATTATGCAAATCTTATTTGGCTAAAATTGAAGAGAGCTGAATTCTTATACTTGTTTCTATATTCAATTTTTATATCTGTTTCCATATTTTCCATATTCATAATTTCACACCTCAAATAGTATGTGAAACACTCCCCAGAGTTTAAGAAAGAGAGTGAAAAAGTTTAAGAAAGAGAGTGAAAAAGGTAAATAATATCCTTATATTTTTATGAATATAGTTTTGATTTTACAGAAGCCTATAGAAATCTCATCAACAGCCAAAGACTCCCAGGGCAATTTGTGTGAACCACTGAACCAACCTGTAGTGAATGTTCACAGTGTTAGATGTGCTTCCTGTGAATTATCTCATGTAAACACGAAGATGGGAAAAGCGTCTGAGAATGGCAAGAGGTCTTTGCAAGAGCTAAGCTCAGTAAGTATGCTCCCAAAGTCCACTCTGGCCACTGCCCCATTTCACTCTTCCTATTTAGATACAAATTTTAAGCGAAAGTTTTCCCTACTTGATATTTTTACCTTTCACTTCCTACATATCTTTGAATACACTGTAGTGTGAAGTGTGCATTTCACCACCACAAACACTAAAAGATGTATAAAATGAATTTAATGCTAAATTTTATGCTAAGTGTAACACCTCTGAGTTTCACAGGCAAGGTTTTACTCATTTTTTGAGTTAATCATTTAAAAATATTTATTATTTAAGCAAACACTTTATATCTCTATGATAACACAATAAGTGGGGTCACAATTTCCACAATGTAAAATATGGGGACATGATAAGATGCAGTTAAGTGGAATACTTTTAGTTAGTATGAACTATGACCAAAACCAAAACTAATGATAGTAACACGCAAATGCGTATGACTTACATGAGAAAGAAGTATTCATACTATGAAAATTAGAAGTGGAAAAACACCTGAGGAGGTTTCAAGGATGATAATCCATTATGTTTTATTCCAACATGATATCAGAACCCAACTCATCATTGATAGTTGTTTCTTTTTAACACTTGTAGGCTTTGCATCATTGCATTCCTAACCAAAAGGTTTATAATGAATTTAGAGGTATAAGATGAATTTTTCATTAAAAAGTAGTGATTTCTGAGAGAACCTAATGAGGACATTTGGGAAACAGAATATGCAGCCTCGGATAAAGAGTGTATTATCATCTTACATGTATGAAACATGTAAACATGTAAGGATGGTTTCCTGGAGCTCATAAAGTTTGTCCACAGTGATGCTGGGACAAGCTCCAGGTCTCTAACCCCTACTCTAATAAATTTTCTATCTACTAAGGTCTGTTTCTATTTTTTTGCACATTCCTTTTCCTATCATGGTTACTGTTGGGTCTTCCTTTCTCTAGATAGATATTAACAGATAGATAGATAGATATAGATATATAACCACACACACATATACACATATGACCCACAACTCTGGGAAACTCACACAAAGGAAGTCTTACTTATTAGAAAATGAAGTTTCAACCTTTCTCAGATTTACAGGGCATGGAACAAATCAGGAAGAGGTCATTTGCCTATGACATAAATATAGTACTAGGGTCCCACAGATTCTGAATATAGTTTGAATTAAAAGCATGCTTGGCAGGCTTCCAAAGTGTGAGAATATCATTTATTTGGTAACTTTCCATACACTTATTTCTTTACTCAATAAATAAAAATCTAAGATAAGATTGTCATTTTAATGCATCAATGACAGCGTAAAAATAGAGGAATCAAGAAGGAAATAATCTTTGTGGCATGATTTTAAGGGGTCTAATAGGAAAGATATTTTGAATCTGCTAGTCAAATGATTGTTTTTTTTTAACTAATGAGAAAATCGAAGTGCAAGTGAAATGCATAAATTAAAAGAATGATAGCTATTTAAAGAGAAACAAATATGCTTTTTCATTACTACTGATATACAACTATATGATAATAGATTTAGATTCCTTATAAATAGTCTGTGAAATAATTTATTTACCTGCTCTTTATGACAATTGACAAGTAACAAGCACTAGTCTCTTCTCAAAGAGAAATTCATATTCTAATTCCAGAACCAATTGTGTTATATGATGCATTGTTATGTATAATTAATAGGGCTTTGTGAAATTACTGTCAAAGCATCCCCTAGGATACCTCAGGTCTAAAAATTCACGACATAAGAGTTCGTTGTGCATAGATAATGTTTCAGTCAGTACTGACAGTGTTTGCTCAGTGGAAATCAAGTATTTGGAGAGATAAGAGAACTACTAGGTCAGTAAGGTATAATTAGGTGCCTCTGGAAACTTTCCTACAAAGTTTATGAGATATTGGCAGCAGTGGTGATGCCTTCAAGAAATATTTAATGTCTTGGCTCCTGAGATTAACGACACCATGAGCATATTTCTACATGGGCAACTGACGTTGACACAGAGAATTCAGCCAAAATGGTTACTATTCACTGGTATCGGTTCTGCCTCCCTAGTATTGATTGACCTAATGTACAGCATTTTACAGTGTTCAACCCAGGTCTTAACTGCCCACAGATGAAATAGGACTTTGTCTAATTCATACTTGCCTTCCTTAAACAATATGCCAAACAAAATCGACATAATCCCAGACAAAGAATAATCCAAATTTATTCACAGCATCCATTGTTGGTGCATGAATTCTTTTGGAAAATTTAGATCATATGTATATACTTCTTTTTTCTACATTAGCTAGAGTTTAATTTGAATGAAAACTTGATATTAAGATGTAAAATATTACATGTTGTATTAAAATGCATACCTAGTTTTGTAATACTACTTTATTTTCATCGTAAGAATATGATATGATTGTTACTCATGACTCAAAAATCAAAAGCATATTGGTACATGATACATTAAGAATAACTGTGATTGGTACATAATCCTCTGTAAATTCTAGGGGATAGGTCAGATTTAATCAAAATATTATATTGCTGGGAAATGTACAGAGAATTTCAAGCCAGTAAAAGAAGACAAACAATGTATTTACTAAAGCTAGTGATTTGAATCATTCTCTTTTCCTTTGCCAAAGATTGGAAAATAGCAATGAATTCTGATCTTGTATTACTTTTCATTTTCTCCTTTGGGAATTACTTTAAAATGGTGATATTAATAATAATATGATATACATTCATGACTGAAATATTGAAAATGCATTTCTGGATACTCATATATTTATATTATTACCAAAATAAAGAGTATATTTCATTTGATTGTATAATACAAACTAACTCATAATGCTCAGGTTTTATTTATCACACTAAATTTTTAATGATGTTCTAGAGTTGTGTTTCCATTCTGGCTGGGTGAGGTTCCATGGGTGTATTAATTTATTCATAAGTAACATTATCCTTTTCACTTTACCCTCATTTATATCTATAAAATCATGTTTTTAGCACTCACTGCATCCATGCCCAAATGTGCAAACCGGCCAGAACTGAATTATCTACATAAAGCATGTCTGACAAACCAGGCATTACTGACATCTGAAAAGTAATAGGACGAACAGCAGGGCTGCAGGGAAGAGATGAGTAGGATGACAAGCTGCTAAATTCCTTGACATTAAAAAGTTTTTTCTTTCACATTGTCTTTCACATCTTTATATTTCATACCTTCTCTTATATCTTCTTCAAGACTGGGATATTGTGACACCATAAATGCTCTGAAAACAGGTTAAGAAGCCAGACTTTATACCCAGAGCCAAACTTCTCAGTCTGTTTATCAAATACCAATATGATTAGAATAGCTTTCTTATGCCTGAGGCCAATTGAATGATCAAACACAAATATTCAAAATTACGAATGTGGTGGACTGAAGCATGGCCATCACTGTCTTTCATCTGGATTTTGTAACCAGTATGATGGTTTCACACTGCAATAACGTGAACAGTTGGAAAGCACAGATTAATTTTCTGTTCTGAAGAGATATTATCTGGGTTGGTGGTCCAGAAGTATCACTTCATGAATTAATTTAAGCAGACGCTTTTTCTGTCAGTACCCAAGGCACTTAATATATACACTGGAATGGGCAACTCTTTATCTGTTGAATGACTGGTGTAATGATAACCATGTGTGTTTGTTTTTTGTCCATCAGCTGGGTGAATACTATTGTTACCATCCTATCCTAGCAACTAATAGCTACTTACTAGTTGGAGACATCTCATTCAAAATTGAAACTCCCACTCAAACTGAACCATTTGTTAGGTAAAAGCCAAATTTAACTGGTGAAAGCAAAAGATGTGAAACATAGTTTAGTCACTAGCCCCTGACTTCACTCCTCTTGACTGGCTACCACTGATACATGCCCTGTATGCTACATGCCACACTGATAAACGCTACCCTGATACTCTTGGCCACTTACCACGATCACAGATCCAGCCATAAGAATAAATATGAATGTCTAAAGAAAAGAAAAAGTCAGTTCCATTTATAGAAGCAGATGCTGGGGAGTCAATACAAGGCAATGAGTAGTTCTGGTTCACCAGGTTAAGAGAATGATGAGCATTTCCAGACTCTTAAGTGTAGATCTTACAGCATTCATTACTGCTGTTTCCAAAACCTAAATATGCAAGAGCTTTTGCAAACAGCTGTGCATATACTAAGTTTTAAGTAAACTTTTAATGGAAGTATACAAAATTGCATGAATCACAACTCCATAGCAGGATGAATTTTGGCAAAATGCACCCATGTAATAAGAACTCAGGTCAAGTAACAAAACTTTACTCTTACTTCAGAAACAGCCTTTAGGACAATTCACTCCCACCTCTCCCTTAAGGGTAACCATAATCCTGATTTCTAAGACCATAGATTGGTCAGTCTTGTGGATGTAT
Source organism: Giraffa tippelskirchi (assembly GCF_054371585.1). Lineage (NCBI taxonomy): Eukaryota > Metazoa > Chordata > Mammalia > Artiodactyla > Giraffidae > Giraffa > Giraffa tippelskirchi. Next base: position 35,136,712 of record NC_137282.1, read on the forward strand.
TATTTACTAATTCAAGGGTATTTGGTGGGGAGTCCATTGTATTTGATGTTGATGTACGTTAACTAATTTAGGCTTAACTAGTGTGACTAGTGGAGGATATAGATATCCTGTGGGAAAAAAGTGAAAGTGTTAGTCACTCAGTTGTGTCTGACTCTTTACGACTTCAGGGACTGAAGTGGGTAGCTGTTCCCTTCTCCAGGGGTTCTTCCCAATCCAGGGATCGAACCCAGGTACCCCACTTTGCATGCAGATTCTTTACCGTCTGAGCCACCAGGGAAGCCCATAGATATTCTCGTACTTCAGAAAACTGTGGAGTTTAACCAAAACTTATGAGTTCATTAATATGTAATCACATTGTTAGGAACATAATTGGAAAAAAGAAAATCTTCCCATCTTCATTTCAGACAATGTGCCAGATATTAGCACTGTATATATTGAACTGATTAAGAACTAACAAAAAAAAACTTTAAAAGTAAGAATAAATACAGTGCTAAAAACTAAGCACAAAAGAAATGACTTTCAATAGAGTAAGACTGAGGTAACAACAGTTAGCAACAGTTAGAACCAGACATGGAAAAATGGACTAGTTTAAAATTGGGAAAGGAGTACGTCAAGGCTATATATTGTCACTCTGCTATTTTAACTTCTATGCAGAGCACATCATGCAAAATGCCAGGCTGGATGACTCACAAACTGAAATCAAGACTGCCTGGAGAAATATCAATAACCTCAGATATGCAGATGATACTACTCTAAAGTCAGAAAGCGAAGAGGAACTAAAGAGCCTCTTGATGAAGGTGAAAGGGGAGAGTGAAAAAGCTGGATTAAAACTCAACATTCAAAAAACTAAGATCATGGCATCCAGTTCTATCACTTCATGATAAACAGAAGGGGAAAAAGTGAAAACATTGGCAGATTTTATTTTCTTGGGCTCCAAAATCACTGTGGACTATGACTGTAGCCATGAAATTAGGACACTTGCTCCTTGGAAGAAAAGCTATGACAAACCTAGACAGCATATTAAAAAGCAAAGACACCATTTTTCCCACAAAGGTCCATCAAGTCAAAGCTATGGCTTTTCCAGTAGGCATGTGTGGATGTGAGAGTTGGACCACAAAGAAGGCTCACCGCCAAAGTATCAATGCTTTCGAATTATGGTGCTGAAGAAGACTCTCGAGAGCCCCTTGGACTTCAAGGAGATCAAACCAGTCAATCCTAAAGGAAATTACTTCTGAATATTCATTGGAAGGACTGATGCTGAAGCTGAAGCTTCAATACTTTGGCCTCCTGATGTAAAGAGCCAACTCATTGGAAAAAATACCAATGCTGTGAAAAATTGAAGGCAAAAGGAGAAGGGGGCTGCAGAGGATGAGATGGTTGGATAGCATCACTGACTCAGTGGACATGAATCTGAGCAAACTCTGGGAGATAGTGGAGGACAGAAGATCCTGGTGTCCTGTGGTCTATGGGGTTGCAAAGAGTTGAACACGACTGAACAACAATGAAGTAGACTTGAGGCAAGCAACTGTTTTAGATAAAGTAGCACATTTCCATGCACACAAAAAAAGAACTAGCGCTATAAAGTCAGACATGACCTCAACGGTTGTTACCAACATGCTTGCACCTGGTCTTAGAGATTTTGATGTTAATTTCTAACTTTGTGCTCATTTTTAGAAAATGGCCGAACAGAAAATTTTCAGTTGGCTCACTCTTTTAAATCTATGTGAAGGATTTTAATTTTTTATATTTTCCTTTATAGTCCTTCATACTATTTCATCTCTCTTACAACGCTGACAATTTTGTAGTCTAATAGTGGTTTTGTGTTATCAGCTATACATTGAAAGAGTTACACTGAATAACTCCTTAGTTATTCATACTGGTCAAGCACAAAATCCAAAGGTTCATAATTCAAGAGAAAATTATGATTGTTGTTTTTACCAGTGATTCATTCGTTCTTCCAGCAAACACTGAAAGACCATCACTTAATACAAGACTCTGGCCTAAATGGATGGATAAAAACTAAGAAAATCGACATTCTGTCTTAGCAAGCCGAGCCCTGGGCTGTTTTTATATAGGATATAAAATCACTGCTTAGTGATTTAATGAGGCAGCACCTAAGTTACTGTCTAGATGTAAAGGCCTGCCTCCATAGCTGGCCAGAAGGCTATTTGGAGGTCAATCTAGCTATTTCGGTTGTATTAATGAACAACTTAGACACAATTCACTTCTTTGCCACTGCATGTTATGACAAAAACAGAATTAAAATTCCCAAAGCTTGACTCAACGTTCCATATTAGCTTTTCAGGGAAATACTGTAACTATTTCAAGTCAGCCTTGGGGCACTGCTACCATTTACATCTTCTGTAATACGTAATTTTTCTTTCCCTTACTCCAAAATCCTTGACACTAAAGCACATTCTTAGAAAATTTACTTATGTGAATTTTTAAGATAATATGTGTAGCAAACATTTTTACTAAGGTTGTCCTTATGTCAATAACAACATCAATAGAATATGATACCAGATCACTTTTTCAAATAGCAAAAATAGTGTTCTTTTACTTTGATAAATACACTTCCAAGACTTCTGTGTCATTTTAATCAGATAAATTATAACTAAAAGTGACATCTAGATATCCTCCATTAACAATAAAAGACAGAATTCTTAAAAAATGTTACATGTTAACAGATAATTCAAGAGAGAATGGATTACATGATTATAAATGATAAAGCAGAACTTAGGCTTTAGGAGAATCAGCTAATTAAAAGGTTGAATTCTTAGGCTTTTCCCGAAAGCAGAATATAAAATGTCAGTCACTGAACCTTTCAAGTTTAGATATCTTTTTTCTTTCCCTTTTTATTGCAATTTCTTTTTTTTTTTTTTCAATTTGATACATAAAACAGGCTCATCTTCTTTCCACAGGGCTCACCATCTGATTTGGGTGTCACTTTCTGTCTGAGATCATCTTGTAATGATGGTGGGATATTTACCACGGTTTCTGTTCCCTTTTAGAGTATATCTAACTGCTATATCAATTTCCTCTTAATTAAAACAGTGAATTATATGTAAAAAGATTAAATGTGATGGTAACCATGTACACATTCACATGGCATTAAAAATGGCTTAACAGCAGTTAGAGAGCTGAAAAGCAAGAACGATGGAGAGAAATCGCTGTCAGGCAATGCAAGCTGAGGCACTGGAGGCTGAAACGACCATTATTCATCGGCCACTACTCATCTGCGGGATAGTAGCTACATACTGTAGTGGAGAGAGGGGGGCGCGCGCCTGGAGTTTGGTAAGAGCATCACTGGACAGCTGACACACGCAATTTAATCTCTTGGGAGGAAAACTGCAAGAAAGCACGCACTCTGCAAGAGTAGACTTTGCTGATTTTAGAGACAACAGCTGGATTTGCCAACACAGACAGCAATGAATATTCAGAAATAGACTGGGAGAATGAAAAAAGAGGTTTTGGAAGCAAGTCGGCTATTTTCCAGCTATGTGGTATTGGGCTACCTCACGCCTGTTTGTCTGTAGAAGGAGGTGCTGGGTGACTAGGCTCTGTAAGCACCTCCCAGCTCTAGGAGCCTACTGTTATGCATTTCTGGGACATACCTGGGAATCCTATCTAATGACTGGGGCTCATCCTGGGGCTGCTTCCTCCCCCAACATCAGGACAAAATTCAAATACTGTTTTCTGATCTTCCTTCTGCACCTGTTTCCAGGCAGACGGTGACTACACTCACACCCTCATACCACCGCTTTGTGTCTCCTGGGACCCTGATTCACCATGAAGAGTCCTTGGACAAACAAGTCACCACCCTGCCCATGCGCACTGACTTTTCCAGAGATGATCAGCTGGAAAGGCAGTATAAAGGCACTCACGAAGAAGGGAGTAGTCAGTGTCAAAAATTCAGGTGTCAGAGGCAGATGGCAGGGAGATGTTTTTGAGAGGGAACCTCCCAGAGGACCAAGTCAACTACCATATATCCTTTTGCCTCTATCTTTTCTGCTTTTCATCTCAGAGACTGAATCATAGGATCCTCCATTGGTTTATCAGTGACCAATATTTATATAGCCATAATAAAGCAAACAGTAATTTATATATATAATACATACATTAATATATATATTTATACATACATAATAGTGGGAGAATGGGGGAAAGAGTCACTGTCAAAGAGTTGAAGCTTCAACTATTATATAAAAAAGTCACTAGGGGAAGTTTAAATTTGATAAATATAAAATAGCAATACTTGTGAATTAATTTAACAGGTTTATTAAATATCTATCGCATATCTAGCAATTACAGGCATTGGAGTTACAAGTGAATGACACAGATAAAAATCCCTGCCCTCATGAAATATACACATAAGTACAGGAAAGACATTAATCAAAAAATAAAATATACTGGTGTGCTAAGGATGGATAAATGCAGGAAGCATTATCCCAATAAATGCCAGTTGCAATTTTAGCTACAAAGGGAAGTTTTCACTGAGACAGTGAATTTGGAATGAAGACCTTATGGAAGTAAGTTAAGTTTCAAAAGAAACCACACACAAAAAAATTCGTATGTAGCTATCAGCATGGACTAGAATCTGTATGTACAAAACATATGTAGAGACAGAAACTTGAGAAAAAAAGTTCCTGGGAGCATCTCACATTTCATTTATGATACAGAGTAACAAGAAAAGCATTTTATGCCAAGAAGGTGCCTAAAAAAATAAAAAAGACACATAAATTGATTTATTAATGAGAATAGGTATTGAGCTCAAAAACTTTGCAATAAATGTACATTGAGGTCTAATTTGATGACTGATGAAAGAAAAGCTATTTTCAAACTGGAAAGCATAGTTTTTATGTGTAAATAAACACAAAATGACTTCAAGCTGATATTTGCAAATAAAAATATCTAATATTTATCCATATTTTGTCCTATCTTTCATGATATATGGAATAATCACTTTTCTCAGTCATCTTTGCAGGGTGGGCAGTGTATTTTACTAGTTCTAAGTGCTGGTTCATGGGCAAAAACAAAATGTATCATATCATGTCCAGGCTGTAGTACCAAATTGCCTCCTATGTTATTACTCTTTCCCTGCCACCACAATTGGAGACACATAAAAAGATGGAGCCACTATCATCTTATATTATTAAGTGTCCATGATAAATCGATTTCCTTTGGTGTCCTATGTTAGACACATAGCCTGAGAAATAAAAGTAAACCTTTGTTATTTTAGTCTACTAATATTTTGGGGTTACCTGTTCATGCAGTATCCCTGACCTGCTCTAACTGACCCAGCAAACCAAACTGTGTGGGTTTCCATTATTTCTAAACTGTCAATGTAAATACTTTGAGGAAAGGAAAGATTTTTATCCTTTAGGAAATATTCTGCTATAATTTTGGTTGACTGGCAGTAGGCAAATATTAAGATATATCAAAACACCTAATAGCAGAACCAAAACATAGACATCGATGAGTTACTACTACATCAGTAATTTAATATCATACATTGACATTTGTAAATAAATAATTAAAGTGGGCTCTTCAGATGAAACTGTCAAACATACAGTCACTAGTTTCTAAAGAACAGAACATTAAGAATTATCTCAGAAGTAATATTTAATTAAAAAATAAATAAGAAAAAATAAAAATGAAAGAAAGTAATGTAAATATCCCACATAAGTTATTTGTAAAGTCAAAGAAGAGAAAATCCTGTAGAATTTATCATTTTAAAGTTTAGCGTATAAAGCTTTTACTAGTTTTATTTTTAAGACCATTGAATTTATTAATCTGTATGCTTTTTAAAGAAAGAAATGGAAAGTACTATGCCAACTTGAGGACTAAACTCCACATATTTCAAAGATTCAAAAATGCTTATTGGAAAACAAATATTCTTTTTTATTTGGATGGAAATGAGAAATAATGATCTGTAAAACCAACAAAGTCCAAGAGGATTTAATCAGCATAAGTTTTCCTTATTTAATATTGTCTATATTTTAAGCCCTTGTTGATGGTTATTTTCCAACAGTCCATTAATATCCTAGAAAATAATTTTAAGTGGATTTTGTGATTTAGGCCTATGTTTCAGAAATGGACTATTTAATGGAGAAATAAAGTGTTTAAAGATTACTACATGAACTGTGTACTATTTGTCCTTCAGATTATTGAATGTTAAAAGTTTTTGGTTAGAGGTAGACTCTGGTAGCCACAAGAAAGCATTCTTTTTCTTTCTGAATACTAGTTTTATTCAAATGGAAAGACAAGTAGGACAACTCTGGTGGATTTTTATTCCTCCTCTTTCCATACCACAGAACTAACATTCACCTATGAGTGCACTCAATTGTTCTTTCATTTATTTGTTGGAAAAGTGAGAACTATGTGCTAAATGATAAATGATATACCAGGTACAAGGGATACAGAAATAAAAAATGCAGCTCTTGCCCTAAAAGAACTTACTCTTTAGGAAGTCTACATATCAAACAGCAAATATCAAGGTGAATGAGAACAAGGGCTTTAGAATCATATGGACATGACTGGCTTCCAGTCCCTCTCTGATTTGTCCACTACTAGCTATGTGACTTTGGGGAAAATTTCCCTTGTCAATGAAATGTGGTTTACATTATAGTCTATTGTTTGGATTAAATTAGATCATATACATATTTGATCACATAGATTTATGAATTATTACACACTTGAATTTGATATATGGAAGTTATTATGATGGCTTTTTAAAAAATGTTTAAATGTAAGAATTGCTACAAAAAGGGTTGATGAGGAGCTCTTTCTCATTTAGCTGGAAGCTGTGGGAATGGTTCGGTAGGGTCCATACAGACACTAAAAGCTGGACCACAGCTCAAAACACAAGGAAAACTGAGACAGGTAGGCTGTGGAGAGAAGTCAGAGGGTCTGACACACACAGACGTACAGAAAATGGGAGGGTTGAAGGAGCTGTGAGAACTTAGTAAGAGGGTGTTCCTGGCAAATTAGTGGGAGATGAGGCTGGAGAAATGGAAAAGAATTTTGATTTCATTCAGAATGATTCATAATTTATCCTGAAGATGGTAGCCATTCAATCAACAATAATAAAATACTTAGATATTTATCTCTGCTTTATATTACTAGCAGAATCAAGCCCTCTTTGTGGTTCAGAGGTGTTGAAATGAATTAGAACACAGTTTACACTTCAATATCAGAGTGTTTACATCCATGTAGTCTTTATATAAGTGAGTGAGCAATTGAGGATACACTTTTCATTTTAGGAAATAACACGAGAGTTTAAAATATAAGTAAAATATATGATATTTACTCAGCATATATTTAAGAAGATTACTCGGTGACAGGTACTATGCTAGAGTCTTCAGTGATAGACACAAAAGTCTGTTTCCTTCTTGAAAGGACATTACAGTCTGAGTGAGTGAAGCAGATACAAGAGCAATAAGTTTTAAGTTGTGTGTGCATAGAAGTTTATGAAAGGCATGAGTAGTATGGAGAATAAAGTGAAGTGAAAGTTGCTCAGTCATGTCCATCTCTTTGTGACCCCATGGACTATACAGTCCATGGAATCATCCAGGCTGGAATACTGGAGTGAGTAGCCGTTCCCTTCTCCTGGGGATCTTCCCAACCCAGGGATTGAACTGAGGCCTCCCACGTTGCAGGCAGATTCTTGACCAGCTGAGCCACCAGGGAAGCCCAGTAAGGAGAATAGAATGGCTAAAAGCTCTTGGCAAGGCCAGCATCAGGAGGCCCAGCAAGGAGGCTACCTCAGTAGTTCAAGTTAGATTACGACAGCTTGAGGTGTAACAACTGCAGTGTTGATGGGGACAAGGGACCAATACAGGGTCTATAAAATGTTCTGACTGTGACAGTCCATGTTTGAAGTACAATGAAATGATGGGCTTGTCTGTGAAAATGGTGTTACACACGTGGGAACCTAAAGAAATCCAAGTGCTCTGAGAGTCGAAGGATAGAGTATGAGGGTCCTGAACTTGTTCTCTCATAAATGTGGACTCGCCCTCAAGCAGATCTGCTCCATGGCAGGGTTTGGTGGGCACGTCTGCCATCAGAGTTACCTCTGTGGTTGCTGAACCCTCGCTTTGGTGATTTTGTTTTCCTTGCAGAAAGTTTATTTCACTCAAAGACAAACGGGCAGCGGCATCTCTTCCCACTGGAGGTGTGTATGCTCAGTGTGAACAGCTGGTGGGACAACTCTGGGTGGAAATTTTGCTCTGCAGAAAACCTTGGGGAGCCACCGTGGTCACACTGCTCTCAGGACTCAGGCCCCTCCGCGGCGCTGGCCGAGCACCTGGGCACTTGCCGGTCAGAGGTTAGGACATAAAATGTCTCCATCAGCAAGCTCCTCTCCCGCCACACCACTGCCCCCTGGGTGTTGAATGCTCCTGTATCTCAGACAAGCTGCCAGTGGTTGCATCAGATATAAATCCCTCTCCTCACTGGCTCATCAGAAAAAAAAAAATCAAAATATCCCAGAAGGTATATATTGAAGGCCAGGGTATATTAAGCCTGTTATTGACTTGAATTTTTTCTGCTTGTTCTACTCCCTCCAAAGATGAGAGAAGGTTAGTGCAGCATGTCCTGATTGCACATAGGAATCATTGCATGTGGATGCTTATTTGGTTTTCATAAAGAAGAGCTTTAGTACAGATTTCCTTTCTGCACACACATAAAAATCAAATAAAATACAGTATAGGAGTCTGAAAACAATTTTTTCCCTGATTTTTAATTTATTTTCTTACTATTTAAATTTTTTTTCATTTCTTTATTCCTTTATTTCTCTTCCTTCTTTCCCAGGCTTTTTTATTTAACTTTCTGCTCTACTTTTCTCATAACATGAGGATTCTGGCTTACTTTCTCCCTGACCTGTTTTAGTTTCCCCTCAAGTCTTCAACCTCTCCAGACAGTGTCTTCCTCTAATTATTTCCTTCTCCCTTAACTCAGTCTTCCAGTTTGCCTGTCACTGATTCTGTGCATCTTCCAGAAGATGGGATTCTTCACATTCCTTGCCCTTTTGTGAGCTGTCTCATTTTAGTTGACCACTTTCTTCCAATTCTGAGAGCAACTAGGCGATAAGGTCATGTGAGTCTCCTCTTCTGCTCTTCTAGTGAGCTGCCTTCCACTTGACACTCAGACAGCAGAGAGAAAGAGACTCAAAGGGAATATAACTCTAAACAAGGAGATTTCTCTGCAGGACACAGAAACACATCAGTGTTTACATAAACCCATGGGGCTGAGAGGCTGGTCTGCGTAACCCACTGCCACTTGGGGACAAGGAACAATCACAGGAACCTCAGGAAGAGACACACAGCTTTATGAGACTAATAACACGCAAGGTGAAGTGTGACTACAGAGTGAACGTATACTCGATACTGTTCTCTTCTGTCTAACTGTGCCTTTTTCTCTTCCAGCCCATAACCAGGGTGGCAAAATCAAGAGATGGTGGAAATTCTGGGAGAGAGTGAATGTAAGAATGAAACAAAATGTGTCAGCTCCCTACTGTGTCCACACACAAGATATCTGGGTCACCCTGGCTTCACAGAAATCTATGAAGATTGTGTAATTGTCTTTTATTGTTTTGTAATCAAATACATAGTAGCAAATGACACATTCCATTCACTGTTTCTATAACTGTTTATTAAGTGGATCTACTAATGACAGGTTATGTGTCAGAAGATGCAACTAAAGTTATATACATTTTTACTTAACATATTAAATTTTAAACCCCTTAGTCAGAGTAGCATTGAAACATACACATTTACCATGTGTAAAACAGATAGCTAATGGGAAGCTGCTGAATAACACGGGGAACTCAACCTGGTGCTCTGTGATGACCAAAAGCGGAGGAATGGAGTGCAGGGGTGGAAAGGAGCTTCAAGACAGAGGGGATACGCGCAAACTTATGGCTGATTCATGTTGTTGTATAGAAGAAACAAACACAACATTGTAATTATCCTCCAATTAAAAATAAATTTAAAAAATCCCTTAGCCAAATATTGAAAATTTTAATATATATAGAAATAATTAAGCTCTACTAAGAATAAAAATGATCTGTAAAATCATTTTTGAAATAAGATGTAACTGGCATATACAATTATGTAAGTATAAAGTATATGTTATATTGGTTTGATATATTTATATCTTGTAATGTGATTACTGCTGTCAGTTCAGTACAGTCACTCAGTCTTGTCCAACTGTTTGTGACCCCATGGACTGCAGCATGCCAGCCTTCCCTGTCCACCACCAACTCCAGGAGATGCTGAAACTCATGTTCATCGAGTTGGTGATGTCATCCAACTATCTCAGCCTCTGTTGTCCCCTTCTCTTTCCGCCTTCAATCTTTCCCAGCATGAAGGTCTTTCCAAGGAGTCAGTTCTTCACATCAGGTGGTCAAAGTATTGGAGTTTCAGCTTCAGCATCAGTCCTTCCAATGAATATTCAGGACTGATTCCTTTAGGATTGACTGGTTGGATCTCCTTGCAATCCAAGGGACTCTCAAGAGTCTTCTCCAACAATGCAGTTCAAAAGCATCAATTCTTCGGCGCCCAGCTTATAGTCCAGCTCTCACATCCATACATGACTACTGGAAAAACCATAGCTTTGACTAGACAGACCTATGTTGGGAAAGTAATGTCTCTGCTTTTTAATATGTTGTCTAGGCTGTTCATAGCTTTTCTTCCAAGGAGCAGGCGTCATTTAATTTTGTGGCTACAGTCAACATCTTCAGTGATTTGGGAGCCCCAAAAATAAAGTCTATCTCTGTTTCCATTGTTGCCTCATCTGTTTGCCATGAAGTGATGGGACCAGATGACATGATCTTAGTTTTCTGAATGTTGTTTCAAGCCATCTTTTTCACTCTGCTCTTTCACTTTCATCAAGAGGCTCTTCAGTTCTTCTTCGCTTTCTGCCATAAGGGTGGTGTCATCTGCTTATCTGAGGTTATTGATATATCTCTCAGCAATCTTGATTCAGCTTGTGCTTCATCCAGCCTGGCATTTCGCATGATATACCCTGCATATAAGTTAAATAAGCAGGATGACAATATACAACCTTGATGTATTCCTTTCCCAATTTACAACCAGTCTGTTGTTCCATGTCCAGTTCTAACTGTTGCTTCTTAACCTACATACAGATTTCTCAGGAGGCAGGTAAGGTAGTCTGGTATTCCCACCTCTTATAGAATTTTCCACAGATTATTGTGATCCACACAGTCAAAGGCTTTGGCATAGTCAATAAAGCAAAAGTAGCTGTTTTTCTGGAACTCTCTCGCTTTTTTGATGATCCAATGGATGTTGGCAATTTGATCTCTGGTTCCTCTGCCTTTTCTAAATTCAGCTTGAACATGTGGAAATTCTTGGTTCACATACTGTTGAAGCCTGGCTTGGAGAATTTTGAGCAATACTTTGCTACCGTGTGAGATGAGTGCAATTTTGTGGTAGTTTGAGCATTTTTTGGCATCACCTTTCTTTGGGAGTGGAATGAAAACTGACCTTATCCAGTCCTGTGGCCTCTGCTGAGGTTTCCAAATTTGCTGGCAGATTCCATGTAGCACTTTCACAGCATTATCTTTTATAATTTGAAATAGCTCAACTGGAATTCCATCACCTCCACTAGCTTTGTTTGTAGTGATGTTTCCTAAGGCCCACTTGACTTCTCATTCCAGGATGTCTGGCTCTAGGGGAGTGATCACATCATCTTGATTATCTGGGTCATGAAGATCTTTTTTGTACAGTTCTTCTGTGTATTCTTGCCACCTCTTCTTAATATCTTCTGCTTCTGTTAGGTCCATACCATTTTTGTCCTTTATTGTGCCCATCTTTGCATGAAATGTTCCCTTGGCATCTTTAATTTTCTTGAAGAGATCTCTAGTCTTTCCCATTCTATTCTTTTCCTCTATTTCTTTGCATTGACCACTGAGGAAGGCTTTCTTATCTCTCTGTGCTGTTCTTAGGAACTCTGCATTCAAATGGGTATATCTTTCCTTTTCTCCTTTGCCTTTTGCTTCTCTTCTTTTCTCAGCTATTTGTAAGCCTTCCGTAGACAACCATTTTGCCTTTTTCATTTCTTTTTTTAGGGGGATGGTCTTGATCACTGACTCCTGTACAATGTCATGAACCTCCATCCATATTTCTTCAGGCACTGTGTCTAAGAGACCTAATCCCTTGAATCTATTTGTCACTTCCACTGTGGAATCATAATGGATTTGATTTAGGTCATATCTGAATGGTCTAGCGGTTTCTCCTACTTGCTTCAATTTAAGTCTGAATTTGGCAATAAGGAGTTCATGATCCGAGCCACAGTCAGCTCCCATCTTGGGTCTTCATCCTTGGTGAAAGCAATGGCAAACTGCTTCAGTATTCTTGCCTTGAGAAACCCATGAACAGTATGATAAGGCAAAAAGAGGTGACATTGAAAGATGAACTCCCCAGGTTGGTAGGTGCCCAATATGGTACTGGAGAAGAATGAGAAATAACATCAGAAAGAATGAAAAGATGGAGCCAAAGTGAAAACAACACCTAGCGGTGTATGTGACTGGTGATGGAAGTAAAGTTGATGCTGTAAAGAGCAATATTGCATAGGAATCTGGAATGTTAAGTCCATGAATCAAGGTAAATTGGAAGTGGTCCAACAGGAGATGGCAAGAGTGAATATTGACATTTTAGGAACCAGCGAACTAAGATGGACAGGAATGGGCAAATTTAACTCAGATGACCATTATATTATATCTACTACTGTGGACAAAAATACCTAAGGAGAAATGGAGTACCTATCATAGTCAAGAAAAGAGGCCAAAATGCAGTACTTGGGTGCGATCTCAAAGATGATCTCTGTTCGTTTCCAAGGCAAACCATTCAATATCACAGTAATCCAAGTCTATGCCCCAACCACTAATGCCAGAGAAGCTGAAGTTGAACAGTTCTATGAAGACCTACAAGACCTTCTAGAACTAATACCCAAAAAAGATGTCCAAGATGTCCATTTCATTATATGGGACTGGAATGCAAAAGTAGGAATTCAAGAGATACCTGGAGTAACAGGCAAATTTGGCCTTGGAGTACAGAATGAAGCAGGACAAAGGCTAACAGAGTTTTGCCAAGAGAATGCACTGGTCATTGCAAACACCTTCTTCCAACAACACAAGAGAAGACCCTACACATGGACATCACCAGATGATGAATACTGAAATCAGATTGATTACTGCTGTACCTTTAGCTAAATCTCTATCACATCACATAATTATCATTCCTTTTTTGTTGTGGTGAAAACATTTAAGACCTGGCTCACAGTAGTTTTGAAGTTTACTATATAGTATTGTTGATTGTAATCACTGCTTTGTGCATTAGCCCTCTAGAACTTCTCTATCTTCTCTCTGCAAGTTTATACCCTTAGGCAGCATCTCCCTGATCCTCCACCCCTGGCACCTGTTAACCACCATTCTATACTCTGTTTCTACAGGTTTGGCTTTTTTAGATTCCACATGTAATATAATACAATATTTGTCTTTGTCCGACTTATCTCATTAAGCATAATGCCCTCATGTTCCCTCCATGCTGTTGCAGATGAATAATACACTAGTGTGTGTGTGTGTGTGTGTGTGTGTGTGTGTGTGTGTGTGAGAGAGAGAGAGAGAGAGATGGACACTAAGTTTGTTTTCATATCTTGGCTATAGTGAGTAACGCTGTGATAAACATGGAGGTGCAGAAATATCTGAGAGTCTGCTTCCATTTCCTTCTTGTTTATACCCAGAAGCGGGATTGCTGGATCATATGGTAGTTGTATTAACAATGCTTAATATTTGTGAGGGCTAACTATTGGTGCTCTGCTCAGATTAATACAGTGAGGTAGGCTGCTCTTTAATGTAACATTTTGAAAGAGAGGAACTCAGGAAAGTAAGTATTTGCTCACAGCTAATAAGTGGAAGAGCTGGGTTTGAGAATGCTCTACTTGGGGATAGCAGGGGAAAACTGAAAAACTGTGTGTGTGTTTGTGTGTGTGTGTGTGTGCATGTGTGTATAATACATGTATATACACAGCCATATATTTTAAAACCTAGCTTTGACCACTCTTGGTATAGAAAAATCTTTGTGCAAATGTGAACATTAAAGTTTAATTTAAATCACTGTCATTCTAAAGTGGAACTGTCCATTAATCACATTCTGCAGAGTGTTCACTACTCAGTATTCAGCTTAGAAACTGCTGCAGGTATCTTTCTTCCCATTTCAAGTGCCTGTTTTGCAAAAACATGCTACATTCTCTCTCCCATCAGCATTTGGTGTGTTGCAGCAAAGTCAAAAGCATCTTAAATATTTCAGCGAGAATTTCTTTGAGACCTAAATTGAACGTTCGTTCAGACAGAAAGCTGCACTCTATGACAATTCTCATAAAATTATATTAAATGCTATATTTTGAGATATTCTACCTCTTTTTTCAGAATCCGCTGGCATCATTTCTTTTTCTTCATTCTCCATTCACATTGTCCCATATCTAGCAATGAACTAAGAGCTTTGTCTTGTTTATAAACAATCATTTCCATCTATTACCAAAGCAAAATCTGTTAAACCCTTCCAAGATTTGAGCATTATAATAGGAGGCATGATATGTTAAGTCAAATTCAATATCATATATATATATATCATAACTTTATATAAATTGCACTCAGTGCAAAACAACATCCTTCTGCCTCTATTAGGAAGACCTCAAAAATTTACATATAATCAAACACATGTGACATACATGTCTTTTATAATCATATGCATGTATATATGCATTATATGATAATATGTGCATATATGTGCAATAGATGTGAAATTATGTTATTTTCATATTTGTCTTGCTATTGCTGTGGATTTGTTGGTCTTTAGTAAATTATAAAATTTATAGCTGTAAAAGCTATTTTCATAACATTTGCATCTGTAAAGTAATACAAAATTTAATACTTGATCTCTGCAGGGATCTAATGATTTAAATTATATCACTGTAGCCTTCAAATAAAGTAAAACTTTCAAAATAGTGTTTTTTAAAATGCATGGCCTCATCCATTCAAACTTAAAATACTTATGCAGTATTCTCTGTGCATTTGATAAGTTACAGGAAAAATTTATTTGGTGTGCTTTTAACATATACCAAATCAAATAAGGCTATCCTCATATTTTCAAGCTAAAAATTGTTGGACAGTAACTTGCAAAAAGAACAAAACTAGTTTGAGAGAAAGGGTCACTCCGAGGTCATCAGGAAGCCCATCTTAAAAGGTGAGTGACGGATTATACTGTGTTATGTAGAAGAGGAGAGCGAGGTTGATAACATGACTATTAGAAGAAGTAAGATCAAGGCAACAGGTGACCGTGTTTATCTGGAATGTAAAACTTATTTGGAAGCTGTCTAAACAACTGATAGATAAATCAGCCTGAAAACGTTCTTCCCAGGGATATAAAAGTTAGAGTAAGGGGTTTTTACAAGAGGAAATGACAAAGGTCTTTCCAGATAATAAAACTTTCTGCTAAATTTCACTCCATTCAGTTTAGAGTGATTACAGAATTTAGGTATGTGAGATGCTCCCATTCTGAATTTCTTCTGAAAACACAGACTTACGAATGTGTTAAAATATTTTTCAAAAAGCATTCTATCAGTGTTGAATATACATTAAACCAGTTTATTGCCTTAAGAAGCAGTCAGTAAAACAATTTTCATCTTTCTTGTATTTGTTGTTATATAACCAAAGCTTGGTTTCTGAGAACATGTGCTGTAGGCTAAGTCGCTTCAGTCTTAAGACCCTACGGACTGTAGCCCACTAGGCTCCTCTGTCCACGGGATTCTCCAGGCAAGAATAGTGGAGTGGGTTTCCATGCCCCGCTCCAGGGGATCTTCTTAACTCAGGGATCGAACCCATGTCTCTTATGTCTCCTCTATTTGGCAGGCAGGTTCTTTACCAGTAATGCCACCTGTGAAGCCCTTCTGAGAACATACATACATGCAATCATATCTAAGGTTTCTAGACTAAGCACATTCTTAAAAAATCATAAAAATAACTATTTTATAAAAACCATAGGAAGACTGATGATATTCAGGTGTTTAAATTCTTTCAAGCAAAATTCAACTCTACCTCTTAAGCTGTCTACATCTAAGAAGCTCAAAACAAAATGACATCCGGAGACTTTTTTTTCCAATATATTATGAGGGAATAAAATACTATACTTAATCTATGTGTAAGCTCACTAAGTTACAAAATTAGTTTCTAAAATGTATCAACACCTCACTCACTCATTAAATTGTTTGCTTTAAATGTGTTAATCTCAGAGGAGCTTTGGGGGTGGATGTCCATGAAATTTTCGTTGTACTTTCTTTATAAAAACACAACTTGCATGGTATTAATGAACAGCTAGTACATGCTTCTTAACAATCTGTATATAAATGGCGTATTTCTTCCTACAAGGTTTTATCTCAGCCTGTGTTTTTCTGTTACAAGCAGGAAAGATTGGTTGAAGTCAATAGCTCTCATGAACCTGGCTAACAGAAGCCAACTGCTCTCAAGGAACATCACTTCAAGCCAAGCTTGCCCTGCCCAGTGAAGCGTGTAGTGAAGGGCCGGGAACCAGCTGGAAAGCAGCCTGGGGGTGAGCGCAATTACAGGTCTCAGGGTGCCCCTTCCATGATGCTTCCACAGTGAGGGCAGCACCATGGCACTGAGGAAGATGTGTGGGCTTTGGATTTAGGAAATCCTCAGCTTAACAGTGCTTCCCTGGGGGTCAGCTGGTGAAGAATCCGCCTGCAACGCAGGAGACCTGGGATCGATCCCTGGATTGGGAAGATCCCCTGAAGAAGGGAAAGGCTACCCACTCCAGTATTCTGACCTGGAGAATTCCATGGACTGTATAGTCCATGGGGTTGCAAAGAGTCAGACACGACTGAGTGACTTTCACTTTCAGCTTAAAAGTAGGCAAATTAGCCTTTAAGAGCCTCAGTAAATGGGGATGTGGATATCTTGTTCGTGGTGTGCTTTAAATGGATTAAATGAGATAAAGGATGTACAATGGTTGGCGCACTGGTTTTGCTTAAAAACTAGTGGTGAATATCATCACCTTTTTAACATGGATCCTTCGATACAAAATAGAGGTTTGATTTTTGGTTGTATATCTCTGCCTGTCTTTGTAATCATGGAAGGTAAGATCATTATAAAATACTAACTATCCCCAAAACTTAAGCCATAAAATTTGAATTTATTTTATGTAGGATTCCTTCAGGTAGCCAAGCGTGAAAGTGAAAAGGACTTTGATGGTCTTCTTCTCATTTAATTCCTCACATGTAAAAATCAGAAAGATTCACAACCATATTATGTTAATGATCAGTTTCAAATGCCCTAGAACCACAATAAATGACCTCCGATGTCCACAACCATTTTGTGACTCATCGTTCATAACCAAAGGACTTCCCTGACATTTATCTACTCTGTTAAACCATCCATATCTGTGCAAAAAGAAAAAAAAATGGGGGCATGAGCAGGTATATGTTAAAGTAATCTGAACAAGGCCATTCAAGCTTATGACCCAAAGCATATCAGAAGACTCAGTTATTCAATTATGGAGAAACCAGCCTATCATTGCACATTAATTAAATGTAAAATATGAACTGTCCCTATATATCTGCATCCTGACACTGCAAGCAATATTAGCTAAAGTGTTATTTTTACATGCTTTAACAACTTAATATATTTAAGGGTGGCATAAATGTCTCTTGACTATCTTTTATTCTGATAAAGCACTGTCAGGTAATTGCATGCTATGGGTTATGAACTACAATCACCTGGCTCTAACCTTGTGCTCAGGCCTGCAGTGGAAGCATCCGTCAGGAGAAAGCGCAGCCGGCATTCAGAGGGCATTCAGCAAGCATACCAGCTCCATCAAAGCTCCTGCTCCCCAAGAGGGGAGGGACCACTATGCAGGAGAGGCATGGAAGGGCAGGGAATCACATCCCAATGAGATGGTTTTAGACCTTGATTTCTTGAAGTTATGTGGTCCTTTGCATTTATTATTAAAGTACAAATAACTCTGGGAGGGCTAACACCTTAATCCATTATCAGACCACAACTGGAGTGTCATTTACACACACCAGGCCGATCAGAAATATGAACTGTCAAAAAATGGGGCATAACCAGAGAAAAGCGAGAGAAAGACAAAAAACTTCTACTTAATTTCTCAAGTTTCAGTTCAAATTCATGCCAGTTCTACCCTTGTGAGATAACAGAAGAGGAAATAATTCTGTTTATAGATGATCCTTGTATGAATTTTTCTTCCCTCAGAAACTTCAGGTGAATGAAAATAATGTTAACTTTGTGATATTATAAAAACTGCAACTGATTTTAAGTACATCTTGAATGCTGGAATATATTACAGAATCATTAACCCATAGAGGTATTTGTATAATAGCCAACTTAAATTTAACTAGAATTGCATCCTGCTAAACTCTTTGGGATACTATTAACCACTTGATAAGAATAATATCTCTTATAGAAGTCTCTTCAAAAAAGAGAAAGAGATTTTGAACTAAAAACAGTGGACTACTTGTACCAAGTGGAAATTAAAAGCTAATGTCAGGGTACAAAAGATAGGACCATTAATCTAACAGAGGCATAAAGCAAACGCCAGTTTAAAAGACAAAACAGAGGATGACAGGACCCTGCTGGCTCACAGGAGGGAAGGAAGGAGGGAAGGAAGGAGGAAAGGAAGGAAGGAGGGAAGGAAGGAAGGAGGTGATACCTGGAGAAGACGTCTGAGATTGTGGAGTGAAACTGAGGCTTTCAGAGGGCATATGTTTCCTTGACCTTGAATAAAGAGAGAGCTGCCATGGATATAAGCCAGTTTAAATGCAATTTATATAACATCTGTATTTTTAATGAGCATCATGGTCATAATAGAACTTCAAAATGGTAAACTGAGTTTACAGGTATTTTGGCATATTTATTTACATGACACCTTGAAAATGTGCCTTAAGTATGTCTCCAAGATGTGTAGGGAAACAAGGAAGCTGGGGTGAGTGAATATGGCTATCTAGAACATACCACCAAATTAAAAATCACTGAACTTTAGAGTTCACTAAAGGGCCAGTCCCCAGATGTCAATATAAGCCTGTGTGCCTGCATGCTCAGTCACTGCAGTCGCGTCTCTCTGTGTGACCCCATGAACTGCAGCTCACCAGGCTCCTCTGTCTGTGGGATTCTCCAGGCAAGAACACTGGAGTGGGTTGCCATGTTTTCCTCCAGGGAATTTTCCTGACCCAGGGATTGGATTTACGTCTCCTTCATTGCGGGTGGATTCTTTACCTACTGAACCACCTGGGAAGGCCCCAAGATAAGCCTAGGGGGTCACATAGAAATAAACAATCATCCAGAGAACTTGCAAATAAAACTGTTTTAATGAGTCTAATAAGCGATCAAGTAATCACTTTATCTGAAAAGTTCCCTAGAAGATTCTGATGTATAGAGAACCATTAGCCGGTCTTTTCAGAAATGACTGACTACTGTTAGCTTTAGTTGCAGTTAGGTGGTTCTCAGGCTGGTTGTCCAGACTCAGAGCAGACAACCATGGCTGTCCCTTACACTGTGCCCTGTAATGCAGAAAGGGCTGTAAAGCACAAACTCAAAGAACTCCTCAAATTTACCCCAGCTCTCCATCTATTAAAACAGTAGAAGACGTCTCTTTGATCCCATATCTCCCACTTCCTAGTCCTTCAAGAAGCAGGAAAATCAAGTCCATGGTTACTTGGTTTTTGTAATTTGTTCATGTATTGGAATAGATCCTCTGCTCCTGCTTATGACTGTATAAAATTCACTGGTTAGGAAAAGAAAGAAAAGAGAAAAGAAACAGATTTATTTTCAAAGATGTTCCAGGGTTTAGTTAGAGTAGAATGATGATTATAAGTAAAGAAGACCCTAGAACTCTTTGTTCTTGGCAATAAAATAAGATACTCTGATGTTTTTTCTTTTCAGTGCCTTGTAAGGGTTACTGAGGAAATCATGTGTCTTACAACTCATGTCTTACACACCCTGTATGTTGCCTTAATGTTGATAACTCTTAAACAACTGATTTAAGAGATAAGCATGTACCATTTAACTGTGCATATTTCCTCACATAACTGTTCAAATCCAGTTTTATTCTTATTACTTCTTTCACAGGTTTGAGTCTTATTATATTAAATAAACAGACTTACTTAGAAACATACTAAGTGACTAATATCAAGTTGGCTGGGGTAAAAATGTTAAGTAGCAGCTATTAGTAACCAGTAATGACATAATTCAAGGAGCTGAAGTTTGAGAGAAGAAAGTGTTTTATCTTCTACGATCCTCAAAGAAAAAAGAAAAGGTCAAAAAAATTGAGAAAATATGTGATGGAAGGAAATAAACAGAGTCTTTCGAGTCTGGTAATGATTCCTTTGGAATAAATAGATAAGAAAATGTTCTAGGTGACAATGAGAAATAATTTTAAATCTTAGCGATTTGGAAGAAAAGCGGTGACTTATTTCTCTTCTACCACACGTCAATTATGGGGTGAGTTGAAGCACCTCTCGCTGTGGTCCTCACTCAGACCAGTACAGCATTCACCCTGTGGAGTACGACTGGTAATTGCCACAAAAAAACAGGAGTGGTGAACTGTGCCCTGATACATAAAATCTTCCATCCTAAAGTGACAGAAGTCAGCTGATGTTTCATTGGCTACAGCAATTTCAAGTTGGCCAGAAAGTATAATCTGATCCTTATGCCCCAAAGGGAGGAAAACACTATTTGGGGTTCAATCACTACATCATCACTAGTGACTTCTGGTCACTAACTATTTCATTTCCTCTCTCTTGAACAATAAAATATACAGTATGGAATTACTCAGCCATTAAAAAAAAATACATTTGAATCGGTTCTACTGAGATGGATGAAACTGGAGCCCATTATACAGAGTGAAGTAAGCCAGGAAGAAAAACAACAATACAGTATACTAATGCATATATATGGAATTTGAAAGATGGTAACGATAACCCTATATCCAAGACAGAATAAGAGACACAGATGCATAGAACAATTTTATGGACTCTGAGGGAGAAGGTGAGGGTGGGACGTTCTGGGAGAATAGCATTGAAACATGTATATTATCATATGTGAAACAGAACACCATTCCATGTTCGATGCATGAGACAAGGGCTCAGGCCCGGGGCAATGGGATGACCCAGAGGGATGGGATGGGGAGAGAGGTGGGTGGGGGGTCCAGGAAGGGGAACACATGTAAACCCATGGCTGATTCATGTCAATGTATGGCAAAAACTACTACAATATTGTAAAGTAATTAGCCCCCAACTAAAATAAATAAAAAATAAGAATAAAATAAATTTAAATGGGAAAAAAAATAAAATAAAATATACAGTAACTCATTGTCGAAGTAGAGTCCCACAAAGTCATCAAAGTCATGACTCTCCTTGGAAGAAATCTTAGTAATCCCATGACCATTAATAAAACTCGTTGGGATGCTGTGACAAAACAAAATAGAGTCTACAAATTCAAGGACTTGTGGAGGTGGGAAAAATTCCTTTGAACAACAAAAGGCTGATTAAAATTTACTCTTGAAGTGAAGATCAAATCCAGGGTAAAGCCGTTTATTCCCATTATTAAAACTCATGATGGACCCAGTGTCCACGCTCTCCAAGCATCTATTCATGCATATGTATTTCTCTGTCTGGAGATCTCTGTACCAAACAGACAAGTTATCATCCACCACCAACCGCCACCTGCCAATCCCTGTTCCCTGCAGTGGTAGGACAGGGACAGATGCTTCTCATCACCAGGGAGGGTGAGACATGGGAAACATAGTGAAGTTACTGGTCTGTAGAAATCGTGCTAGAAAATGTTGCAAAGCACTTATATTGGGAGAATGGAGCACGTTTTTAGTTTAGACCGTAATTCTGGTTTCTAGAAGGGCCCCTCCTTCTACCTTTTCTCCATAGCTCTTGCCTACTCCTTTTGATTGTTTATTCTTTCTTATTACCCTCCTTGGGCAATAAAATATCCTTAACTGGAAATGAGACTGGGATGCTATTTTCTCTTTGGTTACTAAGCAGCTTTCTCAATTGGCTCTCCAGCCTACCAGAAAGTTAGGGACCAAAAGTCACTTTAATTGTTGCATATATGTATTTGAGTGTGTGTGTGTGTGTGTGTGTGTGTGTGTGTGTGTGTGTGTGTCCATGCACATGTGCAATACACTCTCTTAAAACCTTAATAGTTTTTCAAATGTTTGATTTAGTCAGTTACAAGTGCCAATAGCCACATTCAGAATTCTTTCAAGACACATTTCTTAGATTTACAGTATATCTTTGCTTCTTGCCCTTTGCTTTCTTTATCTCAACTTAATTACAAGCCTTAGGCAATCAGGCCAAGGTGGGTGATCCATACCTTTTATCTCTTTTCCCTGAACTGGTTTATCCAATTGAAAGGATTTACTGTGTGCTACCTTAATCCATTCAAGGTTTGTTTATTTTTTTCTCTTTTTTATTTTTTAAACTATGAAAGTAAGATAATACATTTACAGGAGACTTGAAAAATAGAGAAGAAAGTAACATATAGTTCAACTATATATTACAATTATTTTTTAAGTAGATAAATTAAGATTTTTAGTTGGAATTTCAATATAAAACTCTCAAAAATTAATAGAAAGAATATACAGAAAAGTAGAAGGATATAGTAGAGTTGAAAGGCACTATGAACCAGTTCAACATGATTAAGATTTATACAATTTCCACACAACAGTAGGATACAAATTTTATTCAAGTTCCCATAGACTATAAACTAGGAGACACTGAAACATATCCAGGGACATAAAACAAGGTGCCAAAATTTCATGGTCTAAACGTATTGAAATCAAACAGAGTCTGTTCTCTTATTAATGTAGAATTATTTTAGAAATCAATATCAAAAGATGTATTGTGCTGTGCTTAGTCGCTCAGTCATGTCCGACTCTTTGCGACCCCAGGGACTGTAGCCTGCCAGGCTCCTCTGTCCATGGGATTCTCCAGGCAAGAATACTGGAGTGGGTTGCCACGCCCTGCTCCAGGGGATCTTCCCAACTCAGGGACTGAACCCAGGTCTCCCACATTGCAGGCAGATTTTTAACATCTGAGCCACCAGGGAAGCCTAATCAAAAGGTACTTGAAAATAATCCACATATTTACCAAGAGAGATCTTTGACTTAGCCTTTGAAAGCCTCAATAAAGCTAAAAGGCTGAAAAAAAGGAATACAGAGGAGAGAGCATTTAAATGAGAACTTAAAATCAAAATGAGAACTTAATATCAAAGATACTTTCAAAACCCCAAGTATCTGGGAATTAAATGTTCACTTTTAAACTATGGGTGTATCTAAAAGCCATAACAAGGAAAATTAGAAAATATTTGTTACAGAATAAAAATGAGAAGAGAATTTACCAGAATTTATTGCATGCAGCTTAGGCTGCTCAGTGCAACTAATTACAATGTGGGATCTTGAATAAGGTATGAAAACAAATAACAGACACTAGCATAAAATTTTGTGAAATTTGAAGAAACTCTGTACTTTAGTTAATAATACTGTATCACATGTTAATTTCCTGCTTTTTTTTTTTTTGACAACGTAGTATTTCTTTATATTCTCTGAATTGGATGAACATTTCAAGTCTCATTCAATTCTTTAAAAATCACTAATATAATAAACTTTGAAAACCTTAAGCAGTAATACTAGATGCCAAAATACATGGAACTATATCAAACTTTGTTTCAAGGGGTTTTAATAATGGGAATAAACAGCTTTAGCCTTGATTCACTCTTCACTTCAAGGCTAAATTTTAATCAGCCTTTGTTACTCAAAGGAATTTTTCTCCTACTCGCAGAAGTCCCTGAATTTGAAGACTCTATTTTGTTTTGCCACAGCCTTCCACGGTCATGGGACTGTTAAAAGTTACTCCAAAGAATAGTAGATTTCAGATGTAAAACTCTTTACTCACTTTGTAAAGCAACAGCCAACTTCTTTAACAGAAATAAATCTCTGCCCCTCTGTTCAGAGGTAAGAGAAGTGTTATATGTCTGGGAAGCAATCTTAGCTCCTACGCTGATGAACTATGCTTTTATCCCTTGTAGAAAGGGAAGGAAGCAGATAGTTTGTAAATTCCTTAGCAGGATAATTTTGCACAAAATACTTCAATGGAGAAATCTTTGAAGGGGTCAAGCAATGCTAGCAGAAGCCGTGCAGACAAAGAAAGCAAATTTCTTATATGTGATATGCATCCATTTCCATGAGGACAAATTTGCTGTCCTCATGATGGAAAGGGGGTATAATCAAGGTAATCAACTTGCCACTAGATGAGTGGATAATAACTGATCTCTCCTGATAATCCCCAAGCCTCCCTGGGAAACTCCCAAATACTCAGTCTTAGCCTCTTGTCCCATCACTGCTTCTTTCCCCTGGGTCCTGGTGTGCAGATGGCTCTGTTTGTTCCCTCCCAGAGTCTGTATTTCCCCAGCTCTGTGGAAGTTCTGTAATCAAATCATACTGGACTTCAAAGTGTGAATCACCACACGGTCAATATGGAAACCAGATTGATAAATTCTTTGCAGCCGAACATGAAGAAGCTCTATACAATCAGCAAAGCAAGACCAGGAGCTGACTGTGGCTCAGATCATGAAATCCTTATTGCCAAATTCAGAATTAAATTGAAGAAAGAAGGGAAAACCACTAGCCCATTCAGGTACGACCTAAATCAAATCCCTTATGATTATACAGCAGAAGTGACAAATAGATTCAAGAGATTAGATCTGAAGATAGAATATCTGAAGAACTATGAACAGAGGTTTGTAACATTGTACAGGGGGCACTGATCAAAACCATCTCCAAGAAAAAGAAATGCAAAAAGGCAAAATGGTTGTCTGAAGAAGACTGACAAATAGCTGAGAAAAGAAGAGAAGCAAAAGGCAAAGGAGAAAAGGAAAGATATATCCATATGAAGGCACAGTTTCAAAGAAGAGCAAGGGGAGATCAGAAAGCCTTAAATGAACAATGCAAGGAAACAGGAAAACAATAAAATGGGAAAGACAAGAGATCTCCTCAAGAAAATTAGAGATACCAAGGAAATATTTCATGCAAAGATGGGTACAATCAAGGACAGAAGTGGTATTGACCTAACAGAAGCAGAAGATATTAAGAAGAGGTGGCAAGAATGCACAGAGCAAATATACAAAAAAGATCTTAATGGCCTGGATAATCATGATAGTGTGATCACTCACCTAGAGACAGACATCCTGGAGTGCAAAGCCAGGTGGGCCTTAGGAAGCCTCACTGCGAACAAAGCTAGTGGAGGTGATGGAATTCCAGCTGAGCTATTTCAAATCCTAAAAGATGATGTTGTGAAAGTGCTGCACTTAATACACCAGCAAATTTGGAAAACTCAGCAGTGGCCACAGGACTAGAAAAGGTGTTTTCATTACAATCCCAGAGAAGGACGATGCCAAAGGATGTTCATACTAGTGCACATTTGCACTCATTTCACACGCTAGCAAGTTAATGCTCAAAATCCTTCAACCTTGGCTTCAGCAGCACATGAACTGAGAACTTCCAGATGTACAAGCTAGATTTAGAAAAGGCAGAAGAATCAGAGATCAGATTGCTAACATCCGTTGGATCACAGAAAAAGCTAGAGAAGTCCAAAAAATCATCTGCTTCTGTTTCATTGACTATGCTAAAGCCATTCACTGTACAAATCACAACAAACTGTGAAAAAATCTTCAAGAGATGGGAATACTAAGACACCTTACCTGCCTCCTGAGAAACCTGTATGCAGGTCAAGAAGCAACAGTTAGAACCAGAAATGGAACAACAGACTGATTCAAATTTTGGAAAGGAGTATGTCAACGCTGTATATTGTACCTCTGCTTAAATGCAGAATGCATCATGAGAAATGCTAGACTGACTGGATGAAGCACAAGCTGGAATCAAGATTGCTGGGAGAAATATTAATAACCTCAGATATGCAGACAATACCACCCTATGGCAGAAAGCAAAGAGAAACTAAAAAGCCTCTTGATGAAGTTGAAAGAGGACAGTGAAAAAGCTAGCTTAAAATTCAGTATTCAAAAAACTAAGATCATGGCATCCAGTTCCCTCACTTCATGGCAAACAGATAGGGAAACAATGGAAACAGTGACAGACTTCATTTTCTTGGCCTACAAAATCACTGTGGACAGTGACTGCAGCCGTGAAATTAAAAGACGCTTGCTCCTTGCAAGAAAAGCTGATAAACCTAGACAGCATATTAAAAAGCAGAGACATTACTTTTGCCAACAAAGTTACATATGTCAAAACTATGTTTCTTCCAGTAGTCATGTATGGATGTGGCAGTTGGACCATAAAGAATTCTGAGCACTGAAGAATTGATGCTATCAAACTGTGGTATTGGAGGAGACTCTTGAAAGTCCCTTGGACTGCAAGGAGATCAAACCAGTCAATCCTAAAGGAAATGAACTCTGAATATTCATTGGAAGGACTGATGCTGAAGCTGAGGCCCCAATCCTTGGCCATCTGATGTGAAGAGCTGAGTCATTGAAAAATACCCTGACGCTGGAACAGACTGAAGGCAGGAGGAAGGAGGGGAAGAGCACACTAGAGGATGAGACGGTGGGATGGCATCAGCGACTCAGTGGACGTGAGTGTGAGCAAGCTCCGGGGGATGGTGAAGGACAGGGCAGCCTGGCGAGGGGCAGTCCAACGCACAAAATGTCAGACACAACTGAGGGACTAAACAACAAAGCTGCATCCATATCAGCCCTGAAGAGGGTAATTTTCCACAGGTGGGCCTATTTGCAGCATTCACTGAGCATCACTGTCCTTGGTAGAGAGCGAGGTTCTCTTCATCATCAGACTGTTGGGAGCGTCCTCTGCAGTTGGTGCCCCTTGTGGGCATTCATGTACCACAAAGACTATGGATACACTATGTGACCATCCCAACACCCTTTCAAAAGATCACCTTGTCACCAACCTAATTCTTTGTAACTGGCCAAAAACTTTACCCAATATCCCTTATTTGGTATAAATGCATACCTCATGGAGAAGGCAATGGCACCCCACTCCAGTACTCTTGCCTGGAAAATCCCATGGACGGAGGAGCCTGGTGGGCTGCAGTCCATGGGGTCTCGAAGAGTCGGACACGGGTCCTATGATCTCCTAAGAGTCGGACACGACTGAGCGACTTCACTTTCACTTTTCACCTTCATGCATTGGAGAAGGAAATGGCAACCCACTCCAGTGGTCTTGAATGGAGAATCCCAGGGACAGAGGAGCCTGGTGGGCTGCCGTCTATGGGGTCGCACAGGGTCGCACATGACTGAAGCAACTTAGCAGCAGCAGCAGCATACCTCAAATTATTTTTCTACAAAACAACATGGACTACCAGATATACGCCCATAACGATTACTACTGGGAAACTTTCATTTCACAGACATCTAAAAAAGACATTTTTGAATGGCCTATAAAACATTACACCTACTTCTCGTCAACCACAACTTACCATGCTCAAGAACAGCAACAGAAAACTATGCCTGAACTTTTCCCTCTTTGGATAACTAGTTATATTGGTCCTGAGGAATTTCCCACTAAGTCACAGATGGGAACTGAGGAAAAGACCACAGAGCAGCAAGAGTGGGTCTGGGACACTTGCTCGTGCAATTTTCTAGTATTTTCTGCACCTATTTGGGACAGTCTCATACACAGCACCCCCGTTTAGAAACAGAATATTGATGCTTACAGTTTGCTGGCTTGAATAATATCTAGTAAGCAGCCTAGAAGATTACTGCTTGAGCTGAATCATAGGCAGAGAATCCAGCAGCAGTGGGCAGAAGTCTACCAGGACTGCCATAGTAGTAATTCACAACCTTTCACCCACTTTTTAGAATTGAGCCAGTTCATGGATCCAGAGCCTACTGATTAAAGGATAAACTGTGTTTATGTGAGTTTTATTCAATTATCCCTAAGTGAGACAACCATTTTATTCTGAATTTCACACTATGATTTGGGGACTAAATGCCCTCCATCTTCCCACCTCTTACTTTTCCTGCAGACTTCCATCATGAAGTTTTTAAGACATTTTTTATTATTTTAGATAGCTTGTAGAATAGAAGCCTGCCTGCAATTCCATTTTGGCCCAGATTTTGATTGGAAAAATCTAGTGATATATTGTAATTTTTCTTGAATCTAGCTTCTTTCTCTTCTTGCTTGGACTTAGCAATTACGAAACTAAACTGGTCTTTTCTCTTGAAAAGGAAAATGTAAATACCTATGGAAAGATTCTTGTTGTTTTTTTTCTTCAAACATAGGAGCTATGTCTAATTTATTTAATTTGCTTACTTTTATTATAGCTGAATATCCCTTCTTTTTCAAAGCACTTCTTTATTTTCTGTTTCAGTTGTGTAAGAACAAGCTTGGGACAATAAAATCCTTAAAGCCTTAGTTTCCTTTATATTCACATTCCTTAATATAATTTTTTACTTCAGTGTTCACAGATACAGACGATAAAAGGACTGGGGAATATGCTTTTTCAACGTATTATGTATAAGGACCAAATTGTTAATAAATACTTCTATATCTGTAAAACCACCTCAGAACTTAATTTACTTTAGTATAAATCATATGGAGATAATCTTTACATTTTTGTGATTTACAAGGCAGGGGAAAGAGGTTCATGGCGATGCTTTGGTCAACTGTAATCTCCAGGGTTCTATATTAAATTAAAAACAAATATGTTCCTAGCCAGGAAAACTTAAATTAATCCTGTCATGGGAGCCCACATTCAAGATGTGTCTTGGGAGGAGACTGATTGGAATTAGAGCAGAAGTTATACTTTGGTCAAACTGTGGCTCCCAAGATGCCCAAATGATAAACCTAACAATGTCTACAGAACATTCTGTAGAAGTCAGGTGCTTTACTATGAAGAATAGAGAAAACATTCCAGAGTTTTCCCTTGAGGTTGACCAAAGCTTCCTGGGGCACTGCAAGAACTCAGCATGCCTTTGCTTCTTAGTTAAAAACATCTGGGGTAAGGATTTTGAGAAAAGCTTCTGGTGACAGAGAATGTAACAAAGTGAGAATTAGATCTGAAGTCACAAGATACAGGCTTAAGAGAGGTCTTGCCCTTACCAGCTGTTCTTAAATCTCCAAGCCTTGTTTTCCTATTTGTGCCCTCTGGAAAGAGAACCTGTCTGGCAGTTTTTTTTTTATTTTGGTTATCATCAAAAATAACGAGTTCATTGAGAAATGCATCATAAACTGAATACAATATACAAGTGACGCATGCTTTTGTTTATAAATAAGAAACAAAGGGTCGGATTTTGTGTAGACAACGCTTAGCTTCTACTACAGATGGAGAGACAGAGAGTCAAGAGGCTGATTTCACTGCTTAGGGTTACACAGGAGGAACGAGAATTAAAAACTAAAGTTCTCTGGAAAATCAGCTATCTATAAAACTTAGGGAGATCTGAGAGGACGGTAGGTCAGCATTTGTCAAAACGTGGTCTCTGAAAGGCCTGCCTTAGCATATGTGTTTACTTGTTAAAAATGCAAATTCAGGGGCTTCACCCAAGACTGAGTCAGAGTCACTGGCAATGGACTAGTTCTACCCACACCCACATAGTGACCGTGTGCACGGGGGTCACTGAAGGCGGCTTGTGCACAGAGGGTGCTAGAGCGGACTCTGGTACCTGAATAGCTGCATGTCCGTCCTGCTTTCTGGATCTTCAAAGGAAGGTCAAAGGTTGCTGCCACTTACCAGTCTGTGATGTCATGCAGGTAAAAATGTGATAAAGGGAGTGACACATAATATATATAAAAAAAAAAAGCGCTCACTTGACCACTGTCTCCTGCATAGCAGCGAGCTCACCCGCTCACTCAGCAGAGGCAGAGGGCTTGGCTGTCTCGGCTCCTGCTACAGCCGAGGCCAAGAGCATCTGGGATGCAGTCCCCTAAGCGGGAAGGAGAGACACACGGCTGCAGGGCATTTATTACTGGCTGAAGGAACCACCGTGTTTTTAAAAAATCTTCTTTGGCTGATTTTCCAGAATAAATACTACACTCTTCCTAGGCCTTTTAAAAATTATGCTTGCACTTACAGCCATGCCCGTCACTGGGTGCTGACAGCTCCATCACAAGCCTGTGTTATTTTTACCTCTCCCAGTACCGTATGCCACCGTGCACAATGGACCAGTTTGATTGCATAACTTCCCCATCAAAGGGTTTGGTGGCAAATGGGCAAAGGAAGAATAGAGAAGGGGGAAAGTACACCTACCAGTGTGGTGACTGTCAGCTTGGCTTTGCCGTCAATAAGGACTCAATTTCTATTAAGGGCCTGCTGGCTGTACAACCTTGGGAAAGCCCCTTAACACAATATAGACCAAAGACACATAATATGTCTTTTGTCATCCTAATGTTATTGATCAGAGATATATCGACACATTTTTAGAGAGTAATACAATGAATATTCCTAAATGTTAGTTCTCTTATTAGTTGAATTCAGGACAAAAGCATTGGGTTCAAACAAAATCAGAAAATGCATATAAACTTGCCCGGCACAAAGCAATTTATAAATTAATATTTCTTCCCTTGCAGATGTGTGTCCTTTCTTGCTCTTCACCATATCCCTCTTATTATTAGATTCACTTAATGGCAGGAGTATAGAAACACAGATGCACTAATATATCTCTGCTCTCCAACAACTGCTGAAGAATTTCACCTGGATTTCATGTTGGAACTTCAGCATCAAGGTAATGATGGTAACAACCATAAGTGAGTGAGACACTGTTAGGCTCTTACATGCAGTTTTGGAAAAACTGCTTCTACAAGGAATAAACGATGGTGCTCCTTTTAGAGATGGAATCACTGCTCAGGAAGGTGAAGGGAAGAAGCAAGGCCACAGAGCTCCCACCCCTCAGAACTGGGGCTTGAAGGCAACTGTCTCCCTCCAAATGCACCTGTGCACTGGACCACATCCATGCCCAATCTAAAGCCAGGTTGAAAACCTTCCTCCCTCAAACCTACTCCTTCCTCTCTATTTCCAGTTTCAGAGAGGAGAATCACAGTCAATTCATCATTCCAAAAGGAAATTTGGTACTTTTCCTTGGAACTGCCTTTTTCTTATCTCCCGCTTCTCATCATTAGCTAAGGTTTCTTCACTTATGCTCTTCATATTTTAAAAATTTGCTCTTATTTTCAGACACATAACCTCTACTTTTGGAAGTTTAAGGTCTCATGATCTCAAACTTGGGTGGCAAAAATTAATCATTTCTCTTTGCCCAGTGAGAGATCCCATGACTATCCATGTCAACGCTTCTAGAATGATCCTTCTCTCTCTTTGTCTTTGCCCCGTGGCATATGGGATCTTGGGACTTCTCTGGTGGCTCAGGGAGAAAAGAATTCGTCTGCCAATGCAGGAGAAGCGGGTTTGATTCCCGGGCTGGGAACATCCCCTGGAGAAAGAAATGACAACCCACGCTAGTATTCTTACCTGGGAAATCCCATGGACAGAGGAGCCTGGTGGGCTTCAGTCTATAGGCTCCCAAAGAGTTGGATATGACTGAGCAACAAAGCAACAACAACATGTGAGGTCTTAGTTTCCTGACCAGAGATCAAACACATGCCCCCTGCATTGGAAGCATGGAGTCCTAAGCGCCGGACCGCCAAGTCCTAGAATGACCCTTCTAACATCTAGATTTGAGTTTGATCATGTCCCTGTTTCCTGTGTGTCTATGGCTCCTCATCTCCATCCAAGCAGCCTCAGCTCCTTCCTCACGTGCCATATTCAATTCCCGACTGGGTGGCTTTCTGTGCCTGATGTGAACACTCTTCTCTGTTCCTCTGGCAAACACTGAGGCACACTCAGGACTCACTCAAGCGCCACATCCTCTAAGGACACTTTGCTAATCTCCAACTAGAACCTCCCACCCCTCCTTCCTGTCCTGCTGCACCGCGCAGGGGTTTGTGTAAAGGGTGGCTTGTTAAATGTCCCCCCTCCTGGAACACTGTCCCTTCCCTGGAGTCAGGGACAGGGACTTTTTCGTCTTTGAGTTCTAAGTCAGTTCAACGTGAGCAACTAGTACAGGCACTTCGTAAGTGTTTAGTGAAACAATAACCATGTGAGTGAGTGAAGAGTATTATGCACATATCCTGTTCTGTACTGGATTAGGTAGGTGGGGGGCCAGAGGCTTCATGTGGAGTCTGTAACACTGCAAGGATAAGACTAGGTCTTTGAAACAGCCTGTCTATGTGACTGAACAACAGGTCAAGTTTAATTGGTGAGTTAAGCCTTGTCTTCCTTTTTTCCTCATTATTACTTTGTGGAAATGAGAGAATTTATTTACCTGAATAAATCAAACTTGCTTTGATTCTCCCTTTGACAGTTAAAACTATTAATGGCCAGAGCTCTGAAAGGGACCAAATAATTCTACAAATACTTCTGGAGACAGATTAACCCAGCTTCACAGAGGACCCTGAGGATATCACCCTGAATGTTTACCTTACAAAGCTCTGCCCAGAAAACTGAGGTGGATCCGCTATGTGTTCAATGAGACATCATTCATTATACTCCTTCAATGGGAAGAGCTAATGGGCTTCCCTGGTGGCTCAGATGGTAAAGAATCTACCCACAATGTGGGAGACCTGGGTTTGTTTGATCCCTGGGCTGGGAAGATCCCCTGGAGAAAGGAATAGCAACTCATTCCAGTATTCTTGCCTGGAGAATTCCATGAACAGAAGAGCCTGGTGGGCTAGAGTCCATGGGGTCACAAGGAGTTGGACATGACTGAGGGACTAAACACACACACACAGACACACACACACACACTATTTCAATAAAAAAGGAAAATAAAAAGGAACACCAGAGGGCTCTGTTAAATGGCAAAGAAAACGGCTGGTTTAGTTATGGCTGTTTTCAGCTGAATGTCAAAGAAACCGACTGCAGGGCCTTATTCAAACAAATGCTGATTTTTCTCACAGTAGAGCCACCCTGGCAGGAGACAGAAAGGACTAGTGAGACAGTTTCATTGAGTCAGCAGTGACTCAGCTTCCCTTTTTTCTTTCTCCGTCATCATCATCATCACTGTCGGGGTTTTGTTCCCAGGTCTTATGGTGGCTCCACCTCCAGGCAGTGTGCGCTTTACACACAGGAAGGAGCCTCAAGAGCAGAGAGAACAAAATGTGTGGCTTTATTTTTTCCTGGCTCTTTTTTTCTTTTTGACTCCACCTGGTAGACAGACCTCTTCCTGGCTAGAATACATCACAAGGCCACATAGACTGCAAGGAAATCTGCAAGAAGAAGCATTGTGGGCATTTGGCCTCTCTGAACAAATGATGTTTCTTTTCATGAGAAAGAAGGGAGACAGGAAATTGTCACAAACCTATTTTCCAGTTGTGCATCCAATAAGGAAGGACACCTGACTCTGCTATGACCTCATGGCATATGTTCCTGTCTGGGTGACAGACAAGGACACTGAAAGAAGCGTGTGCCACTCTTTAGGCTGACTGCACAGAGGTCTGGCGCTGCAGGTGCTGGAAGTGACATGCGGGCCTTGGCACAGGCCTGCTCTCTGCCCCTCCTTGCTGGCTGGCTCAGACTGTAGAGACTGTAGCCTGGATCCTCTTACCCAGGCCCCATTTCTCTGCTCCGAGGTTCCTCCCACTGCAATTTCTTCTCTATACTCCTCTGAGAATAAATATTCTAAAATACCAACTAGTTGTGTCACTACGTGAATCTCTCTTATAAAGCTCAGCTCATTAGAGAGCTGGCTCCTCATTCCCAGCTCTCCTCCACAACCTCCCTTTCAGGATGGGGCACCTCGTACATTAGCAAATCTGGCCAGATGGGACAGCTTTCAGATTCAGCACCTTCCTAGTCTTCCTAGTCGGTCACATACTTCCTTCACTTGAACCATTCTTCATCCTTCTCCAGCTTTCTTGCCTGCCTAGTCCCAGAAAGACGTGACTTTCTACAAGAAAATCTCTGCTTCCTGGGCTATGAAACTTTGATACACTTCTTGGACATCCAGGAGTGTGAAGTCAAGTGGGCCTTAGGGAAGTATCACTATGAACAAAGCAAGTGGAGGTGATGGAATTCCAGCTGAGCTATTTCAAATACTAAAACAGGATGCTGCTAAAGCGCTGCACTCAATATGTCAACAAATTTGGAAAATGCAGCAGTGGCCACAGGACTGGAAAAGGTCAGTTTTCATTCCAATCCCAAATAAGGGCAATGCCAAAGAATGCTCAAAATACCATACAACTGTACTCATTTCACATGCTAGCAAGGTAATTCTCAAAATCCTTCAAGCTAGGTTTTAATAGTACATGAAGTGACAACTTTTAGATTTACAAGTTGGATTTAGAAAAGCCAGAGGAAACAGATTAAATTGCCAAAATCCATTGGCTCACAGACAAAACAAGGGGATTTCAGAAAAACACCTACTTCTGCTTCATTGACTACACTAAAGCGTTTGACTATGTGGATCACAACAAGCTGGAAAATTCTGAAAGAGATGGGAATACCAGACTACCTTATCTGCCTCCTGAGACACCTATATGCAGCTCAAGAGGTAACAGTTAGAACAGGCATGGAACAATGGACTGATTCAAATTTGGGAAAGGAGTGCGTCAAGGCTACATATTGTCACCCTGCTTATTTAACTTCTATGTAGAGTACATCTTGCGAAATGCCAGGCTGGATGAAGCATAAGCTGGAATCAAGATTGCCGGGAGAAATACTAATAACCTCAGATATTCAGATGACACCACCCATATGGTAGAAAGCAAAGAGGAACTAAACAGCCTCTTGATGAAGGTGAAAGAAGAGAGTGAAAAAGATGGCTTAAAACTCAACATTCGAAAAATGAAGATGATGGCATCTGGTCCCATCACCTCATGGCAAATAAAAGGGGAAAAAGTTTAAACAGTGACAGATTTTATATTCTTGGGCTCCAAATTCATTGCAGACAGTGACTGCAGCCATGAAATTAAAAGATGCTTGCTCCTTGGAAAAAAAGCTATGACAAACCTAGACAGTGTATTGAAAAGCAGAGACATCACTTTGTCCATAAAGGTGCTTTGACTATAGTTTTTTCAGTAGTTGTGTACAGATGTGAGAGTTGGACTATAAAGAAGGCTGAACGCTGAAGAATTGATGCTTTGGAATTGTTGTCTGAAGACTCTTGAGAGTCCCTTGGACTGCAAGGAGTTCAAGCCAGTCAATCCTAAAATAAGTCAATCCTGTATATTCACTGGAAGGACAGAGGTTGAAGCTGAAATTCCAATACTTTGGCCACCTGATGTGAAGAGCCAACTAATTGGAAAAGACCCTGATGCTGGAAAAGATTGAGGCAGGAGGAGAACAGGGTGACAGAGGATGAGATGGTTGGATGGCATCACCGACTCAATGGACATGAGTTTGGGCAAACTCTGGGAGATAGTGAAGGACAGGGACGCCTGGCATGTTGTTTTCCAGGGGATTGTAAAGAGTTAGACATGTCTTAGCCATTGAATAAAAACAACAAAGCAGCTTATTGTTTTCCAACTAAAATTTAAGCTACTTTAAAAAGCAGAAACTTAGATAGATACCCAATTATTTGTTGATACTGAACATAGGAAAGGCAACATCGTCCAAATGGCACTGAAGTCTGAGCACATGGATTTGGGCCCTGTTCTCAGATCTGTGCCAAATTAGCAGGAAGACGTTGAATTTTACCTTCTCTGTTTGGTTTTCTCATCTACTTAACACATGGTATTACCAATTTCAGTGGATGTCAGGTTTGCATGTCCAGTACCTACTCCCTCTTCTTCTGATGAGAGCGTCCTTATTTCTATCATGACACAAACTCCTCTCAGGTGCTCAGTCATGTTTTTTGAGTGAGCTGGGATATCCAAGCCTTGTAGATCAGTATGTAACTCTATGGCACTGAGGTCTGTTCCAAAATCAACAAGGACCAAGCCAAGTCAATAAAAGTTAATTGTGGGATATTTGGTAAAACTATTGAAATGCACAAATAGCTCTCTTATTGATACACTTCAGGAGGAGGAAACCTGGAATATCTGTGCTCATGAATGGACAGAGCCTGCTTGAGTGAAGCCATAACAGAAAAAAAGAGAGCAGTGAAATGAAAAGACAATGAACTCAGAGGCCCTTGTTTGAGCCATTGGATCTCCTGACACCCAAAGCCAACATTATCCAATCATTATCCAGCTATTCGGGCTTCTATCAATATTCCCATTCCCCTCACCACCACTTATCCCAGTTCGAGTCGGTTTGATGCCAGTCATAATGTAAACAGTCTGGATTTCATGACAACAAGAAATATATTTCTTTCATATATATTTTGGAAGAACTGGTAGACCCTTTTAAGAGTCTTTACTATGTCCAAATGTTTTCCCTCCACATTTGGAAATTCATCCTAAATATGAAAAGGACTTTTTGACAAAGAAGATAGTAAACTCCTTAAAATCAATTTTTGTTTCTTAACAGTCATTGTATACACACAGCACTTGACACAATGTTTAACATAAATTACTTGTTAAATCAATCAACCAACTAGATAATACTAACTAAAATTGTTTATCATAATGTAAAAAACCCAAATGTAAAATCTGTAGGGAAACAGTTAACATACACACAAAAACATACACACATTTTATGGTCTACTCTACTGTCATTAAGATATAAAGGATTTGTAGTACCATGGACAACTAAATATGACATAATGTTAAGAGAAACAAATTTAGAAGCCTGTATTTAAGGCATAAGCATATCTAATAAGCATATCTATTTTATTAAAGGTGGATTCCAGAAGCACAATCCAAAAATGATAATGGAGCAGAATGAATATTTTTTCTTTCTCCCACTTTTCTATGACTACCAAAATATATTAACATGTTAACATATGACAGTTTTAATATTGAAAAAAATAAGCACCTAAAATATCTGATTTCAACCATCTGCTCACCACCTTTACATTCTATGATTCCAAGAACTGCTCAGTTATCATGGTTTGCACAAACCTCATTGTTTTTGTAAGTGGGGAAAATTTAGTACCAAAATTAAAGGACAAAGCTGACAGAGTTATTAGTCTCAAGGAACTTGCATGTCCTTTGCTTCTGCTTTTTTAATGGTTGTTTCTGACGCTTTCCTATTCTTGTGAAATCAAACAGAAATGAAGTTGCTACAGGGACAAGGAAGGGGTCTTGTGTTTGCTCAGAGGGATCCTTTTACTTGACTCAAATGATCACGAATGGTGCCCACCTTCTGCATATTCTCTGGCCTGACCAGAATCCCTCTACATTTCCCTGGTCAGTTTCCTCTCCCCTTCTTTCTAGCAGCCACCTCTTGCCTGCGCTTACTTATCCTTTCTTACCTACACTTCCTATCCTTTCTTACCGTATGTGTCCAACCCCTGCCATGCTGCTCCCTTGCTCCCCTGACTCCGTGATAAACACCTCCTCTGTGACACATCCATGCTGAACTTCATTCACTTTTCCCCAGCTCTATGTCCTCTTGCTTTCAGAGTATTCTTCCTCTGCCTGCTTCCCTGGTAAAATTTATACTTATTATTCTATTTCCAATAGTAGCAGTTCCCAGCCTTTTTGGCACTGGGGACCAGTTTTGTGGGAGACAATTTTTCCATGGATGGGTGGAGGGATGGTTTGGGGATGATTCAAGTACATTACATTTATTGTGCACTTTATTTCTATTATTATTACATCAGCATCCCCTCAAATCATCAGGCATTAGATCCTGAAGGTTGCAGACCCCTGAAGTATAGGATATCTTTCTCTAAAAAGCCTTTCTTGACCCCTGCAATGGCAAGTGTTGCCTTACAATTGTTTCTCTGATCACATGTTATTATTTAATACTAGCAAGTCACCCATGATAGAATGCAACCCTGGTGATCACAGACATAGTCTGTATTTCTGTCTTGCATGTAGTCATAGCACTTGGTGCAGAGCTTGGCACGTATTAATTCCAGCACTTCATAAAATTAGAAAGAAAGGGTGGTTATCATACACTAGTTTAACAGCACAACCATAAATAAAAAACTGACAAGCTAGTCTTCTGGTCCCCAACTTATTCCATTCCGTGTCACTCTGCCTTCCTTGATTTCTCAAGTGGGCTGTTTTCAACTTTTCAAAGTAAGTCATATAACATTATGCCTCTTTTGCTTTAAACTACAGACTTCTGGGATATGCTTCGTTTGTTTCTACAAGTGGAAAAGAAGAGAGAGTAGGAAAAAAATGACAAAGGAGAAAAGGAAGAGAACAATAAAACAATATGTTTAGAAAGGTCATGTCTTTGGAAAATCAGTATTTCCTGTTGATCATATCTCTTTGGTAGCAGAAGGCTATGGTACAAAGCCCCTTTTATTAAAAAAAAAACCTCTAATATACAAACATACTTATTACTGACTTCAAATCACTGGATTGGAAGTTTCAGAGAGGAATTTATGAAAACATTTTGTTTTAAAACCATTTTTGTTATCATGTTAGTAAACTGTGGTCATTTATGAAATTTTGTAGAAAAGAGTAATATTCAGAAACTAAAACAAACAAAAGAAACAGGAAAACTAAAAACTGGAATTCTTTCATGCTCATCCTTTTGGTGCCCTTCATATACACAGATGATAAGACAAGAGCTTCTAGACTGAGGAGTCAACTGTCTCAAAAATTAACAAGGGACTCATGAAAAACAGAAAACAGGTGATATGAAAAATCTCCATAATGATCCAGCATTGAATCATAACAGATGGTAACTCCCCATGAAACTGTAGACTAAAAATAGGAAAACAAAATAAACTTGAACAAGTTTGAGGAAAGCTGAGAATCTTTAAACTCCATTAAAAAAAGTTAACAATAATCAGACTTCAATCCAATGTGAGTTTATTTATAAGAGATTTGGTCATCTCAATAAATAACTTGTTTTAAAGTTTCATTATCATTTGACTGGATCTCTGCTATAGTATTTGTATCTTAGGGAAAGAAAAAATGCACAAGTTGCAAGATATGACAAAACTATTTCACTTCACATTTACTTTCTAAACAACTTGATGAAAATAATGATAAATTTTACTTCAGGGATTTCTGGTGAGCAGTTATGAGGCTGAGCTCAGCAAATCAAATGGTCTGTAATTGGGCCATGACCCTATATGCTCTTGCTTCACTGGAGGGAGGAAAACAAGTTGAGATCAATATTTACACATAGAGAAAATTTCCTAAATACTTGGAGTTTGTTTGTTTGTCTTTTTACAATGGTTAATTTGACCACACAATGCTTTTTTATGTTGTGCAGTTGTAGAAGAAAAACGTTAAGAATCTGCAGATACTTGAAGAGACAAATTAAAAACAACCTGTATCTTAATGACTGATTTTATTGCCCAGATTACATGGTATAATCACTGTCAATAAATGAATAGTAGTCATCATGGAGATCAGCAGGGTACTCAGTCAGACCTTGAGGGAGTTCTTTGAAGATGGTCTCTAGAGAGAAATGGATCACCCTAAAGAACTGGCCAGAAAACCATGTGGGTTGAAACATACCCATCTTAGAGTCAAGTATAAACCATTCTTTAACTTAAATAAAGGATTCTTTTCAATTTTATTGTTTTTATAGGGATGCAGAAATATCTGAACCATTTTTTGAGCATGATATATCAGTGGTCAAACTCATCTAGTCATACCAGATCCCTTAACAATCCAGTTAACAAATATTCATAAGGCATTTTTATGTGTTAGGTGGTATGCTAGAAATAGAAATGTAAGACATGGGTTCTGTTCTCAAAGAAAGTACACTTTAGTTAGGTGAAAGAGAAGAAACAGGTGAAAAGCTAAATAAAGATATGCATTTAGCAATAATATATGAAATTATGACACCTTTGAATTTTTGGCACCACAATGGTTTAACGATAGAATCAAAGACACTTTCTCCTTCCTTCTCAGTGTTTCATCTTCCACAGTGTCGGTTTCTTCCTGAAGTGGTTTCCCCTCATGGTGGCAAGAAGGCTGCAAAAGTACCAAATGTCTCATTTGCTTAGCACATCATCCAAAAGGAGAAAGGGCAATGGTGTCTTCAGGTCTGACCAGGAGAATGAGGAACAGTCTAGTCAAGAAGACCCTCATATACCATTGGTCTGAATCAATTCAAGTTTATTTCTGAAGTCATCACCTTGCCTAGAGTAATATGCACTGATTGGCTTAGACGTAGATTTTCTGAATTTATCTCTTGTGGCAAGGGGGCTGTAATCAGCCTAGAGACAGGAGCTGGCTGAATCCTGTGCCTCATCCTATCCCTAAGACCATGGAGATTTGGATGGAGAAGCTGTTCCAACAATAACCAACACAATGCCTACTTTTTTTTCTCCAACTCTCTCTCTCTCACTCACTGCCCCCCTTCCCCCACACAGAAACACACAATCTTATACACACTTTTAAAAAATCCCTACAACCTACAGGGAAATATTTAACTCTTCCCATAGGACAACACATTTTTGTTTGCTGCATAAAGATCCATTTGCAAGATCTCTTGGTGACATGTCATCCTCTTCCTTGTGCTGTCTTAAACTTTCTAAGGTCCAGTAATCTATGGGTAAGAGAGATTTTTCCATCCCTGGTTTTTCAAATATAATCATGGTGAAAGAATAGGAAATGCCAAAGAAAATTCTCCTTTGAAAAAGGAGAAAATAACATATTTTGGGAAATAACATATTCAATATTCCATGGCACAAAAAATACACTGCTGTCCAGAAAAAGCAAGGATCCCCCTTTCCTTGAAATGAAGTAAGTCTTTTGATCAGACAGTGGCTACTCAAGAAGCTGCTTTCTGGGACAGTCTTCCTTGTCCATGGTCCTACGTGGCCACACCAGGGGACAATGTCCTTTCTAGGTAATGCACCACCTTAGCAGTCCAGTGGAACCAGGTCAGGCTTTGGGGAGACTGGTTAGGTGGATGAAGAAAGCAGTGATTGGGGAAGGAGAACAATATGGAGGAGGAGTTGGTGGATGTGGAGTACATCTCTCCCCATGGATACATCAGGAATACACCTTCAGACACAGAAGTGCAGGCAGAACACCAACTGTGAGCAGACAGGAGTACCTGACCAGTGGAAAAGAATATATAGAACCTCGCAAAACTTGGTAGGTGAAGGAACTAGGGGGAAAAACAGGAGTGTTACTAGGACTGGACCTGCCCTCAGTGGGTAGGGGAACTGAAGCAGCAGTCAAGTGCCCACATCGGGGCAATAGTTTGAGTCAGAGGAGAAACATTTAAGGCTGAGAGTGAAACAGCTGATCTGTGGCAGCCTAACTGGAATGAGAATCAGAGAGTTCTTGCTGCAGCCATACATATGCTGGACAGGAACACAGTCCCCTAGAAGGTGCAGCAGCTGAGAGCTGGAGTTTAGGGATTGTGGAGCAATACCAGCGTGAGGGCTGCTGTTGACCAGGTCCTCACTGAGACAGAAGCAAGTCCTCCAGGGCAGCCTCAAGAGCAAAACCCAAAGGACAACCCACATGCAGAGGTGGAAATAAAACCACAATTGAAACCCAGGGGCAGTGTGGCTAAGGAAGAGGACCCAAAACCTTCCCACCAGCTGTACAAGCTGCAGATTAAACCCATACAATCAACTAGGCAGACTCTGTGTCTATGGAATATATAAAAAGATATTGAGAGCTCCTACAAAAGAAAATGCACTAGTTCTGATAGCTGTGGACATTGGAGGCAAGAATACACAGGGGTAAGACCAGATTAGAATCTGAGCTGCCCCCACAGCAGGTCCAGAGATCAGAACAGCGTTAGAGGGCATCCTAGGAAGGTGAGGTGGACTGTGACTCCAGGCAAGGGAAAGGAATCTTACAGCAGTGACTCAAGAGAAACATTTATTATTCTTATGTTTTGACTTGTTCTGTAGATTCTATTGGATTTTTTTTTCTTTTTTCTTTTTCTTTTTCCTTTTCCTTTTTTCACCCCCTGTGTGTAGTTGTTGGTTTTATTGGCACTATGAAATCTAATTAAGCTCTTGAGATTTTGTTTTCAAGTCACACTTTTTATTGTTGTTATAAAACTCTGCCTCTTCATTGGGCTTTTGCATTTCTGTGGAGTCTTCCTTTTTTCTTTATTCTTCCTTTTTTTTCTCCTTTTTAATTTTAATTTTTTAAACCTATTATTATTTTTTCTACATTTATTCCTTAGCTTGCTTTTTCTACTGTTCTTTTCCCCTTGCAGTTAATCTTTAATGTATATAAATCTTCTTTATCTACCTCTATCTAACTTTGCAAAACTATTCTTTCTTTTCTTTCCTCTCAACATATTTGTTATTTTAGTTTTCATTGCTTTATTCCCCACTTGGTACCTTGTTTTAGTTTTGTTTTCCAATTTGTGCTTTACTTAGTTTTGTTCTTAACTGCTAGATTTAATTTTTGGTTTCCTTTGTTCACTGGGTCAATCTATTGTACTTTATTTTTGTTTGACTGTTTTGATTTTGCTTATGGGTATGTATGTATATGTGTATATTCTATTATTTTAATTATTATTTGCCTGATTTTGTAACTGCCATTTGTCTGGGGTTCATCCTTGGTTTCTCATTTTTGGTATTTGTTTTAATCTCACTTAATGTCATAACAAACCACTTGTGGAATCTTTGTTCCTGACCAGAGATCAAGCTCTGAGCCTTTGGAGTGGGAGCACTAACTCCAAGAACCTAGACTACCAGAGAATTAAGCTTAGGGAGTATCACATAGTGAGAACTCACACAAAGGAAACCACTGGAATACAACACCCACCAGTAGCGCCCTGTGCAGGACGCCTCATCTAAACAACAAACAAAACAAAAATACAAACCCAACCATCAGCAGATAGGATCACCACCTCACTCAGCCCTGCCCATCAGAGGAAAAACAAACAAAAACTCAGCACAAATCTCCCCTTATACGAAGCTTACACAAACCACTGGACCAACATTAGGAGGGCAGAAACCAAAAGGAAGAAAAAATTCAACCTTGAAGTCTGGGAAAAGAAGACCTCAAACACAATAAGTTAAAAAAAAAAATGATGCAAAGGCAGAGAAATACTACACAAATGAAGGAACAAACTAGAAACACAGAAGTTCAAATAAATGAAGAGGAAATATGCAAACTACCTGAAAAAGAATTCAGAATAATGATAGTAAAGATGATCACAAACCTTGAAAACAGATTGGAGAAAATGCAAGAATCAATTA
Organism: Giraffa tippelskirchi; assembly: GCF_054371585.1. Lineage (NCBI taxonomy): Eukaryota > Metazoa > Chordata > Mammalia > Artiodactyla > Giraffidae > Giraffa > Giraffa tippelskirchi. Next base: position 35,179,997 of record NC_137282.1, read on the forward strand.
ACAAAGGCCTGGACAAATTAAAGGATAAACATACAGAGGCAAACAACACAATTACTGAAATTCAAAACACTCTAGAAGGAATCAATAGCAGAATATCTGAAGCAGAAAAATGAATCAGTGAGCTGGAAGATAAAATGGTGGAAATAACTTCTGAAGAGCAGAATAAAGTAAAACAAATGAAAAGAACTGAGGATAGTCTCAGAGACCTCTGAGACAATATCAAACACACGAAATCTGAATTATAGGGGCCCTGGAAGAAGAGAAAAAGAAAGGGTATGAGAAAAATTTTTAAGAGATTATAGTTGAAAATTTCCTAAACATGGAAAAGGAAATAGTCAATCAAGTCCAAGAGGCACAAAGAGTCCCACACAGGATAAACCCAAGGAGAAACACACCAAGACACATACTAATCAAGCTAAGAAAGACTAAACACAAAAAAAGAACACTAAAAGCAGCAAGGGAGAAGCAAGAAGTAACATACAAGGGAAACCCCATACATTTAACCCCATACATTTTCAGCAGAAATTCTGCAAGCCAGAGGGAATGGCAGGATATATTTAAAGTACTAAAAGGGAAAACTCTACAACCAAGATTACTGTACCTGGCAAGGATCTCATTCAAAATTGATGGAGAAATAGAAAGCTTTTCAGAAAAGCAAAAGTTAAGAGAATTCAGGGCCACCAAACCAGCTTTACAACAAATGTTAAAGGGACTTATATAGTCAAGAAATACAAGAGAAGAAAAAGATCCACAAAGCCAACCCCAAACAATTAAGAAAATGGCAATAGGAACATATATATCAATAATTACTTTAAATGTAAATGGATTAAATGCTCCAACCAAAAGACATAGACTGGCTGAATGGATACAAAAACAAGGCCCATATATATGCTGTCTACAAGAAACTTGCTTTATGCCTAAAGACACATATAGACTGAAAGCAAGAGGATGGAAAAATATTTTCCATGAAAATGGGAAGCAAAATAAAGCTAGAGTCGCAATCCTCATATCAGACAAAATAGACTTTAAAGTAAAGAAGATTACAAGAGATAGGGAAGGACACTACATAATGATCAAGGGATCAATTGAAGAGGAAGACATAACAATTGTAAATATCTATGAACCCAACATAGGAGCACCTCAATACATAAGACAAACAATAACAGACATACAAGGAGAAATTGACAGTAACACAATAATAGTAGGAGACTTTAATACCCCATTCACACCAATGGAGAGATCATCAAAACAGAAAATTAATAAGGAAACACAAGTCTTAAATGATACATTAGATGAGATGGATCTCATTGATATCTTCAGGACATTCCATCCAAATGCAGAAGAATACACCTTCTTCTCAAGTACACATGGAACATTCTCCAGGATAGACCACATCTTGGGTCACAATGAAACCTCAGAAAATTTAAGAAAATTGAAATTGTATCAAGAATCTTCTCTGACCACAGTGCTATGAGACTAGATATCAATTACAAGAAAAAAACTGTAAAAAAACCTCAAACACATGGAGATTAAACAATACTTTCTAAATAATCAACAGGTTACTGAAGAAATCAAATGTGAAATCAAAATTTTCTAGAAACAAATGATAATGAAAATACAACAACTCAAAACCTATGGGTTGCAGCAAAAGCAGTTCAAAGATGGAAGTTTATAGCAATACAATCCTACCTCAAGAAACAAGAAAAACATCGAATAGACAACCTAACTTTACACCTAAAACAACTGGAAAAATAAGAACAAAGCACCCCAAAATTAGTCGAAGGAAAGAAATCATAAAAATCAGAGCAGAAATAACTGAAAAGGCAATGAAAGAAACAATAGTAAAGATTAATAAAACTTGAGAGGATAAACAAAATTGACAAACCTTTAGTCAGACTTATCAAGAAAAAAGAGAAAAGAATCAAAAGACAAAATTAGAAATGAAAAAGAAGAGGTTACAACAGACAACGCAGAAATATAAAGGATTATAAGAGACAATTATGAACAACTATGTGGCAATAAAATGGATAACCTGGAAGAAATGGATAGATTCTTAGAAATGTTCAATCAAGACTGAACCAGGAAGAAACTGAAATTATGAACAACACAATGACAAGCACTGAAATTGAAGCTGTGATCAAAAATTTCCCAAAAAGCAAAAACCCAGGACCAGATGGCTTCACAGGAGAATTCTATCAAACATTTAGTGAACAGCTAATGCCTATCCTTCTAAAACTCTTTCAAAAAATTGCAGAGGAAGGAACACTTCCAAACTCATTCCATGAGGCCACCATCACCCTTATACCAAAACCAGACAAAGACAACACACAAAAAAGAAAACCACAGGACATTATCAATGATAAACATAGATGCAAAAATCCTCAACAAAATTTTAGCAAACAGAATTCAGCAACACATCAAAAAGTTCACACACCATGATCAAGTTGGGTTTATTCCAGGGATGCAAGGATTCTTCAATATACGCAAATCAATGTGATACACCACATTAACAAATTGAAAGGTAAAAACCATATGATAATCTCAATAGATATAGAAAAAGCCTTTGACAAAATTCATCACCCATTCATGATTAAAACTCTTCCAAAAATGGGCACACATGGAACCTACCTCAACATAGGAAAGGCCATATATGATAAGCCTGCAGCAAAGATTATTCTCAATGGTGAAAAACTGAAAGCATTATCCCCAAGATAAGGAACAAGACAATGGTGTCCACTTTCACCACTATTATTCACCAAAGTTTTGGAAGTCCTACCTACAGCAATCAGAGAAGAAAAAGAAATAAAAGGAATCCAGGTTGGAAAAGAAGAAGTAAAGCTCTCACTACTTGCAGATGACATGATACTGTACATAGAAAACCCTAAAGACAGTATCAGAAAACTACTAGAGCTAATCAGTGAATTTAGCAAAGTTGCAGGATACAAAATCAGTACATAGAAATCACTCACATTTCTATATACTAACAGCGAAAAATCAGAAAGAGAAATTAAGGAATCAATTCCATTCACCATTGCAACAAAAAGAATAAAATATCTAGGAATAAACTTACCTAAAGATACAAAAGAACTCTAAACAGAAAATTATGACACTAACGAAAGAAATCAAACACAACATAAAGAGGTGGAGAGATATTCCATGTTCCTGGGTAGGAAGAATCAATATTGTGAAAATGACTATACCACCAAAGGCAATCTACAGACTCAATGTGATCCCTATCAAGTTACCAATGGCATTTTTCACAGAGGTAGAACAAAAAACTTCGCAATTCATATGGAACCATAAAAGACCCTGAATAGCTAAAGCAGTCTTGAGAAATAAGAATGGAGCTAGAGGAATCAACCTGTCTGACTTCAGATTATACTACAAAGCTACAGCCATCAAGACTGTATGGTACTGGCACTAAAACAAAAATATAGACCAATGGAACAATATAGAAAACCCAGAAATAAACCCATGCACCTATGGGTATCTTATTTTTGACAAAGGAGGCAAGAATATATAATGGGTCAAAGACAGCCTCTTCAATAAATGGCGCTGCGAAAACTGGACAGCTACATGTAAAAGAATGAAATTACAACACTTCCTAATACCATACACAATGATAAACTCAAAATGGGTTAAAGACCTAAATGGAAGACCAGAAACTATAAAATTCTTAGAGGAAAACTTAAGTACAACACTCACTGACATAAATCAAAACAAGATCCTCTATGACCCACCTCTTAGAGTAATGGAAATAAAAACAAAAGTAAACAAGTGGGACCTGATTAAATTTTAAAGCTTTTGCACAGCAAAAGAAACTAGATGCAAGGTGAAAAGACATCCCTCATAATGGAAGAAAATAATAGCAAGTGAAACAACTGACAAAGGATTAATTTCCAAAATATACAAGCAGCTCATACAACTCAATATCAAGAAAACAAACAACCCAATCAAAAAGTGGGGAAAAGATCTAAACAGACATTTCTCCAAAGAAAACATACAGATGGCTAAGAAACACATGAAAAGATGCTCAACATCGTTCTTTATTAGAGCAATGCAAATCAAAACTATAATGAGATATCACCTCACACCAGTCAGAATGGCCCTCACCAAAAGTCTGCAAAGAATAAATGCTGGAGAGGGTGTGGAGAAAAGGGAACGCTCCTGCGCTGTTGGTGGGAATGTAAATTGATATAGCCACTATGGAAGACGGTATGGAGATTCCTTAAAACACTAGGAATAAAACCACCATATAACCCAGCAGTCCCACTCTTAGGCATACACGCTGAGGAAACCAGAATTGTAAAAGACACATGTATCCCATTGTTCATTACAGCACTATTTACAATACCTAGAACACGGAAGCAACCTAGATGTCCATTGACGGATGAATGGATAAAGAACTTGTGGTACATATACACAATGGAATATTACTCAAGTCATAAAAAGGAACACATTTGAGTCAGTTCTAATGAGGTGGATGAACATAGAGCCTATTAGAGTGAAATAAGTCAGAAAGAGAAAGATAAATATCATATTCTAATGCATATATACAGAATCTAGAAAAATGGCACTGAAGAATTTATTTGCAGGGCAGCAATGGAGAAACAGACATAGAGAATAGACTTATGGACAAGGGGAGAGGGGAGGAGAGGGTGAGATGTATGGAGAGAGTAACATGCAAACTTACATTACCATATGTAAAATAGATAGCCAATGGGAATTTGCTGTATGGCTCAGGAAACTCAATCAGGGGCTCTGTGTCTAGAGCCTAGAGGAGTGGGATGGGGAGGGAGGTGGGAGGGAGGTTCAAAAGGGGTGGGGTATATATATATATATATATATATATATATATATACACATACATACACACACACACACCTATGGCTGATTCATGTTGAGGTTTGACAGAAAACAACAAAATTCTGTAAAGCAATTATCCTTCAATTAAAAAATAATTTTTTTTTTTTAAAAGGAAAGCACTGATTGGTTTCAGTCAAGTTTGAGGATTCTTTGGTGAATTCAATTCACTTTACAACACTGTCAGCATTGGTCTATTTACTTCTGGTAAAGAGCATGCCCTAGAGACTGAGTTGACCCCCAGCCCACGAGTCTGTGAATTTCTATCCTCTGTGGGGATGCTGTGTGGTAACAGGCATGTGCACAGCCCATTTCCCCTGACTGTCCCTTCAACAGACTTAACCTCATCCTGCAATCTGCCTCAGAATAAATGGAAAAATAGCCTCTCATAGGGAGGTGTTGCTAACTTTCCACTATCTCCATGCTATATCCCAGGCACATCGTCAGGGTGAGATTGAGCTCCACTTTCTTCAGTTATTGGATGCTTTATAAAGGTACCTAAGAGACTGGGGTGTCTACACCGAAATTTTCTTTTTTATAGGATTTCTACCTGTCCACCTCTGCTCACATGGACTCCAGTTTGGGATAAAGCATTTGGCTTTTACACTCTACCAAATTTCAAATTACAGTTCTTCAAGCACTACAGCTGATTGTTTGAAAGCAGTGTGCACTTTTTTTTTTCAGCAGAGCTATGTACGTTTTTGACTCTATCCCTTCAGATTGATCTATTTTAGATTAATCCACTTTCTCCAATCTTTTTACTGAGAGTCAAAAGAAACAGCTACCACTCTAAAATTCTGATTTTTCCTATAAATTATTTTAATGTTACAGCTAAAGCATGTGATCTTAGCCCTGGTATTTCATGGACCACAACTTACCAATGCTGTTTATCTACCACACAACAGGGACTAGAACCCCACTCCTTTCCAGCCACTTCTTCAAGCAGAGGACATCTTCACACTTGAGTTTGTTACATGGCTCACTTCAATATAAACCCATATTTCTAACTTAGCCAATTTACAGAGATTTTACCATGGAAGATAATACAAAAAACAAAGTGTTTCAAAATCCTACCCCTGAAAGGAAAACATAGAGCTTGCATCCAAGACAACAGATCTGTGAGAAAATGAAGAGGAGTCATCAACTAAATCCTGACTGTTCACCTGCAGGTTTGATAAAGTCCTGCTAAGTTAGAGAAAGTAAGCAGGCATGTGAGATTCAAAAAGCAAGCAGACATGGTATCCTGTGCACTAATTTTTTAAATATAGGCATCATACACTTAATATATATAGAATATTTAAATATACTTAATTTACATCATATACAAAGAAATTTCATAGGAAAATAACAATAGTAACATGAGGGAAAAGATATTATAGACAGATAGAAAGCCAGTAGAAGAACAAATTTGCAGGGGAGTGGGAATTTGTAAAAATGCTTGTTCTTAATCTGAAAAAAGGATTGGTAATGATCGACTAGGTTTTAGAACTCATACCGAAAAAAGGTATCCTTTTAATTATTGGGGACTGGAATGCAAAAGTAGGAAGTCAAGAAACACGTGGAGTAACAGGCAAATTTGGCCTTGGAGTACAGAATGAAGCAGGACAAAGGCTCATAGAGTTTTGCCAAGAGAACACACTGATCATAGCAAACACCCTCTTCCAACAACACAAGAGAAGACTCTACACATGGACATCACCAGATGGTCAACACCGAAATCAGACTGATTATATTCAGTAGTCATGTATGGATGTGAGAGTTGGACTATAAAGAAAGCTGAGCTCCGAAGAATTGATGCTTTGAAGTGTGGTGTTGGAGAAGACTCTTGAGAGTCCCTTGGACTGCAAGGAGATCCAACCAGTCCATCCTAAAGGATATCAGTCTTGAGTGTTCATTGGAAGGACTGATGTTGAAGCTGAAACTCCAATACTTTGGCCACCTATGCAAAGAACTGACTCATTGGAAAAGACCTTGATGCTGGGAAAGATTGAAGGCGGGAGGAGAAGGGGATGACAGAGGATGAGATGGTTGGATGGCATCACCGACTCAATGGACATGAGTTTGCATAAACTCTGGGAGGTGGTGATGGATAGGGAGGCCTGGCATGTCGCAGTCCATGGGGTCACAAAGAGTTGGACATGACTGAGTGACTGAACTGAAGTGAACTGAATGATCAAAACTTATGACAACCTAGACAGAATATTAAAAAGCAGAGACATTACTTTACCAATCAAGTCCACATAGGCAAAGCTATGGTTTTTCCAGTAGTCACATATGGTTGTGAGAGTTGGACCATAAAGAAGGCTGAGTGCTGAAGAAGTGATGCTTTTGAACTGTGGTGTTGGAGAAGACTCTTGAAAGTCCCTTGGACTGAAAGGAGATGAAACCAGTCAATCCTAAAGGAAATTAATCCTGAATATGCATTGATTGGAAGGACTGATGTTGAAGCTGAAGCTCCAATACTTTGGCCACCTGATGTGAAGAGCCAACTCACTGGAAAAGACCCTGATGCTGAGAAAGATTGAAGGCGGGAGGAGAAGGGGACGACAGAGGATGAGATGGTTGGATGGCATCACTGACTCATTGGATATGAGTTTGAGCAAGCTCTGGGAGTTGGTGATGGACAGGGAAGCCTGGCGCGCTGCAGTGGTTGGGGTCACAAAGAGTTGGACACGACTGAATGAATGAACAATAAAAATGACCCAAAGGGCTTCCCAGGTGGCAACAGTGGTAAAGAACCCTCCTGGCAATGCAGGAACCATAAGAGAGGCCAGTTTGATCCCTGGGTCTAAAGATCCCCTGGAGGAGGGCATGGCAACCCACTCCAGTATTCTTGCCTGGGAAATCCCATTGACAGAGTAGCCTGGCAGGCTACAGTCCATGGGGTCACAAAGAGTCAGACACAACTGAAGCCACTTAGAACACAAGCACACACTGATGAAAACGGTGCAGTGGGTGAGAGAAGAATACTAAGCATGCCTGTGTCTCAGCTCGTGTCTGGGCCCTGCGGCATGTGGCATGTGAGGAAATGAGTAGCAGACACAGATGAAGTGAAAATGTAAATAAAGGGAAACATAAAAAATAAAAATAAATGAAACAGAACATTTAAATGAAAGATGTATTTTTTAAAAAGTCCTAATAGCCACTGCAACATCTCACAATCTGTTTCTCCCAACATTAACGGTGTAACAAATTCAACACAAGCAGTGAATATGTTGTCAGGAAGTAAATAAATTTAAAAAAATAACCTAATGCAACTGCTGGTCTAAACTTGAAAAGGTATGTGCAAGTTGCTCTCATTCAGGGATAAAATCTTTTGCTGAGTTCTCGGTATATTGTAACACAGAGAACCAGTCTTGGTGAGCTCTATGGAGTTCACAGATGTTTACTGCAGGAACTCTCTGGCACATACAGTCGGGTCTCACTCATTTCCGCATCATTAGACCTGGAAATATCAAAATGACATAAACCCTATCTATCAAGGAAGCGAATAATTAAGGCAAAACTTCAGATAAAAGAACTGTAATTTATTAGAGGCTGGCATAATTTAGGAGACAAAGAAGAGTTATGAGCCCCTAATTATGGAGAACAATGGAAGACAGATGAATATTTTTCAAGAAAGGCATGACTCTAATCCCACACCTTAACTCATTCACCTCAATGCTGATTAAACATCCTTTGTAAAAATTTTCATAACAAATCCAGATAATTTTTAATTATCTACATAGTATTAATATCTGGCATACAGAATGCATCCAATGCACATTATCTGATAATGTGCATCATCCAATGTACATTAACATTATGGGTTATGGTGTTGGTACCAATAATAGAACGTTTATTTTATTTGAATAGATTAGACCAATTAGAAAAACAGTCATCAAAAGAAATCTGATTTGAATAGATGAGGAGAGCCACATAAAGATGCAAGGGAAAGGATAATGAGAAAATGAGGATAATATGGTGAGAAGACAAGTTGTGAGTCAGGCTGGGTAACAACAAGGTTTGGGTTTTCATTGTTTCATGAGCTAGAGAGTGATTCACGGGGAATCCAGCATTCTTTAAAGACCACAGATAGCGTGAACAGTTACTTCTTAATGACTGTATAATTTTTTGGCTAACCCAATATAATGCATATGTATATGTGTGTACACACACGCACACACACACACACACACACACATACATATATATATGAAAACTAGCTCTGTCCTTGAAGATGTGTACATTTAGTTTATTTAAGTAATAATAAAAATTTTTGTTAATATTATTCAATTGGCTGATTGACTTAATAATAAGGAATTTATGTTAAACATTGTGCTAAATGCTGTGTATACAAAGACCAGTAAAAAATAAAAACTGGTTTCAAGGAGTTTGCTATATTGTTTGTTGTAAAGTCTTTTTCATATTTAGAATGATTCTGGTAGGATGGATTTCCAGATGTAAAAAACACAAGTAGGAACACAGCAAAGTCTCTTGATTTCTTAAAAGGATATACCAGTTCACAATTCTTGAAAAATACATGAAATTTATTTTTTCCCATCATTCAATCCAGATTCTTAAATAATTCAATTAACATTTAGTGAACATTTAATCTATGCTATATGTCAGGTCCTGTACAATGAAATAAGAATATAAAAATTAAGAAACAACTGCCTTGCCTAATCTAGTGGGGAGAACTTATATGGAAACTATTACTTAGTGCCATAGTTGAGCTATTTAGAACCATGGAAACAAGAGGAAGAGATGATTAATTCTATCTGACAAGTTATGGTTCATAAAGCTTATGATATTTTGAGTTTGGTCTTTGGGGATTGAGAGGGGTTTTTCTCTGAGTTGGCATGGGGAGAAGAATTTCATGAAAGGGTAGATAAAGTGTGTGAGGTCCAAATTGTGAAAGTTTATGGCATCTTTAAGGCAACTGTGAATTGTCTGTTTTAGGCCAGATTCCAGGAGGAAGAAGGAGCAAGATGATAACAAAACTAAAAGGTGTCCTGGGGCCAGATCCTGGCTGAACTTATAAATATGTTAAGGTAATTGAACTTAAAAAGGGAATTTAGAAAGAGGGTTGATGTAATCAGATGTGTACTTAGTAAGTTAATACTACCTTCAGTGTCGAGGATGGTCAGGAGAGAGTAGAAGGAGTCAAGGATTATTATAAGGCGCCAAGCATAAGCGACAAGGATCAGAGCCACGTAGAAATTCTAGGAGAATCAGGACTACTGAGGCTGAGTTAACTTCTGAGGTGAATTTCAAGACTCGGGTAACAACACTGCAAGTGCATTGAGAAGGAGGAGCCATGGGATTCTGTCCCTCTCATTTGAAACCCCAAAGGGATAGAGGTATGCAACCGTCTTATTAGGAACAGTACCAGAGTACAACAACAAAAACAGTTTTTCATTAGGGGGAATAAGAAGTAAGTTCACATTTGGGTCTCTAGATTGTAAGATCTAGCAGACATTATATAAAGGAAGTTCAGATAAAAATTACGGTCCTGGCATATATGAGAGAAGGATGGAGCCTGACATACAAATTTTCATGCCATCAATGTAGGGGTGATAGTTGACGTTATTGGGAAAAACGGGAACGTTCAGTGAAAGCATGGAATGTGAGACAAGAAAGAAGCCTTAGGCCAGAATTTTGAGACCTTCACATCTTCAAGGGGCTGAGTGAAGGAAGAAGGGGCAACAAGCTTGTGGGGAAAATTACCACAACAGTCTCAGAGTCTCTCAGAGGATGGAGACTTTATGCTCTACGGCAGTTTTCAGTAGTAGCTATATAAACAAGCATAGAATTATTTTTTGGATGCAACAAAAATCTGAATGCTGATTTTAAGGGGAAAGTTCCCATGATGGACATGATTTGGAAGGTCTCCTTGTTAAAGGTGGAGGTACACTAAGTCAACTGATTGAAATGATAAGGACAATTCTTTCAGGAACACCATCCCATGACAAATCGCCAAGGCACTGTGCCCTCAAACACGTCAGCACAGTCTCTGATACAACCTGACCACACTCCCACCCCGTAAGAAAGGCTACCTGTGAGTAAGGACTCGGGGGAAGCTTGGTGTTCCAAGGTGTTTACCTTTGCTGTGTGATGAATGCTCTTATTGTCTGAATCTATCTCCCTTTCAGACAAGTGTGAGGGCTTTCTAGCACTCTTGAGATTGGTGGCTGCTGACACTCCCTGGACAGTCTTCTCAATTTTCCCAAGTTTTCCTCATGAAAATATCTTGGTGTGGACTTGTTGGGGTACCATCCTTCCTTCCACTTACTGACTGTAGGAGTGGTGCAAGAGAGCAACACAGATTATAACTGGTTTAAGTAAACCTCCATTTCTCTGTACTATATCCTCATTACTCTTCAGCTCATCCAGGAGCTGACCTTCTCCCTTCTTAAAAAGATGGGGAGCAGGTAGACCCAGAAGAGATCACCATGCAGAGTAGAAAATATCATGGAATCTGAGACTACCGTTGCCAAAAATGTCTTTAATTTCAGATGTGAGATAAGGGTAAAAATTGGCATCAAAGAAATTGATGAGCAGACTCAGTATGGCATATGGCCAGATGCCTCACCACTCCGTCATCAAGAGAGGCAGTCTGATTGCTTTGCCCTGGCATCCAGGCTGGCCGCAGGCATTTGTCTGGTCAAACAAATGCGGTGGATGTGAAGCCAGGTCAGAAGATGACTTGCGGCTTCTACTTAGGCCTCTTGGGGGACTCATTTCTGAACCCCATCTGCTATGAGGATAGGGAAACCTCAGGGGAAGGCGATGATGCCTTTGCCAGCAAAAGCCCAGTCAGCAGTTAGCACCAACTGCCAGCCATGTTCAGGGCTACCCCGGAAGTGGATCCTTCAGTTCCTGCTGAGTGGCCTTGTTGGGTGACACTGCATGGAACAAAGATATACAATCACCCAGGAGCCCTGTCCCAAATGTGCATCATGAGCAAAACAAGCTAAATTCTTGAATTAATTTACCAAATATATGGATGGTTTGTTACATGGCAGTATATAACCTGGGCCAAATATTTCCAATTGCATAACAATCTTTCAAAAAAATTAGAAGCTAACTGCTAAAGTTATAACTTTTCCAAAGACTAACATAATAAATCTAAAGCCATAATGAAGACTCAGCAATAAAGATGTAAGGTATGAAATATATTCTATTAATACCATTCCTTCCTAACAACTTTCTAGTTAATTTTTCTGAATGTATGTCCTGAAGAGGAAAAATGCAAAGGAGTGCTAGAGATCAGTTATTGTTCCTCTTACAAGAAAGGTCAGTTAGAAGAGTGATGCCTGGGAAGGAAAATTGTTAAACGTTCAGAATAAACGTGGACACATCTAAAACAAATCTCTGTAGGTCAAGTGAAATTTCATTACTGAATAATTTTCCAAACCTTTTTTCAAGTCATACTTACAGGAAAATATTTTATCTTAAATACCAGCTCAAACATCACAGGCATTCCTAATGAAGTTAGATAAAAGAAGTATTTTTTCCTATATAACTACAATGAAAATATTTCCACATTAAATGAGAGGAAGGCACATCAGAAATGTAGCTAATAGATATTTTAAAACATGATTTAATTGTTCTGGCAAAGCTACTCATTATGTTTTTGGTGCTTGACATCATTACAGTTCTCTGTTTACTGTGTTATACTTGAAATTAAATGATAACAAAAATCATTTTAGGATGAGAAATGCTCAATAGAAAAATAAATGAACATCATTTGGAGCACATGAAAGGATAGCAGAAAATGGTCTAGAGAAAATTTAAGGGATTATCATAAAAATAGCTCTAAATTTAAGGCATGCCATTATAAGAATAAAGTCATAAGGAACTAAAGAGCTCAAAAGTGCCTTAACTGTGTCTTTTACTAATTAATGAAGCCTTATCTGTAAGACAGCTCATGTAACACACAGAGCACAAAGCTTGTTAAAGATACAGCGCACACAGCAGGGCAGGATCTATTTGCAATATGTTCTCATACAAAGGCAGGCATCCTGGGAGCATCTGGTAAATACGAATGAGACTGAAATTTATGCTTCTAATATGGATGTGGACAGTTTCTCATCAGTGGAATGCTTTGAGAAACTTACCAGAGTTGAGTCCTCATAGGAAATTCCCATAGCATTGAACAGATAAGACTGTGCATATTTACGGTATAGGGTTGGGGAAAAGAGTCATATATCTTGTCATGTCAGGTTGGCGCTATTTTGAGCACTAACTAGGATTAGTATAGAAAGTTGGGAGTGTGTGTGGTTTGGAACACACCACACTCACACACATACATTATCATTTCTAATTTGAACATGTGAAGTACATAATATATTCTGTGAAAAAGAAAAGACACCAAATAAAGCAAAATTTAAGGTTCCATATTATATAATGCAGTCCCAAACAGTTAACAAAAATACCTGCAACCCTCATAAGCATTTCCACCAGTTCTATCTTTATATTAGCTCTACCCAGGTTTAGAGCTTCCCTGATAGCTCAGTGGTAAAGAACCTGCCTGCCAATGCAGGAGACATAAGAGATGTGGGTTTGATCCCTGGGTGGGGAAGATCCCCTGGAGGAAGACATGGCAACCCACTCCAGTATTCTTGCCTGGAGAATCCCTTGGACAGAGAAGCCTGGAAAGCTACACTCCATAGGGTCACAAAGAGTCGAACATGACTGAAGTTACAGCATGCACACACTACCCAGATTTTCTGACAGCAATCAACTTCAGGTTACTTCTCTGAACAACATGCATCTGCCTAGACTAAATTCTTAAGTATGTAGGAAAACCAGTGGGCCTCACCAAACCTGCCAAGTTCACAATATAAAAAAGATACAAAAGTTATCAAATTTCTCTGCGACTTTCAATCTTTGATTTCCTTTATCCTTACTTGGCCTGGGGGTGAGGGTGGGGGAAGGTACTTTCTGTGGCTCCTGCATGATTCTTCTGAAGCCCTGAGCATATGGTTATTTGCTCATGTGGATGATGTAATTTATGCCCCGTTCAAAAATAACAAAATTCTAAGGCTTCATGCATATTTAGAACAATTAAAAACAATTGAAAGTTTATCATGCCATTTGCAGCCGTCCAAACAACACTTTCTAGCCATTACAAAACATAATAAAAACAATCTCCCATCTCATCTTTGCTTTTAATGCTTTTTCTGAAAAGCTAACTTCAGAAATAATCTTGGTTCCTATAATATACTATTAAGGGGCAATTCAGATCAGAGAACAGGAACAGTAAACTCGGAGCTGAGAACTGGAATTAGAAGGGAGCATTTATCACAAAGAACAAAATGTGCTCTTACACATTAGTGTCAGAGGGAAAGATAAAAACTTTAACCAGAAAAGAAGCAGAGTGAGAAAACTGAAGCCACATTCTGGAGGCTGAGAGAATAGACACGGATAAATGTAGAGATGAAAAACACCGTCAGTAAAGAGATCTTTTAAAGATTTACTTTCTTAAATTGGAGGATCATTGTTTTACAATGTTATATTGGTTTCTGCTGTACAACAAGGCTAATCAGCCATTAGTATTTATTTCTGTTCAACAAATCTAAGTTGTTTTCAACTCTTTACAACCCCATTGACTATAGTGCGCATATATATATATCTTACATATATATATACGTATATATATCTTACATATATATATGTATATATATATATATTATGAGTCTAGCATATTATATAGCACAAAGAAAACCACTGGTAAATGTCACCAATTATTACTGTAATTATCACCATAGCCCTGTTCAGATCATCTCCCTATCTCTACTGTGCCCTCTACTATAATTTCCCATGAGGAAAGTCATTCCTTTTGATATAAAAGACTCACTGTCTATGACTGTGGCTTTCTAGCTTGACAGGTTATCAACTTGCTATTCACTGTGGTGTACGGTAAGTGCAGAAATACCCAAATTCATTGGTTATGCAGAGGTATTTACATTAATGAAATGAGAGAAAAGATGCTACAACATATGTAAGTTCCATTGGATTGATTAAGAGTATATTTGTTCTCTTCTGCTCTGGGTTGGCTCATAATGTTGTGAAACTGGCAGTTGAGCTCTCTTCATGAGTCCTCTTTGGGGCATCAGAAGACATGCTCTCAAGTTTAGAGTCTTAGAAATATAACTCATGATGGTGTGAGAACAAGAGTTCTCTGGTCTTCCCATCTTTAATCTCTCTGAGGCCATGGCACTTTGTGAGAAGTGAAAGAATTTTGGCACACACTGGGGAAGAGTGAAGAAGGTTACAGGAAAGGGTAGTCTTAATGCAAGTGACACTAGGAGGAAAGAGATACTTTCCATGTGTAGGTGTGAGAGCCTAAGTGTGGACAGTTGGGGAATTCTGATCCTCATTCTCCACTGAAAAGCTTTCCAACTTGAAAGGACACTTATATGGGGCTGGTTATCGGAGAAGGCGATGGCGCCCCACTCCAGTACTCTTGCCTGGAAAATCCCATGGATGGAGGAGCCTGGTAGGCTGCAGATCATGGGGTCGCTAAGAGTCGGACACAACTGAGCGACTTCACCTTCACTTTTCCCTTTCATGCACTGGAGAAGGAAATGGCAACCCACTCCAGTATTTTTGCCTGGAGAATCCCAGGGACGGGGGAGCCTGGTGGGCTGCCGTCTATGGGGTCGCACAGAGTCAGACATGACTGAAGCGATTTAGCAGCAGCAGCAGCAGCAGGAGGTACTATACTTCTTTTATTAGAATTTAATTAAATAATTTCTCATATTTCCTTCATGCAGTTATTATACATTGCATGTAAGGAAGAGAAATTTCTGTGTGGATAAAAATGTGTCTATAACCCCAAAGTCACAGTGTTAAGTGGGAGTATAAAATGGAGACTCTTCTTATTTTGTCCCTGTTAAGCTAAGAAGCCAGGAAATCACTTTCTACAATAAAAAGAAACATGGATTTGGACTTCACCTTCTAGTGAGTCCTTGGCCATGGTAATGAGTAACAATATTTTTTCCTCTTAATATATTTCTTAGTAAGCTAAAACATAATACACATTTACCAGAATAAAAGACCCTCTGGTGTATATACTGTAGCTCAGTAGTAAATAATATGAGTCCAAAAGTAAAAAAAAATGAGTTAGAGGATAGATCATGGAATGCTGGAGTCCAGCTCCAGCAGGTCCAGGGGTTCCCTCAGGATGGACGGCGTCGGCGATACGAATGAGAAGACACAGCAAGTCTCGGTGTTTCCAAGTGTCTTCCAAGTGTCTTCCAACTTTATTATTTTTAAGACAGTTTTTATATTTTTTGTGGTACATAGAAACAAATGTAGAGTCATACCATTTCAGCTTAGTGGGCATACCAATTTAGCTTAATGGGCATATGAATTCAGCTTAATGGGCCTATCAATTCAGCTTAATAGGCCAGCAGTTTGACCCTCATCAAAACCGTTTGCATGTTTTTAGTTACCAAAAGCCTCATTTTGTTTACATCATCTTCTGGCCTGGGGGCCTGCTAACATCTTGTGACTCTCCATTGATAAGGGTTGATCAGTCAGAACACTTTTGTATCAGGCACAGCAGGAAAGAATTCATCAATAGAAAGTTTCAAGGTAAAACCTGTTTTCGGTAATTTACTCTATGCCTTGAGCTTAACAGAAAAGAATGTGGTCCCATAAAGTCATAGAAGAGCAAGCTGAAGGTCAGCTCTAAGTAAGAATCATCAGTTAAATCAACAGTTGTCTTATTATTTGTATTAAAGCTAAACTTCTACTTATATAAATCTCTAACTATTATGCTTTCATTATATAGGCTAAATACGTTAAGAGTAAAAAACATAGTGAGTAAATATAGACTAAGTAACAGTTTCATAAAGCAATATTTCTTATATTTCTTAACAAGCCTTTTTTCCTGCTAAGGGTTTTGTGCCCATAGGGGCTTTCTGTGTGGAGGCTCTCAATGTTATTTTATTATTAAGGAACAGTTATGCACATTAGCTCCAAAAGCACAGGTACATTTATTAAACAAACCAATATGTTAGCAAAAGGAATTTAGATCAGCATACTCTATATCCCAGATAATTTTATTTAGGGTGCTACCATTCAGGGGCCTTGTTGATTTGAGGTTTCAGAATGATCTATTTTAGAAGGGAATCAGGAAAGGCCTTTTGCCTAAGTCACAGAAAATAGGAAGAGGTTTATTATAGTAAACATCAGAAAGACAGATATCTTTAAGGTGAGAGCTGAGGCAGCCTTCCGAGAATCCCTGAGGCCTGAGAAGCCGTACTCAGTCATTCCTCTTTCTCATGACTCTGTCATGGGTGGGATCTCGTGGGCTGGCTCCCGGCAATGGAAAATAATTTTAATTCATTGAATGACTTCTTCAATTAGAATGTACCAGAAAAAATATGTGGGTTGTTTCATATCTTAAAATTATTGGAACATAATAATGGAAGAAACATCTTGTTTTATGTTGGAAGTTGCTAATACGTTCATAAGTCCCCAGCAGAATTTTATCAATTTTCATAAATAAGTACTTATGAAACTATGAATCACTTTCAGACCCTCTTTAAGGATGCACAACAAAGATAACAAGCATTCATTTTTCAACTTGCAACTTACGCAAGAGATAAGAACTTGGTGCTGATTATCCAGCTGTTTGCAATTCTAAAGATGAATCTCCTCAGTTACTTCCGTTTAAGTAAAAAAGAAAACGGAAATATTTAGTAACTTTTATCAATCATATTTTTCAAGCATGAAGACGTATGGAAAATATTTTTTGGTAAAAATTTCACATTTCTAAAATATTATTCCAAAGTTATGCAAAATAATATTTATCCAATTTTATGAAAAGTAAATGTGATAACTATTCAGGACTCTCCTACAACCCAAATTAATTTGCTGATGGAATAAACAATGGCCCAAATCTAGTATTTTGTAGAAAATTTTAACTCATGTCACACTTTTGGACCAAAAGCAATTTTACATACCCTCCTTTGGAAGACACTTGTTCTAGAAGCTTGGACCCTCCTCATCACTATAGACTGTCTGCTGTTTTACTATTAGAATTGCCTTACACTGATTTCCTATCCTTGAATATTTTTCAAAAATTATGGCGTCTGGTTGAGTGCCAGACATCTGTTAGTGGAGAAACTCTCAAGAATTAATTGCTTACATTCTTTTCTTCTAAGCGGTCCATGAGCTGTGAATAGACAATGTCAGAAACGACCCCTTTCTGCGCATATTCGTAAGTATGTAGACCGTGGCCTCCTACCTTCTCAGGACAGTGCCTGTTTACTGAATGGTGAGTATCTCCCTTCCTACCTCCCCCAAGTGGTGTGAGTCCTGTTGCATTGTCATTTTATAAATTAATGTCATCCAGCTGCAGAAAGGTTCTTAACGTCACTGAGAAATTATTGTCTGTGTTTCTAAGGTATGTCTTTCTTCCATATTCCATGACTATTTTAAACCTAAACTACGTTTTTAATGCTTTCTACTGATTTTTAACACACTCTTCCAGCTGTTGTATCTCCCCCTCAATTTTGTCATAAAAAAACAGAGTCCAACAGGAATGAATCCCTTTACATCTACCCTACTACTTTCTTATTACTAGTTTTAGAAACAAAGATGTTTCTCCTTTTTTCCCCAAAGGGATGCTTATCCCTCATGTACTCATCTCCTCCTCCCTACTCATGGACCTTTCTCATTTGTAAATTAATTATTAACTGAACAATCCTTTCCAGTGCATATTGTGTGCAAGACATCAAACTAGCAGTTATGAATACAGAGGTGAAAACCATCTGGATGGACAAGGGACAAGCTAACAACTGACTATAAAAAACTTTGGTAGTTTCTAAGCTGAGGAGGATAGATCAGGTATAGTGGAGGCTCAGGCTGCAGAAAGGTTCTGGGCAAGATGGAAAAGGTTTAAGAAGCAGAAGCCAGTATAGAAGTTGAGACTTAAAAAGTCGGTAAGAATTTGCCTGTTGGACAGGCAAGAATATGCTATATTTGTCTTTCTCTAGAAGCCCTCCTGTAAATTAAAGTATTAGCTTTTAAAAATAAAATATTTTCCAACTTAATCTGAGCCCACAGCAGTGATGAGTCAACAGAGAAGCACATGGAGTGATGTCAGCTCTGCTGGGTGAGCCCTGAGGCTCCTCCTAAGATTTCTTGTGAGAACCATACCGATACTAGTATGAACCTTCTGCTTCTAAACTATCTATTATACTCAAAATATTATTATTTTAATAGCACTATTATAAATAATAATAAATTATAATTTATAATAATTATTTAAAATTTAATATCATAATATAAATGTTCTAAATAAACAAAATAATGTATTAAAATAAACAATAAATTATTGATAAGAGATAAATTAAAATAATAAATATAGTATAATAAATAATAATAATATTCTTACTTTGGCCATGCCACAGGGCATGTGGGATCTTCATTCCCTAACCAGGCATCTAACCCATGTCCCCTGCACCAGAAGTGCAGTCTTCCAATGGACTGCCAGGGAAGTCCATTGCCAGGCAAACTGCCAGGCAAAATATTGTTACTTTTAAAGTTTATTTTTTAAATTCCTTGAAAACTTTTTACTTTGTAGTCCTTTCGTTCTCGGGCTAGGTTCATATAGGCCTCTGTTATGTACAGATGCTTAGAGCTCAAGTCCTAGACCAGACTGTCCGTTCTCTCTGGACCATGGTTCAATCCACTTTTAGTTGCCCAAACCAAAGGAATCAACTTCAACTTCATTCAGCAATATAAAACTATCTTTGACATGATAATCTGATATATTAATTTTTTCTCTTTTTATTGAAGTATAGTTGCTTTACAACACTGTGTTAGTTACAGGTGCACAGCATGTGGTTCAGCTATTTTTTCTCATTATATTAAATTATAGGCTATTACACGATATTAAATATAATTCCCTGTGCCATAGAGTAAATCCTTGTTGCTTATCTATTTTATGTACAGTGGTTTTTTAGTCCCCTACTCCTAATTTGTCCCTCCCCTGAAATATTTTTGTTCTGTCTATTACATTATAATTCTTTCCCTGGTCTATTAAAATATTTAAGGTCCTTTCATGAATTCCTTTATCTCAGAAGTATTTCCAAAAGCTCTTCTGAGGCCACTGTTCTTACACTGTGTGTAAGCAGGGTCTCCCAGAGAGAAACACAGGAAGAAGAAAGCCTTGAAAACAGCTGGAGAGAAGAGGAAATGATTTCTCCCAGAAATGGAGAGGTCTAAAGTGAGTAGGGCTCATCTATTGATCTGTGGCAGATGGGAAATGGAAGATGGAAAAATGATTTGAGAGGGTTGTGTGGTGCACCCAGGAGAGCTGGACCGTGGTCCTGAGCAGGTCTTTTGAGCCATTTCAGACTGAGGTGACCCAAGTAGGTCACAGAAGTAGCTAATAGTCACCTGGCTGAAAGGTACCTCAACACTAGTTATAAGATGGCTGTGATTTATTTTGAAATACTTCCTAGCAGACTGTACAATACATATAAGTGTGCTAAGATTCTGACACTTACAGAAATCTGTGAGGCTGGTGTGGTGGGCAGAATTCTAGGGTGGTCCCTAGACCCTGCCAGTTCCCTAAGTAAACATTCTTCCCATTATTCACATATTAGTCTAGATACTGCTGTGAAGGGAGTCTACAGGTGTAACTAACATTCCAGATCAGTTGATTTTACAATAAAGAAATTATATGGGAGGGCCTATAAAAATTGTGCTAGGAGGTTATAAATTAGTTCTCTTTGCCTCAAAACATTAGCATCAAAGACCTAATGATAGACTACTAAGAGTTTTTGGAGATTGTACCAGCATAAATATCAGATTAATTAGAGTACCTATTTATTTACTCACTGGTTCAATAAATTTCTTTAATATCTAGAATCAAATAAAATTAAACACAAAATACCATGAATTCATAAGAAATAAGCAATTCTATTTTTACTTTTAGCACTGCTATGGAATGAAGTTGCTTCTTTATCATTCACTGAATATATGCTTTAAAAGAGGGTAAAATGTCTCAGTAAAATCTATTAAGTTACATTTTATACAATTGTGATTTACCTAAATAGCTGCTTCCATGACTCGTGATGGTCACAAAACATCAGCTTCTTGAGTTTCTGCACATTTTACAAGCAGAAACTGCCCTTTTGTCCCAGATTGTCTTTTCAAAGATGCGTGTAGCGTGAACAACCTTGAAAAATACTGTGTTCCCTCCACTCAGAGCAAAGGGCAGATTTTCCTTCTGTTCAGTATAATAAAGATAATGTCCTCTTCCTGAACAAAAGCCAGGCTTGCTTGTGCCTGTTATAAAAATATTCAGGTTGTCAACGTGCTGCATCCCTGCCTCATGTGTGGCATCCATGTGGACCCGCTGGCATCACACCCACATAACTTGGGGAACTAGGAGAACCTACACAAATATGCCATGTTCATGCTGTTTCCGTGGTATGAATAGTAAGTACTTCATCTCCAATTCAGGAGTCTCGTGTCTTCTGCTGGCGTCAGTGAAACCGGCTGAACACCTGGTTAGCTGCAATTAGCATAAAATCATATCCCTCAACGTTCTTGATACTAATTTGCTTATAAACATAACTGGATCCTAGCACACTCTAGGCATTTTCTAGTTTATAAAATAGGTTTTTGGTAAAAAAATAACCAATGTATCTTTCCTCATTGATTTGTATAAAATAGGTAATGAGATAACTTTTCTTCATGAATTTTAGATGTATGATCTATTTAAAGAAATAAAAATGGACACTTTCATAACCTTCAAACCCCGAAAAAGACCTTATCTTCTTAAGTCATTGGGGGAATTTGGCTTCAATCATTTCTAACTTTATCAACAAAAAGAATAATAGCAAAGGAATGTTCTTTGCTCATTTATTTGTAATTGCCAAAATTTGGGGGTGGAAAAAGAAATACCTTTTCAGAATGTACCTGTTTTGGTTAATTATAGAAATAAAATATTCTTATTAATTCTCCTTTCTAAATGTTCTATCAAATTCCTTGCAAGAATACTATTAATTTTCTTCATTGTTTACTGCAAGAAAGTTATTTCAGAACATTAATGAAAGAGAAACCTATAATAACAACTTTAAATAAAATGACTATAAGCACTTTATTCTATTAAACGTTCCCTCAGCTATAGACTAATTTAGTAAATATAAACTTTTATTTTACATATAAATTAAAAAGAAAACCTTATTTCAGAAATAGATTGTGTAAAGCTGATGGCTCTGCAGACATAATCACTTTGGACCTGTTTAATATCAAGCCTGTACTGGGTGGTCAGCTGACCGTGTGTGTACCTGCAGCCAGTCTTTCTCTGGAACCAATTAACACCATTAAAAAGATGGAGAAAGTTTTAACTGCCTGCTCTTTAACATCCTAGAGTGTTATATAGCTGGCCAGTCCTTTTGTTTTGATTTGCTTTGATTTCATCTTCTGGATGGTTTGTTACTGAGTCCTCTAGCATCTCTAAAGCATAATGGTTTGGGGGAAGTTTTTCAGATCAAGAAAACACAAAAACATGTACAACTTTTCAACTAAGTAAAAAAAAAAAATCTTCATAGTTCAGTGTAGGTTGCATGATATACTCAACATCTGTATAGTCAAAAAGGGTTCATTTTTTGCTTGTTTGTTTGATTTTAAGGAGACAGAATTCTGCAAGAAAGAAAGTAGGGAGACAGAGAACAGAGACAGAGAGGGGCAAAGAGAGAGAGAGAGAGAGACGGGAGGAGGGGAGGAAGATCCTGGATTGTGAAGAACTGCTCAAATATTGAATAAAATAACAAAATGACTTTAAATTCTCTAGATACCATGAATAGCCCATTCTTCCACAACCTGCAGAGGATAGAGATCATAAGCCATAAATCTTCAAGGAAATGGGTGCTCTTTTGGACCAAAAGTTTGAAAAAGGAGTTTTGCCAGCTCTAAAGACTTTAAATCCTTCTGTCTCTTTTTTCAACTGGAGGAGGTGATGAGTTAAACGAACCATCAGCACACAAAGACATATCACTGTATCTTCTGCAGCTCTGAGGCATCTGACCCTTCATCTCTTGCGTTGTTCCACCCATCTTTTACTCCTACAGCTAGGAGGAGAAGGGAGATTTTGTAGCTAAGCTATCAACATATTTGTTTTGTAGGACCTCCAATCCATGATATCTCAATCAATCATTTTGGAGGTGGTGCTAATGAAGTCAAGTTTACAAATTTAGACTCCACCTGAGCCAGTTATTCAGCAGCAGATAACCTCACTGTTATCAAAAACTTTGAAAAATGTGCAAACGTACATTTACTCATATATTAATTTAACTATATTTGTGGCTCCTGACAATACATCCTATGTCACGGCAGGCCATAATGGTACAATAGTGATCAAGGTAACCATAGGGTTTATAGTGAGGGAGATAAAAATAAATGAACATACAAATGAATAATGAGCAACTGGGTTAGAAATAGTTTACTCAACAAACAGAGTGACATGATAGAGAGGGTAATGAAGAGGGATACTTGGACCCACACTGGATAGAATAATTTGACACATTTTTTTGGGGGGGGTGTCTACATTTAAATTGAAGCTTAAAGAATGATTCAGCTATGAGCAGAGCAGGATAAAGTTTGTAGGAAGGAGTATTCCAGACAGGTGGAAAATACTTTGCTGTGTCAGAGAAAATAAAAGGAAGACGAGGTGACTTTCACAGGCTGATCATAAAAGGTACTGAGCTGAAATGAGGCTGGGGAGGGAGGCATGAGCCAAATTATGGTAGCCCTAGTAGGGTGACAAGAGTTTTGGATTTTAAGTTTGGTAAGAAGATGGTGATTGGCTATCAAGCAGAAGACAGGTAAAATCCACTTTGCCCTTTAGGTAGATCACTGGAGATGCTAAAAGGATGAGGACGAAGGGTAGAAATCAGAAGTCAGACAGAGGATTGTGGTGGATATATTTATACTGACCTCCATAGATGCAGTCTCTGCCTTTCCTCCAACCCTCCTGATCCTTCCCTTCCTCACTCCCTTGACGTCTCCTGCTCCAAAGCAGAACAGGAAATGACCTCTTTTTTATTTTTTTAGTTTATGCAACTTAAAAAAATCTAATTGGCTTTTTTTTAACTTTTTTAATATAAATTTATTTATTTTAGTTGGGGGCTAATTACTTTACAATATTGTAATAGTTTTTGCCATACACTGACATGAATCAGCCATGGGTTTACCTAATTGGCTTTTAAGAATGGAGGGCAATTTTCAGAGATAATGAAGAGAACAAAATAGTATCTGTTTGAAAACAATCATTATCATATCAGTTAGAAAATTACAGTACAAACAATGAAAAACACACAGGAATAATGTTCAAAAGCCATTTCCCTCTTCCGCAAGTGCAGCATGACCTCAGAATGGATACACAGTGTTAGAAGAGCTTTACAGGTTGTTCCATGCCCTTCTCTACACTGTCAAACAAATAACAGCAATTGTTCCTCAGTGTTCCAGGGCACACAGAAAACAGCACACATTTTCAATACCTGCATGCTCCTCATTCAAGCTTTCACTATTTCACTTTTCTATTTGCACTGGTTAGCTGTTTTTTTAAGATTTTTTTTTGATGAGGAGCATTTTTAGTCTTCATTGAATCTGTTACAATACTGCTTGTGCTTTATGTTGTGGGGTATTTTTTTTTTTTGGCCACAATGCATGTGGGATCTTAGCTCCCAGACAAGGGATCAAATCCACACTTCCTGCTTAATCTTAACTAATCTTAAGGTGTAATCTTAACTACTGGACCACCAGGCAAGTCCCTGATTAGTTGTTTTGTATTTATGTCTTAGATCATATTTTAATTTTATTTTTAAATGTTTTCCAAAAAACCTGCAAAAGAGCCACCATAATGCAAATATTGTTTGCAACTACTATCTAAGTATCAAAAGAAAAAAATCAGGAAACTTTACTTGATACAAATATTTTGAGCAAAAAACAAACTGGAACAGAGACACTTCAAACCCAGAAGTGGTATGAGGCTCAGAGGCGTGTGTTCCAGGGGGGTGTATACAGAGGGGACCAGGAAGCTGCTTAACTTCTACAATGATTGGTGGTTACTACAGTGGGAGTTTCTAGACAGCAAGGGATTCATTAGAAGTGATTATCTTACACGATTTTAGGAGGACAACTTAAGTTTCATTTATGATCATTAGAAGAATTTATATGAAATAGCCTAGGTTAAATTTTACTTGCATTCCTGAACTAAGCTAGATTAAGTTTGGCTTACATGGCTTAACTGGTTTTGTCTGGTTGGGGAATTTTCATGTCTGATCTCTGTGTTGTTGTATTTTAATGTAAGAAATATGGACAGCAAATATGGCAGGTCTTCTTTGATTTGAGTATTTATAAATTCAAGCTTATTAACATGACCTTAATTGTTTGCTCTAATAGACATTTTGCTAGAATATGGAATTCAAACTTTGTTTTCCAAATGTTTGTTTCCTATAGTATCTTATATCTTTGGAAATATCCACTAGGTTACATAAAATAATCCCAACAAATGTGTTTAAGGAATGGAAATTAAATATCCATTTAAGATGAATGGTGATATACAGATGCAGCTAGATTATATCCTTTGACAAAACAATAGATCATAAAATTATAAAATAATATAACTATTAAGATTATTTTGGTAAATATTTTCTGAAGTCATTTTCCAGAAGCAC
The DNA here is from genome assembly GCF_054371585.1 of Giraffa tippelskirchi. Classification (NCBI taxonomy): domain Eukaryota; kingdom Metazoa; phylum Chordata; class Mammalia; order Artiodactyla; family Giraffidae; genus Giraffa; species Giraffa tippelskirchi. The sequence continues at coordinate 35,205,556 of NC_137282.1, forward strand.
AGCATAGGAGTGAGAACCAGGCCTGCAGGCAGGTGGTTCAGGCCCTGAATTCCAGTTGTCACATCTATGAATCATATACTACTAATAGATGAGTGGAAATATTCAAATCAAAATATTGTTTAAGTACTGAAAGAAACCATGTAACAATAAAAACCAGCACCATTTTGTTTTCATTTTCTTCACCCTCTATTTCCATATTTCTAGGTTTTTAATTACTTTTTTATTCTGCTAAAAATACAAACAACATGAAATTTGGCATCTTTAAGTGTACAATTAAGCAGAGTTCAGTACATTCACAACATGATGAAACAGGTCTCTGGGACTTTTTCATCCTCCAGATGTGAAATACTGCTCTCATTAAACAAGAAGTGCCTTCCACACACACTCCCAGGTAACCACCACCCTACTTTCAGTGTCTTTGAATTTGACAGCTTAAGCTATCTCATATAAGTGGAAAATTTTTGTGACTGATCTATTTTACTTAGCATAATATGTTCAAAACTCACCCACGTTGTAGCAAGTTACAGGGCTTCCTCCCTTCTTAAGACAGAATGATAATACATTGTATGTGTATCCTCGATTTGTTCATCCATCAAAGGATGTTTGAGTAGCTTCCACCTATTGGCTATTGGGAACAGTGCTATTATGAACACCGATGTGCAACTACCTCTTTGAGATCCTGTTTTTAATTCTTCTGGATACACACACACACACACACACACACACACACACACAGAAGTAAGGACTTCCCTGGTGGCTCAGAGTGTAAGGAATATGCCTGCAATGCAAGAGACCTGGGTTTGATCTCTGAGTTGGGAAGATACCTGGAGAAGGGAATGGCTACCCACTCCAGTATTATTGCCTGGAGAATTCCATTGACAGAGGAGCTTGTGGGCAATAGTCCACGGGGTCACAAAGAGCTGGACATGACTGAAGTAATTTAGTGTGAATGCAACAATGCTGAATTGTATGATTTGTTGTTGTTCAGTCACTCAGTCATGTCCGACTCTTTGCTACCTCATGGACTGCAGCACACCAGACTTCCTTGTGCATCACCATCTTCTGGAGCTTGTTCAAACCCATGTCCATTGAGTCAGTGATGTCATCCAACCATCTCATCCTCTGCCATCTCCTTCTCTTCCGGCTCTCAATCTTTTCCAGCATTAGAATCTTTTCTAATGAGTCGGCTCTTCATATCAGGTGGCCAAATTATTGGAGTTTCAGCTTCAGTATCAGTCCTTCCAATGAATATTCAGTGTTGATTTCCTTTAGGATTGACTGGTTTCATTACTTGCAGTCCAAGGGACCCTCAAGACTCTTCTCCAACACCACAGTTCAAAAGCATCAATTCCTCAGTGCTTAGCCTTCTTAATGGTTCAACTGTCATACCCATACATGACTAGTGGAAAAACCATAGCTTTGACTAGATGGACCTTGGTTGGCAAAGTGATGTCTGTTTTTTAATTCGCTGTCTAGGATTGTCATTGCTTTTCTTCCAAGAAGCAAGTATCTTTTAATTTCATGACTGCAATCACCATCCACAGTGACTTTGGAGCTCAAGAAAATGAGGTCTGTCACTGTTTCCATTCTTTCCCATATATTTTCCATGAAGTGATGGGACCTGATGCCGTGATCTTAGTTTTCTGAATGTTGAGTTTTAGGCCAACATTTTCACTCTCCTCTTTCAACCATCATCAAGAGGCTCTTTAATTCTTCCTCACTTTCTGACATTAGGGACATATCATCTGAGGTTATTGATATTTCTCCCCACAATCTTGATTCCAGTTTATGCTTCATCCAGCCCAGCATTTTGTATGATGTATTCTGCATATAAGTTAAATAAGCAAGGTGACAATATACAGCCTTGACATGCACCTTTCTGAATTTTGAACCAGTCTATTGTTCCATGTCTGGTTTTAACTGTTGTTTCTTGACCTGTGTACAGGTTTCTCAGGAAGTAGATAAGGTGGTCTGGTATTCTCATCTCTTTAAGTATTTTCCACAGTTTGTTTTGAACCACACAGTCAAAGGCTTTAGCATAGACAATGAAGCAGATGTTTTTTATGGAATTCCCTTGCTTTCTCTATGACCCACTGGATGTTGGCAGTTTGATCTCTGGTTCCTCTGCCTTTTCTAAATCCAGCTTGAATATCTGTAAGTTCTTGGTTCACATACTGTTGGAGCCTACCTTGAAGGATTTTGAGCAATACCTTGCTAGCATGTGAAATGAGCGCAATTGTGTGGTAGTTTGAACCTTCTTTGGTATTGTCTTTCTTTGGGATTGGAATGAAACTGACCTTTTCCAGTCCTGTGGCCACTGGGGAGTTTTCCAAGTTTGCTGGCATACTGAGTGCAGCACTTTAATAGCATCATCTTTCAGGATTTGAGATAGCTCAGCTGGAATTCCATCGCTTTCACTATAATGTTTCCTAAGGCCCACATGACTTCATATTCCAGTATGTCTGGCTCTAGCTGAGTGACCACCTCATTGTGGTATTTGAGTCATTAAGACTTTTTTTTTGTAGAGTTCTGTGTTTTCTTGCACCTCTTCTTAATATCTTCTGTTTCTGTTAGGTCCAAACTGCTTCTGTCCTTTATTGAGCCCATCTTTGCACAAAATGTTCTCTTGGTATCTCTAATTTTCTTGAAGAGATCTCTAGTCTTTCCCATTCTATTGTTTTCCTCTATTTTTTTTCCTTTGCAGTGTTCACTTAAGGCTTTCTTATCTCTCCTTGCAATTCTTTGAAACTCTGCACTCAGATGGGTATATCTTTCCTTTTCTCTTTGCCTTATACTAATGAAAGGGTATTTAAGCAAGAAAGAAATTCTCTACCAGTCTTTAGGGTCACTATATTAACAAGCCTCCAGTTAATTTATATAACTACCACATGGAAGCATAGGCATAGATTTTTAAACTTTTACAGACAGTTAAATTCCTAAAATTTGTACCAAGTTTATATAAAATTTATGGCTATAGCTCTCTTCTCAAGACCATCAATGCTCCCAATATCATGTCTTATGTTATTATGTACAAATCAAGCAAGGTAGAATATTAAGTAGCAACCTGATTAGGAACTGAAAGCCAACCAACCCTTATATATTGTTTAGAAATAAGAACTGGAAGTTTTTCTTCAGCTTGTGGGTTACAAATACAGTTTCAAAATTTTTACATCCATCACTTTGTCTGAAATAATTAACAAAGTCATCGCCTCAACAATAATGTGCCAATGGTATGACCACATGGGGGTAATTTACTATCTTACATTATTTTATCATAAATAAGATATTTGCTTATGATTGTAGATACTGTTGAATTTACAAATCCCTTAGCAACAGTCCAGTCAATTGTTTTTACAAAGCTTTGGAAACAAAATCTTAACCAATAGTGAATTTACATTAATTATAAATATATTGTGTCCTTCCCCTTCTAAGATCACTTTCATCTGCCCAAAATTCAGCTCCAGAAAATTTTTATGTTTAATTTTTAGTCATATTTTGGCAAAACAGTGACACTCACATGGTTGCCAAATTGGGCCAGATGGAAAAGTTGATCTGATGGCACTGCCGTTCAATGTCTTCATTTCCAAGTATTTTGCTCTCCTTTCCTATGTCCCAACCTATTCATTCTCAGCACACACAGTCACATCAAAATGGGTGTCCCTCTGCACGAAGGACCCTTGAACTGTAAGAATAAAATCTCCATGTGTCAATGGAGCTTTGCTGCTGAACATCCTCATACAATTTACAGGAATTAGTTTTTTTTAAAAAATAGAAACCAAAAAAGCATGTAAATAATTCACACAACTTATATCTTCTGATAGAGAAACAAAAACACTAAAAACATATTTCAGTAAAATCTTGCATGGATTGTTGTCATTTGATAGATACAATTCAAATATATATAAAGCTTGAACACTCAAATTTGTTTAATGAAAATAAACTGTGTGGGATTTATAATGAATCTTCACAATAATAAGCACTGAGGTAAAAGAAAAACACTTCAGCTGAGTATTACCATCAAATCACATAAACATATCTGTAGAATTTTGCCAAAATTCCTTGGAAAATGGATTGAATAATACTTTACTGTTTTTAGTAAAACAAACTCTAAAAAATATAATTTTCCAATAGTAAAAATTTCCCTTCCTCTGAAATCTTGGAAAGCTTTTAAAAAGTGATTATTCACAGGCACGGTTTAAAGACACATTTTAAAAAATCCATTTTTACTAGATAATCCCCAAAGATTGTATGGACTTTAAAGATTTTCTGAGGACTTGCTTTGAAAATGTGTGCCATTTCAGTAGGCAAATTTAAAAGTTAACACAAATTTGGAATCTTATGTTAGTTGTATAAAATTTGTTTTTATTTTTTCTAGTTAAGAGAAATGCTTTCAGTTTTTACTTTTTTTCCGTTTTCATTATTTGTAACATTGCCAAACTGGTGATTGTCAGAATCCATTCCCCTCTAGTTATCAAAGCTTTAATATTTTATTTATAACTGTCACCACTTCAGGTTCCTCCTAGTAGGTGAGCAAAGTATTTAAGATAAGACAAATCCTTTCGCAGAAACAGTCTTCTCCAATCTGAGGATCTTTCTTCTATCTAGCACAGAAAAAATAAAGATATCTCTGACTCTAATTCCTAGCAAAATAGAGTATATTACAGGATTGTTCAAAACAATGCTTGTTTTCTGTCATTCTTTCAACACAAAGTCCTGCCTTCGACGGGTAGCAAACTACACCTAGCCCATCAGTGAGATTTTAATAACTTATTCATAGGCTAAGGTAACTGTTCATTTGCAAAGTTTTCTTTGTTTGTATCTTTATTGTCTATTCATTTTATGTTACTGTGGCAGGAGATGACAAGAATGCATAGAAGAGCTATACAAAAAAGATCTTAATGACCCAGATAACCACAATGGTGTGATCACTCACCTAGAGCCAGACATCCTGGTGTGTGAAGTCAAGTGGGTATTAGGAAGCATTACTGCAAATAAGTTAGTGGAGGTGATGGAATTCTAGTTGAGCTATTTCAAATCCTAAAAGATGATGCTGTGAAAGTGCTGCACTCAATACACCAGAAAATTTGGAAAACTCAGCAGTGGCCACAAGACTGGAAAAGGTCAGTTTTCATTCCAGTCCCAAAGAAAGGCAATGCCAAAGAATGTTCAAACTACTCAACAATTGCACTCATTTCACATGCTATCTCAAAATCCTTCAAGCTAGCCTTCAACAATATGTGAACTGAGAACTTACAGATGTTCAAGTTGTATTTTAAAAAAGGCAGAGGAACAAAAGATAAAACTGCCAATATCCTGTGGATCATAGAAAACGCTAGAGAATTCCAGAAAAGCATCTACTCTGCTTCATTGTCTACATTAAAGCCTTTGACTGTGTGGATCACAACAAACAGTGGAAAGTTCTTAAAGAGATGGGAATACCAGACCACCTCACCTGCCTCCAAAGAAATCTGTATGCAGGTCAAGAAGCAACACTTGGAACTGGACATGGAACAATGGACTGGTTCAAAATTCGGAAAGGAGTACTTCAAGGCTGTATATTGTCACCCTGCTTATTTAACTTATATGCAGAGTAAAGCATGTGAAATCCCATGCTGGATGAAGCACAAGCTGGAACCGATTGCTGGGAAAAAATATCAATAACCTCAGATATGCAGACAACACCAACCTTATTTCAGAAAGCAAAGAGGAATTAAAGAGCCTCTTGATGAAGGTGAAAGAGGACAGTGAAAAAGCTGGCTTAAAACTCAACATTCAAAAAACTAAGATCATGGTATCTGGTCCCATCCCTTCATGGCAAATAGAAGGGGAAACGATGGAAACAGTGACAGACTTTATTTTCTTGGGCTTCAAAATCACTGTGGATCATGACTGCAGCCATGAAATTAAAAGATGCTTGCTCCATGGAAGAAAAGCAATGAAAACCTAGACCGTGTATTAAAAAGCAGAGACATTACTTTGCCTACAAAAGTCCGTAGAGTCAAAGCTATGGTTTTTCCAGCGGTCATGTATGGATGTGAGAGTCTCAATAAAAAAAAAAAAAAAAAATGGCTGAGCGCCGAAGAATTGATGCCTTTGAAGTGTGGTGCTGGAGAAGACTCTTGAGATTCCCTTGGACTGTAAGGAGATGAAATTAGTAAATCCTAAAGTAAATCAACCCAGAACATTCACTGGAAGGACTGATGCTGAAACTCCAATATTATGATGTGAAGAGCTGACTCATTGGTTAAGACTCTGATGCTGGGAAAGATTGAAGCAAAAGAAGACAGAGACAACAGAGGTTGGGATGGTTGGATATGGCATTACCAACTCAATGGACATGAGTTTGAGCAAACTCTAGGATATCACGAAGGGCAGGGAGGCCTGGCATGCTGCAGTCTGTGGATTGCAAAGAGTCAGACACGACTGAGCAACTGAACAACAATGTCATTGCAAGTTCAGTTAAAATAACATATGTAATCGTACACATAGGAGTGATGAGTATGGAACAATATGTCAGATTGGAAGATGAATTTGGCTTTAACAGGAGAGATTGTTAACATGTTCTCAATAGTGGGACACAGGAAGTAGTGTAGCACTAGACATTTTAGTATTAACACATGAGGATAGTTTATCGTGGACAAAATTTTTGTGAGAGGCTCTAAGTTCAATTTAGAAAGCAGTGAATAAGACCACAGAGGAAACATTTTAAATAACTAAAATTATCAAAGCATATTTATGAGCTACACATTGTTCAGTACCTGAATATAAAATTCATATATACTGTGCTTTGTATTGAAATTGTAATCACTATAGACTGAAAACACTGTAAGCTTACCATCTGTTACACAATCCTGCATGGGAATTTATTCCTTCTAATCTTTCTTCATGATGCTAATTTCTACCTACCATGTCTTAGACTTCAACTCAAATATTCAAATCCAAGGCTGAGCTCACATTTTACTTCTTTCAGCCTCAACAACTACTCCATTCCGCATTACTTTTTCTCCCTCTGTTACCCAATTAAACTTATCTCTGCTATACCACCGGAGAAGGCAATGGCACCCTGCTCCAGTATTCTTGCCTGGAGAATCCCAGGGACGAGGGAGCCTGGGGGGCTGCCGTCTATGGAGTCGCACAGAGTCGGACATGACTGAAGTGACTTGGCAGCAGCAGCAGCTGCTATACCACTGTTAGACTTTGGTGGTAGGTTAACTTGCATACTTCTTGTTTAGCTAAATTGTTTCCATTTCATTGTTGTAAAGCCTGTTTAGTATGCTTCTTACTGTCACAGAATACGAGTTGTTATTGTAGCTAGCACAAGCTTCAGTTCAGTTCAGTTGCTCAGTCGTGTCCGACTCTTTGCAACCCCATGGACTACAGCATGCCAGACTTCCCTGTCCATCACCAACTCCCAGAGCTTACTCAAAACTCATGTCCATTGAGTTGGTGATGTCATCCAACCATCTCATCCTCTGTTGTCTCCTTCTCCTCCCACCTTCAATTTTTCCCAGCATCAGGGTCTTTTCAAATGAGTCAGTTCTGCACATAAGGTGGCTAAAGTATTAGTTTCAGCTTCAGCATCAGTCCTTCCAATGATTACTCAGGACTGATTTCCTTTAGGATGGACTGGCTGAATCTCCATGCAGTCCAAGGGACTCTCAAGAGTCTTCTCCAACACCACAGTTCAAAAGCATCAATTCTTCGGCGCTCAGTCTTTATGGTTCAACTCTCACATCCATACATGACTACTGGAGAAACCATAGCTTTGACAAGACGGACTTCTGTTACAAAGTAATGTCTCTGCTTTTTAACATGCTGCTTAGGTTGGTCACAGCTTTTCTTCCGAGGAGCAAGTGTCTTTTAATTTCATGGCTGCAGTCACCATCTGCAGTGATTTTAGAGCCTAAAAAGATAAAGTCTCTCACTGTTTCTACTATTTCCCCATCTATTTGCAATGAAGTGATGGGACTGGATGCCATAATCTTAGTTTTCTGAAGGCTGAGTTTTAAGCCAACTTTTTCACTCTCCTCTTTCACCTTCATTAAGAGGATCTTTAGTTCCTTTTCCCTTTCTTCCATAAGGGTGGTGTCATCTGCATATCTGAGGTTATTTATCTTTCTCCTTGCAATCTTGATTCCAGCTTGTGCTTCATCCAGCCTGGCATTTCCCATGCTTTACTCTGCATATAACTTAAATAAGCAGGGTGACAATACACAGCCTTCATGTACTCCTTTCCCAATTTGGAACCAGTTTGTCATTCCACGTCCAGTTCTAACTGTTGCTTCTTAATCTGCATACTGATTTCTCAGGAGGTAGGTCAGGTGGTCTGGTATTTACATCTCTTTAAGAACTTGCCACTGTTTGTTATGATCCACACAGTCAAAGGCTTTGGCAGAGTCAATAAAGCAGAAGTAGATGTTTTTCTGGAACTCTGGTGCTTTTTCCATGATCCAATGGATGTTGGAAATTTGATCTCTGGTTCCTCTGCCTTTTCTAAATCCAGGTTAGACATCTGGAAGTTCACAGTTCACATAATATTGAAGTCTGGCTTGGAGAATATTGAGCATTACTTTGCTAGCATGTCAGATGAGTGCAATTGTTGAGTAGTTTGAACATTTTTTGGCATTGCCTTTCTTTGGGATTGGAATCAAAACTGACCTTTTCCAGTCCTGTGGCCTCTGCTGAGTTTTCCAAATTTGCTGGTGTATTGAGTGCAGCACTTTCATAGCATCATCTTTTAGGATTTGAAATAGCTCAACTGGAATTCCATCACCTCCACCAGCTTTGTTCGTAGTGATGCTTCCTAAGGCCCACTTGACTTTGCATTCCAGGATGTCTGGCTCTAGGTGAGTGATCATACCATCGTGGTTATCTGGGTCATGAAATCTTTTTTGTATAGCTCTTCTGTGTATTTTTGCCACCTTTTCTTAATATCTTCTGCTTCTGTTAGGTCCATACCATTTCTGTCCTTTATTGTGCCCATCTTTGCATGAAATGTTCCCTTGGTATCTATAATTTATAATTTTCTTGGTATCTATTATCTAGTCTTTCCCATTCTATTGTTTTTCTCTATTTCTTTGCATTGATCACTGAGGAAGGCTTTCTTATCTCTCCTTGCTATTCTTTGGAACTCTGCATTCAATTGGGAATATCTTTCCTTTTTCCTTTCCATTTGGTTTCTCTTCTTTTCACAGCTATTTGTAAGGTCTCCTCAGACAACTACTTTACCTTTTTGCATTTCTTTTTCTTGGGGATGGTCTTGATCATTGACTCCTGTATAATGTCATGAACCTCCATCCATAGTTCACCAGGCACTCCGTCTATCAGATCTAGTCCCTTGGATCTATTTGTCATTTCCACTGTATAATTGTAAGGGATCTGATTTAGGTCATATATGAATGGTCTAGTGGTTTTCCCTACTTTCTCCAATTTAAGTGTGAATTTTGCAATAAGGAGTTCATGATCTGAGCCACAGTCAGCTCCAGGTCTTGTTTTTGCTGACTGTATAGAGCTTCTCCATCTTTGGCTGCAAAGAATATAATCAATCTGATTTTGGTACTGGCCATCTGGTGATATTCATGTATAGAGTCTTCTCTTGTGTTGTTGGAAGAGGGTGTTTGCTAGGACCAGTGCATTCTCTTGGCAAATGCTGTTAGCCTTTTATCTGCTTCGTTTTATACTCCAAGGCTGAATTTGCCTGTTACCCCAGGTATCTTTTGAGTTCCTACTTTTGTATTCCAGTCCCCTATAATGAAAATGATATCTATTTTGGGTGGTAGTTCTAGAAGGTCTTGTAGGTCTTCTGAGGACCATTCAAATTCAGCTTCTTCAGCATTCCTGGTTGGGGCATAGACTTGGATTACTGTAATATTGAATGGTTTGCCTTGGAAACGAACAGAGATCATTCTGTCATTTTTGAGACTGAATCCAAGTACTGCATTTTGGACTCTTTTGTTGATAATTATGGCTACTCCATTTCTTCTAAAGGATTTCTGTCAACAGTAGTAGATATAATGGTCATCTGAGTTAAATTTACCCATTCCAGTCCATTTGAGCTCACTGATTCCTAAAATTTCGATGTTCACTCTTACCCTCTCCTGTTAAACCACTTCCAATTTGCCTTGATTCATGGACCTAACATTCCAGATTCCTATGCAATATTGTTCTCTACAGCATCAGACTTTACTTCCATCACTGGTCGCATCCACAGCTGGGTGGTGTGGTTGCTTTGGCTCTGTCTCTTCATTCTTTCCAGAGTTATTTCTCCACTGGTCCCAGTAGCATACCGAGCAAAAGCACAAGCTTGACCCTCACTGTATGAAGACATTTAGAAATATACCATGATTTCTATTCCTTAAATTGATGGGGGAAATTTTTTCTTTGGAAAAGAACAATTCTATGTTGAAGAAAACATCCTAATCACGTTTTTTTAAATTGTGAAACCTCAGCACTCTCTGTGTTCTTCCTCCCCAAGACACGCAGAGGAAAATGAAAAATGAAAATGTTACGCATTAGTAATTATAGGTTAAACCTAATCAGCTCAAGGAAGAAAGGCTCAAGTTTAAGGACAGCAAGCAGAGGATCACATAGAAAAGAGCCTATGAAAACAAGCTCAGCCTAGAGACAGTGGACGCATGTTCCTACCTGGGTACCATATATAGCTGATAAGTTACTTCTTACTCTTGGTTTTTGAAACTAGCATACTTCTCACTATATGCATAGCTGCATATACCCAATCCTACAGCTATGTTTTCTTCATAGAGTTTGGGGCACTTGATAATCAGTACCACCTATGAACCCGCCAGTCTATAGCCATGACACTGAAATGACAGAAAATTAGTCATAAAAACTTTGCTTCCTTAAGAAAACTATAATACTTCTATTTGTCAGAAAAGACAGACAGTGGGGGCAAAAAATCACAAGGCACAGAAACATTCAAATAGTGAGTTTATTTCCTGTAAATCTTAGCTAATATTTTGATGTTACAGAGACACGTGTCCAATAAAAGCATGTTTGATCATTTTATCCACTCAACGAGTATTTCATAGCCACATATTTTGTGCCAGGCTTATAAAGTTTGTCTGTAAAAATTTTTATGTTTTGGCTATTTTCAGAAAGATATTCAAAGTGACTTTTTCCACCCATTACACTTCATCACAATCTTACGATATCCATACAATGAAGTTAGCCTACTGCTGGCTCCATTTCTTTCTAAGGGCTTTGTTCTCCAGGAGTGTAGTATATATCAAATATTCTAGTTAGCAAGTTAAAAGAATCTTGTTCACAAATCAACTAATATTTGCTAAGGGCCATAATTTTTTTATTTTTTTATCAATTATTATTGTACACTAAAAAATGACAAAAGAATAAAAGATGTTGTCCTGCTCCTACTACAACTTCTTGCCAGGAGATACACAAACATGCAGAGAAGAAATTTCTGCCCTTGGGGACATGACATTCTCAGGCAACAAGACATCTGTGGAAAACAACTAAAGAGCAACCAGAGATGCTATTGAGCAATACTTCTGGGATTTTAGTGTGGTTAGAATCACCTTGGGATCCTGTTAAAATGTGTATTCAGGCTGAGCAGATCTGGGGTGGAACCTGGGCTTCCACATTTTTAACAAATGCCCAAGTGATGGTGGATCTTGCCAGCTCCCACACCCCCACTCCATACTAGGATTTGCCACTAGCTAAAGGAGCTAGTCACTTCATCTCCTGAAATTTCATATATTATATTTGGAAGAGTTTAATACATAAAACAAACAGATCGTTAATGTTCCTTGTTGCCTTAACACTTCAATCCTCTGTGGCTTTTTTTTTTCTTTCAACACATTTTCTCATGCAAAGATTTATGACTGGAGTCTTCAATATCAGAAGAGGCAGATGAGATAGTCTGCCATCTTGCTTCTAAATTAATGGCTCCTCTGCTTCCCTAATTTATCCCATCTTTTAATGAATTATTAGATGATTTCTTGAACTTCTTCTTCAAATAGTTCAGGTATTCTACACAGATTGTCTTTGAGTTTGCTAATTTTATATTCTCATTTTTTTCTACTCCATCACATTTTCTACAATGAGAATATAAAACTTTGAATGTCTTTATCTGGCACGTAGACCTCTAATGTATTTTTAAATGAGAACTGGCATTCTATAAGGTGCCTAAAAGACAATATTGTGCAGTTTTGAACTCAAAGACAAACGTTTTTAATATTTTACTAGGAATACTATCACATAATCTGGTGCCGAGAATTCTTGGCCAGTGAGGTAGAAATATGTCATTTAAGAAGCTCACAGATTTTCCCTTCAATGTCCTCTCCTTTGGTGCTGCCTCTTGGTCCTTCCTGACTGCCACCAGCAAGCATCTGTGGGCTATCATGTACTGAGAATACACTGAGCAACAAGCAAAGCACTGTCATCTAAGTTTGCACACTATTTAAGAGTTGCACGTGTCTTAACAAAGTTCCATTATAATTGTGAAATTGCCTTTCCCATCTGTTTATATAAATAAAACAGCTAGGGCTGGAAAGTTTTGATTGCCTAATAAAAAGATAAGAGCTTTTTTAAAAAAGAGTTGATCCTCCTAAAATATTTGATGGCCTGTCCTTTAAGACCTTTAATTTTTTTTGTTTTTCTGTAAAAGACTATATAGAGATAGAAAGAGTGTTTATCATCTCCAAGAGCCATATTTCCACTGGCATCAGAAATTGAGTGTGCCTTAAATTCTCTACCAGGAATGATGGTATACTTATAGTTGAAGCACTCTTTAAAACAGAAATACTATCAATATAAATAACTCTGAATAAATGGTGCTGGTTGCTGGCTCGCTGAGAAAAACCGATTGACTATTAGGTAAAATGTCTCACTGGTAGAATTAACTCTTCTCCTGAAACTGACCTTCAACATTATAAAATCGGATATCTAAGTATCAGTACTCACAGCAGATTTGCTTCTAAGCAGAGATCTGTTTCCAGAGCTTACTGGAGCTCAAGAATATAATTGTCCAAAAAGAATGAAATACTTACTCAAAACATAACTATAACTAGTACACTGTTTCTTTCAAGGAAACCATTTGAAAAACATCGTGGTTGGAAAGTTACTCAGTGAGCAGAGCATCACAGCAAGGGGGATTAAGAAATTATTAAATAGTTACTGTGTTCTGCTATTAAATCTTGATGGATCTATCATCACAGTATTAGAGAAGGACCAACGGAGGTAACAAAAACCCCTGAGTGTTGAACAGACATACTCTAATTTGTGGTCACACAAGTAGTGGGAAAGACCGACTAACCAGGAGATGGTGTAAACAAGAGTGGAAGGTTATTAATTTTCCTAGACTAGAGACAGACAAAAGAAGAAATCTGGTTTCTAGAGTCTGTGGGGTCAGCTAGCTAAAACTGGAACCACAACCACAATACAATACCCATGTTCCTTCTTCCTCTCTCTTTCAATCTTCCAGCAAAGCCTCTTACTGGCTGAACCCTCCCACAAGATAGCTTTTAAAATGTTTTTCATTCTATTTTTTCTTTACTTTTTTGGAAGGTATTCAGCTCTACTTCTATACTTTTGGTGGTTTCTCTACAAATTTTACCATGCATACTTATCTAACTTGAAAATCAATATCCCTGCCCTTTTCCAAACTACATAATCATATTCACCACTCCTGGCTTTATTGCTATTATTTTTATTTAAGACCTTTTAAACCTCATACAACATTGCCACTGTTGTTTATACAGGAGTAATAATAATCATATGTAACACATGCTGAATGCCTTTCAGATATCTTTCCAAATATTTTACCCTTTTCATATCCTCCTGATAATAACCCATAAGGGAATAGTATTATTATCACCAATTTACAAAGAATAAGAAAAGGGCAGACTGAGATTAATTAATTTTCACATGATCACACCAACTAAATGACAGAATTAGCTTTTTTTTTTTTTTATAAATTTATTTATTTTAGTTGGGGGCTAATTACTTTACAATATTGTAATAGTTTTTGCCATACATTGACATGAATCAGCCATGGGTTTACATGTGTTCCCCTTCCTGGACCCCCCACCCACCTCCCTCCCCATCCCATCCTTCTGGATCATCCCATTGCCCCGGCCCTGAGCCCTTGTCACATGCATCGAACATGGAATGGTGTTCTGTTTCACATATGATAATATACATGTTTCAATGCTATTCTCCCAGAACGTCCCACCTTCTCCCTCAGAGTCCATAAAATTGTTCCATGCACCACTGCATCAAAAAGAATAAAATACTTAGGAATATATCTACCTAAAGAAACAAAAGACTTATATATAGAAAACTATAAAACACTGATGAAAGAAATCAAAGAGGACACAAACAGATGGAGAAATATACCATGTTCATGGATTGGAAGAATTAATATAGTGAAAATGAGTATACTACCCAAAGCAATCTATAGATTCAATGCAATCCCTATCAAGCTACCAATGGTATTTTTCACAGAACTAGAACAAATCATCTCACAATTTGTATGGAAATATAAGAAACCTCGAATAGCCAAAGCAATCTTGAGGAAGAAGAATGGAACTGGAGGAATCAACCTGCCTGACTTCAGGCTCTACTACAAAGCCACAGTCATCAAGACAGTATGGTACTGGCACAAAGATAGAAATATAGATCAATGGAACAAAATAGAAAGCCCAGAGATAAACCCACGCACATATGGACACCTTATCTTCGACAAAGGAGGCAAGAATATACAATGGAGAAAAGACAATCTCTTTAACAAGTGGTGCTGGGAAAACTGGTCAACCACTTGTAAAAGAATGAAACTAGAACACTTCCTAACACCGTACACAAAAATAAACTCAAAATGGATTAAAGAATTAGCTTTTTAATGCACACAGTTGGCTTCAGAGTCTAAGTTCTTAATATCACATGTTAGAACCTCAGCCTGTGAAGGCTGGCTCCAATTTCCCCATATATTCCTAAATTTCTTAGCTTTGTAATATTTAACGTCTCAGCCCATCTACCTGGAAACATTAGTTTTTCTGTCCACAATTTATTTAATATGGATTTATTGGTGGCATTCACAGCTTGTGATTATTTACAATTGTCTTTATTTTTCCTTCTTTCTTGAAAAAGACTATTCTTACTGACTACAGAATACTAGGTCAATGGTTATATTCATTTAGTGTATTAAAATGTTATTACATTTTGTCTAAACTTTCACTTTTTGTAAAGTCAGAAGACAGCCTAATTATTTCTCTGTTTCAATCATCAGACTTTCTTTTTGACTGATTTAAATGTCTGCCTTTGCTTCTGGTGCTTTTAATTTTACTATCATGCACTTTAGGTAGATTTCCTTTTATTTATTTGTTCTTTAGTTATTTGTTTTTATGTTATATTTATTTTTATAAATCAATGGGGTTCTTGAATTAATACTTGGTGTCTTTCAAATTCTGGGAGGTTCTCAGTCATTATACCTTTAGAAAATATTCCAGTCTTGAATGCTCTTACACTGTTGGTGGGAATGTAAATTGATACAGCCATTATGGAAGAAGGTATGGAGATTCCTTTAAAAAAACACTAGGAATAAAACCACCATATGACCCAGAAATCCCACTCCTAGGCATATACCTTGAAGAAACCAAAATTGAAAAAGACACATGTATCCCATTATTCATTGCAGCACAATTTACAATAGCTAGGACATGGAAGCAACCTAGATGTCAATCGACAGATGAATGGATAAAGAAGCTGTGGTACATATACACAATGGAATATCACTCAGCCATACAAAAGAATGAATTTGAATCAGTTCTGATGAGGTGGATGAATCTAGAGCCTATTATACAGACTGAAGTGAGTCAGAAAGAGAAAGATAAATATCGCATCTTAATATATATATATACGAATCTAGAAGAATGGTACCAAAGAACTCATTTACAGGGCAGCAATGGGAGAAGGAAATGGCAACCCACTCCAGTATTGCTGCCTACAGAATTCCGTGGACAGAGGAGCCTGGTGGGCTGTTGTCTATTGGGTCGCACAGAGTCAGACACGACTGAAGCGACTTAGCAGCAGCAGCAATGGAGAAACAGACATAGAGAATAGACTTATAGACATGGAGAGAGGGAAGAAGAGGGCAAGATGTATGAAAGAGTAATGTGGAAACTTACATTACCATGTGTAAAATTGATAGCCAACGGGAATTTGCTGTATGGCTCAGGAAACTCCAAAGGGGCTCTGTATCAACTTAGAGGGGTGGGATAGGGAGATACCCCCTCAAAAGGGAGGGGATAAATGTGTACCTACGGCTGATTCATGTTGAGGTTTGACAGAAAACAACAGAATTCTGTAAAGCAGTCATCCTTCAATAAAAAAATAAACTATAACAGAAAAAGGAAAGAAAATACCCCTGTCTCGTTCGCTCCTTCATTTCCACTGTGAAATATTAAGTCTTTTAACTTTTCTTTGTGTTTAATCTTTTCATTATACTTTCTATTCTTTTATTATTCTGGGCCAAATTCTAGATATTTTCTTCAGTTTTTAATTTTATTTAATCCAATTTAAAACTTCAAGTGTTACATAAACATTTTTTTTTTAATTTCCAGAAATTTTCTTACCCCCAATCTTCTTGTTCTTTATAATTATTTTAGAGTTATTTCTGCTTTTGTAAAATGCTTATAATTCCCTTGGATGATGTCTTTGCGGGCCCAGATTTTGCTGTTGTAATTTCCTTTGGTGTTGTTTAGAGTACTTTTTTATTTATATGTTTCTGTGATTTTACCTCACTGTGAGGTTCTCAATTTGCTTGAAACTTTATATGTGAAAGTACTTTGAGGCCTGAGATGTTTTTGTCCAGAAGAGATTGGCATTGCTTCTACAGGCATAGTCCAGACTTACTGAGCCAAATGTATAGCTTTAGTTTGTGTGTATATCACTCAGATGGGGTGAATGCAGGTTGCCATCCTCTGAGAAGACAGATTTATCACCGCGTGTTCTCAAGGGAACATTCTTTTTCCTCTCTAGGCCTCAGTTGAGTCTCATCTGTAAAGTGAGTATGACAATAATATTGCCAGTCTTATAAGACCGTGAAATTAAGTCCATTCCCATATATGCACATTACTCAAAACTACCTGGCGATGGTATGAAATTAAGTGATAGATATTAATTATTACACCCACTGAGGCACTGTGTTAACACATTCTCATGTTAACACATTCTCATGGCCACAGTTACTCCATTGAGGGAGGGGCACATGGCCTAAGCTGGGATGTCTGAGTCTTTCTCTGGGCTTTCTGGGTATAAGTCAATCCCTTTGTGCTGGGGTCCACATGAACCTGAGGTTAACAGGTGGTGGAACCAATGTTTCCTGTCATTCTCTAGAAGCTGCACTGCAGCAGGAAAGAATAAAGTCAATATAAGAGATGACAGAGAATTCTTCTTGGTTCTCGTAGCTCCTGATGTCCAGATGTAAGCCTACCCTCCCTTCAATCACAGGAGTGATTTACCCTGCAAAAAATTCCTTTTTCTAACCTCAACTATTTCAGATTACTCGGCTGTCACACTATTTAACGTTACATTTGACTGTCACACACAGCCACTGTATACGGTACTGAACTCTACAGAATGAAGAGAAGTGCTACAGAAGGGAAGAGCAGATTTATCTTTCAACTTTGACTCATCCAGGATAACATTCTTTTAATTACAGAGTTAACAGCAGATTTGCAAACAATGTGCTAAGATAGCACTTCCTGGTTGCATCACAGCTTTCCCAGTTATCTAAATTTTAAGATGTTTCAACCATTAATAAAGTTCAGAGATAAACCTCTGGAACAGAGTCACTAGGGCCTTGCATGGTTAGAATTCTTTTCTACTAGAAGCTTCATTTCAGTTCAGTTCAGTTCAGTTGCTCAGTCATGTCCGACTCTTTGCGACCCCATGAACCACAGCATGCCAGGCCTCCCTGTCCATCACCAACTCCCGGAGTTTACCCAAACTCATGTCCATCGAGTCAGTGATGCCATCCAGCCATCTCATCCTCTGTCGTCACCTTCTCCTCCCGCCCCCAATCCTTCGCAGCATCAGGGTCTTTTCCAATGAGTCAACTCTTCGCATGAGGTGGCCAAAGTATTGGAGTTTCAGCTTCAATATCAGTCCTTCCAATGAATACCCAGGACTGATCTCCTTTAGGATGGACTGGTTGGATCTCCTTGCAGTCCAAGGGACCCTCAAGAGTCTTCTCCAACACCACAGTTCAAAAGCATCAATTCTTCAGTGCTCAGTTTTCTTTATAGTCCAGCTCTCACATCCATACCTGACTACTGGAAAACCCATAGCCTTGACTAGATGGACCTTTGTTAGCAAAGTAATGTCTCTGATTTTTAATATGCTATCTAGGTTGGTCACATCTTTCTTTCCAAGGAGTAAGTGTCTTTTAATTTCATGGCTGCAATCACCATCTGCAGTGATTTTGGAGCCCCCAAAAATAAAGTCTGACACTGTTTCCACTGTTTCCCCATCTATTTCCCATGAAGTGATGGGACCAGATGCCATGATCTTAGTTTTCTGAACATTGAGCTTTAAGCCAACTTTTTCACTCTCCTCTCTCACTTTCATCAAGAGGCTTTTTAGCTCCTCTTCACTTTCTGCCATAAGGGTGGTGTCATCTGTATATCTCAGGTTATTGATATTTCTCCCAGCAATCTTGATTCCAGCTTGTGCTTCGTCCAGCCCAGCATTTCTCATGATGTACTCTGCATATAAGTTAAATAAGCAGGGTGACAATATACAGCCTTGACGTACTCCTTGTCCTATTTGGAACCAGTCTGTTGTTCCATGTCCAGTTCTAAGTGTTGCTTCCTGACCTGCATACAGGTTTCTCAAGAGGCAGGTCAGGTGGTCTGGTATTCCCATCTCTTTAGAATTTTCCATGGTTTAGTGTGATCCACACAGTCAAAGACTTTGACATAACTAGAAGCTTAGTATGTTTTAATGCAGACTAAGGATATCAGTGGGCATGTGACTTTGTGTTAGAGAACAGCAAGATGATATAGCCAACAGGTGACTATATTACATTATACTCGCCAGTATATGATAATATGTGAAACTATATAATTAAAATATATAAATATAATTCATAGGCCTGCACTATGCTGACTTATTTATAAACCAGAGTAGATGGTGAAATTCCCTCGAAAGGAAACAACTAGCATAATATCTGCCATTCAGGAAAGCATGTTGAACCAAAGACATTTCCTACAGACATCCTGGCATCTGTTTCTAAGTGACTAGTTCTCTAGAATCCTCATTAATGAATATGGAGCCCATATGTGACAAATGTTCAGTTTGGTGAGCTTGAAATGATCCTTTTCTCTTTTTCAGCTAGTATGTGCATTCATTTCAGTAGTGTATTTATCTTGGATGAGAAGGTTACTATGAAACAGATAAGAGTTTATTAAATCCTTGGAATAATCACAGTTTGCCCATGAGGTAATAATGTCATTAATCACCATTTTTAAACTTAAAAATTGAGTCAAATTTAAGCTATGCAAAAGGAAGCTACATAAAAACAGTGGTAATATTTTATCACTTTTTGCTCTGTGTTGTTGCTTAGTCATTAAGTTGTGTAGGACTCTTTGAGACTCTGTGGACTGTAGCCCTCCAGGCTCCTCTGTCCATGGCATTTTCCAGACAAGAATACTGGAGTGAGTTGCCATTTCCTCCTCCAAGGGATTTTCCCAACCCAGGGATCAAACCCTGGTCTTCTGCATTGATAGGCGGGTTCTTTATCACTGAGCCACCAGAGAAGCCCCATAGCTACCCATAATTATATTCCCTACTTTCTTATTCAAGTTTCTTTTGAAACCAAACAAATTCAGGTGGTTCAAAGAAATTCAGTGAGGAGTTCACAAATACACTCATGAAACCTGTGACTTGGGTGACACTGCTTTCATTCAGGCAAAAGAAAGGCATTGGGAGAGGAAGTTGTTCAGTTGCTCAATTGTGTCCGACTCTTTGCAACCCCATGGACTGCAGCACACCAGGCCTCCCTGTCCATCACCCACTCCCAGAGTTTACTCAAAATCACGTCCATTGAGTCAGTGATGCCATCCAATGATCTTGTACTCTGCCGTCCCCTTCTCCTCCTACCTTCAATCTTTGCCAGCACCAGGGTCTTTGATAATGAGTCAGCTTTTCGCATCAGGTGACCAAGTATTGGAGCTTCAGGATCAGTCTTTCCAATGAATATTCAGGACTGATTTCCTTCAGTATGGACTAGTTGGGTCTCCTTACAGTCCAAGGGACTCTCAAGAATCTTCTCCAACACCACAGTTTAAAAGCATCAATTCTTTGGTGCTCAGACCTCTTTATGGCACAAAACACACATCCATACATGGCTCCTGGAAAAGCCACAGTTTTGACTAGATGGACCTTTGTTCACAAAGTAATGTCTCTGTTTTTTAATATGCTGTCTAGGTTGATCATAGCTTTTCTTCCAAGGAGCAAGCATCTTTTATTTTCATGGCTGCAGTCATCATCTGCAGTGATTGTGGAGCCCAAGAAAATAAAATCTCTCACTATTTCCATTGTTTCTTCATCTATTTGCCATGAAGTTATGGGACCATTTGCCATGATCTTAGTTTTTTGAATGTTGTGTTTCAAGCCAACTTTTTCACTCTCCTCTTTCACATTCATCAAGAAGCTCTTTAGTCCCTCTTAACTTTCTGCCATAAGTGTGGTGTCATCTGCATATCTGAGGTTATTGATATTTCCCCCAGCAATATTGATTCCAGCCTAGCATTTTGCATGATGTACTCTGCATATAAGTTAAATAAGCAGGGTGACAATATACACCATTGATGTACTCCTTTCCCAGCTTGGAACCAGTCTGTTGTTCCATGTCCCATTCTAACTGTTGCTTCTGATCTGCATACAGGTTTCTCAGGAGGCAAATGGTCTAGTATTCCCATCACTTGAAGAATTTTCCACAGTTTGTTGTGGAAAATCCACACAAAAGCTTTAGCGTAGTCAATGAGGCAAAGATTGATGTTTTTTTTCTGGAATTCTCTATAGCTTTTCCTATGATCCAATGGATGTTGGCAACTTGATCTCTGGTTCTTCTGCCTTTTCTAAATCCAGCTTGAACATCTGGAATTTCTCGGTTCACATACTCTTGAAGCCTAGCTTGGAGAATTTTGAGCATTACTTTGTTAGAGTGTGAAACGAGGACAACTGTGTAGTAGTTTGAACATTCTTTGGCATCGCCATTCTTTGGGATTGGAATGAAAATTGAACTTTTCCATCACTTACCTAGAGCCACACACCCTGGAGTGTGAAGTCAAGTGGCCCTTAAGAAGCATCACTACGAACAAAGCTAGTGGAGGTGATGGAATCCCAGCTGAGCTATTTCAAATCCTAAAAGATGATGCTCTGAAAGTGCTGTACTCAATATGCCAACAAATTTGGAAAACTCACAGTGGCCACAGGACTGGAAAAGTAGTGGAAGTAGTAAGGGGTAATAAGTGAAAGTAGTGGGAGGCAGAGTTTGGGCTTTAAATTCTAACTCCATCACTTATTAGCTGAACTACTGAGTGATTACTTAAACTTGTAAACCTCATTTTTCACAACAATGTGATGTGTAATAATGCTTTCACATAAGATTATTACAGAATTAAATGAAAAAAAAATTACGTGCTTAACACAATGCCTAGTGTATAGCAAGTTTTCAATAAATGTTAGTATCATCCAGAAGAGACCAAAATAACCTGGGAAACAATGAATAAACAAGAAAACAGGAAAAGAGGAAGACTGAAATATGAGAAGTACCATTGGTTTCAGAAATTCCTCTGCAAGGTTATATTTTAACATATTTTAATGATACAAAAACATGAACAAAGTAAATATGTAATGGGAAATCTGCTGCCCACAACATACTGGCAATTGTCCTACTAATTTAAGACAATAACCTTAAAATCAGAGGCCTTTCATTCTATTTACAACATCTATATGCATTCTTCCTTTAGGGACATTCATCCAAATGTCCAGAGCAAAGTCCTTCCTTTGCCAACTAAAAAAATTCGGGAACAGACAAAGCTCATGGGACTGCATTCTCTGATGTTCTTTTCACAACTACAATAATATTCGTTGGTTTTTCTCTTCCTGTATTTCTTTCATTGTGGTGTTTTCTATCAGCCATTCCTCTGGGCAAACACATTGAGCTACAATGCTCTCTGAGGCTGATTATAAGAACAAGGTTCAATTTAAGCAATGCTTGTCTAGTTTTCTGGTGAATTCATTTTCTTTCCTCATTATACTTGGAAGAACTTCTCAGCCTTTCATGGTGCTATGACTGGGAGTCAGCTTTGGATATTATTTTCATAATGTCATTTCAGATGCCACAATATATTAAAACTGTGAATTGATGGAAGACGTTGTAGAGCTAATGTGATATGGTTCACCCTTTTAAGAAACATTTTAAATTATTCTTTCAAAAATAACCTCTGGCCCCACCTTTCCTCTAATTCTCTGCTTTGTAAAATGAGAGCCACAGAAATAATGAGTTGGTGGGGTGATTAAAATTGGAACAGCAAAGGCAAGCTACAGCTATCAGCATGTTTTATTAAACTTCCATACACTAGAGTGAGATAGGATTTTTAAACTGTAGCTGTGCTTGCCAAAACCTAATTAACAGGATTAAGCTTCAGAGTTTCTCTTTTCCCATTGGGCAAACTACAACGACACTAAGAAATATACCCTATATCTAATCTGAAACTAGTTTTATGTTACTATGTTTATGTCTAAACTTCAGAGTTAAGTTTAGAATACATCAACAGAGTTAAAGCAATGACATTCTCCTAAATGATTATTCCAGATTGATAACAAAATAATGAAATGGCAAATAATTTTTAGTTTGAAAGTAACAGAACTAAATACAGATTGTCTTTAGAATAATTTTAAACTTATTATGAGAAATATGTCTGAATTTAACCATTATAACTGAATTTATCATCTTCATAAAAATATTTACTAAGTTGATTCTGTGAAATGTTATTTATGCTAACAGCATATTTTTTAAACTAATAGAAAGATATAAAAACATTTCATAATGTAAATTCTTATTCTATTTATTATGCTAAAACTTTATATATATGGAATCATACAGTATGCACTCTTTCTTCTAGCTTCTTTCACTCAGAGTAATGAGTTTGAAATGTATCTATACTGTTGTGTACATAAATAACCGTTTGTTTTTATTGCAGAGAAGTATTCCGTGGTGTGGATATGCCATTCTCTATTTGTTTATCCATTCTCATGATATATTATAAATAGATATAATGAATGCTTGTGTTATCTGCAGTTTGGGATTTGACAATTACAGCTACTATGAATGTCTGTATACAAATCCTTGGACATGGGAGTTTTGGGTCTCCTGGGTAAATCCCTGAAGGTAGAATGGGTGGATCAGGGGTGTTCGCTGAACTTTCTAAGCAACTGTCAGTTGTCCACTGAGATTGTGCCTGTTTACATTTCCTCCAGGAGTACATGGGAATTTCAGTTGCTCTACATTCTGTAAGGTCATATATATAAACCGTTAAAGAACTCATCACCGACAGCTTTTCACAAGGAGAAATGTTAAAGGAAGTCCTCGAAGTAGAAGGAAATGATACCAACTATAAATAGGGATTTACACAAAGGAATAACGAGCACCAGGGGTGGTTAACCACATTATGATCAGATTATTTTGAAGTACTTCATCAGGAAGCATCCATATCTCAATCACCTGTAAGCCTGTTTCTAAGTTATTTATTTTTAGTTTTGATATTAACTTTGTGCTCCAGCCATTTTTATTAAATGCTAGTTACTCTATAGTAAAACAAATGGAGAGGCTTAGCTGATAATACATTCCTCTGGACAGGACTGTATTTATCTTCGCTACTGTGCTGAAACAACAGAGGCTGAGTGAGAACTGGTCCAAGTCCTGGCTGCACTGCAGCCCTCCTGGCACCGAGTTCGACTTGGACTTGACCCAGAACTTTGCGTATTCTCCTCGGCTCCTCCCCGTTTCAGGCCCTGAACTGTAATTCTTGTCTTGTAAGACAGGTGATAGCTCTGTTACGCTTTTCAGAGGCTTCCCACCTAACTTTTACATCTCTTGCCCCATAGAGCCCAGAATCTGGCAAACTATTTTCAGGGGAAAATTAACCACATGCTTGGGGCTGCCAAGTTCTCTGGTAACTGCGAGTTTTCCTCTGACCTCCAGCAGCACCCTCTGTGGGCTCAAAGCTTAAATTCTAAGCACCTTGTGCTTACCCAGAGCCATCCAACCAAGGAAAAAGGTGGTGCAGAAATTATTTCACTTCTGATTAAAAATGTCTGTGTGCTTTCTTGACCCTGACCATAGGCAATTACCAAGGCTTTCCCTGACAGATCCCAAATTTGGTGCACAGCCAGGACACTGGTCTCTGAAGGGAGCCGCAGTCAAGGACTTGGGTCCCTCTGCCTGGCCATGCACTTCACATATATAAATATCTAGCTCCATCGCCTTCATTCCTCAACCTCTTTATCCGAAGCCTTGGGTAGCTGTGTCAAGGTCTCTTTACGTGTGTGGGTGGGGGATGTTTCTCCTCAGTCTGACTCAGCACCCACTAAATTCCACTCCTGCCCTTTTTCTTCCCCTCCCCACAACTGCATGGGCCATCAGACTGTGGGAGCCTTCTGTTCAGGGCTCCTTCAACTGGGGGACACCCCCACATCTGTGCTGATCCCCCAACCTTCAGCTCAGTTCAGTGACTCAGTCATGTCCAACTCTTTGCAACCCCATGGACTGCAGCATGCCAGGCTTCCCTGTCCATCACCGTCTCCCAGAGCTTGCTCAAACTCACGTCTATCGAGTCGGTGATGCCATCTAACCATCTCATCCTCTGTCGTCTCCTTATCCTCCTGCCTTCAATCTTCCCCAGAATTGGGTTTTTTTTCCAATGAGTCAGTTCTTTGCATCAGGGGGCCAGAGTATTGGAGTTTCAGCTTCTGCATCAGTCCTTCCAATGAATATTCAGGACTGATTTCCTTTAGGATTGACTGGTTTGATCTCCTTCAACAGGTGCCCATTCTGTGGAGGAAATGAAATCAGGGCCGTGGGTCTTTCTTTGGGTTTAGTCTGTTGCTTAACCATCTCAGGAAGTGAAGAAAGGCTTAACCCTTTCATTTTTGGCTTGTGGCTGAATCAGCTTTCTCCCTCCCAGCTCAGCGGAGCTCCTGACCGCTTTGGCTTCAGCTCTTTCCTCATGTCTTGTCCCTCAACTGCTGTTCCTTGTATTTTATCTGGATTACAGCTATTTTTCCACAGAAGAACTATTCTATTACTATTTAATCTATCCTACCCAAAGAGTCATTTCTACCCACTGCTTTCTGATTTAACACCCTGACAGTAGCACATAACACGTCTGATTACATTTCATTAACTACACTTTTTTTTTTGCATTTCTTTTTCCATGGGGATGGTCTTGATTCCTGTCTCCTGTACAATGTCATGAACCTCTGTCCAGAGAAAAGAAATGCAAAAAAGCAAAATGGCTATCTGAGGAGGCCTTACAAATAGCTGAGAAAAGAAGGGAAGCAAAAAGCAAAGGAGAAAAAGAAAGATATTCCCATCTGAATGCAGAGTTCCAAAGAATAGCAAGGAGAGATAAGAAAGCCTTCCTCAGCGATCAATTCAAAGAAATAGAGGAAAACAACAGAATGGGAAAGACTAGAGATCTCTTCAAGAAAATTAGAGATACCAAGGGAACATTTCATGCAAAGATGGACTCAATAAAGGACAGAAATGGTAGGGACCTAACAGAAGCAGAAGATATTAAGAAGAGGTGGCAAGAATACATAGAAGAACTATACAAAAAAGATCTTCATGACCCAGACAATCACAATGGTGTGATCACTCCCCTAGAGCCAGACATCCTGGAATGTGAAGTCAAGTGGGCCTTAGGAAGCATCACTATGAACAAAGCTAGTGGAGGTGATGGAATTCCAGTTGAGCTATTTCAAATCCTCAAAGATGATGCTGTGAAACTGCTGCACTCAACATGCCAGCAAATTTGGAAAACTCGGCAGTGGCCACAGGACTGGAAAAGGTCAGTTTTTATTCCAATCCCAAAGAAAGGCAATGCCAAAGAATGCTCAAACTACCACACAATTGCACTCATCTCACATGCTACTAAAGTAATGCTTAAAATTCTCCAAGCCAGGCTTCAGCAATATGTGAACCGTGAACTTTCAGATGTTCAAGCTGGTTTTAGAAACGGCAGAGGAACCAGAGATCAAATTGCCAACATCCGCTGGATCATCGAAAAAAGCAGGAGAGTTCCAGAAAAACATCTATTTTTGTTTTATTGACGATGCCAAAGCCTTTGACTGTGTGGATCACAATAAACTGTGGAAAATTCTTCAAGAAATGGGAATACCAGACCATCTGACCTGTCTCTTGAGAAACCTGTATGCAGGTCAGGAAGCAACAGTTAGAACAGGACATGGAACAACAGACTGGTTCCAAATAGGAAAAGGAGTAAGTCAAGGCTGTATATTGTCACCCTGCTTATTTAACGTCTATGCAGAGTACATCATGGAAACTGCCAGGCTGAAAGAAGCACAAGCTGGCATCAAGATTGCTGGGAGAAATACTAATAACCTCAGATATGCAGATGACACCACCCTTATGGCAGAAAGTAAAGAAGAACTAAAGAGCCTCTTGATGAAAGTGAAAGAGGAGAGTGAAAAAGTTGGCTTAAAGCTCAACATTCAGAAAACTAAGATCATGGCATCTGGTCCCATCACTTCATGGGAAACAGATGCGGAAACAGTGGAAACAGTGTCAGACTTTATTTTTGGGGGCTTCAAAATCACTGCTGATGGTGATTGCAGCCATGAAATTAAAAGACGCTTATTCCTTGGAAGGAAGTTTATGACCAACGCAGATAGTATATTTAAAAGCAGAGACATTACTTTGCCAACAAAGGTCCATCTAGTCAAGGCTATGGTTTTTCCAGTGGTCATGTATGGATGGTGTTGGATGGTGTAGAAAGCTGACCACCGCAGAATTGATGCTTTTGAACTGTGGTGTTGGAGAAGACTCTCGAGAGTCCCTTGGACTGCAAGGAGATCCAACCAGTCCATCCTAAAGGAGATCAGTCCTGGGTGTTCATTGGAAGGACTGATGTTGAAGCTGAAACTCCAATACTTCGGCCACCTCATGCGAAGAGTTGACTCATTTGAAAAGACCCTGATGCTGGGAAGGATTGGGGGCAGGAGGAGAAGGGGAGGACAGAGGATGAGATGGTTGGATGGCATCACTGACTCAATGGACATGGGTTTGTGTAAACTCCGGGAGTTGGTGATGGACAGGGAGGCCTGGCGTGCTGCGATTCATGGGGTCGCAAAGAGTTGGACACAACTGATTGACTGTACTGAACTGAACTGAACTACACTTAGTTACATCATTAAAAGTAGCTTCTGGTGTGTCTGGGAAATGTGTAGTCCTGTAACTGAGAACACTGTTATCCTCGGTTCTGGTCGTAAGGATGAGGGGCAAGTGGTTATGAAGGCAACTACCCATCTCCACTGCGGACTTCCCTTTTCTGTCCTGGTGCCTTGTTGCCTTTTCTACCTGCTCCTCTTCATGCTCCCTTATGCACCCAACACTGGCTGACTTGACTGCATAAAATGTTGAGTATCTATTCGCAGCAGGTACCTGAAGTTGGTGGCATGGTCAGAAACCAGGCAGGTGATGAATTATCAAAACTGGTGGGAGTTGAAGTGGCTAAAAACAAACAAACAAAAAACCATCTTCACAGTAGGGGAAGGTATATACCTTGCAAATTAGCAGTACACTGGACTAATTTGTGCCTGAACTTTCAACAGTTAACGTATTCTCGAAAATGGTATAATTTTGACTGTTTAGTTTTTTTTCTATATATATGTAGACTGCTTTCAAGATAAAATTATGTGTGATAGTCATCCTAACTTCAGACAGTTAATTTTTGATCGCTGTAACTTCATATGTACTTATTTCTATGCCTTGGTTGTTGATGGAAAAGAAAATAACTAACGTTATACAAATAATTAATGCTTCCCAATGTTTACGACCAAAATGTACAGAATGACTTGTACACTTTACAACCGTATATTTAAATATGACATTGATTTCTGATAATATGTATATGTAATAGACTGGATGAATAAATTGATTAGTAAACTCATTTTGAAAAAAACCTTTTAAACTTTAACTAATACCTAAGTACATCATGAGAAATGCTGGGCTGGAAGAAACACAAGCTGGAATCAAGATTGCCGGGAGAAATATCAATAACCTCAGATATGCAGAAGACACCACCCTTATGGCAGAAAGTGAAGTAGAACTAAAGAGCCTCTTGATGAAAGTGAAAGAGGAGAGTGAAAAAGTTGGCTTAAAGCTCAACATTCAGAAAACGAAGATCATGGCATCTGGTCCCATCACTTCACGGGAAATAGATGGGGAAACAGTGGAAACAGTGTTAGACTTTATTTTTTTGGGCTCCAAAATCACTGCTGATGGTGATTGCAGCCATGAAATTAAAAGACGCTTATTCCTTGGAAGGAAGGTTATGGCCAACCTAGATAGCATATTTAAAAGCAGAGACATTACTTTGCCAACAAAGGTCTGTCTAGTCAAGGCTATGGTTTTTCCAGTGGTCATGTATGGATGTGAGAGTTGGACGGTGAAGAAAGCTGACCGCCGCAGAATTGATGCTTTTGAACTGTGGTGTTGGAGAAGACTCTTGAGAGTCCCTTGGACTGCAAGGAGATCCAATCAATCCATCCTAAAGGAGATCAATCCTGGGTGTTCGTTGGAAGGACTGATGTTTAAGCTGAAACTCCAATACTTTGGCCACCTCATGCGAAGAGTTGACTCATTGGAAAAGACCCTGATGCTGGGTAGGATTGGGGGCAGGAGGAGAAGGGGATGACAGAGGCTGAGATGGTTGGATGGCATCACCGACTCGATGGACATGGGTTTGGGTAGACTCCGGGAGTTGGTGATGGACAGAGAGGTCTGGTGTGCTGCAATTCATGGGATCGCAAAGAGTCGGACACGACTGAGCGACTGAACTGAACTGAACTGAATACTCTTAAAAGACGTACTACAAGTAACTTTCAAACCATGCATCTAGGAGTCTCTGTCACAAAGGCCGTTCCCTTAAAATATATAGTGTTTACTGATAGTTGTATATCACATGTAGGTCTTATGTAGGTTATATGTAGCTGTTACAGTATTTACTCTTCAATGAATGCTGGAGGTTCTCCTCTTACATGAGAACAAAAATGCACTATGCCAGCTTTGAGTCAAGGGGCGGAAAGTGCCCCATTCATTTTTCTAGGAATAATTTGACATAGCGGATTATTAACCAGATATTGAAGAAGACAAATGGCAATAAAGGGAATCCTAGAGTTTCATAGAGAAAATAACTTCAGGAAGGAACTCCCAGAGACTCTGGGACTGTAGGGAAGAGTCTGGAAACATGGAAATCTGCAGGAGCTTGATTCGGACCTTCACAGTGGACACTGCTGGGTTGGTGCTTGTGCCATAGAAGCTCACGAGGAGGCCATGGAGCTGGACTGGAGACCTAGGGAGTGGCTGAACCAGCCCACAGAGGCAGATGCTCCTTACTGAGCACACTGAGGTTCATTGTCCAAGTGTCAGGCGATCTGCCAATCAGCCACAGCCAGGGGAAAGGGCGCTGCTCGGGGACTTATAGGATGGAGGGAAACAGGAAAACAGACCAGCACCGTCTCTCTACCACCACCTTCTGGCACAGCTGGAACCATTTGGCAAAAGGGAAGTGTGGTCTGCAGGGTACCAAGCTTAGCACCCCAGAGAGGAGCAGAAATGCACTTGACATTTCTTGACATTTCCTCTCAAGCCCCAGAGAGGACTTGAAATGGAGAGACAATAGCTTAATAACTGGCACAAAGATCTTATATATGTTACTAAAGGAGATGCAGGACTATACATTGTTGAACTGATGGTCTGATATTCACTCTGTAAGATTTCATTTGGTGGAGGATACTATTAACATAGTTAAATGTGGACAAAATAAAACAAGTCTGAAGTCATGCCCCTAAATTCCAAATAGAAATCTATTCTCATTATGAGAAACTGAAATAAAAAAGAGAAAAGCCAAAGTAGGTTTCAACTATAAAAGTCATTTGTGAACAGATATATTCTTTCTTCCGAGACAGTCTTAATTTCAAAAATGAAGCAAGAGTTTATATTTTTTTCCCCTGTAAATATATGTGTGTTCACAGGTAAGGGCACATGCTCTGCGTTTGTGTGTGTGTGTGTGTCTGTGTGTATGTGTGAAGAATTTTTCATACATATCTAGAAATGTAACATAATCCTGACTGAGACTGAGAGGTTTTAGATTGAGGAAAAGTAGATCATCTTAAATGAGACTCTAGCTTAACTTTTCTCTGGCCTCTGGCACAGAACCTTAACAAGTGAACCACAACTTTTAGTAGAGAGAAGTGAGGGTGACATTTGGCTGATGCAGGAATATATTTTGGTTACATTCCACCTCATTCTGGGAGAAAAAAAATGAATGTTCAAGCAAATAATATAAATGACTTAAATATATAACTTCAGTTGTCATAGGCAACCTTTTTCTTCCAAGGGGAAGAAAGGATAAGGATAAGAAACATATGGGAAAAAAAAACCAAGATCTAAAAGTATGCACAAGAGAAATCTCAGAATAACAAGAACACATATGCTCTATGCAACTAATCAGCAAACTACCAGCCAAAAAGCTGTGTCCCTCCATGGATTCTCATTCACTTCTAAGAGCACTTTCTGTAGACCCATTTACCCTCCAGCTGGCAAGGAACAAGTAAAGTTAAAACTGTTAGGAACACATGATAACATGAATAATTTCAAGTAATTCCAGGGAGGCAACGGCAGTGCTAATCACTCCTCCTGAGTTTTACTTAAACACTCTCTACTGTCAGAGGAAAGAAAACTATTTTGTTGACTCAGTCATAAAATATATGTTAGCATTTATCATGGAAACTGTATATTATACTCACATAATTTTTTTGTGTTCCAACTGGTCACTGTCTGCAGAATTTAAGATAAAAACTATGTATTTATTGACTTTATAAATGCATTTTTTTAAACCTTCCCATTTCCCATTATTGGTTTCAATGATAAATATCCACTGATGCTCTCTATATATTGTTAATTTCCTTAAGTAATTGCCTGAACTCTGCAAGTTTTTGCTTTGCTTTGTTTGACTTTTTTATTCTTTGCCTTTGTTTTGATGTTAGAAATATAAATCCAAACTCAGAGATTTGTAACATTTGGAACTATTTTAATGATACTATAAATTCCAAAGTTCCTATTCTACTACTTAAAATGAAAATCAATAACAGACTTAAAGAGGGAGACTTTGGGTGGGTTAATGGGAAGTAAAGTAATAAAGCAAGCAATACACAAATGACAAAAGGACAGATAAAAATTCTCATCATTTATGAAAAACTGTAATAACTAAAACAGCAACAACAAAAACACAGAAAACAAAAATTAGTAGATTCTGGTGGTTATTACTGCACTGCATTTTCCTTAAGTTCTTTTTTTTACATTTCATTTTATTTTATTTTGTTACTCAGTAGATTAACAGTGTTACAACAGTTTCAGGTGACCAGTGAAGGGACTCAGTCATACATATACACATATCCATTCTCTCCTAAGCTCCCCTTCCACATTTTCCTTAAGTTCTTAGAGCTGAAAAAGCAAAGTTACTTTTCATTATTAAATTCTGACTTGTAAAATCACGTGTATGTTAGTCACTCAGTCACTCCTGACTCTTTGTGACCCCATGGACTGTAGCTCGCCAGGCTCCTCTGTCCTTGGAATTCTTTAGGCAAGAATATTGGAGTAGGTTGCCATTCCCTTCTCCAGGGGATCTTCTCAATCCAAGGATCAAACCCCGGTCTCCCACATTGTAGGCAGATTCTTTACCATCTGAGCCACCAGGGAAGCCCAGCTGTATGATAATCTATTCACTGAAATTTGAGACTCTTTGTTGCTTAGTACTGACCACTTTTTATAAGCATCCAAACAGAGAGAAAACACATAATTAAAAAATTACTGGATGCAGAACTTACGGATCCGGGGGGTCACTCTTGCTAATATCTTTCAGATATTGTATTTTTTTTGCTTGCCTACCTGTCAGTAATTATTAAGAAAAGTGTTTTAATATAATCTCTTAGGGATTTCCTGCTGTAGTTCCATCATTTTTGCTTCATATATTTCCAGGCTTATTTAGATGCATAATCTTTAACATTGCTACATCATCTTAGTTAATAGAATGTATTCTACTCCACAAGTTCTGCTGTTTTTTATTTATTTTACCTGGCTTTGAAATGAACTTCTGAAAGTTCATTTCTCTCTCTTGGAGATTCATGTCTAGATACTAGAACTTAAACTTTAATTCTCCATATCAACCTTTCTATTATATGTTCTATTTCTTTCTTTTTTCCTCTTTCCCTCTAGGAGTTTTCCTAACTGGTTGTCTGATATCTTAATTAATTCTTCTGCTTTTTATATTAAATAAACAGTCTGCTATTTATATTGCACTGTTTACTTACACTATTATTTTTAACTTCATATTTCTAATTTTCATTTGTTTTCTTCTGGATTCTTCTACTGTTCTTCCACATTATTAATGTCTTCCTCTATCTTTCTTGACATGTTTATTTGGAAAAATTTAATTTCTTGGTCTTTCTCTTATAATATTTCGAGTTTGGTTGGGATCTACAGTACAATGGGGCATTTTCCTTCTGAAAAAGTTGTGCTCCTCCATGTTTGAATAGTACTTTTGCCTGTGAGCTCATTTTTCCTATGGAAAGTATTGGTTACTCTGTTGAAATATGCATAAAGGTCAAACACCAATTCAAGTCATTATTTATGAGCTCAGGAAATGCACAGTAAAGGATCCTTAGGTTTTGAGTTCTAGGCACCAGATACCATGGTCAACTTCACAAAGCAACTGCTTAGGTTCTGATCTCTTTTGAAGGAGGGTCTGCATCAGGAAACACTCTTAGATAGTAAGTCACTTGTTCGGTGATGAAGCAGGAGGGCTGGTGGTAGGTGGGGTGAGAAAGTGATAACCTAATGTAAATTAGTTAGTTTCTATCTCATTTCTCATATGGGCTTCGCAGGTGGCTCAACAGTAAAGAGTCTGCCTGCCAAACAGGAGACGTGGGTTTGATCCCTGGGTTGGGAAGGTCCCCTTAAGAAGGAAATGGCAATTTACTCCAGTATTCTTGCCTGGAAAATTCCATGAACAGAGAAGCCTGCTGAACTACAGTCCATGAAGTCGCAAAGAGCTGGACACGACTTAGCGACTGAACACACACACAGTACCCCACTATGCAGGTGAACAAAAATTGATTTCATAGTGGACATTAGAGATATTTCTTCTAGTTGGCCATCACACATGTCACTGCTGAAACCATACTCTTCACATCAATTAGCTTGCATATTTTTAGTTGTATATCAAGCCTGTATTCCTCAATGTTACAGAACTAGATGCTGGTTGAATTTTTTAAAATTCATTTTCAATGAACTTTCACATATGTGTGTACCCTGTGTAACCATCACACTTGTAAAACACATAACATTTCCAGGTGGGTCAGTTTTTGAGGGAAAAAAATCAGTTTAAATTTTCTTTGTGCTTTTCCTCTGTATTTTCTCCAACATTAGTACTTTTCTGCTCAAATTGCACAATTTTGATACCCAAATTTTTAAATAATTATTACAGCTACCGTTCATATAGCAATTGCACTTTAAAGTTACCTCTTTCCTAGAGAAAAAAATAATTGTATAGTTTATCACAATGCTACCTTTCTTCTGGTGAGAACTTATGAATTTGTCTAAATTGCGGGCGGTAGGTAGGTTTCCTTCGAATCAATCCAATAGGACTGAGTTCTTATAGGTGGCAAAAAAAAGGGTAAAAATTCTGGAGATATCTTCCTAAAACATCCAAGAAAGTGATTCACTGGCAACTAAATTTCTGAATGTGAAAATATTAACATCTTTTATCCTTACTAACAAAACTTAAAAAATTCAGTTTTGCATGTCATTTAAAATTATTTGTGGATAATATTGTCACTTTTACAACCACTGAAACAATAAGTCAAAGAAAAACAGGCGAAAGAAAAGAGGTAGCAGAAAGGCCAAAGCTTAAAAGTACAGAACTATTTAATAAGTCATTGCCAAAATAGCAACGCAATTATCTCTACAAGGCAGTGTTAATTCACATCCTTTAAGTATTAAGTTCTGAAGAGCAGCATAAATGGTCACAAAAACAAAATTCTGTTCAACTGGATAGTTGAAGAGTAGCTGCATGTGAGTGAAAGTTGCTCAGTTGTGTCCGATTCTTTGTGACCCCACGCACTATACAGTCCATGGAATTCTCCAGGCCAGAATACTGGTGTGGGTAGCCGTTCTCTCCTCCAGGGGATCTCCCAACCCAGGGAACGAACTCTGGTCTCCCACATTGCAAGCAGATTCTTTACCAGCTGAGCCACCATAAATAAGCTAAAAGCCAAAAGCCCAAGGAAGTGACATTATGATCAAAGCACAAATACATATATGCTCATTTGTATAAAAATTCCAAAGAATACTTGGTCGTGCAAAAGCTCATCTAAATGACAATTCACAAAAACTGAAGCTCAAGTATACTCGATGAGTAAAGATTTCAAAAGGTAAAATGAGATGAGACTGTCTAGAAAATGGAAATAAGAGGTCTAAAGAAGTTCTCTGTCAAATTCAATCGAGATTCTTCGTCTTTGTGTTTATTCTATTTACATAAGAACAGAGACGGACAAATAGTGCATGAGTCCCTGTAAGTTGTACCCAGCACCTTTTCCCCAGATTGTTTTGTTTGCCACTGTGAGCAGGAAGCTGGCCTTGACTTTCTTCACTGTGTTAGAGCTGATGTCTATGGGAGTTAAAGGTTGAAGACAATGTCTCCACACATGAGACTGTAAATATAGAAACAATTGAGTTGCTGTTTGAAAGAAGTTTAGCTTCCCGAACCCAAAAAGAAAAGTCACTCTCTTTCTGAAACCTCAGCTGCTTTGGGGATGTGATGGGATAGGGTCACAGTGAACTGAATCCAGAGAAAGTCATTTTGGAAATTGGCTATCAGCTCCTTAATTTCCACACAAAAGCACTGTGTGTACTTTTTCATATGAAAAGCAGTCTTGGTGCTACAAGCTTCCAGTAAAGAGTCTACTTGTTTTATTTTTCAAGAAAGTACTAAGTATAAGTTTGGCAGTATATTTCAAATGTATCTACAAAGAGCAGAGCTTATAAGAAAAGTGTATTGGAATCCTCTGGAAATCCCAGGAAACACCAGTATTGTTTCTTTTATGTGTCTGTCAAGTTGTAAAGTTAAGTCTGGACTTTTTGCTATTGGCTTTAGTGCCATCAACGGTATAAAGAGGTATTGGGGGCTCTTTCTTTCAGAGCTGTGTTTAACACTCTCCAGAGGACAGCCTTCATGGGAAGTGCTCAATTAATCACCAGGGATGGGAAAGACTTTAGTGACAAGAGCTGATTGCAATCTTGTCAGAAACTAGCAAAGCAGCTGCAATGTCATTTCCCACAAAACTCCAACAGTCACTCTAACTCGGGCTTCGTGTTATCATCGTTTATCTGTATTTCATGTTGTTTTACTGTGAATATGCTGACATTACTGCACGGGGACTAGAGATCACCATTAGGTAGAAAGTCATAGGAAAATTGAGATATATTTAGAGGAATATTGGTGGAATGTTATTAATACAGCATTATTGCTGTACTCAGGTGATTTTTGGAATACATCTGGAATTCATGTGGCTAAATAGAAAGGCCAAGGAGAAAATATTGTTGACAGTTTGAATCTAATTTTGCCTAGATATTCTAGCTCTGATTACATAATATCTAGTTATTCATTGCCACAGTTAATTTTTAACCTAAATTTTGGAGACATGGAATAGATAAACCAATTATTTCTCTGTTAGCAAAAGCAAGCATTATATTTACACTTTGGATATTGGAGAAATCAATCCAAATCTACTTCTGTATCTCATGAAGAAACTATAGAGACTTATGCTCAGATATTATATTCAAAACAATCTTATTTGAAGTATGATAAACAAATGCCTCTATTATTTTACAAGGAGTATACATAATTCAGTGTTCATTAAATTGTTTCATCTTTTTAGTGGGATTTAAGTAAAAAGAAATAACATTAGACAGGAGAGGACAGTCCTTGTCCTTGGATTTAGGTCAGTGAAATGTGAAACTTGTTAAACTATTTTCAGAAATTGAAATAAACCAGTCCAGTGAAGCATGCTTTTTTGTCTCCAGGAAATTGGAGAAACACATACCTCAGACTAATGTGTAATGACAATGTTAACTGCAATTAGCCCCACAAACACACTATTGTCCATACAAAAAAAAATGTAGTAACTATTGATCTTAAACAGAGCATCTGTTTACTTTTATGTCCTCTTTTTTGAGGATGTCAATTAATGTAATATAAATGCTGGAAACACTAAAAGTAGAATGCCCTTGTACTTTGATATTCAAATACAATTATTGCCAAGTATAAGGACAATGCTGGAACATAATTAAAACACATACACAAAAGTTCCTTTTTTTAAGTTTCCATTTAATAATAGTGATTTTCAAAGAAGTTACCAGTAATAATGTTACTGGACCTTCCCTAGTGGCTCAGCAGTAAAGAATCGGCCTGCAGTGCAGGAGATGTGGGTTCAGTCCCTGGGTTGGGAAGATCCCCTGGAGAAGGAAATGATAACCCACTCCAGTATTCTTGCTTAGGAAATCCCATGGACAGAGGAGCCTGGCAGGCTATAGTCCATGGGGTCACAAAAGAGTCAGACATGACTTAGCAACTAAACGACAACAATAATGTTACTGCCCCATAGTACACTGGGTAGGAAGCAACTGCTTGAAAATTTCCGTTTTATATGTGACACATGTTTAAGTAGCCATGAAACAGGTTGACAGTTTAATCAACAGTGTGCTATTGGAGTAGACGTGATATGACAAGAAAATACCATACACAACAGCACAGAAAATAGAAGGGCACTTACTTAGAAGGAATTCTGACATGTGGCAGATGGTAGGCATTCGTATATGACCAACTGCCAGAATAAAAGAGAAGAAACTATGGTGACCTAGAGTGAAAAGAATTGCTTCTTTCTCTTGCTCTTGGTTAAGGAAATGGCTGTGCCAGTGCAAAAATTGCAAGCAATCAAGGAAGCTCTACGTGCAGCTGAAGATGTGTAAGACAGGGCATAGGTCTTGAATGGGGCAGGGATGAAAACAACTCAGGCCCTGGAAATGTGTCTTATTGTTACATTCTGTCCATTTCTATTGCTGCATACTTGGAATCTTCTATACTTATGGGATTTGATGTTTATTCTCTCTATTCAAGAAATTTTACCATACCTCTCAGAGTTGTATTCTTTTTGGCCTTTTAATATTTATGCTGGATTTTTTATGGTTTATTATACTATAATCTGTTTCTCTAAGTTTTCTCTGGTGACAATTCACCCTTTAATGCATCTGTTTCTCTAAGTTTTCTCTGGTGGCAATTCACCCTTTAACGCATCCCAGTATGGATCTTCATTGTCTTGTGTTTTATTCTTTCTTGATTTCTTTTTGTACTTTGACCACTATTAAGGGTATGACAGAGGATGAGATGGTTGGATGGCATCACCGACTCGATGGACATGAGTTTGAGCAACCTCTGGGAGTTGGTGATGGACAGCAAGGCCTGGCATGCTGCAGTCCATGGGGTTGCAAAGAGCTGGACACGACTGAGAGACTGAACTGAACTGAACTGAACTGCCTTCCTTCCAAGCTTCTCTCTGCTTCTCTATTTTACAATGTAGGTATCCTTGCATTTTTATTAAAGGACAACACTCAAATGTTTTCTAATATATTCTCCTAATTTTTAAGCCAAAAGATGATCATAGTATATAGGCATATAAATACTTATACATGTGTCAAAAATATGACTTGTCAAAGTGACCGAAGATTTGTATTATTTGCTAAAGTTTTCAAATAGTATCACATTAGATATATGTCTCCTAGCAAAACCCACTGTCTTTTGGGTAGTATTCACCAGTTTCAAATAGTGTGAAGGTAAAAATAAAGTGATAATTTGCTCCATTGAAAGCCAAGTCAAAACCAACTTATTGCATGTACTTTAGGAAGATGGGCTTCCCTGGTGGCTCAGCAGTAAAGAATACCTGCTGATGCAGGAGATGCAGGAGACATAGGTTCAATAGCTGGGTTGGGCAGATCCCCTGGAGAAGGAAATGGCAACCCATTCCAATATTCTTGCCTGGAAAATCCCATGGACAGAGGAGGTGAGTGGGCTATAGTCCATGGGGTCACAAAAGTCAGACACAATTTAGCAACTATACAACAACACCTCTAGGAAGGCAAGTGAACTTGTGGAGTCTCTTGGCATAAACAGACCCTCCAAAGTAAGGATACAGAGATTGCCTGTTTGAGACTTCCATTGGAGTAATATATTTTGGTCACCACTAGATAAAACTAGAGAATTAAGCTTGAAAATACAAATGTTGGGGGTTTAGTATCCTTTTGTTTCTGTAACAAATTACTTTAAAACTATTTGCTTCAAACAATGCAGATATATCATCTTATAATTCTTGAGATTAGAAGTCAGAACAGATTACATTGTTGTCACTCAATCACTAAGTCATGACTGACTCTTTGCAACCCCACAGACTGTAGCATGCCAGGCTTTTCTGTCTTTCACTACCTCCCTGAGTCTTCTCAAACTCATGTCCACTGAGTCAATGATGCCATCCAATCATTTCATCCTCTGTCATCCCCTTCTCCTGCCCTCAATCTTTCCCAGCATCAGGTCTTTTCCAACTAGTCAGTTCTTTGCATCAACTGGCCAAAGTATTGGAGTTTCAGCTTCAGCATCAGTCCTTCCAATGAATATTCAGGGTTGATTTCCTTTAGGATTAACTGGTTTGATCTCCTTGCAGTCCAAGGGACTCTCAAGAGTCTTCTCCAGCACCAAAGTTCGAAAGCATCAATTCTTTGGTGCTCAGTTTTCACTATGGTCCAATGCTCACCTCTGTACAGGACTACTGGAAAAACCATAGCCTTGATTTATATCATACCTGAATGGCCTAGTGGTTTTCCCTACTTTCTTCAATTTGAGCCTGAATTTTGCAATAAGGAGCTCATGATCTCAGCCACAGTAAGCTCCAGGTCTGATATTTGCCAACTGTATAGATCTTCTCCATTTTTGGCTGCAAATATATAATCAATCTAATTTCAGTAGTGACAATCTGGTGATGTCCATGTATAGAGTTGTCTCTTGTGTTTCGAAGAGGGTGTTTGCTATGACCAGTGTGTTCTCGTGGTAAAACTGTTAGCCTTTGCCCTGCTTCATTCTGTACTCCAAGGCCAAACTTGTCTGTTAATTCAGGTATCCTTTGATTTCCTACTTTTTCATTCCAATCCCCTATGATGAAAAGGACTTCTTTTCTCTTGGAATCAATAAATATTTCAGTCACTAAAAGATATAGGTAGATTTATATCAACTCTTTTTTTGAAAAAATTAGAACTATCTTTTACCCTTCACAAGATAACTTTCAGGGATCCTTCTAGGATGATTATAAGAGGAGACTTGCCATTATAAAATTATCAGAGATCTTCAATGTTCATCACATTTTTCAGAGAGAGAGAATCTGAATTCGTTTACCATCTTGTGAGTTAGTGGCATAAAAGAAGTCAAACTTCCAGTTTCAGATTTACTGTTTCATTACTAGGGACAAGACTGGTTCACCCCTACCCCAAAACTATATTTAGCTACAAACAACTAACCAGATGCCATAATATGTAATCTCATTTGACTATTTGATTTGCAGTATGAGATGAAAGGTTTAATTAAGAGTGAGTTATGTCCTTGAGAATTCTATCTAGGCAAGCTTAATACTGGTAATATAAAATTACACTATAAAGTTATGATTATTCCTCAAGTTATAGGTAATAACCTTGTTGAAGACAAAGAAAACAGAAATAACCACTATTGCCACTCACAGGCACAGACAGAGTAATCTATTTTAAACATAGGAGATGCCAGGAAACTTATATGAACTATAAAATAAGAAGGGAAGAGATGCAGAGATGGTTACTTCATGCTACTAACACATAGATATTCAGATATGTTGGGACACTGCCATTCAAGAAAGAAATTCAAGATTTCAAACATTTGAAAAACTGAAGAACGTTCACAGATTATGTAGATTTAATGCTAAAATTTCATCTTATTTTGTTGCATTATTAGACATGGTAAGCAAAGAAAGTACATAGAAATATATATAGAAATCTTAGTCTTTACCTCTTGGTGTGTAGCAATAGAGAATCGTTTTCCTTTGTAATTTTCATAATCTTAATTTTATGTATTAATATTTTATACTAATTAACTTTAAAATGATCATTAAGCATTAAAGTAGCTTGTAAGGAGTAATTAACTAGGTGATATAAAACACTTTTTAAAAATAACTGTGTTATTTTTTATTTGAAAAGATAGATACATCTCACTGTTGACGTAGCCTTCTTTACAATTGCTAAGATATAGAAGTAATCTAAGCGTCTTTATCCAGATGACTGGATAAAGAAGATGGGGAAAGTACAAATTATTGGGTTCTAAGCAGGCTACAGAGATGTATTGTATAACACAGGGAATATAGCTAATATTTTTAATAACTGTAAAATACAGTGTAATCTTTAAAATTGTATTAAAACATTTTTAAATTAAAAAAAGTGTTAAAGAAAAACCCATTGTGTAAAAGCCTGTATTACTGGGCATTGTAATACTAATTATATATAGCTTATAGACCAATGCAAAAAAGCAAAATGGCTGTCTGAGGAGGCCTTATAGATAGCTTGGAAGAGAAGAGAAGTGAAAAGCAAAGGAGAAAAGGAAAGATATTCCCATCTGAATGCAGAGTTCCAAAAAATAGCAAGGAGAGATAAGAAAGCCTTCCTCAACAATCAGTGCAAAGAAACAGAGGAAAACAACAGATTGGGACAGACTAGAGATCTCTTCAAGAAAATTAGAGATACCAAAGGAACATTTCATGCAAAGATGGGCTCGATAAAGGACAGAAATGGTATGGACCTAACAGAAGCAGAAGATATTAAGAAGAGGTGGCAAGAATACACAGAAGAACTGCACAAAAAAGATCTTCACGACCCAGATAATCATGATGGTGTGATCACTCACCTAGAGCCAGACATCCTGGAATGTGAAATCAAGTGGGCCTTAGAAAGCATCACTATGAACAAAGCTAGTGGAGGTGATGGAATTCCAGTTGAGCTATTTCAAATCCTCAAAGGTGATGCTGTGAAAGTGCTGCACTCGATATGCCAGCAAATCTGGAAAACTCAGCAGTGGCCACAGGACTGGAAGAGGTCAGTCTTTGTTCCAATCCCAAAGAAAGGCAATGCCAAAGAATGCTCAAACTACCACACAATTGCACTCATCTCACATGCTAGTAAAGTAATGCTCAAAATTCTCCAAGCCAGGCTTCAGCAATA
Source organism: Giraffa tippelskirchi (assembly GCF_054371585.1). Lineage (NCBI taxonomy): Eukaryota > Metazoa > Chordata > Mammalia > Artiodactyla > Giraffidae > Giraffa > Giraffa tippelskirchi. Next base: position 35,247,239 of record NC_137282.1, read on the forward strand.
CGTGAACTGTGAACTTCCAGATGTTCAAGCTGGTTTTAGAAAAGGCAGAGGAACCAGAGATCAAATTGCCAATATCCGCTGGATCATCGAAAAAGCAAGAGAGTTCCAGAAAAACTTCTATTTCTGCTTTATTGACTATGCCAAAGCCTTTGACTGTGTGGATCACAATAAAGTGTGGAAAATTCTGAAAGAGATGGGAATACCAGACCATCTGACCTGTCTCTTGAGAAACCTGTATGCAGGTCAGGAAGCAACAGTTAGAACTGGACATGGAACAACAGACTGGTTCCAAATAGGAAAAGGAGTACGTCAAGGCTGTATATTGTCACCCTGCTTATTTAACTTATATGCAGAGTACATCATGAGAAACGCTGGGCTAGAAGAAACACAAGCTGGAATCAAGATTGCCGGGAGAAATATCAATAACCTCAGATATGTGGATGACACCACCCTTGTGGCAGAAAGTGAAGAAGAACTAAAGAGCCTCTTGATGAACATGAAAGAGGAGAGTGAAAAAGTTGGCTTAAAGCTCAATGTTCAGAAAACTAAGATCATAGCATCTGGTCCCATCACTTCATGGGAAATAGATGGGGAAACAGTGGAAACAGTGTCAGACTTTATTTTGGGGGGCTCCAAAATCACTGCTGATGGTGATTGCAGCCATGAAATTAAAAGACGCTTACTCCTTGGAAGGAAGGTTATGGCCAACCTAGATAGCATATTTAAAAGCAGAGACATTACTTTGCCAACAAAAGTACGTCTAGTCAAAGCTATGGTTTTTCCAGTGGTCATGTATGGATGTGAGAGTTGGACGGTGAAGAAAGCTGAGCGCCGAAGAATTGATGCTTTTGAACTGTGGTGTTGGAGAAGACTCTTGAGAGTCCCTTGGACTGCAAGGAGATCCAATCAATCCATCCTAAAAGAGATCAATCCTGGGTGTTCATTGGAAGGTCTGATGTTGAAGCTGAAACTCCAATACTTTGGGGACCTCATGCGAAGGGTTGACTCATTGGAAAAGACCCTAATGCTGGGTAGGATTGAGGGCGGGAGGAGAAGGGGACAACAGAGGATGAGATGGTTGGATGGCATCACCGACTCGATGCACATGGGTTTGGGTAGACTCCGGGAGTTGGTGATGGACAGAGAGCCCTGGCGTGCTGCAATTCATGGGGTCGCAAAGAGTCGGACACGACTGAGCGACTGAACTGAACTGAACTATAGACCAAGATTATAAGGTGTTTGTGTTTACTTTATAAGCTCTGATAAACAGAATGTAGAGTCTGCAGAAGAAAAGACAAAAAAAACCCTGAAATAAGACACAATGTGAACAACTAAGATTATTCCTGAAACCTTAGCAATATGTAATGGTAATTTATTTTAGCACACATGGATTAATTATAGATTATAAATTAACAAATAAATACACACATACCGTGTATATAATTGGTAAAATACAAAGCATACTATTTATATCATAACGTGAGTTTCACTTTCAGGGTTAACTTTTGTTGTGGATATTAAGGCCAAACTTGAAAGAAGGATCTCAGGCCTTTAGCTGTTGCTAAAGTCAAGCACTACTGTGGTCAAAGCTGAAAGAAAGTAGACCTGTAGACACGTCATCCTCAGCTGAAGAAAGTCCCAGTAAGGATTGTGCTTTGCATGCTCTAGTCCCGAAATTGACAAATAGATGAAAAGAAGATTTAAAATAAATACATTTTGATGTTGCCACTGTTTTGATGCAATCATTGCCAATCAGCCACACCAAAAGAATCAAAGAATTATTCTGTTCCCAAATAATAATCATAGGAGACATTCATTAACTTATCAAATACCTGAGTCCTCCGTTCCTCTCACTGCATCCGAATTTCATTTATTCTCTCATCTTTTCTTTTGCTGTTGTTGAACTGAGAGACTGATAGCAATAGCAACGGACTGAAACAAAATTGGCATTAATAAACTTACTGCAAATCTACTCTTTGTCCTTAATGAGAGATTATGTTAAAAAAAAATAAGTAAGCCTCACTTATCAACAATTTCAGAAGAGCTGGACTATATTCTCAATTTAATCCCTCAAAATTGTAGAACATTTTTCTTGTTTATTGAAGGATGGTTTCACTTTCCTATTACTTTTATGGCCAGTCTTCAAACTTTCACCAAATTATCACCTATTCTAACCTCTATAATGACTTTACTCTTTTGTTTACATTAAACATTTTATAATCTCTATCAAAATCAACCTCATCGGATTATCAACAGTGGATTTCTAAAAGTTAAGATGATCCACTTGAGATTTCATTTGTGAATGATGACATACTTCCACTAAGTAATCCTCTCAGCATTGACAATGACTATTTTCTTATAAAGTAAACAAAAGTGTTTATGATGCATGTCTCTCACACCACATATATTCTTCAAACTCATTTAAATTATTTACATTTTTCTAAGACTATTTTTGAAAAGACATAAAGAATGTGAATATTGCTTGGTATTTTAAGTGTTTTTACATTTTACAAGGCACAGACCCTTTTACAACGGGGTCAAAGATGGAATAATCATCTGGAATGGGGCCAGGGGAGTAATGAGGAGATGGCCATGTATGGGGCAAGTCTGGGGAGGGCGAGTTGAAGATGACACATGGATTAACAGCAGTATCATCTCTTGTCTCCATTACTTTCCAACAAGAAATAATGAGGCAGGGTGCAGGTCAGGGATTGTTCAGAGGCATCGTCATGTAAAATTGCCAGTATGCTTTTATACTGGCAAGGTGAAAATGTAGTTTATTTGTTGATTATGACAAATAGTCCTCAGTGTCAGTATCACAGGCAGTATCAAAATGTTGTGTGAATGTTGTGTGACATATATCAATAATAAAATCGTTTATTTAACTAGGAAAGGCATTAATGTGGTCTAATGTCATGATTTAATTAACTATGTATTGGTGCTTGAAATGTAGAAATTCTCTGGTAAGAACTCCCTTCCAAAAGAAATGTCACATACATTGGTAATCAGGGAATTCTTCAGAATGAAAAAAAGTGGAGGAGGGAGAGGGAAAATAATTAAGTAATTCAAGAATTTTAACCTACATTACTCAGTACTCCTTGGAGGGCAATAGCTGGGTCCAGATCACAAAACAGCATAAGCAGAATGACACCTTGTTCTTCAAAACGTGTCCGAGCCCAAACCCCAGGAATCTATTAATATGATATAAGTTAGTCGGTTTAGTCACTCAGTCATGTCCAATTCTTTGTGACGCTGTGAACTGCAGCACACCAGGCTTCTCTGTTCATCACCAACTCCTGGAGCTTACTCAAACTCATGACCATCAAGTCGGTGATGCCATCCAGCCATCTCATCCTCTATAGATTCCCCTTCTCCTCCTGCCTTCAATCTTTCCCAGCATCAAGGTTTTTTCCAAAGAGTCAGTTCTTCGCATCAGGTGGCCAAAGTGTTGGAGCTTCAGCGTCAGTCCTTCCAATGAATTCAGGACAGATATTCAGGACTGATTTCCTTTAGGATTGATCGGTTTGATCTCCTTGCACTCCAAGGGACTCTCAAGAGTCTTCTCCAACCCCATAGTTCAAAAGCATCAGTTCTTCAGCGCTCAGCTCTCTTTATACTCAACTGTCACATCCATACAAGAGTACTGGAAAAACCATAGCTTTGATTGGATGGACCTTTGTCAGCAAAGTAGCGTCTCTGCTTTTTAAAATGCTATCTAGGTTTGTCATAGCTTTTCTTCCAAGGAGCAAGTGTCTTTTAATTTCAAGGCTGCAGTCATCATCTGCAGTGATTTTGGAGCCCAAGAAAATAAAGTCTCACTATTTCCATTGTTGCCCCATCTATTTGTCATAAAGTGATAGGACCGGATACCGTGATCTTAGTTTTTTGAATGTTGAGTTTTAAGCCAGCATTTTCACTCTCTTCTTTCACTTTCATCAAGAGGCTCTTCAGTTCCCTTTTGCTTTTGGCCATAAGGGTGGTGTCATCTGCATATCTGAGGTTTATTTATATTTCTCCTGGCAATCTTGATTCCAGCTTGTGCTTCATCCAGCCTGGCATTTCACATGATGTAATTTGCATAGGAGTTAAATAAGCAGGGTGACAATATACAGCCTTGAGGTATGCCTTTCCCAACTTGGAACCAGTCCATTATTCCATGTCCAGTTCTAACTGTCGCTTCTTAAGCTGTATACAGGTTTCTCAGGAAGCAGGTAATGTGGTCTGGTATTCCAATCTCTTGAAGAACTTTCCACAGTTTGTTGTGATCCACACAGTCAAAGGCTTTGGTGTAGTCAATGAAGCAGAAGTTGATGTTTTCCTGGAATTCTCTTGCTTTTTCTGTGATCCAACGGATGTTGGAAATTTAATCTCTGGTTTCTCTGCCTTTTCTAAATCCGGCTTGAACATCTGGAAGTTCTTCGTTCACGTACTGTTGAAGCCTGCTTTGGAGAATTTTGAGCATTACTTTGCTAGCATGTGAGATGACTGCAATTGTGTGGTAGTTTGAACATAATTTTGGCATTGCTTTTCTTTGGGATTGGAATGAAAACTGACCTTTACCAGCCCTTTGCCACTGCTGAATTTTCCAAATTTGCTGGCATATTAAGTGTAGCACTTTCACAGCATCATCTTTTAGGATTTGAAATAGCTCAGCTGGGATTCCATCACCTCCACTAGCTTTGTTTGTAGTGATGCTTCCTAAGGCCCACTTGACTTCGCACTCCAGGATGTCTGGCTCTAGGTGAGTGATCACACTATAGTGGTTAGCTGGCTCATTAAGATCTTTTTTGTATGGGGTTCCCTTTTGGCTCAGGTGGTAAAGAATCCTCCTGCAATGTGGGAGACCTGGGTTCGATCCCTGGGTTGGGAAGATTCCTTGGAGAAGGGAAAGGCTACCTACTCCAGTATTCTGGTCTGGAGAATTCCATGGACTCTGTAGTCCATGGGTTCACAAAGAGTCAGACACAACTGAGTGATTTTCACTTTAAGACCTTTTTTTGTATAGTTTGTCTGTGTATTCTTCCCACCTCTTCTTAATATCTTCTGCTTCTGTTAGGTCCGTACCATTTCTATCCTTTATTGAGCCCATCTTTGCATGAAATGTTCCCTTGGTATCTCTAATTTTTTTGAAGAGATCTCTACTCTTTCCCATTCTACTGTTTTCTGCTATTTCTTTGCACTGATCACTGAAGAAGGCTTTCTTATTTCTCCTTGCTATTCTTTGGAACTCTGCATTCAGATGGATATATCTATCCTTTTTTACTTTGCCTTTCACTTCTCTTCTTTTCTCAGATACTTTGTAAGGCCTCCTCAGACAACCATTTGCCTTTTTGCATTTCTTTTTGGAAAGGATGTTTTTGATCACTGCCTCCTATACAGTGTTACCAACCTCTGTCCATAGTTCTTCAGGCACTCTATCAGATCTCATCCCTTGAATCTATTTGTCACTGCCACTGGTATAATCGTAAGGGATTTGATTTAGGTCATACCTGAATGGTCTTGTGGTTTTCCCTACTTTCTCCAATTTAAGTCTGAATATCACAATAAGAAGCTCATGATCTGAGCCCCAGTCAGCTCCCGGTCTTGTTTTTGCTGACTGTATAGAGCTTCTCCATCTTTGGCTGCAAAGAATATAATCAATCTGATTTTAGTGTTGGCCATCTGGTGATGTCCATGTGTAGAGTCACCTTTTTTGTTGCTGGAAGAGGGCATTTGCTATGACCAGTGTGCTTTCTTAGCAAAACTCTGTTAGCCTTTGACTTGCTTCATTTTGTACTCCAAGGCCAAACTTGCCTGTTATTCCAGGTATCTCTTGACTTCCTACTTTTGCATTCCAGTCCCCTATGATGAAAAGGACTTCTTTTTTTGGTGTTAGTTCTAGAAGGTGTTCTAGTTCATCATAAAATGGTTCAACTTCAGCCTCTTCGGCATTAGTGGTTGCGGCACAGACATTGGATTACTGTGCTATTGAGTGGTTTCCCTTGGAAACAAACAGAGATCATTCTGTCATTTTTGAGATTGCACCCAAGTACTGCATTTCAGACTCTTCTGTTGACTATGAGGGCTACTCCATTTCTTTTATGGGATTCTTGCCCACAGTAGTAGATATAATGATCATCTGAATTAAACCTGCCCATTCTGGTCCATTTTAGTTCACCAATTCTTAAAATGTCAATATTCACTCTTGCCATCTCCTGTCTAACCATTTCCAATTTACCTTGATTCATGGACCTAACGTTACAGGTTCCTATGCAATATTATTCTTTACAGCATCGGACTTTACTTCTATCACAAGTCACATCCTCAACTGGGCATTGTTTTCACTTTGGCTCAGCCTCTTCATTCTTTCTGGACCTATTTCTCCACTCTTCTCCAGTAGCGTATTGGGCACCTACCCACTTGGGAGTTCAACTTTTCAGTGTCATATCTTTTTTGCCTTTTCTTATTTTCATGGGTTTCTCAAGGCAGGAATACTGAAGTAAGTGGTTTTCCATTCCTTTCTCCAGTGAACCACATTTTGTCAGAACTCGCCACCATGACCCATCTGTCTTGGGTGGTCTTACATGGCATGGCTCATGGTTTCATTAAGTTAGACAAGGCTGTGATCCATGTGATCAGTTGGTTAGTTTTCTGTAATTGTGGTTTTCATTCTGTCTGCCCTCTGATGGACAAGGATGAGACACTTGTTGAAGCTTTCTAATGGGAGGGACTGGATCTTGCTCTGATCCAGCCATGGTCAGTAAATCTCTAATCCAATTTTCTATTGATGAGTGGGGCTGTGTTTCCTCCCTGTTTGCCTCAGGCCAAAGTATGGTAGGACATAAAAAAAAAAAAAAAGGACTTATGGCTTTTGAAGAAGGTGTTGGCATAAGCTAATATGATATACTTCTTTGCAAAAGGGACTCTGCAGATGTGATTAAGGGTATAGATAAGGCATTGTGGAGAGTATTGTAGATTATTCAAGTGAGGGCTTCCAGCAAGTATTAGCAAGAGGACCAAAGAAGATGGAGGCATCCCCAGGTGACAGGCAGCAAGGAAACAGAGACTTAGTCCTACAATCTCATGGAAGTGAATTCTGCCCACACCTGAAGGAGTAAGAATGTAGATTCATCTGCAGGGTCTGTAGAAAAGAATACAGCTCTGCCCACACCTTGTTTTTAGTCTGGTGATTACACCCAGCACAGTAAAATAATAAACTTGTATTAAGTCACTAAATTTGTGGTCATTTATTATGGCTGGAATAGATGACTAATACACAAGGGCTTCCTAAAATTGTATGCAGTATTTTGTATATTTGTGCGTGGTATTTTTCATATGAAAGAAGCTGTATATTTAATTAGTCTTTTAAGAGTCAATGAGATAAACAAAGACCTATGCATAAACAGGGAAACATATTCAATATCTTGTAGTAACTGCTGGCTCAGGTGATTAAAAAATATGCCTGCAATGCAGAAGACCCAGGTTCACTCCCTGAGTTGGGAAGATCCCCTGGAGAAGGAAATGGTTACCCACTCCAGTATTCTTGCCTGGAGAATTCTAAGGACAGAGGAGACTGGCAGGCTACAGTCCCTGGGGTCACAAAGAGTTGGACACCACTGAGTGACCGACTCTTTCACTTCATATAGCTGAACAGGTTGCTGTATGGCTGAAACATTGTAATCCAACTGTACTTCAATTTTAAAAAGTCAATGATCATGCTGAGTCACTCAGCCATGTCAGACTCTTTGCGATACCACGGACTGTAGGCTTCCAGGCTCCTCTGTCCATGGGGAATCTCCAGGTAAGAATACTGGAGTATTCTTGGCAACATGGGCTGCCATGCCCTCCTCCAGGGGATCTTCCCAACCCAGGTATCAAACCCAGGTCTCCCACATTACAGGTGGATTCTTTATCATCTGAGCCACCAAAGCAAGAATGACTGAACTATTATCCTTCTTCATACTGTAGCAGTAAATACATCTTCATTCACTATGAAAGAATACTTCTCATTTTACAGTTCAACTGGGAAACATGTGTTTTGTGACAAACTGAACAGGAGAGCATGCAGCTTTCTGCTCTTCTCTCCTACCTCACCCTCTGTACCTCCAAACCGAGCAACACCTGGTGCTTATTTGTTATGTTTCCTGTGAACTGTGAGATCTTATGGATCCTCAGCGTGGATTGTGTGTTCCTACCGAATAGCATCTTTTTGTTCTACTCTCTGTTTTCTTTCAGCTCTCCACTGTGCCTGGCAAAGCTATATTCTATTAAAAAATGTCACATGATTGAATCAAAAGGTTAGGTCCCATCTTGAGACAGTGACCTGGATTACCTAACATTTGGAACTCTTTCCAGACCACTGATAAGGTCTATGTATTAGTTTATTCCTTGATATCTATCTCATTATTTCCTGCAAAAAGGGGAGCTCTCATATATTTCTATGGGAAAAATATTTCAGTTCCCTCAGATTAATTTCCAACATGAGAGTCTGGATGGATCATGGGGAAATATTGGAACAGGAACTTTGATATTTACCACTGATAACCTTGACTCTCTCTGGGATGTTCTCTATTTCACTAAGTTCATCTAGGCTCCAGCAGAATATTGCTTAATGTTCAGATATGTAATCAGAAGTGCAGTGCTATTTATTAAACAGACGTTATAGATCTAACTCTATTTGGATAAATCACAAGATATGCAGATACAAAGAAATCTTAGCAGTAAATGAATACATTAAATATTAAATGGGAGAAGGTTAGATGAGAATTTAATAGCCTCATTTTCTCACTAGGTTATTTCAGAATGACTTGAAATTACGGCATGAAAGAGAAGAGGATGATGACTGAAAATGACTGCCTGTGGTAATTTGCTTCACACTCAACCTTAAATATTTTCATAGGATATCTGGAATTGATGAAGTGTTAATAACATGTACACAGGTTTCTCAATAAAGTGTGCAGAGGTGTGTTGAGCCCCCATACAAATAGAAAACGAGAGGGGGGAAAGCCTAGAGAAGTTGGAAATATGGTCACAAATTTAAAACATGAGATTCAACTTGAAATAATGTGAGGAAGTGTGTCTGCAGAAAAATAATCAGAAACAGATATTCAGTGGAAGGGAGACAGCTGGAAAGCAGTCAAACAGAATAGGACAGACAGGAGAGGATACCAAACAGAAAATTAGATGAGACTGAAATACTGTGACAGTTTGGAGAAAAAAGCTGAAAATCACCTCGGTGGCCACAGGACATTACCAAACAAGAAAGTACACCTGAACTAGAATTCACTTTGAGATAGTGCTTTCTCTTTTTCAATGTTGAAGAAATCAGATGAAATGGAGGGCATTCAAAAAAGAACAGCAAATACAATTAAGTGTCTAAAGAGATTGATTTATATAGTGAGAGGGAAGAAATAAAATGCGCAGTCTTTGGCTAAACACTTCTGGAGAGAACTTAATAGTCCAAAGTCTTTAAAGGATTTACATGCTGAGTCAACAGAGAGTGATTTAGTTCAGTAAGAGGGAATTTAGGCAGAAACACAGGGAGATGAATATAAACTCTAATGCTGAAAACATTTTTCTGACTTTGTTAATACCAGAAACTGAAGTGTTTCAACTGCTGCTGACTCAAAGGTCTGCTATTGTTTTTGTTGGTCTTTTTAATCCATTTTCAGATTTATCCTGAGTGACCAAGGAAGATAGTTATTGGAAAATTCTTTATACCCCTGTTATTCTCTAGACCATTCAGGTATGATCTAAATCAAATCCCTTTTGACTATACAGTGGAAGTGAGAAATAGATTTAAGGGACTAGATATGATAGACAGAGTGCCTGAAGACCTATGGACGGAGGTTCGTGACATTGTACAGGAGACAGGAATCAAGATCATCCCCAAGAAAAAGAAATGCAAAAAAGCAAAATAGCTGTCTGAGGAGGCCTTACAAATAGCTGTGAAAAGAAGGGAAGCAAAAAGCAAAGAAGAAAAGGAAAGATATACCCATTTGAATGCAGAGTCCCAAAGAATAGCAAGGAGAGATAAGAAAGCCTTCTTCAGCGATCAATGCAAAGAAATAGAGGAAAACAACAGAATGGGAAAGATTAGAGATCTCTTCAAGAAAATTAGAGATACCAAGGGAATGTTTCATGCAAAGATGGGCTCAATAAAGGACAGAAATGGTAGGGACCTCACAGAAGCAGAAGATATTAAGAAGAGGTGGCAAGAATACACAGAACTATACAAAAAAGATTTTCAAGACCCAGATAAGCACAATGATGTGATCACTCACCTAGAGCCAGACATCCTGGAATGTGAAGTCAAGTGGGCCTTAGGAAGGATCGCTACGAACAAAGCTAGTGGAGGTGATGGAATTCCAGTTGAGCTATTTCAAATTTTGAAAGATGACGCTATGAAAGTTCTATACTCAATATGCCAGCAAATTTGGAAAACTCAGCAGTGGCCACAGGACTGGAAAAGGTCAGTTTTCATTCCAATCCCAAAGAAAGGCAATGCCAATGAATGCTCAAACTACTGCACAATTGTACTCATCTCACACGCTTGTAAAGTAATGCTTAAAATTCTCCAAGCCAGGCTCAGCAATATGTGAACCGTGAACTTTCAGATGTTCAAGCTGGTTTTAGAAAAGGCAGAGGAAGCAGAGATCAAACTGCCAACATCAGTTGTATCATCGAAAAAGCAAAGGAGTTTCAGAAAAACATCTATTTCTGCTTTATTGATTATGCCAAAGCCTTTGACAGTGTGGATCACATAAACTGTGGAAAATTTTGAAAGAGATGGGAATATCAGACCACCTGACCAGCCTCTTGAGAAACATGTATGCAGGTCAGGAAGCAACAGTTAGAACTGGACATGGAACAACAGACTGGTTCCAAATAGGAAAAGGAGTACGTCAAGGGTGTACATTGTCACCCTACTTATTTAACTTATATGCAGAGTACATTATGAGAAACGCTGGGCTGGAAGAAGCACAAGCTGGAATCAAGATTGCCGGGAGAAATATCAATAACCTCAGATATGCAGATGATACCACCCTTATGGCAGAAAGTAAAGAAGAACTAAAAAGCCTCTTGATGAAACTGAAAGAGGAGAATGAAAAAGTTGGCTTAAAGCTCAACATTCAGAAAACTAAGATCATGGCATCCGGTCCCATCACTTCATGGCAAATAGATGGGGAAACAGTGGAAACAGTGGCTCCAAAATCAATGCAGATGGTGATTGCAGCCATGAAATTAAAAGATGCTTGCTCCTTGGAAGGAAAGTTACGACCAACCTAGACAGAATATTAAAAAGTAGAGACATTACTTTGCCAACAAAGGTCTGTCTAGTCAAGGCTATGTTTTTCCAGTGGTCATGTATGGATATGAGAGTTGAAGTATAAAGAAAGCTGAGCACCGAACAATTGATGCTTTTGAACTGTGGTGTTGGAGAAGACTCTTGAGGGTCCCTTGGACTGCAAGGAGATCCAACCATTCCATCCTAAAGGAGATAAGTACCGGGTGTTCATTGGAAGGACTGATGCTGAAGCTGAAACTCTAATACTTTGGCCACCTGATGCGAAGAGCTGACTCATTTGAAAAGACCCTGATGCTGGGAAAGATTGAGGGCAGGAGGAGAAGGGGACGACAGAGGATGAGATGGTTGGATGGCATCACCGACTCGATGGACATGGGTTTGGATGGACTCCGGGAGTTGGTGATGGACAAGGAGGCCTGGTGTGCTGCAGTCTTGGGGTCGCAAAGAGTCGGACACGACTGAGTGACTAAACTTAAGTGAACAGATTGAGACTTTTCTTTTACAGTCATACAAATGACTACTGATTTTATACTCCTAGCTTTACAACATGTCTTGATATCTGGTAGGGCAAGTCCTCTACTATTGTTGTTCTTTAAAAAGAACAACTCTTCTTTTTAATAAATAAACTAGGCTGTTTATTTTGTCTCTGTATATATACTCTGGGTACTCACTGATTTAAATAGATTATTATATTAGACTGTTCAGGCTGCCAAAACAAAAAAAAATACCATCAACTGGGTGGCTTAAACAGAATTGTATTATCTCACAGTTCTGGAGGCTAGAAGTTTCATTATAAAAACTTAAATATATGAGAATATAGAATAACATCATAGAGTATGGCATATTAACTTGAAAGACTAAGCATTAAATCACTATTAAGAAAAATGTAATTGTTTAATAAGACAGTTATAATTTGTTATGTTAAAATAATTGTATTAATGAGAAGGTGCATAACAGATATATACATGCATATATGATATATGGCTACTGTTATTTTCTTTGAATAATAGAAAGTAGAAATCAAAGTATTGATTCCTTTGTTTTCTTTTTCTTAAATACAACATTTTCATAATTTAAAAATACAATCCATAAGAAGAAGAAATGTCTCCACTAATGGCCACAACACAGAGTCTTATAAAAGTGGAAGCTGAGGTTGCCACCTGGCTACTCCTACTGGAGACACACCTACTGGATCAACCAGCAAAGAGGCTAGTCCACTGGCAGGGGTGATGGAACCTGGGTGGGAAGGTGACACAGTTATTAAGACACAATGTAGAGTAGAAATTGGTTGTTACTACACAATGGCAGCCTGGAGGAGTATGTCTGAAATGTAGGAGATCTTTTACGTTCTGACTTAATATTATCCCCATATTGCAAGAAAAAAAATAAAATACTATAAAACATAAAATACTGTAACAACTGATATAACAACTTCATAAAGTACTATAAAGCCCATAACATACTATAACAACTCACACTGGCTTATGAGAAATGAAGGTCTGTTTTACCCTACCAGGTAAAGAACCTAACCTCCAGAGATGTTTGCTGAGATTAACAGCAATATGGAAAAAGAAGTTTATAATCATCAGTTAGGACCATATGACTAATTTCAAATGAGGGTTGCAATAGTTGAGTCTTTCTTATTGTGCTCTGAATATGTGTGTGTGTGTGCATGTACTGACCAATTATTTTTCTTTCTTTCATTTCCATTTCTTCTTCTATTCTCTAGCACTAGATGTGTTAACAGTGCTTAAACATGTATTTTCAGTATTTAAGTTACTGGACAGCAAATGCATGAAAGGACACATTTATATCCTGAGGGAAATTGATATAAAGTAATCAAAATACACTGGCAATATTATCATATGTTTAAACATAAGGAAAAAATATTAGTTAATTAAGAAATATAATCAAGTCAACCAAAAAGTATAATCTCCCCAACAACAGTCAGTGTAAGAAAGCAATCCACAAATAATTCAAGGAAGGACATTCTGATTCATGTTTTATGCCAAGTCAAGCTAACAAACACAATACGTAAAAATTATGCTTCTGGACATAAATAACATAAAATTCCAACTTAAATTGCCTCAAATAACAGAGAAGTATAATTGAAATATTCACCGGTTCAGTTCAGTTCAGTTCAGTCACTCAGTCGTGTCCAACTCTTTGCGACCCCATGAACTGCAGCACGCCAGGCCTCCCTGTCCATCACCAACTCCCTGAGTCCACCCAAACCCAAGTCCATCGAGTCAGTGATGCCATCCAACCATCTTATCCTCTGTCGTCCCCTTCTCCTCCTGCCCTCAATCTTTCCCAGCATCAGGGTCTTTTCAAATGAGTCAGCTCTTCGCATCAGGTGGCCAAAGTATTGGAGTTTCAGCTTCAACATCAGTCCTTCCAATGAACACCCAGGACTGGCCTCCTTTAGGATGGACTGGTTGGATCTCCTTGCAGTCCAAGGGACCCTCAAGAGTCTTCTCCAACACCACAGTTCAAAAGCATCAATTCGTTAGCGCTCAGCTTTCTTTATAGTCCAGCTCTCACATCCATACATGACTACTGGAAAAACCATAGCCTTGACTAGACAGACCTTTGTTGGCAAAGTAACGTCTCTGCTTTTTAATATGCTGTCTAGGTTGGTCATAACTTTCCTTCCAAGGAGTAAGTGTCTTTTAATTTCATGGCTGCAGTCACCATCTGCAGTGATTTTGGAGCCCAGAAAAATAAAGTCTGACACTGTTTCCACTGTTTCCCCATCTATTTCCCATGAAGTGATGGGACCAGATGCCATGATCTTAGTTTTCTGAATGTTGAGCTTTAAGCCAACTTTTTCACTCTCCTCTTTCACTTTCATCAAGAGGCTCTTTAGTTCTTCTTCGCTTTCCGCCATAAGGGTGATGTCATCTGCATATCTGAGGTTATTGATATTTCTCCCGGCAATCTTGATTCCAGCTTGTGCTTCCTCCAGCCCAACGTTTCTCATGATGTACTCTGCATATAAGTTAAATAAGCAGGGTGACAATATACAGCCTTGACGTACTCCTTTTCCTATTTGAAACCAGTCTGTTGTTCCTTGCCCAGTTCTAACTGTTGCTTCCTGACCTGCATACAGATTTCTCAGGAGGCGGGTCAGGTGGTCTGGTATTCCCATCTCTTTAAGAATTTTCCACAGTTTATTGTGATCCACACAGTCAAAGGCTTTGTCATAGTTAATAAACCAGAAATAGATCAGAAATTCACTGGTTGGAAACCATCAATCATGGTTCAGTCAAGTCTCTCAATTTTTTCTTAATTTTTAACTTAATTCCTCTGAGATTTTCTTAGCTCTGCTCTTCTGTGTTGATTAACATCCACAGGCTTTTAGAAGATGGCTATAAAATTTCTATGCCTTATTTCAACACATAAAAAATTTTATAAAAAGAAGAGCAGAAGTTGTTTTTATAGAGGCTCATTATTAAGAACAAACTAATTTATTTCCATAAATCTATATTCATGGATTGGGGCTAAACTCGGAACCATACCCATTCATTTACAGATGCTTCTCCCCAGGGCACTTTCTAAGCATCTGAACCAATTCCAATGTCCAGGTGATTCTATGCACCAACTGGCTTAGGCCTGGGTTCCTGAATCAATGACTGGCAAGCAGGTAAAACTTTTCTTAGACCAATCATCATGACCCCCAAAACCAGGATACTGTAGTAGCAAGCACTGACTTCATAATTCAGAATATTCCATCACTTGTATGACGTATTTGTCTAATTAAAAATTTGATACAGTTCTTCACTCAGTATAATGTATAACATTGAATTTATTAACTTCTAACTAATTAATATTTCAAGCTTTTATAACTTAGAGGAAAGATGAATATATTTTAAATATGCTGAAGAAATTGAGAAAGATACTAACTGAAAAACTACTGAAAAATGTTCCCTTTCTTAAACAGTTTCAAATACTTTTAGTTTATCATCTTCTCCTCTCATACTCAACTATGGAGTGAAAAGTTATGTATGAGAGAAAAATTATTTACAACTCATTTATTGCATAATCTAAAGAAATTTAGGCCTCCAAATTTAAGCCTTTCTTAATAACAGAAGTAGCTAATTGACCATTATTTACAACCAAAACCTAATTATTTGGAAGATGTGACAACAGTATTTTTTTCAGAATTTTATTTTGATATTTTTCTAAGAGATTTTGTAATCTAAATAAAACTTTTATAATGATACAAAGTTACAAATCCAATTTAGCATATGAATCATCGTGTTAGTTATGCTAAATCATTATGGCTAATTCTCCTTTGAAAACTTTCCAGGAAGAGCTTGATCTTTCCTTCTTAGAAGATGATCCTGTATTTAGAGAATTTAAGGGCCCTCTAGTTGAGTAACAAAAACTGAACAGCTGATGTTTTGATGGCAGTTGAACTAAATATTTTGTAGCTATTTCATAAAAAAAGAAACTCTAGGGATTTCCAACTAGTAAGTGAAGGATAAGTAAAATATGAAAACTTTTGGTCTAAGAGGTCAGAAATTATATCTGAAGTTGTCTAAAGCTATGATTGCTTCTCAGATATGAAAACTATGGATATGGGAAGACATTATAATAAATTTCAAAAAACTCATGGTTGTTTGGTAGAAATACTTGAACTTCTTCTTGAGTATAAAGATAGTTATTCTTATAACAAAAGGGTATAAGCTTTGTGTATTTCTTAATGATTTATGCCTTATTAAAAATTTTACAATTTAATATTATTTTACATGCATTTTGAGAAAAGGTGAAACCGAATATGGTAAATTTTCGGGGTGTATTATGAGCAAAATATTCAAAATCTTAGATTCCTAACCTCTGACTAATTAAGCTATGCTGCCTTGGTGAATCAATTTAGAAAGTAAGGAGGAAAACTTGGTTTTAAATTACTTCACTGCTCACTAGATGTGTATTGTGGGGAAAACGTCTTAATTCTTTTAAGTCTCAATTTTCTTAAGTATATAATGGATCTATATATTAAGGCACCAGTAGATCAACTAATTTGTTGATAAGATAGCAGTTATTTTAATCAGCAGAATCATAGGCAGTATCTTAAATGCATTCTTAAAATTAAAAAGTGCTTATTTCTATGAATATCAATTCACCTATAGTGATGTTTCAGAACCTCGGGTGCATATGGGAATTCACTGGGAGCTTTAGAAATCACTGGTGCCTGGGACTCAAACCAGAAATTTGTGTTCAGTTGTCCTGGTTATGATGTGGACATCAGGAGTTTTAGAGACTGACTTAAACAATTAACTATTAGAATTTATCCTTGCATAGTTTTGAGCAAGAGTATGTATTTACTTTTAAACTTGATTTGTAAACATCAGATTTAAACAGCCTGAAGTATAACTAGATACAGTAGTACATCTACATTTATTTATATACCCATATACACATAAAATTAAATATATTTAATATTCTATTAACTAAAAATGCATGATGAATTTTAAGCCAACTTATGATAATCTTTGTAAGAATAGACATGCATTACACTTGAGAAAAAATGTTCTCTGTCATTTTTCTTTAGATATCATTTCCTAGTGATGTTGAATCATTTCATAAGCCCTTTGGGATACACAGTGAAATGCTGAAATTGATACAAATAGTGTAAAATTATACCACGTGAAAAATTAAACTTCTTTTTAAATTTTGGTCTTTAATCACGCTATATTCTCTAGTTAGTGTACTCATGATTTTTTTTTCCTACAGTTCAAATCTCAAAAGAGACACTTTCATTGTAAGTGCCTTAGTATATAAGATACATGGTTTATATTATTAGAGTTGGCCAGATTTGAGGAGAACTATTAATCACAATTGTTCTCACAATGGCAGAAATGGATGAACTTAACTATTTTTCTTTTTGAAAGGAAGAGAAAGGGAGGAATAAAATCTCGTAGAATTTAAAATAGCTTACTGACAAATTTTGTAAAACAGTTATGATAAATATGTATTGTAAATTCTGTCAAGTTAGTTTATTATTGAAAGTCTTTTGACCTTAATATTAATTTCTTTAAAAATGAATTTTACCAAAAAAAAAAAACTAGTGTGATTTTGAGTACATGAATATAATACATACCAAGAATAAGGAAATAGATTTTTTTAAATATCCTATAAAAATCTTTGGTCATTTCTATTAAAAATATATATTCTAAGTAGATATTATTTTCATTAAATATACTAGATTCTTTTAAATTGAAAGAACTACTTCATAACTCTAGAGAATACAAAAGAAGATGCCTCAGTTATGTAGTTTGAATTATTTTCTCTTGCTGTATGAACTGATACAGTTCTATCCCAATATAGTACTTTAGGAGAACCTAGCAGATAATTAGAAGAAACATCCAATTGAATGAATTCTTTTGCCAATAACACGCCAGGCTTGGCTACCCTGAAATCCTTAACTACAACCACCTAAAGATTCTTGATAAAGTATTAAAGTTTAATGAATGGCTTTTGCAAAAGGAAGAAAAATGTCCAGAAATCCTGAACAATCAGGCAAAAGAAGTCAAGCCCTAGGAAGCTGAAAACAATGAAAACTGTACACTCTTCACTAGATTCTTTCAGGTCCTCTACCCTTACTGCAAAAAGCCATTCTAAATTTCACAACAACCCCTTGATGTAGGCACTATTATCCTAGTTAATGATACATAACTTGGCCAAGGTCACACCAGCAGACGTGCACTGGAGTCAGTAAAATTAACCAGCTCATGGATTAGAACAGTCTCAAAATGTTCAAAAAAGATTAAAAAAAAATACACAGGAGTCATAATGAAAGAACAAGATGCTAAATAAGAATAAACATATTTGAAAAAAGATCTAAATAGAACTTGTGGATGTGAAAACAAAAAACTCACTGAAAATAAAACTCATTTTACTTCAGCATTACTTGAGTAAATTATCACGATACCTAGTGGAACAGGTATTACAGGTTAGCTGAAATCTGCTATATGTATTTTCTGTCACCAGTTTGGGAAGTGAAAATGCGCCACATGCTTGTGTATTGTGAATTTTAAAGTTTCGTAGCGTCCTGCTGCCTCAGCATCCCCACAAGCAGGCTGTGGGCACCCCGCCCAGATGGCCGGGAGCAGCAATGTCCACCATGACCCTTTTTTGTCCGAACTGTGACCTAGTGAAATTGCACATGCCGATGAAACCCGTGCATACCTTTGGTTAGGATGCTCCAGCCCGCGCCTAGTAAAGACACTAATCCAAGGGCCCTCCTTCCCCCTACTTCCTCTCCCTGGCCCCCTCAGCTCCCCCTGCTCGTCTGGCATTCTCTCCTAGAGCTCCCTCTAGGGCCCCCTGATGGCGAGCACTGACGGTCTCTCCCCCCCGGACCTGTGAGTACAGGAAACGTTGCTTTCCTGCCTCTTCCGTTTCCCCTCTTGTCACCACACCTGACCTACCATCTCAAGAAAAACACAGAACAGCTGGCTCACGAAAACACTGACCATATCCAACCACACAGGTCAGCAAATTACAGTCCTACGATGTACCCAGGTGGAAGAGAATCAGATTATTGGAAAATATTTATATTATACTGCAAGTATCCTTTGACTAGTATGTGTATATATATATATATATACATATTTTAACTGGGGATGGGCAGGGTGGGATGAAGAAAATGAATTTATTCCCTTTCTTTTTTAGAAATGTGAATCACTTAAATGATGGAATGCGTTTGGATGGGCATGAAAATTTACTGAGGGGAAGATATAATAGGAATAATTTTAAGTTTTTAAATACTGAACTGAAGGATCCAGGTCAGCAGGCTCCAGATGCGGCTCCAAATTCACTTCTGACAAATTCATTTATTATTTCCCTGAGTTTAAGGTTAAAAGAATCTTTAAAAATTTTACAGTGTCATCATTGAATTTTCAAAAGCTTACTTTTCTTATAATTAAAAAAATCTCACCAATAAATCACTGTACATTTTATCCACTCCCTCTCTCTCTAATACAGTGTACAGACACCACAGTCACCATGAAATAATTACAAACAGAAAAATAACCGTAAACTCTAATACCTATGAGAGTAGGATGCTCTTTTCCCTTATTTTGACAAAGAGGCACCTACACACTTAGAGATAATTTTACAAATGAAAATCAAAATGATCACTGAGAACATTTCAAGAGCTCAAAATGTGACATTAAATATTACTACCATTACTGATAATGAATTAGTAATTGAAATAGCATTTATGCAACTTATAGTATTGAAGGAAAACGGAAAAGGCACTGAAGAAAATACTTTCTGTTCTTCTATCAGGTATTAAAATAAAGCCCTGCTGAATTTTGGCAAAGAGACACCAGGACAGACTAGTCTAAACATAGCATGAAGTTCTTAGATCTACATAGCTATCATGTGCAAGCCTCAGTGATTTCACTTAGCTTCATAAAACCCATGCTAAAAGCCTCAGAAGGACTTTAGAAAGCAGATCTTCTAGCCCCCTTTTAGTGTTTTTTAAAGTATTAACAAAATAACATTTATTTATTTTCCTTACCATGAATCCTCAACAAAACATGAGCAAACAGAATCCCACAACACAAAATAAGGATCACGCACCATGATCCAGTTAGATTCATTCCTGGGCCACAAGTATGGTTCAGTATATACAGATCAATCGATGCAATATGTCACATTAACAAAAAGAAAGGCAAAAACCACATGAATATCTCAACAGATGCGAGAAAAGCATTTGATGAAATTCAACATCTATTCATGATAACTCTCAGCAAAGGGGGTGTAGAGGGAACATATCTCAACATATTAAAAGCTATTTATGACAAACTCACAGCCAGCATAGTATTTTTTCCCATAACTTATAATACTAACCTCTGGGGGGGGGGGGTGGTCACTAAACATGACATACCTTTTGAATAATCCTTATTACTTTCTTCAAATTACTCTTTATGTTTTAATAGAGTCAACTGAGTTACTTTTATCTTAGGGAATTCTCTTCGATTTTTCCAAACATTTCTTTCCTAAATCACAAAACATCATTAAATTAATCTTACACTGTATTAAAACAGGCCTCTGAATGATGAATCAATATGAATGAATGACTGATTATGCATCAGACATCTGACACATCCTGCAGTAAGATGTCAGGTCCTTCCTGGGGAGATCAGGAAGTTTGCTGGAGGGTGCTCTAAGGGGTAGGCCTAAGAAACCAGGGTCTGTGTGAAAGCAAGACTCCAACTCCTCTTCAGTCAAGCTTCCTGAGGTCACAAGAGAGGAAGGGAGAGAAGACAGTAGAAGAGGAGAGAGGAGGCATCCAGATGCCGTTTGGACAAAATAACTTTTCCTTTTCAATGCCCAGAGTGCTTGATCTGTAATTATTTAAACCCTCTCATCTCTTCTAACAAACGTTAATTTTAATAAAAATATCTTCCATTTACTTTGCTACCATGTACACGTTACTGAGTGTTGCTTAATTTATACAGCACATTGATGAGGTTGCTTCAGTTATAATTCTCAGCTTATGAATGAAGAAGAAAAAAGATTTAGCAGCCAGCCCTGATCACACCTGACATGTAGCAATAAAGCTGCCATGAGTTCTTGAACAAATCAATGAATAAACAAACACTTGAATGTTTCATTGCTACTGCATTAGAAGCAGGTAAGTCTCCAAATTGCAAGTATGTTTTCTGATATATTTTATATTCTCATATTTTTCTACTTTTTTCAATGTTGACAGCAATACAATTGCTAAGGAAGAGTAAAATTTGTAAAATATATTCTGAAATATGAGCTATTTTAGAATCTTTTCTAAAATATGAGCTCATTTTCTAAAAATGAACTCAGAAGATAACATCAATTCTGATTAGTCACATAAGCACTTTTCATTTAACCTTTTATGTCTTCCTCTTTGTGTCTCATTTATAACCTGATTTTACTCAGCTTCCTTCTCAAATCTCATGAAAAGTCTTGAGTATTTCTTGGTCTCCCACGACACTGTGCATTTGCCCTGGCGATTCTCAGGTGGATGACTGGAGTCCAGGGAGGTCGGCTGACTAGCCAGAGATCACATTCAAGCTACTGAAATTTAGGACTAGAGTCTGAGAATCTTTTGACCCTGAATTTCCTCTCCCCCAGCAACCATTAAGATTAATTACTTCAAAAAAGGTAAAACAACCACAAAAGCTAGTATTACTTCATTCTTCTCATGACTGAGGACCTGCATCGCAGACCAAACAGATTTCAAGGATCACAATTTAACAATCAAAGCAAAGAAAGGCACACAGCACTTTGCCTTGAAAAGGTAGAATTGAAATAGAGGCTTAGATAGGAAAACTAATGGCTTACCTTAGTATCTGCAGTCCTTCCCATCTTGTTCCTCATATTCCAGAGAGATTACTCTTCATTTTGTACTTTTCCTAAAACATGGTATCCTTGAGAGAAAAAATGAAAAAATATGTCGTGATATGTTTCTTTTACTTTAAGTTACTCTAATTTGATGTAGTACATGTAATTAAGCATGTAGGAAGCTTTTCTTTAATACGCAATAGTTAAGTCCCAAATTTTTAAGAATATCTACAAAAAAGCCTCACACCAACTTTCTGGCAAAGAGTAAATAAAAGACCAAAGGGAAAGGGAAAGTGAAAGTCCCTCAGTTGTGTCCAACTCTTTGGGGCCCCATGGACTATACAGTCCATGGAATTCTCCAAGCCAGAATACTGGAGTGGGTAGCCTTTCCCTTCTCCAGGGGATAGTCCCAACCCAGGGATTGAACCCAGGTCTCTGGCATTGTAGGTAGATTCTTTACCAGCTGAGCCACCAGGAAAGCCCAAGAATAGTGGAATGGGTAGCCTATTCCTTCTCCAGGGGATCCTCACTATCCAGGAATTGAACTGGGGTCTCCTGCATTGCAGGTGGATTCTTTACCAACTTAGCTATCAGGGAAGCCCCAAATAAAGGACCAAACCAACTATCGAATACTTAGACAATGGAATACTTGACTGAAAAGACATGCATGTATAAGAAAGAGAAAGGATAACTTCAAATTACTTGGAGCACACATGTCACATGGTTACAGGGGAATTTCACCCACTCACACATCATTAATTAACAAGTGGTCTAGACAAACATTTCACATGTGTTCAATTATGACCCACTGATAGAATTCCAGGGAACCTGATGTTTTTAATTTAGCCTAGAATGGGCATTTTACAATGACAGTGGTACATATATTTTACAGAAATATCAAATTTTGTGTATACATATGTCCATTGTTGTTGTTTAGTCTCTAAGTCATGTCTGACTCTTTAGGACCCCATGGACTGTAACCACCAGGCTACTTTGTCCATGGGATTTCCCAGGCAAGATTACTGGAATGGATTGCCTTTTCTCCTCCACAGAAGGGACAGAACCCACGTTTCCTGAACTGGCAGGTGGATTTTTTTTTACCACTGAGCCAACAGGGAAGCCCTTACACACATATAGACAAAATTTATAATTTACTAACAATTAATTTAAGAATACAAACAAAAACTTTTGAAACCTTAGTTTATAAAGTAAAATGATTGGAATTATCATTTTCATTTCTTTCAAGGAGGACATGGTTTATGGTAAATGTGAGATGTTTTCTGTGAGCCTGATTCCTGCATCACATCAATGCAAACTCTTTTTCAGTCATAAAGGATGTGAATCAGGTATATTAGTATTTTTGTCCTTGTTTTTTCTTGCAGTTGAGGGAAAGGGAGGATAAGATAAGGATTTTCATCAAATACATTAGTTTGAAGGAAAATATAAAGAGAATCTAAATATTCTAGGTATTCAAAAATTTTCCAGCTTGGCATTACAATTTGTTTTAATTTTCTCTCACTTCTCTCCTTTTCCCCCCTTGCTATGTATATTATCTTGTACAAATTGAAAACAATTGTATTGAAAGAATTCCAGTTCCAAAAAAATTTGTGACTGACTTCAGTTGAGAATATACAATAGATTACTGACTTGGTCATATTCCAGGAAGCCTGTCTAAAATGACAGTTTAAAGAAATTTGAATACATTGTTACCACTTTTTTCACTACATCTTGATTAGTGTAGAGAATCTCTATCCCAGTTATCATAAATGCTTCTTAACTTTTTCACCCATATCAAAATATCTTCTCTCATTTCCCTTTCCACAAACAGAAAAACAGGACATAAAAATCAGAAGTTCTTAACATTATACATACATGTTTTTCAAAATAAAGCTTTTAACTATGGTGATGAAGCAGTCAAATAATAAAACTATTAACTCCAATTTTAAAATAAATATTATACCTAGAGCATAAATTTATTATGTCTAAGTAATTAATATAACATTGTTGATTAAATGTGATATTATACTATAAAATTCTGTTTTCATTTTAAAGGATAAACTTTGGGATGTACATTTTTATAGTAAAAATAATTAACATGTTCAAATTTTATTTTTTAATATACTGTCAAATGTAAACTTTATATTAATTTAAACTTTAAAAAGGTACAGTTTTCAAAAGCATATTTAAAGACTGATATTTAGTGTCTGCTTTTATTTCAAGTTGAAACTTTGATTACTTTTCTATAGGCTTCTCCATTTTTTTCTTCATTTTTTAAAAGATATGCACCTTGATAAAACTGCAACATTTTAATGGATGGCCATTTAAAAAGATAAAGTATATGTTTGATAATTATATAAGTTTTAAAATATACTATCATGTCATTTACCTTTCTAAAACTTAAGCTTTTAACCATGTCTAACATACCATTTTTTGACTGTCTTTAAAAGTCCTCATGTCTCTCCTTTATAGTTTAGCCTTTTAAGTACAAGAAATTTCCCTGTATCCTCTCAGCCTGTGGTGGAATATGTGACTCAGCCTGAATTCAATAATTGTTTTGCGGTTGTTGAATAAGTGGAGTCCAAATGGTTTACTATGTACATAAACTACATTGTAGTTATTATTTCTATTCATTCCTTTCAGAACATATTTAATCATGTCTTCAATGTTGTTCATTTGTTAATTTACTCAACAAATATTTCTAAAATATTTGGATAAGGAATCGACTCTTCCTTAATGAAGTAACAACAGCTGTCCAATCTTCTGTGTCTCTGTTCATCTTCCTAAATATGTCTAAGCTCTTGCATTCCTGAATTTTGAGCATATGTCAGCTCCACTCACTGGGATCTGAGCTGTGGTCTTGCTTGAGCTTGTACTATCATCTTGTCATCATGCTCTGGTATGACAAAGTTCATAATGAAGTGGAAAGAAAATTTTATTAATTAAATAATACATAAATGTTGGCTTTCAGAGTGGCTTACTTTATGAGGCAACAGATACCAGAAGCATCTGTCACAGAGCCTGAAGACATGAGTCTCATTTACTTTGATTTGTATGTGCAAGCTGTCTAAGCTCTGTTTTATTCATCTGCAAAAAGCGAATATGTATAGCTAGGTAACCAAGACTGCTGTGCTTAATTCATCTGTGAATATGTGAAAGCACTGAAAAACTATAAAATGATATTCATATATGGACTGGTAAGCTATCACCTGTGGGCCAGTTGCCTGCTGTTATAAATAAAATTTTATTGGATCACAGGCATACCTCTGTTGATTTATATTTTTTTCTACGGTAGACTTCAGTTATAACAGCAGAATTGAGTAGTTGCAATAAAGGCCTTGGGTTTGCAAAACCTAAAATATTTACTGTTTGGTCCTTTATGGAAAAACGTTGACCCCTTAATGATATTAACACTTACACTAATAATAATAGAAACAAAAGTCAATGTGTACAACTCTAATGAAAAATATTTAAAATATTTCAAGTGGTGATGTACTGTTTATTTCTTTAAGAAACTAATATAGTTGATTTTGTTAACTGATCAATAAAATCTAACAGTAAATTTTTATATCAATATGCCCAAGCTTAAATTCAACATTCACATAAATGTTAATCTCTATAATGACGAGTTTATTAAACTGTTAATATCACACTTATGCACTTAATATCTATACTATACCATATAATACTGATTATAAAAATTAGAATGCTGACACTAGTGCACAATCATAAATACATTTATGATATTTAAATTGTGGTACACTGAACAAATATCATCCACATTTACTTAATTAAAAGATGATAGATTAACATTCCCTAGTTTTAAAATAAAATCAATTGGACCACTTGATCTAAGGTAATTAGAGAAACATTCACTTTATTAAATCTTTGGATTAGAGGCAATTTGAAGCCATCAGTGACCAAGCAAGAAACCATACCAAAAACAATCTACTGGACAACAAGAACACTATAAAGTCATCCTTTGTAAAGTGAAGAAGCAGAAGACACTTTACTATACATAAAAGTTAGTCATATAACTGATAAGTACAGAAATGCAATGGACTTATCTGAGCGGGAAAGGAGGCAGCGCAGAACAGCTTAGAAGGTGATGTTCTTGGTCTTGATACTGTTTGTTATTTGAAGAGACTTATTCTTTAAAGGTATTTCATTTGCTGATATATCAGTTGTGATATATCACAGTTTGAATATGGTATTTATTTGAAGAAATTAAAATAATATTTTATTTCCTTTTGGGGCATATGACAAAAAGATAGCCTTTTCAAGATTCTAACAGTAACTATAGCTTATAGTCATTAATTGAAATAATAAAACTAACTCTACATGATGTTTAGAAATAAAACATAACCTATAAAACAGATACCCAAATGACAGGGGACTTAAACATACAGGTTACCTAGTTTTAGAAGCTTATATGTAAATCATCTTGGTCTTTTGATACAACTCAAAAATGGTCCCTCCTTGGATCTGCACTCAGTATAGAATGAATCTACTGTAATTCCAGTCTGTTTTCATGAAGTTGACATATATTGATGAGCTATCAGAAAAAGTCTCCTCAGAAGGAAAAACCATCCATAGTCTTTGATTAGAAATTCAATTGTTTCTTAAGATGCCATGTGACTATACCATGGGGATCTAACTTCTAAACTAGTGTCCTACAGACACAGCCTTAGCATCAAGCCAGGGTAAACAGGTTACTACTTAGTAATGGAGTACCATAGTAGTTGGACACAAAATGTAGTAGTTAGACACAAAAATGACAAAACACTGATTATCTTTGAAGCATATAATATATATATGAGACTACAAAAATCTGTGCTGCAAATCTGTTGAACTGTAATCTTCCGCTTTCTCAGCTATGTGGTTGCTTCAAAATATTAAGCCTACAATTTTCTCTTTCATTTTCCTTTCAGACACTGACTAAGTGTGACAAGTAGCTTTATGTCTCATCTCATTTCATTTCCATGATGTGATCTTCAAAACCACAAATGCACCAAAAGCAGAAATGACTTTATACCACTAATTCTGGTTGTTTTCATAGACCTAATCCTGGGGGCAAGAGCTGCTTGATGGGTAAGTCATGGCCTTAATTTTAGCCCACAGGAATATTTTGCTTAACCAGTAGAGTATTTTAGAAATTGGGAAATTTTGTGAATCATTCCTAATCTTTGATTTCTCTTGAAAATCAAAAAATCCTTCAATATGGGTCCCCAGCTCCATACGGTAACAAGCAATTGGATGTGATTCGTGTCTGCCACAGCCTCGACCAATTCTACTGCTTCACACGCGGGGCTTTTCATTGATTCGAACTGCCTGCAGAGTATCTACATTCTCTGGCTTTCTGAGTTTTTCAGTGACTTGGCCCCTTGAATAGTTAGAACATAGCAATTAACCTTTCCCTGCATATTTGATTGGTATTTCCTATTCACTTTCTTACCAATTTTGAATCGACTAACTAGATTCATACAGCATGTGGTATCAAAGAGTACAGGACTACAAAGGAGGAGAATGAAATCTCACTTGATGAATAACAGAAACTGAAACAGCTAGAGTTTAAGTTAGGATGTGCCCTCTGGTCACTTGTCCCTGAAGCCTGACACTTCCAGTATGCCTCTGGATCAGTCCACGTACAGCCTGACCTATGTAGATAATTTATTGGACAAAACTGATTCAGACTTTTCTGGAATCTTAAATGATAAGTACTAAATCCCTCTGAACTTCTTCAATGTCCAGAGTTTAAGTGGAAATATCATCATTATAAATTACAATAATCAGTTCAAATCTATAATAATACCTTTCAATGGACACTAAATTATTATCTTTAGCTTTTTAAACGCATATAATGCTAAAACTGGCATTTATCTGAAGATGGCAAAATTTCTTATAATAAATATATGCAATATGTGAAAATAACATATGCCTGCCTTTCTTACCTCTACTATCCTTAATCTACCCCTGTTCACCTTTTATATTTCTTATATTACTTGAGATGATAAACAGAAACAGTGCTGTAAGATATTTGTCTAAATTTTATAAAACCAAAGAACTGTAACAAGCTTGATTTCACTCTCCTTAGCATACAGTTTCGTTTCTTTTATCACATGGCGTGATAATTAAATGCATTAAAACATGCTCTTCAGTCTGTGTTTTTTAATTTAGTACTTTAGATTTCTTAGTTGAGCATAAATGAGCTTTATTTCATTTTTAAATTTCATTTCTGACACATTATTCATCATGAAATCATGTTGCGACTGGATGGAAATCATTTCAATAAAGTGTAGATGCAAATCTTAAAGAAAAATTAAAATTTTTAAAGAATTATTAAGATATGTAAATTTATCATAAAAATCCAAACCACACACAATTATGTGTAAGTTGCTTTTCCCCAAATGAACACATAAACAAACACATACTCACATGCAAACTCCATTTTTCAAAGATAATGTTGGTAATTTTTTATATTCTCACTACATATATTAAAGTGTTTTTGTCACTCAATAATATGTGTTATCCATCTCTCTCTCCATACTAAAATATGTAGATCTAGGTTATACTTCATGACTATGGAGCATGCTTAGTAATGATGCTCACATTTGTTTATTTTAGTATGTCCTGTATGAGAGAGAAAAACATACTAAAATCCAAAAAGATTTTATAGATAAAAATACAAATGATACAAATCGGTTGATTAAATAAAGTACGAAAATTTTAAATAATTGATAATACTCAGTGTCCACAAAGGTATGGAGAGACAAACATTCTCTGTTGTTAATGCTGAGATAAAAGTTGTACCTAAGGTAGTATTTTCAGAGGTTTCAATTGCATGATAAACCTAAATTTATAAAACCACCTCTGGCAAAATGTGGGTTATTTGTTGCTTCCTTGTTTTTTTGACTATTACAAAAGTTAAATGAATATACTTTTATATACATCTTTTCACATCTGTATTAGATAAAACAAGGATACATTTTTAGAAGTAGAACGGCTGGATCACACTGTCAGCAAATAAGTAATTTAAAAATGACCTCTGAAAATACTAACTTAGGTACAACTTTTATCTCAGCATTAACAACAGAGAATGTTTGTCTCTCCATACTTTTGTGGACACTGAGTATTATCAATTATTTAAAATTTTTGGACTGTATTTAATCAACCAATTTGTATCATTTGTATTTTTATCTATAAAATCTTTTTAGACTTCAGTATATTTTTCTTTCTCATAAAGGACATACTAAAATAAACAAATGTGAGCATCATTACTAAACACAACGTCTTAAAGAGCAATAAATACTAATCAATAAAGAAAAATGCTACTGTCTAATTTAACCATTCTGACAAAACCATTGACTATTTTATCTCATTTCATAACTCATTCCCCACCACTCTAAACATGATTGTTTAAGTGTCCTTTGAAACACACCCGTTTACACTATTATTTGAAGACCATTTTGAATACACTCAAATGGTGTCAAGGACCTGGGAGAGACTGTCTCCTGTGACGCTGCAAAATATATGGTTAACTTCCATTTTTCAGTTGCTCTCTCGCAATTCACCGGAAATGTTAGTCATTTATGTGTGTGGTTTCCGGTGAAAAAAATGGAATTTCCTTTTTTGTTCATAGATAATTGATTTTCTTACATTTTGGGAGAGGTTTTATCTATTGAATATTATATATCTTTTTATTTATACCAAATCTAAATGAACTAGAACTATATAGTGAATAATATTCTATATTCTTTTTAAGGACTTCACAGTAAAAATCTCTCTTAAATATGGAATCTTGGTAAATCAATTCTCTAGAATTACTTCAGAAGGCTTTCCATACCAAAAATGATGACATTAAAAAATTTTTGATGACATAAAGAAAATAATAACTACAAAACAAAATCAAAAGCTGCTAAACATGGCATTTACCCTTAGAATCAAGATGTGTTAAGTAGCTTCAGGCATCGTGGAAAAAGTGTTTAAGTAGAAAGCACTATTTCACAGAACAACTTCTAGACATGGAAATAATTCAGTGATATAGGAGCCTGAAGAAGAATCAGACAGAGAAACAGAACATGACTTTGTAATAAAGTCAGGGAATTGGTATAGGACTTCTGATCCTCATTTCTCTGAATAGAGATTATGTGTCTTAAATTGGTGTGCATTATTTGATACACCATCCCAAATGTTTTTCATCATATTAATGCAGGTGTTCCTCAAAATTATCTTTGTCTCTTGATTGTTAAGTTAGCATTTGCTCCTAAATATATATCATTGTAAAAAGTCTTTAAGTCACCTTTTAGTAAAAAAAAAATTATTTACAAGTATAACTAATTAGACTTTGCTTCTTTTTTCTAACTTCTGTGAGTTTTTCAAATCTACACTATTTAATAGGAAAAATGAGATATTTCTTGTGAATAATCAAAGGCCAAGTTTTCATAAATTACAAGTTCTTTCAAAAATCACTTTATGACACATTGCATAGAATTTCTGAAGCCACATCAAAAGTGCTAAGAAACAAACAAACAAAAAATACTGTGGAAGAAAAGAAGGGCACTTATTGCCATTAAATACATTTCCATAAAATAGAACAGTTTATTTACTACAGCACAGACAAATTTTTTATTATGCAAAATAATTTCCTAAAAACTTCTCACTTCACCTCATTTTTCAACAAAAACATTTATTTTCAGAAGTAACTATTTTTCCAAATAAAAATGACTGAATAAAAATAGGGGTTCAACATATTCAACAATGGATAAGTTCAGTTAAGTTGCCAGTCATGTCCGACTCTTTGCACCTCCATGGACTGCAGCACGCCAGGCTTCCCAGTCCATCACCAACTCTCGGAGTTTACTCAAACTAATGTCCATTGAGTCACTGATGCCATCCAGCCATTTCATCCTCTGTTGTCCCCTTCTCCTCCTGCCTTCAATCTTTCCCACATCAGGGTCTTTTTAGTTCTTCGCATCAGGTGGCCAAAGTTTTGGAGTTTCAACTTCAACATCAGTCCTTCCAAGAATATTCAGGACTTATTTCCTTTAGGATGGACTGGTTGGATCTCCTTGCTGTCCAAGGGACTCTCAAGAGCCTTCTCCAACACCACAGTTCAAAAGCATCGATTCTTCAGTGCTCAGCTTTCTTTATAGTCCAACTCTCACATCCATACAGGACTACTGGAAAAACCTTAGCTTTGACTAGACAGACCTTTATTGGCAAAGTAATGTCTCTGCTTTTTAATATGCTGTCCAGTTTGGTCAGAGCTTTTCTTCCAAAGAGCAAGTGTCTTTTAATTTCATGGCTGCAGTCACCATCTGCAGTGATTTTGGAGCCCAGGAAAATAAAGTCTCTCAGTGTTTCCCCATCTATTTGCCATGAAGGGATGGGAACAGATGCCATGATCTTAGTTTTCTGAACGTTGAGTTTTAAGCTAACTTTTTCACTCTCCTCTTTTACTTTCAAAAGAGGCTCTTTAGTTCCTCTTCCTTTTCTGTCATAAGGGTGGTGTCATCTGCATATCTGAGGTTATTGATATTTTTCCCAGCAATCTTGATTCCAGCTTCACCCAGCCTGGCATTTCACATGATGTACTCTGCACAGAAGTTAAATAAGCTGTATGATTTCATACAGCCTTGACATACTCCTTTCCCATTTGGAACCAGTCTGTTATTCCATGTACAGTTCTAACTGTTGCTTCTTGACCTGCATAAAGATTTTTCAGGATAGACTTCAATTTTTCCCTATTTTTAAATTAATATTATGTTATTCTTCCCCTGTTGAAAACTCCTGGGGAAATTCTCAACTAATGTTGAATATATGTTCAAACTAAACTTTATGTAAATGCCAGAGCATATCCTTACAAATCAAACTCCAAATCATCAAGATACTGAGTAATGGACACCCCAGGGCTTCCCTGATAGCTCAGATGGTAAAGAATCCGCCTGCAATGCAGGAGACCTTGGTTCGATTCCTGGGTTGGAAGATCCCCTGGAGAAGAGATAGGCTACCCAGTCCAGTATTCTTGGGCTTCCCTTGTGGCTCAGCTGGTAAAGAATCTGCCCTGCAATGTGGGAGACCTGGGCTCGATCCCTGGGTTGGGAAGATCCCCTGGAGAAGGGAAAGGCTACCCACTCCAGTATTCTGGCCTGGAGAATTCCATGGACTATATGTGCAGTCCATAGGGTCGCAGAGAGTCAGATACAACTGAGCGACTTTCACTTTCACAGTACTTTCTGAGTCATCCAAAGAGGGTAATGGATGTTTTCTTGGAACAATATCTACTATGAAGCCACTCCCGTCCAACACTTGGCTTTGCTTCTCTCATTTATACCCTTACTCACTTTAGGTTGGTGTTTATGTTTTGTTTTAGCATTTGATTCTTGGCAAACACTCAGGATTTTAGCTGGAGTTAAATCAATTTCAGTGATACAATCACAGAAAATTCAGCAGGGTGAGTAAAAGCCCAGGCTTAACTCAAACAGATCTAAATTTACATTCTAGCCATGTTATTTACTATACAATCTTTGGCACTATATATAGTTGATCTGAGTAAAGCTTCTTTGTGTAGACTATGTTACATGATAGAATGGTTTTAAAGATTAAATGAGAAACACATGTGAATTGATTGGCTTAGTGCTGAGAATATGTTAAGTGCTCAATAAATATGGCTATTCTATTAGTCTTGTTGTTTTTATGAACCACCCTGTGTAGAATATCTTAATTGTGGCCCCACTGGACCCCATATCTCAGGGTGAGCCCCCTTGCTTGCACAGGACGGTTTCATTCTCTCCCCACTCTCTGAATAAGACAGTGAGACGAGAAGGAATCAGGTCTTACAAACCTTTTGTGTGTCCCACAGATCCAGCACTATTTAAAACACATAATAGGCACTCATCTAATATGTATAAAGTGAGGATGATGATATTCCTTCACTAATTGACTTTGAATGTGTTGTTGCAAGGAATAATAAAAATGATTCCCTTGGCACTTTATTTAGTTCCTTCAAAATCCATACCATTGCATAAATTGTAGGCAGGGTGATTTTTCTCCCATACAAATAAATGGCATGAGTTTGTACAGGAGGCCGTGTTTTCCTTCAAGAATGTCTGCAGTTGACTGTAAACTATGATAGAAGAATATGTCATGAGTGCTAATTCCTGGCTACAAGGACAAAAGAAAATACAGAATGTTTCATACTGCTGCTCGGTAATCTTAAAAGTCATTATCTACACTTCAGAGTAAAGTAAAAAAAGTTAAGCCAACCCAATACATTGACACTAGATAATTTATCTTCCAAAGGATTTGAAAAAAACATTTTAATCTGACTTAATATGGTCAATGACTAACAGTTATTAAAACAGGATCAGAGAGTGACTGTCTTATATTTTCAGAGTTTAGATCACCTTTGACTGACTTCTAAAAACAAATCTTGAACCTTTTGGAAAAAGGAAAAGTTGGATCAATTCCTGACCTCATGTACCACAATAAATTCCAAGTGGATAAAATAACTACATGTAAAAATACAACTTAAAATATACCAGGAGTAACAACATATGTGTAAATCTCTGTAACTTGTGAATGGCCTATCTATGACTCAAAAGTCAACAAAGCATTCTTCGATGCTGTAAAAATGACACTATTTAAAAATCTTGGCATGCCAAATACAACTATACATCAAACAAAAAGACAAACATAAAACTGAAAAAAAATTGCAATGTGTGTAAAAGTCAATGCTAATATGCCTAATACATAAAGATCTTATGATAGAGAAAAAAAATCAACGTCTTTATAACAATGAACCAGAATATAATCAGTTCACAATAAAAATGCAAATGGTTCTAAGACACTAAAAATTATATATGCATGAATCTTTTGACTAAAAGATTCCATTTTTGTAAAACTACTGCAACTATACATTGGGAAATAAGAAGAGATTTATATTTATGACTAGTTACTAAATGAAAAATTTTAATAGCAGAAGATGATAACAATCTAACTATCCATCAGCAGGAGAGTGAATAAACTATGGATTATTTAACCCCAGAAGGAATAATCCTGTGGGATTATTATAAACAGGAAGCAATAGAGAAATAGATATATAATAATAAGCTACCATTTAAATAAGTAAGTGGAAAACATGACTGGATGTGTGTCTGGATTTTTAATTAAACAAATAATGGAAGAATAGATAATAACTTTTAAAAATGTTTAGCTAAAGCCAGAGGCAAAGAATAGAGAAGATACTAGACTTTTTTGACCATATCTGGTTTTATAGATTTGACATTGTAACGATACAAAGTTTTCTACAAAGCCATATGACAATTAAAACAAAAACTCTAAAATAATCTAAAATAAAATGAGACAAAGAAAACTAAATATGTATTTAGTTAATGGCAGATGATAATAAATGATGTTAAAACACATGATCTGACTAGACATTCCCCAAGGTAAATAACCTAAAGACTTAAAAAAAAAAGCGGCGGGTGGGGGTGTAATTTAAACTACTTTAAGTAATCAATTTTTCCAAGTGCTGTTGGTATTGTTTTGATAAGATTTTTGTACATACACTGTAGAATAAAAAAGATGAGTAATTATGTGGTATGATAAGGACAAAATATCAAGTATTATTGAGAACTAGAATTCTCTGAGATAAAAGAAAATGCAAAATAGGAGTTAAGAAAACTCTCATGGTCTTTGTTTTGATTGAAGATATCAATATACACTACAGATGTATTTTATATTAAAATTATATTTCCAAGCTCCCTCCACAGAAAAAAAAAAATCTCGAAACAATGACTCACTTAATATCAAGGAGCCCTGGTAGCACCCATATTTAATTTCAAGCTCTAAGATCTGTTTTTACTAAAAGGAACTAGAGATCCTTAAAATAAAACTGAATGATTCCAGTCATAAATATAAATCTCTTCTTATTTCCCAATGTATAGTTGCAGTAGTTTTACAAAAATGGAATCTTTTAGTCAAAAGATTCATGCATATATAATTTTTAGTGTCTTAGAACCATTTGCATTTTTATTGTGAACTGATTATATTCTGGTTCATTGTTATAAAGACATTGATTTTTTTTCTCTTTCTATCATAAGATCTTTATGTATTAGGCATATTAGCATTGAAATTGATTGAAATGATTAGCATTAGTCAAGAAATAGTTAAGAAAATCCTAGGACAACTTTCAGGACAGTTACGAAGAAAATTATAAAAGTTTGAAAGGGTCATGACAAAAGGCCTCAGCAATTATTTTGAAGAGGTTCCCCTGGCTCATTATGGGAAATTTAAGTATAAAAGCCATGAAATTAAAAGATGCTTGCTCCTTGGAAGAAAAGCTATGACCAACCTAGACAGCACATTAAAAAGCAGAGACATTACTTTGCCAACAAAGGTCTGTCTAGTCAGAGCTGTGATTTTTCCAGTAGTCCTGTATGGATGTGAGAGTTGGACTATAAAGAAAGCTGAGTGCTGAAGAATTGATACTTTTGAACTGTGGTGTTGGAGAAGACTCTTCAGAGTCCCTTGGACAGCAAGGAGATCCAAGCAGTCCATCCTAAAGGAAATCAGTCCTGAATATTCATTGGAAGGACTGATACTGAAGCTGAAGCTCCAATACTTTGGCCACCTGAAACAAAGAACTGACTCCTTTGTAAAGACCCTGATGCTGGGAAAGATTGAAGGCCAGAGGAGAAGGGGATGACAGAGGATGAGATGGTTGGATGGCATCACTGACTTGATGGACATGAGTTTGAGTAAGCTCCATGAGTTGGTGATGGACAGGGAAGCCTGGCGTGCTGCAGTCCATGAGGTCGCAAAGAGTCGGACATGACTGAGTGACTGAACTGAACTGAGCTATGCACTCATTGAACATTCACATTTTAGGGATCAGTGAGCTAAAATGGACTGGAATGGGTGAATTTAACTCAGATGACCGTTATATCTACTACTGTGGGAAAGAATCCCTTAGAAGAAATGGAGTAACCATCATAGTCAACAAAAGAGTCCGAAATGCAGTAAGTACTTGGATACAATCTCAAAAACTACAGAATAATCTGTTTGTTTCCAAGGCAAACCATTCAATATTACAGTAATTCCAGTCTATGCCCCAACCAGGAATGCTGAAGAAGCTAAAGTTGAACAGTTCTATGAAGACCTACAAGAGCTTCTAGAAATAACACCCAAAAAAGATGTCCTTTTCATTATAGGGGACTGGAATGCAAAAGTAGGAAGTCAAGAGATACCTGGAGTTAACAGGCAAATTTGGCCTTGGGGCACAAAACAAAGCAGGTCAAAGGCTAATAGAGTTTTGCCAAGAGAACACAGTAGTCATAGCAAACACCCTCTTCCAACAACACAAGAGAAGACTCTACACATGGACATCACCGGATGGTCAATACTGAAAACAGATTGATTATATTCTTTGCAGCCAAAGATGGAGAAGCTCTATACAGTCAGCAAAAATAAGAACAGGAGCTGACTGTGGCTCAGATCATGAACTCCTTATTGCCAAATTCCAACTTAAATTGAAGAAAGTAGGGAAAATCACTAGACCATTAAGGTATGATCTAAATCAAATCCCTTACCATTATACAGTGGAAGTGACAAATAGATTCAAGAGATTAGATCTGATAGAGTGCTTGAAGAACTATGGACAGAAGTTCATGACATTGTACAGGAGACAGTGATCAAGACCATCCCCAAGAAAAAGAAATGCAAAAAGGCAAAATGGTCGTCTGAGGAGGCCTTACAAATAGCTGAGAAAAGAAGAGAAGCTAAAGGCAAAGGAGAAAAAGAAAGATATATCCATCTGAACTGAACTGAACTGCAGCACAAATTGATCAAAAAAATTAAACACATATTCAAATGTTTATAAGTGACTTACAGCAACATACAACAAACTAAGCTAATTGGTCACCTCCAGATGACAAGGAATAGCTGATACATAAATGTCTGATGTAATCAAACATTTATCCAGCCTTTCCTATACATACTGTGTCACTATATAACCAAACAACAAATTTGGTGAACCTTCTATTTTTAGAAGTATTCCAATTAATAAATGAAGAAAGAACAATAGAATGAAAATAGTTTCACTATACAACATTAATATATATTTAAAGATTTTGGCATTCAACATAAATATTTCTAAGATCACAAAATAAGTAATTTATAAGCATCACGGGATGCTTGAAAAAAATCACATTACCACCTGGCATTATGAAAGAATGGAAAAAACACATCTAAGTGTGATCCCCTCTCTAGATCAGTGGATTGGAAGCCATGATAAACTGTAGCACAGGGATATGACCAGTAACGGGAAGCTTTGCAGGATAACCTACTGGCTTCTTTAGTAATAAACTGCATGTGAATGAGAGAGAAAAAAAGCTGAGAGAGATAGAGAGATGAAAGAGAACTCTACAGATTAAAAGAGACTTCAGAGACATTTGAATCATTATGAAATATCGACAGCATTTGAAACATCCTCCAAACAAATGTAGAAAAATTACTATATTCATGAGGTCATTGGAAATTTGAATGTTGACCTGAAATGTAATAAAAGGTAATTATCACACATTTTAATTAAATCAATTGCATTGTGATAGATGCGAAAATAATATCTTTTAGGACTGCATATGGAAATATTTGTGGGTGATTATATAATCTGGGCTTTGCTTTAAATAATACGGTTGAAGTGATGGGTGGAATAGATTAAACAAGATTGGTTATAAACTGATCATTGTTGAAGCTGGATGAAGAGTACATGTGTCATGGTGAACTGCTGACTAATCTGAGAGCCACAGTTTTATCTTACTAACGCTCCATTAATAATACAGGAGTAGTGGTAAGTGCCTGAAAGAGAGGGTCATCTGGCAACTGTTTCTGGGAACATCACATGGTTCTGCCTCCTGGTGTCTAATTTTAGAGAATTTATATTTGCATTACAAAGCTGTTTTAAGGGGTGAAAATACATACTGTAGTTTATGAAACTGGATATACAAATAATGTCATCATGTCTTTGGTGCATCTATGCATTTGCCATACATGCAGCATGATAAACTGAAAATGAAAATTGCATAACTCAAGTTTTCTTTGAGAGCAAACAAATTACTATGGTAACAATGATCAAAGTTCATCATATTTCAAATAATAATATAACTTGATGAGCTAGTTGAAAATTGTTTAAATACAAATTATAAGTGACAAATTGAAAACAAATCACATTGCACAAAGGAGAAAATTTAATAGAAATAAATATATACTGAAATTATGCACCAACAATATATTACATAAAGTGATCCGAAACCTTTAGGTACCGATTCAAAGCTTTATTTTTTAGGATAAACTTAATTTGAAATGTGATATTTTTTGGCTACTGTGTGAGGAAGGAGTCTGGATGCTTGAAACTTGATCCATGATTATCAGAAGCTGTCAGTCTAATTTAAACTGGTAGATGTGCTTTTATTGCTGAAGCCATATTGAGATCGTCATGTTTGGGCCTTTGGGAGAAACATGGTACATAAAACAGCAAGCACCTTTGTGAAGTTGCTTTGTAGCAAAGACAGATAAAAGTTACAGTATTTTCTTAACACACTTCTAGAATTCACTTCACCTCTTCCCTTAACCCCAATAAACCACACTGATTTTATGAGTGACTATGTCATTAAAGTTAACAAGAAAGGAAATGAAAACCACAGAATTTTTTCACATAGCCTATCTCATGCTATAAGAAATTTTTAAAAATTTACTTTGCAAGTTAACTTTTAAAAGACATTTTAACACAAATTCTCATCTTTAAACACTGAAAGATTTTCTTCAACTCTCATCTTTACAGACTAGGTACCTGGAAGCTATATTAATCAGTGAATGTGAGTACAGTAAATGTATAGATTTAATTAGAAATTTAAAGTTTAAAATGTTAGCTTTATCAACTGGAGTTTGATATTTCATTTTTATGTTTTCTGATCTATTTCTATTGATCACTGTTGACTTTTTAGAAAGTTCATGAGAATCTCTGAGTCATTTCTAAATGATGTACATAGTCCCTTCCCTATGAACATCATTCACAGAAAGTTACAACATGATAAAGCATGCTACTGTCCATCTGTATGAATTAGCACTGCAGTCTCCTGAGATAATACACAGATAACATCCCAAGGTTTGTTTGGAGAAAAGGTGAACTGAGGTCACTTTTAACCTGAAAGGTTAAAGTTTAGGAATTTCCTCGAGAGATTGTGCTTTGTCTAGCATTTCTTTAAAGTTATCAAAGGACTCAATTAGCGATGGTAAAACTGTCTTAATCAAAGATGTTAAAAGGATGTGAGTTTAACAAAATACACTGAGAATTAGAAAGAAAGGAAAAGGAAGACAGCAATTGGGAATCATAAGCAAAAGAAAAATGCTTAGACAGAGAAAGACAAATATCACATGATATTGCTTATATGTGGAAAGTAAAACAAAGGTACAAATGAACTCAACTACAAAACAGAAATAGAGTCACAGATGTAGAAAACAAACTTATGGTTACCACGGGGCAAGGGGAGGGACAAATAAATTGGGAGACTAGGATTGACATATACACATTACTTATATAAAACAGATAACTACCGTATAGCACAGGAAATTCTATTCAATACTCTGTAATGGCGTCTATGAGAAAAGAATCTAAAAAAGTGAATATATGGAATATATGTACATATATAACTGATTCACTTTGCTGTACACATGAAACTACACAAAATTGAAAATCAACTGTACTTCAATAAAAATTGCTTTTTAAAAAGAAAGAAAAATGCTTAGGTTTATGCAAAACAAAAGTCAAGAAGTTTGTGTGGTTCTGTTTATTGTACTGCTTCTTTTTATTTGCGATAATTTATTTTTTAATTATATTAGAATAGCTTTGGGTAAAATACACATAAATGATATGCCCGCCAGAAACTAACACTTTTCTCCTGAATTTACCGTAACTGCACAAAATGGAATCAAGATTGCTGGGAGAAATATCAATAACCTCAGATACGCAGATAACACCACCCTAATGGCAGAAAACGAAGAGGAACTAAAGAGCCTCTTGATGAGGGTGAAAGAGGAGAGTGAAAAAGCTGGCTTAAAACTCAACGTTTAGAAAACTAAGATCATGGCATCACTTCATGGCAAACAGATGGGGAAAAAATGGTAACAGTGACAGACTTTTATTTTTGGAGGCTCCAAAATCACTGCAGATGGTGACTGCAGCCATGAAGTTAAAAGACACTTGCTCCTTGGAAGAAAAGCTATGACCAACCTAGACAGCAGATTAAAAAGCAGAGACATTACTTTGCCAACAAAGGTCCATCTAGTCAAGGCTATGGTATTTCCATCCATACATGTATGGATGTGAGAGTTGGACCATAAAGAAGGCTGAGTGCCAAAGAATTGAGGCTTTTGAACTGTGGTGTTGGAGAAGACTCTTGAGAGTCCCTTGGACTTCAAGGAGATCAAACTAGTCAATCCTAAAGGAAATCAGTCATGAATATTCATTGAAAAGACTGATGCTGAAGCTGAAGCTCCAATACTTTGGCCACCTGATGCGAAGAGTTGATTCCCTTCAACTGGGAGTTGAACTGGGAAAGACTGAGTTCAGGAGGAGAAGGGGCCAACAGAGGATGAGATGGTTGGATGGTATCATCGACTCAATGGACATGAGCTTGAACAAACTCATGAGATAGTGAAGGACAGGGAAGCCTGGCGTGCTACAGTCCATGGGGTCACAACGAGTTGGACATGACTGAGCAACTTAACAGCAACAACATACTGGTAATATCTGTGCTTGGTAAATACTTGTAATACCACATATCAGTTGGTAGTGGTGATTCAGTCGCTAAGTCATGTCCAACTCTTGTTGACACCATGGACTATAGCCAAGCAGGCTCTTCTGTCCATGGGATTCTCCAGGCAAGAATACTGGAGTGGGTTGCCATTTCCATCTCTAGGGGAGCTTCCTGACCCAGGAATCAAACCCAGGTCTCTTGCATTGCAGGCAGATTCTTTACTGACTGAGTTCCAAAGCTTGGTAATACCTGTATATATCACATATCAGTTGAGTGAATTCAAATCCCCCAATCCATTATAATGCCACAGCAGTGCCACAGCAAGGTTTCCACTGCAAGCAGTTTTTTCTTTTTCAGTAGTAATTTCTATGTGTTGAAACAGACCTGCCTGGAGATTACTGTCTGACCAAATTATCTCTTTAGCTCCTTTCTAATCTTACATTTTAATCAATAACTAAACTGTACAATGTGGTATATAAAACATAGTTTTTATTAGCAATTCTATATCAAATATAAGTACTTGAACAAATCATGTGTTCAAAATACATATTCAAATTAAGTCCATTTTCTGCAAACATACTCTAGCAACTGCCCTGAATTTTTCAACTCTGTGTTCCAAAATCTCAGGTGATGGGTCAAACTCATCACTCAAATAAACCATTTGCATAATGAGGACTTTGTTCCAACTGAGCCTCATATTCATGTTACTCTTGGATATATACCATGAAATTTAAGATAATACATACTCCCAGTTTTTATTGTGGTCATGATGAATTTGGCAAGCAATACCACTATGAGTACTTAATCACTGAATTGTATTGTGAAGTTAAAATGCCTGTGAATACACAACAGATGCTCTAAATGGGTGCATCATGATAATAAAGGTCAAGGAATGTCAAGTGGACCGGGTAGAAACAACATCATTATGGCTTTTGGAAGGAGTTAGCTAAATATTCTTGTTTTAAATGCCACATATGCCTAAAAAATATGAATAATTTGCTATAATTTCTAAAAACACAAAGTCAAATACTTTAGTCAAATATGAATTGTACTTACATATTCTGAAAAAATTTAAAACTCCAGTGCTTGAAGAAAAGTGTTCTGGGTCACTTATACGAAAGTCAGGCATGAAGGTAAGGCTATAAATAATAAATCATGTTGCCAGACACTTTAAGGCTTAGTTTTATAGTATTGGATCTATGGTTTTATGTATAAGGGAAATATACTTTCTAAAGAAGGTCTTTTCTCCAGACTCTGTAACAGAGAAATGGGCCAACAAAATGGAAGATGGTCCCAGAGCCTACCTTTGACAAATAACGCCAGAACGCATTATTTGGACGTGAGGACGACGGGGGCAAGGAGGGTGTAAAGAAGTCTTCCACTCTTCCCCTAGAGTGGTCTCTCTTTTTCCTATTTTCCCTCTTCACCAGTACCTGAAGTATGACGAAGACTATAAATCTCATAAACGAGGTTTTCTCTTTGAATGGTTGTTAGGGATGGAACAGAAGCAAAATCATAGCCCAGTTCTATTAAGTACTTAAAGTAGCACTTCTTTTGTACTTGAACACCCACCTCATCTTATTTCCCTACTCAAATCTTCCTGTAACCACTTCATAATCCATCTTAACTTGAAGTACTATTGTATAATTTGTGATAAACTATCTTAAGTCTCCTTTTGAAAGAGGTGCCAGATAAACAGATGAATGAGAAATAGATGGAATATTAATACCTATATCCTCAGGAAGACTATGTAGCATCTAGACTGCATGTAAAGTCAGGATAGGAGGGACAGAAGGAGCAACAGCTATTTTAGGGTGACAGCAAGACCTTCTTCCTTCCATCTCTTCCTTCTTCCTCCCCTTTCTGTGTCTTTGCCGAATCCAACATCGCACAGTGAAAAACAGAGGGGTCTCGAGGTGAAGGAAGATCAACAAACTAACACTGAGAGAAGCTAGGAGAAA
Source organism: Giraffa tippelskirchi (assembly GCF_054371585.1). Lineage (NCBI taxonomy): Eukaryota > Metazoa > Chordata > Mammalia > Artiodactyla > Giraffidae > Giraffa > Giraffa tippelskirchi. The sequence goes on from NC_137282.1 coordinate 35,289,637, forward strand.
AATGCTTAACAGGAGCAGTAAATGTAGGTATATAAGTCAAAAACTGTGTGCATATTACATAGACTTTCCTTGACTATTTATATAAACAACATATAATATATACTGATTATATATTATGTGTAATGCACACACATAAACACTTGAAAAGTTCAGAAAGCAAAATATTTTTATGATGCTAGGACAGGGAAAATAAAGCCAGGAAAAGGCTTTCTGGACATCTTTCAAACCTAATCTTGATTAGTTGGCATATACGTTATAAATAATTTGTATCTCTCCCAAAAGCGTTTGACTCTTAAATTAATTCTGTGCCTTATAGCTAAAAAATAAGGCATATCCAATGATATTCTTTTCCAGCCTCAAGCTCAGATTCTTGTTTGGGTAATTAATAGAAGTTAATATAGAAAAATTTAAACTTTATGATAAAATATGATAAACTTTATGATAAAAATTTAAACTTTATGATAAAATTTAAACTCTATGACAAAATAGAGAAAGGTCTATTGGTAGTAATTATTATATTTTAGCATTAATCTGGAATTTGATACATTATAGACAAACAAATCCACTAGATTTTCCAAGGAAAAAATTTAGGAATGCAATTCTTGGAAATATAGCCTGAATTTAAAGCTATAAAAGTCTCAGTACAAATTACCATCAAATATCACAATTAAAATGATTAAAATCCAATAATTATTTGCCTTAAAAGCAAATAGGCTATTGTTTTATAAATCAAGATTGAAATCATTGATCCAAAGGATGATTTTACTTGAATGCTTTTGGTAAACCACATCATAGAAAAGAGTAGGAAAACCCAGGTTACTCAAAATCAGTTTTCAAAATTATTGTAAAATTAATGACTACAAAGTACAGCTTTCATTTGGATTATTCATTTATTACATCTTTCCAGACTTTGTCTCTAATATTATAAGATCTAATTTAAAGATGTTATCACTTAGTGAACTTTACTAGACTCAGCAAGAATCTTTCAAAAGTCTAGTTTCATGTTGAAAATTATAGGAATACAGAAGAATTAGAAAAAACAACTTCTGCCCTCCTTATGTTTAGTGACAATTATGATGCTTTGAATGCATAGACTAATCCAATATAAGTTGTAATCAAAACAATTTAGGTTAAATAATATGTACTAATCAGCTTTCCTCTGGCAATCATTCTGTAGTTAAATAATCAATTCACACAGACACATATTATTATTAGAATCTCTTCAAACTGAAAGGTAATAAGTCAGGATGGGGAATTTCCATAGAATAAAATAGATAAGTAAGAGGAAGAACTTCAAGTCCAGTGATCTTTTTACTACATTTATATTGGCTTCAAGAGCAGGAAAAAAGATTAATTTACATATAGGTTTAAAGTTAAAAAGAGTTGGCACTGATATATGTAACATAATTTCCTTATTCCTTTGCCTAGGATTGATGGCAATGTTCACAATACTCACTAAGACATAAACACTATTCCTTTTCGGCAAAAGAAAATTTAAGATACTCGCCTCAATATGGGTAGAGATTCCCCAAATGAATTAAATACAAGCAGAGCTTAGAGTGACAGTGACAGAAGTTTCTGACATGACAGTTTGCTGAGGATCTGCACTGCACTTTTCTATTTCCCTATCTTAAAAATACTCTTATTCATAATAATGAAACTTAACTTAATAGAGTAAATATACATCAGGAACTGTTAGTATAGCCCAAATATAATTTTAAACTTGCCTGTATAAACCCATTGATTTATTTTACAAAACAAACGCCATAATTCAAATAAAGCTTTAAAATTAAACTAATATTAAAAAAAAAAAACATACTCAACCAATAAGCAGTTAAGTGTATTCCTTGGGAATGTAAGAATTCAGGCAGGATAACTAATGTTTTCTTAGTGAAGCTAAAGCAGCACCAGGCACAAGCAGGATTTTAAAGGACAGTAACAGAATGGAGGCTTTTCCCAGCCTGACAGCTCTTTTCTGCTGAATGCCAATTGTTTTTGTGGTTTAGATCTAATTCTCTAAGTCTATCTGTCAAAGCCAATATTAAAGATGTGTTAGTTTGTTTTACATGTAAAAAGAGGAAAACCAGGGGACAGGCTGAGTCCTACTCCATTCATCGTTGATCAGAAGAGGGGTCTTTCCACACATCACAAGAATTTGGGGTAATCACAGTAAAACTAATCTTTTTTTACATACTGCATGAAATTGTCCTTTCTCTTAGAATCAGGATCCAAAATGTTCTTACTCCAGGGAACTGAACTAAACAAAATGATGTGCTTTCATCTGGCGTCTCCCATCATGGACACTACTCATTTCTGAAAGCATGAGGCATAATATCTTATTGCATTATTTATATCCTGAAGCACATGGCAGTTAAAATTTTCCACAAGTCATTATTCAGTACACTTCAAAAAAGAGAATTACAATCAATGAGATCATAACAATGAAAATATAACTGTTTAACTTTCTTCCGCTGTGGCTCTTACAAGATTGAAGCATCTTGAGTCTCCAGTAAGGAGAGTTGAGACAGGAAGCTCAGGTTAACAGTGTCTTTTCCTAAATATCCCCAAAGTATGTATGTGCTGCAGCCAATTACCTTTGTGGGATTCTATATGAGCAGCAAGTCTATAGTTGCTGTTGTTGTTCAGTCATTCAGTCGTGTCCGACTCTTTGCAACCCCATGAACTGCAGCATGCCAGGCTTCCCTGCCCATCACCATCTCCCGGAGCTTGTTCAAACTCATATCCATTGAGTCGGTGATGCCACCCAACCATCTCATCCTTTGTTGTCCCCTTCTCTTCCTGCCTTCAATCTTTCCCACATCAGGGTGTTTCTAATGAGTCAACTCTTCACATCAGGTGCCCAAAGTATTGGAGTTTCAGCTTCGGCATCAGTCCTTCAATCTACAGTTAGGGAAATACATTTTCCCATAAATAACCTAAAGTAGATTCTTATGACTTTTGGTGTAAAACTAAATTAATGGGGTGCAAGTCTCAAAAATTTAAGATAAAATGAAAGAAACTATATTGCCTTCCTTTATAGCATTTCTGATTTTCACCTAAGGACTTGTTCAATATCAATTTCCTCCATCTTCCTCTGAATAACTGATTTTTTTGTTTGTTTTTATATCCAATTTTTTAGCAAAGCCTGAAACCTAGACAGTACAAAATTACATTCTGACAAATGACAAATCTCACTTATACTCAATCCTCTGAGTTGTATCTTATTGTAAGACAACTGCCTAAACATGTGACATACATAATACTGTGAAAGCACTGACTGTGGAACTACAAGTCAGATATGACGCTGAGCCTTCCATTCACTCTTGTACTTAGTTTTGCCCAACCATTCTATGAGACCACTGCTATCGTTGCTTCATTTAGTAGATGAGAAGTTAATGGTCTTCTCCAACTCGCAGGGTATATCAGAGCCAATGCTCACACCTAAGTAGGAATCGTCTGAAACCCACTTTTGCTTGAGTAGGAGACAGTCTTTCTATCACCAAAATAAAATTATGTTTGATGTGAAGACCAATTTTACTGCTAACCACCCAATGGCATCAAAGTAGGCAAACTCGACAATCTTTCTCAGAAATTCATTAAATTTGCACACAAATTAAATTATTTAATTACAAAATAACACAAATTAGTTTACAACTTCATAAATCCTCACAAATGATGGACTAGTCTGAGATTTTGGAATCTAAAAGACATAATTCAGAAATTGGAAATTTCTAATGGTAGAGAAATTAGAAACTTCTAATGGCAGGTATCTCACTCAATTTCTGAACACAGAACATTCTGTGAAATAGATGTTATTATTATTACTATTATTATTGTACTTTATGTATGAGACCATATATTATAATCATGAGCACAACCATACAATTATAATTTTCATTTTAGTTAAAGTATGTAGTCATTTTCATGTGATGGTATTTTCCACTTTCAATTCAGATGTGTTCAAAGGATGGTATGAAATAGAAACTGGAGAGAAAATTTACATAATCAGATACTAAATATAGATTCTAGCTCGTGAGGGACGTCAGATTTATTTCTGTATCATGTAACCAAACAAATCTAGGCACCCTACCTCAGTTTCTTGTTGTGTCCTAAACACAATGTTCCTGCTGCAAACAGAGGGCGCACTGGTTTAAATATGCTGGTGAGATTAAGGTTTACAAGGAGCTCTAACTGCCCCGCCCATCACCTGAGGCAGCCCCGAGCACCATGGCCAGCCTTTCTTGCTGTGTCCTTATCCCAGGACACACAAGCTGTGAATATCGCAAGAATCACTCCCTTTGACAGCAGATTAAAAGGAAGTGGAATAATAGTAACTGCTGGATGCATCCATTCAAGGTGCTGTTGTGAAGCTGCCATCTTGCCCTCTTCCACGTCAGAGGACTGTTCACTCTCTCTAAATCATGAAACTCTTAATCACTAAATCATTACATCGTTTGGGTTTGAAAACATTCTAGTTTTTGCTAAACATCATAAATCCTCTTGTAACAACTGTTATAACTTCTCTTGGGGTTTTGAGGAAAGAGATACTCAACTGGAAGAAATTATTCCAAGTGCTATGACTGACTTTTTAACAGACTTGTGTTACAGTGCCATAAATTACATGATTTCATGTAAAGTAAAGTCTTTTCTAAATGTTCTTTTATAGGCTTAGCATTGAAAACATTGACCTAAGTGTGAGATCGTATTACATGCTTTCTTGGTAACAAGTGTTTAGGGTGTCTTCTTGAATAATGTAAAAACTAATTTATACGACATTTCCAAGAAAATAAGCTCATTTCCCATGAATCTGTAAAATAGCCTCCAGTTTATCAACAATTACCGATATTGCACACCTTGCATGTGCCACCCACCCACTGACCCAGCACTGGACTTGACTCAGAATGAATTAATCTTAATTTAAGAAAGGATAAAGTTTGGAGATACTTTCTTCTCTATCTGAATAAATGCTTAATAAGAATCTACAGGACCTTCTTGGAATGCACATAGGAATACCAAAAGGACATCTAAAGAAATATCCGAAGGAACAAGAGGCCTGTTTTAGAAACATAATTTGGCTGGACCCACAAGAGATAAAGTGCTGAAATGCAAGGTACTTACAGACAGAAGAAAAACAACAATATATTATTGCTCTGTCAACCTGAACAGAATAAGCTATGCCTTATTTCCATGTTGATTTTGGCATAATCCACAATACTGTTGAATATTTTGAAAGATAGTAATAGGAGAATTTGTATTGGCAACAAGCCAAATAAAAGCTAAGGATATAAAGCAGTAGCCAGAACTGTTCCCTATTGTCTACAGAGGCTTTGTTATCAGAGAGCAACAGGCAATTCACATTGGAAAAAAATACTCTCTTAACAAGTGGCAAAAGTTAGAAAAATCTAGGGAAAGCATGAAGTGGTAACATAACTTCACACATGAAATTTAAAAGCAAGATTGGAGATAAACCCTGCTGAGTGGTTCCTTCTTTGGCTTCAGGGACACCTGCCATATGGAATCTGCACAGCCTTTGATGACTGGCTTGGGAAGCAAATGCTTTAAAGGATGCTTTCCAAAGGAGTCCAAAAGTGTGGCTTCAAGAGAGGGCTTCTCTCCAAGCTGAGACTTTGCTCTCTTACATCTAAATTCAGGATCCAGTGAAATTGAGACTTTTCTTAGCGATTCAGAGGCCATCATGATTATATTAAGAATAAATATATATTCTCCAGGGCTTCCCTTGTGGCTCAGCTGGTAAAGAATCTGCCTGCAATGTGGGAGACCTGGGTTCGATCTCTGGGTTGTAAAGATCCCCTAGAAAAGGGAAAGGCTACCCACTCAAGTATTCTGGCCTGGACTGTATAGTCCATGGGGTCGCAGAGTCAGACATGACTGAGCGACTTTCACACTCACTCATACATTCTCCTACATGATCATGACTCACAACATTCCATTCCCAAAGGATCACTGCATGAGTGCATGCTAAGTCACTTCAGTCGTGTCTGACTCTTTGCAACCCCATGGACTGTAGCCTACCAGGCTCCTCTGTCCATGGAATTCTCCAGGCAAGAATACTGGAGTGGGTTGCTGTGTCCTCCTCCATGGGATCTTCCCAACCCAGGAATCGAATCCTAGGTCTCTTACATCTCCTGCATTGGTAGGTGAGTTCTTTACCACTAGCACCAACTGTGAAGCTCAAAGTATCATTACATAATACTTATAACACCTAAAGAAACCAGTAACCCCCCAAACAGACAGACCTCTCTATCACTCCCTGACAAACCTCTCAAGTGGCCTGCCTCTGTGAGAAAGTGGCCTGTTGGACATAATCATTACCAATCTGAAGAAAACTGCCAACCACCAACGGAATTTTCAATTCTCTGTCAAAATATAAGAAAAACAAAAACAATTACAGTAAGCTTTATTAAAGCTACATTTATTCAATATAATGAATAAACTCAATTTGAAAATACATCATTCCATTTTTTGTGTTAAAACAACTTTTTATTTAAAAAGAATGGTAAAAGTCATTTTTTTAAAAAATAATTTGCATTTTATGTCTCAACTTACAATCTTTTTGTCAATTCTCATTTTTACAGTTGATTGACCTTAAAACTAAAAAGCCTAGTAATTATTTCTAATGGTAGACATAGTGACAAAAATTTGGCCATTCAGTTTCCAAAGTAAGCACAAGAAAGAGTGTACGAAGAAGAATGAATGATACTGTACATCAGCTATACTCCAATTTTAAAAAGGAAGAATGAGTGAACCCTTGCAAACTGGAGAAGTTACATACGTATATGCAGGAAAGCTTTGAAAAGTAAGCATTATGGGAATAAAAACAGTGAGATGTCATTTTCTTGTAAAATCTGGTCAGAGTAGAAAGGGATAATGATACTGGGTGTGGAGTGCACAGGTGTACGGATGAAGCACTGTGACACCACCGACAGCAGTGGGACTGACACTACCATGTAGACTCGCACTTGTTAGTGGGCATCAGAAGACGTGCGAGTGTGCACTGCTGTGCTGTGCTCAGTCACTCAGTCTTGTCCAGTGCTTTGCGACTCTGTGGACTGTAACCCGCCACGCTCCTCTGTCCATGGGGATTCTCCAGGCAAGACTACTGGAGTGAGTTGCCATGCCCTCCTCCAGGGGATCTTCCCAACCCAGGGATCGAACCCAGGTTCCCACATTGCAGGCAGATTCTGAGCCACCAGGGAAGCCAAGCGTGCATTAGTGCCGTGCAAAATTTCTCCACATAGGAATTTACTTCAAAAAATAGTTTATATCCAAAGACTGAGATACTAGGAAACTCTCCTCAGAAGTGCTTATATTAATAAAAGAGATTAGAAATTTCCTCAGTGTACAAGACTAAGAAATTAGCTAAAAAATTATGTAATCCCTAACATGGAATGTTATATAGCACTAATGTAATGCCAAATATATGATAATTTTGACAGATCTTTAAAATGCATTAAGTGAAAAAAAATCATGTGTATAGTATGATCTATGAATAGATACATATATAGAGAGAGACAAACCTGAAAGTGAATATAGTAAAATTAACAGCTATGTGGTGAGATTAAAACTTTTTCTTTTCTTTTTTTGAATGAGTGTTATGGGTTAAATGGTATCCCCCCCCAAAAGGTATGTTGATGTCCTAACCCCAAGCATCTCAGAATGTGACCTGAAATGACATCATAGTAGAATATGGACAGTGCCCTGATGAGAAGACAATGTGAAGATAGACACACAAACAAAAAACTCCATGTGACGGCAGAGGCAGAAGCTAGAGTGATGCAGCTGCAAGCCAAGGAACATCAAGGATCAACAGCCACAATCAGAAGCTAGGAAGAGGACAGGGAGGATTCAATCCAGAGCCCCAGAAGGAACACAGCTCTGTGGACAACCTCTAGAGCTCAGATTTCCACCCTCCAGACCTTCAGAGAGCAAATTTCTGTTGTTTTGAAAGTGAAAGTGAAAGTCGCTCAGTTGTGTCTGACTCTTTGTGACCACAAGGACTATATAATTCCTCAGGCCAGAATACTGGAGTGGGTAGCCTTTTCCTTTTCCAGGGGATCTTCCCAACCCAGGGATCAAACCCAGGTCTTCTACATTGCAGGTAGAGTATTTACCAGCTGAGCCACAAGGGAAGCCTAAGAATACTGGAGTGGGTAGCCTATCCCTTCTCCAGGGGATCTTGAAACCCGGGAATCAAACCGAGGTCTCCTGCATTGCAGGCAGATTCTTTATCAGCTGAGCTATCAGGGAGTTACCTTGTTATGACCGCCCTCGGAAACTTACACATTCACAAAAGCACAAAAAGCATCAATGTACAGCTCAGTGCATTAGTGAAGAGCAGGTACCTATATGAATACACTACAAATGGCCCATATTGGGTGGGAGGCTTCCCAGGTGGCTCTAATGGTAAAGAATCCGCCTGTCAATATAGGAGGCATGGGTTCAATCCCTGGGTTGGGAAGATCCCTCGGAAGAGGAAATGGCAACCTCCTCCAGTATTCTTGCCTGGGAAACTCCACGGACAGAGTAGCCTGCTGCAGTCCATTGGGTTGCAAACAGTTGGATAGGACTGAGCACACACACACTTAATCCCCAACTCTTCCTTCTTTCCCAAAGGCAACTACTATCAAGGCTTCCAACTCTCTAGCTTCTGTTGAAAATACGTCCATAAATAGACCCATTCAGTATGCACTCTCGTGTGTATGGCTCCTTTCATTCAATATTATGTTTCTAAATTTTAATCAAGTCTATACCAGTACTCTTGCTTGGAAAATCCCATGGACGGAGGAGCCTGGTAGGCTACGGTCCATGGGGTCGCTAAGAGTCGGACACGACTGAGCGACTTCACTTTCACTTTTCCCTTTCATGCACTGGAGAAGGAAATGGCAACCCACTCCAGTATTCTTGCCTGGAGAATCCCAGGGATGGCGGAGCCTGGTGGGCTGCCGTCTATGGGGTCGCACAGAGTCGGACATGACTGAAGCGACTTAGCAGCAGCAGCAGCAGCAGCATACCACATTTTATGCATCCACTGATCCTTGATATTTGGCAGTGCTTGCAAACAATGCTCCAATAACCTGCTGGTGTATGTCTTTGGTGTATATGCACCCACTGCTGGTTATTGAACTGGGAGTGAATTGCTGAGTCACAAAGTAGGCATGTTCACAGCTTTCCCAAACAAGCACAAGCGACTTTATAAAATATTTCCACCAATATGAGGCTTGCACCAAACAAGTGGTTTCCCTCAAATAAGGGGCTTCCCTTGTGCTCAGTGGTAAAGAGCCTGCCTGCCAGTGTAGGAGATGTGGGTTCAATCTCTGGGTTGGGAGGATCCCCTGGAGAAGGAAATAGCAACCTACTCCAGGATTCTTGCCTGGCAAATCCCAAGGACAGAGGAGCCTTGTGGGCTACAGTACAGGGGGTCACAAAAAAGTCAGACATGACATAGCAACTAAACAACAACAAACACCAAGAAGCAGTAAGTGAAAATTCATATACCTGGTCCTGACAGTCTTTTTGAATCATTATCGTTCTTGAGAGAGTGTAGTAGTATCTTATTGTATTTTCTTTTGCACTTCCTTGATCAGTAATCAGTACTTTTTCATGTGTTTATTGGCCATTTTTATATCTATTTTGTCAGTGCACAGTGGTAAAACTACACAGGTAAAGAATTTGAAAGAATAAGTAATTTGACAATAACAAGAAAAGTATAAAATATTATATTATTAGAAAATAATATCACTGGTAACACACATTAGTAAATGGTTTGTGCAATATTTATTGAGATTAATAAAATGTATTGTTATGTATAAGCAAAATAAATCTTTAGAAATGAGATGAAACTCATACTACCTCATTTGTCTATAAGAGTTATGAAGCACATTTTTTCAAAATATGTAAAGGCCCATTGAAAATAGGTTGTTTAAAAAATAGGCTGTTTATTGCCTAATATAACAATTTCAGAGTAGCATGATTCCAGTACCCATTAAGTCAGTGTTCACTGAACATTACTGGACCATTCTCTACCTTCAGCTCTACAACAAAATAACTCAGCAGAGTGATGGGAGTGGCTCTCTGTGGGTACAGACAGTAAGGAGGTCTCTTTCAAATTTATAGGGAAAAGTTGGTACAATAACATTGGCTATTCTCTCTTGTCTAATAATCTAACTGATTTTTTATCTGATGATATGCTTTTACAGTTGGAAAACTAAGTCAATGTCCTGAACCAAATTTCATGGTTACGGTGTAATAGGTGGGGGGAAAATCAAAATAATAAGCATCTTGAATTAATGCCCAATTAAACGAAAATTCCAAGTTTAAATTCCAGATGTAACAGTGAGCAAGTTTTCCTCAAACCCAAGTACGGGTTACACAAATCCGTAATCGAGCAATCATGCTTAAAATGTTATTCTATACCTTAATGTATGACACTGATTAATGCTATAGTCACACAGGGACGATCTTATTTCAAACTAGAAATACTCCTTGAAACGAGAATTCAATTCAGTATGAGAAAAATTCCAAGATGACAGAAAGGTTTATCAAAATATTTTTGGTGAAAGCTTATCTAGAAACAGACTTTTTCACTAGAATTTAACATTTCTTTATAAGATGCAAAATAAAGCCTTCACTTGCAAAGATTTTTTGTGCAAGAAGTCACTCTCAGGTAAAGTTCCCCCTGGGCTCACAAATATTAATTATCACCCACACCAGGATTTTAGACCCCCACTTGGCAGCTTCTGTGAACACACCCAAACACACTAAGAAAATAAGTAAAAGCATGTATAACACACACAGACACACACACACACACACACATCACACTCTTACAGAAACAATCTCCCCAGAGATTTGCTTGGCAGCTGAACTTCCCTTCTCTCTTCAAGTTAGCTTGATGAATGCTTCATCTCCCTGACTTCATCTCTTGCTTTCCTTAAATCTAGTTATTCCTCTAGTTTGGATGTTCCACTCAACTCCTGTCTCACTGGGAGCATCTTTCCTCTCCTGGTGATTCTCTGGACCTCACTTGGGCAGCAGGATCTCCCCCACCCCCTATTTGGAAGGAGAAGGGAGTGAGAAAGCACGGATGCAAGCAACAGCACATCAGAACCAGGGCTTAGGAGAGAATTTCCCTCACCTTTTAAGACTGCCTCATGCTCTTCTTTCTCCCGGAAGTAAGACGGCAACTCAAAGACGTGGCTGCGTCATCCACCCTGGTCGGAGAAGGCAATGGCACCCCACTCCAGTACTCTTGCTTAGAAAAGCCAATGGACGGAGGAGCCTGGTAGGCTGCAGTCCATGTGGTCGCTACGAGTCAGACATGACTGAGCGACTTCACTTTCCCTTTTCACTTTTCTGCATTGGAGAAGGAAATGGCAACCCACTACAGTGTTCTTGCCTGGAGAGTCCCAGGAACCGGGGAGCCTGGTGGGCTGCCGTCTGTGGGGTCGCACAGAGTTGGACACAACTGAAGCGACTTAGCAGCAGCAGCAGCAGCATCCACCCTGGTCCTGTTACTCAGTCACAGATGAAGATTCGCTCAGTTAACTGGAGGTTAAGACTGACTGGCAGTTAACATCTCACTGGCAGCCCAGAAATGATCCATCCTAAACTAAACAGGTATGTTTCACCACCTCTATCTACGACGTTTATCACATGGCCAAAACAGCGGCTTTAGATCCATGAGAAATAAGACTGATAAGAGCTCGTGTGTGGGGAAGAAGGCACTTCATAAATCTTAGCTCTGGGCCAAACAGCCCATGTCTACCTCGATATTTGCTGTGCGGCACTGAAGAAGCCAGTCCCATCATCACTCCTCCTTCACAAAGAAGCAGGACTCTGTCGAGTGTGTTTGCGTAAATTTAGGATTCAAATTCTCTTGTGCTTGTGGGGTCTGCCTCTAACAGTTTTACAGATGCAGGTGAAGAATACAAGTGAAGGTTCACATACCATACATCTAAATATTTAACAAATTAAGTTAATCAATTTTAAATGAAGTTACTCTTACTCTAACAAATACTGCTTCAGCAGAACCTAGAAGATCAGGTTCAAATTTGGATCTCTAGATACCTGAATACCCTTGGGGACAAAGCCCACCTCTTCTCACCGCTGACTCTGTCCTGTGTCACAAGCAGTCACACGCATCCATTCCTGGGGGTCTCAGCTGTCACCTCCACCACACTGTCTACACACACCACAATCACCCTTGGCTAGTTCAGAGCTTGAAGAGCTCACAGCAGTGGTGTGACCCATGCTGAAAGGACTGGTTTGGAGAAGAAACCAAATTGGGTCCCAGCAGCAGGCTAAGGGCTGTTAGAGTACAGAATTTGGGGTCCAGGTATACAAAGTCAGAGAGGGCTTGGCTCCTTCCTTGAAGCTAGGGCCACCTTGCCTACAGGAAGTATCTCAGCCCCTGGGGAGCATCTAAGAGGACCAGAGTGGGACTTTCTAAAGCAGTGCTTCTCATACTTTAATTTTATTTGGATCACAAAAGCCTGTGGCCCTGAGCAGAGAGCCTATTCCTGATGTCTGACAGCAGTGATCCCTGCCAGATTCTAAAGGTTAAACTTCTATCTCTACTGCTACTCGCTGCCCAAGGAAGTTCAGAAGGAAAATAATACAGAAAAGATAAACTAATTAAGGCTCTACAAGCATACTTAGAAAAAACAATACATATAGAAGTTTCCTGGGAAGAAGCTCAAATTATGGGGTCAATCTAAGAGAGTTTGTTTCTTTCTCCAAAACTATCCAAGCCCAGTTTTCTCTCTGCAGAATACACTGCTTTATCGCCTTATGTAAATCATTATTTGTTGGCTCTCAATGACATGGAGTGAGTGGAAATACTAAAAATACTTTGCAACTTGGCTCTAAGGAGTTGCGGAGAAAATTCTGGCTTGTAAGCTGGGTTTTGGCTCAAGTTCTATTGCTAAGAAGCCACTGTGGGTAAGTCACTCAACCTCCCAATTGATTGTCCTTGTCTAGAAGAGCATGGCAACAGGGAAGGCACTGCAGATCCCCCAAAATGAAATATGAATCAAATATAACAATAAATATAAAATATGTATTTTGGAAAGCATACAATGGATTTATCTAGAAATCTACGCATATGTAAGATGATAAAATTTACTGTTCATGTAAAGAAAACAATCTTTTTAACTTTTAATACTGCAAATATTATGTTTGAGGGCATTATTTACAAAAAACATTTCCAGGATTTATGAAGTAGGAAACAAAGAGAAGCACTTTTAGAAAAACCATTTTTTTTAGGGAAACATTAATGTTAGTTTCTGTCTTGCAAAGTTTTATGCTAAAGCCAATACATGAAATAACTAGGTAATGTTACAAGAGGCAAATTCACAACTGAATTACAGGCAACTTCTACCACGGATAATTCAAAACAGTTATTTGCAAAATTTCGTTCAATAGGAAAAGCACACTATGTGTGAGAGAACTGAAAGTAACTCGCTTATCACAAACATGTCCAGAAATGTATTTTTAAAAGTCAACATACAAGATACCATATATTAAGGATTTGATTATATATTTTCCCAGTTTAAAGGCAGAATGAAATATTTTCCCTTTTAACAAAGTTAATCATTAATCAAACAGCTTCTTACTTCTAAATAAAACAATATAAATATAAATGTACAATTTTACATTTAAGACATCATCTTTTACTGTTCCCTTGAAGTTAGTCCCTCCCGCCAAAAAATTAAACAGCTGTAGACCTTCTGAATAATTATGTCAAATAATTCACATTCTCTACAATTTTCTTTTGTAGAGAAGATATACATTGCTTCACTATCACCTGACATTTTTCACCTATATTAACATCTTCTGCATCAAGTCTATGGGCAGTATGTCTTAAAGTAATGAAATTTATACAAAATTAAAATATTTCTTTAAAAATGTAAATGATTTTGTACAGAAACAGTAATGCTTCATTCACTCAACTGTGAGCATATGACAGGTCCTTTATAAATATATCTAATTCTTCCAACCTTGAATTCTTGTTATTGATATTGCATTTTTACTTGGGCTTTAGAATCTCACCCAGACATGCATATGGGACAGCACCTTCCAATCCTGTAACCACTAGCTGCATGTGCCAAGTGAGCTGATGAAATGTGGGTGGGACAACTAAACAGATCATGAACTGAACAGCTCAGATCATGAACTCCTTATTGCCAAATTCAGATTTAAATTGAAGAAAGTAGGGAAAACCACCAGACCATTCAGGTACGACCTAAATCAAATCCCTTACTATTATATAATGGAAGCGACAAATAGAATCAAGGGATTAGATCTGATACACAGAGTGCCTGAAGAACTATGGATGGAGGTTCGCGACATTGTACAGGAGGCAGTGATCAAGACCATCCACAAGAAAAAGAAATGCAAAAAGGCAAAATGGTTGTCTGAGGAGGCCTTACAAATAGCTGAAAAAAGAAGAGAACCTCAAGGCAAAGGATAAAAGGAAAGATATACCCATCTGAATGCAGAGTTCCAAAGAATAGCAAGGAGAGATAAGAAAGCCTTCCTCAGTGATCAGTGCAAAGAAATAGAGGAAAACAATAGAATGGGAAAGACTGGAGATCTCTTCAAGAAAATTAGAGATACCAAGGGAACATTTTATGCAAAGATGGGCACAATAAAGGACAGAAATGGTAGGGACCTAACAGAAGCAGAAGATATTAAGAAGAGGTGGCAAGAAAACACAGAACTATACAAAAAGGATCTTCATGACCCAGATAAGCACAATGATGTGATCACTCACCTACAGCCAGACATCCTATAATGAGAACTCAAGTGGCCCTTAGGAAACATCACTACGAACAAAGCTAGTGGAGGTGATGGAATTCCAGTTGAGCTATTAAAATCTTAAAAGATAATGCTGTGAAAGTGCTGCACTCTATATGCCAGCAAATTTGGAAAACTCAGCAGAGGCCACAGGACTGGAAAAGGTCAGTTTTCATTCCAATCCCAAAGAAAAGCAATGCAAAGAATGTTCAAACTACTGCACAATTGCACTCATCTCACACACTAGCAAACGAATGCTCAAAATCCTCCACGCCAGGCTTCAACAGTACATGAATCGTGAACTTCCAGATATTTAAGCTGGATTTACAAAAGGCAGCCAGAGATCAAACTGTCAACATCCCTTGGATCATGGAAAAAGCACCAGAGTTCCAGAAAAACATCTACTTCTGCTTTATTGACTACGCCAAAGCCTTTGACTGTGTGGATCACAACAAACGAAAATTCTTAAAGAGATGGGAATACCACACCACCTGCCTCCTGAGAAATCTGTATGCAGGTCAAGAAGCAACAGTAAGAACTGAAAATGGAACAACAGACTGGTTCCAAATCGGGAAAGGAGTACATCAAAGTTGTATATAGTCACCCTGCTTATTTAACTTATATGCAGAGTACATCATGTGAAATGTCAGGCTGGATAAAGCTCAAGCTGGAATCAACATTGCTGGGAGAAATATATAACCTCAGATATTCAGATAACACCACGCTTTGGAAGAAAGCGAAGAAGAACTAAAGTCTCTTGATGAAAGTAAAAGAGGAGATTGAAAAGGTTGGCCCAAAACTCAACATTCAGAAAACTAAGATCATGGCATCTGGTCCCATCACTTCATGGCAAATAGATGGTGAAACAGTGGAAACAGTGACAGACTTTATTTTGGGGGGGCTCCAAAATCACTGCAGATGGTGATTGCAGCCATGAAATTAAAAGACACTTGCTCCTTGGAAGAAAAGCTATGACAAACCTGGACAGCATATTAAAAAGCAGAGACATAACTTTGCCAACAGTGGTCCATCTAGTCAAAGCTATCGTTTTTCCAGTAGTCCTATATGGATGTGAGAGTTAGACCAAAAAGGAAGTTGAGCGACGAAGAATTGATGCTTTTGAACTGTGGAGTTGGAGAAGACTCTTGAGAGTCCCTTGGACTGCAAGGAGATCCAACCAGTCTATCCTAAATGAAATCAGTCCTGAATATTCATTGAAAGGACTGATGCTGAAGCTGAAACTCCAATACTTTGGCTACCTGATGCGAAGAACTGACTTACTAGAAAAGACCCTGATTCTGGGAAAGATTGAAGGCAGGAGGAGAAGGGGATGACTGAGGATGAGATGGTTGGATGGCATCACTGACTCAATGGACATGAGTTTGAGAAAGCCCCAGGAGTTGGTGATGGATAGGGAAGACTGGTGTGCTGCAGTCCATGGGGTCACAAAGAGTCAGACATGAGTGAGCAACTGAACTGAACCGATATATCGAAATGATAGCATTTTGGATATATACACTAAATAAAATTTATTACTGAAAGTAATTTCACTTATTTTATTGTATTTATTTTAATGTGACTACCAGAACCTTTTAAATTACATACATGCTTACACTGTTTTACACAGCACTGACATGAAATATATATGGCTGACCTTAGAGAAAATCTAATCTATCTGTCTATCAAGTTGGCTATTTGCATTAAGGATAGGCTGATTCTCAGTACACGAATCATTTGTATTAATTACTTCTCTTTGGCTTAAATAGAAACACTGACTATAATTAAATTTTAGTGTGAACCAAGAACATCTCTGTGGCATATATTTTTATTCTGTGCTATTTTCAGTGCCATTAGCATGTTTTTAAGCTTTATTAAGTAGTCCGAAACTGTTTTGGTTTTGTGGTTCTTAGATGTATTTCTTGCTTTTTATAAATTTTTTTCTCATTTTTCTCCTTGTTCTCAGGCTATGAATTTTTCTCCCTTCCCCAGCCCCACTATAGACATGTTTCTCTAGCAGACCCTTTCCCTAATCTCCTTAAATGCCTTTGGAGTTCATTTTCTGTGGACTAGGAGGTCAACTGAAGGGATCCCTTAGCATCAGTTATAAAGTATGATCCATTCGGCACCTGCAAAACATGTGCTGTTATACAAACCATTTGTTCAAAAGATTCTCACAGAAAAGCAGGAAGATGCAGTATAATGGCTTTCTAATGAATATTTTGTCTGCTTAGAGAATTTTTATTTTTTTTCTGCTTAACTTCCATTTTTGGCATTGTTCTAAATATCTCATTTGGCTAAATAAGTGAATATAGGTGGTATTATTTCCACATTTCCATTTCAAGTGTTATTTGGCTCAAAGGTGAGTGCACATTAATTAATTCCATAGCTGCCACTCTCTACTAAAAATGGTAAAGAAATCATAGCAACAAAAATTCTGAAATATGGTATACTAAATAAAGAATGAAAATATTCCATCTGCCGAATCATTTACTTCTGAATGAAAATCCATTAGAGAACATTCAGAAAAAGACCTCTGAGGGCTCATTATTATAAATGACTTCAAGACAGTACTCAGGTGGGTGAATTTCTTTTTCATGTATTTCTATTTTGTAAGACTGTTGATCATATTACAAAACAAGTTAGCTTTAGATTATAGCACGCATTCCAAGGCCCACTTAAAGGGTTAACCTGTGGTTCTCACACTGGTTATTAGTAGTCAAGATTAAGACACTATTTTAATTTATCAATGATATTTGTTCTTTAAGTATTTTAAGTTCTTTGGATTCTATGTATGTGTTTACTTCCATGTCAGAATATCCATGAATCCCGATGGTTAAGAAACAGAATTTCCTCAGATAAATTTATTCATGAAGTTTTGAGTTTTAAAGGCCTTAGATTATAAAGAAATGAAAATACAATAAAAATTTTAGAGAACTTTCAAAGAGTATAGTCAAATTTAGTGCTTAAAAAAAACCCTGGATTGTTAAAAGTGACTAATTTTATAAAAGACTGAAAACACAGAGGTCTTCAAAGACAGCATCTCAAGTCTGTGTACTGAAGCAGCTAGCTTATCGTTATGAAATCTAGTAAGCAGCAGGCTCAGGAGTCACGTTGTGCTGCTGTGACAAATACAAGTTCCAGGGCTCTAGTCACTGGGTTCAAACAGAGATTTCTAAAACTGGAAATTCTTTTTAAAATGAGGTAAAGTCAGGCATAACTGTCTTCCAAAAGAGCAAATTAGCCATAAAGTTAGAATGTGTTTTCCAAAAAGAATAACTATTTGAAGTTGTGCTTACCATGTGCAATTTTTGATGAAATTCTGAAAACACTGGCAATAAATATCTACATAGCAGAAGACTCCCTTGAGTGCAAAGCACATAACAAATATCCATGTTAATGCAGGATGGACCAATCATCAGAGATACAGGCATTTTATTTCTGTCCTATCCACTTTTTGATCTCTTGGTCAGGACTTAAACTCTCCATTCAAGCTCAAGCTGTCCCCCTACCCTGCAATGTGGGCACTGTTAAGACGAATCAAGCAATGTTTTTTAGACCCTGGAGCATTTTGTAAAGTTTATTATTTTGCAAAACAATTTCTCACCTTCTACCATATTTACTGGGGATGCTCTCCTAAAATCAACTAAAGAAAAACTTAAGCCCTTTTTCAAAAAGAAAAAATGAAAAACAAAGTGGTAACACACAAAATACCAGGACTGACGTTGTGCTCACCTTCACGTGGAATCTAATCTTTTATTCCCCACGCTTCTTTCAGAACATATCTGCTGCTGAAATTCAGGAAGGATTGAATTCTTAGCCTTTTTTAACCCTTATCCTCAATGTCTACTGAATATAAAACTGACTTTCTAAAGCTTTCAGGGGCCTACACTTGGAAGAAACGTAGAATTTAAAATGGCTTATAGTGTTTTAGAGTTTAGGGTTTTCTTTAAGAGTATGAAGAAGCTATGTACCCCTTCTCTGCTGAAAAAATGCCATCAAACACAAAATATTGCACACAATTTCAATGAATTCATGGATTTATTGAAAAGGGCCTGCCTATGGTGGTAGATTTCAGGTCAAAAAATCATGAGTTGTATTATTCTCATGAGTATACTTCGCTAGTACTGCACAACTTTCACCTACTGTGTAAAGTGTATCAGTCGGGAATGGACCATCGGTGTCTGCATGGAAATCTACTTTATGCACAATATTTTTCCCCAATATTGAAGATTTAGAATTTCCCCCTCAAATTTACCTACTTTATAAAGATTAAGTCACATATTTCAATTTAATTATATCATTAACAGTTATTGGAAAAGAAATTTTAAAAATCATGGGATGACTCAGAGGGATGGGATGGGGAGGGAGGTGGGAGGGGGTTTCTGGAAGGGGAAAACATGTACACCCATGGTGGATTCATGTCAATGTATGGCAAAACAAATATAATATTGTAAAGTTAAAAAATAGATAAATAAACTAATTAAAAAATTAAAAAAATAAATAAATAAATAAACAGAAGGCAATTAATTCCTATATAAATTCAAGGATGATTCATTCTGATTACCAATTAGGAAGTTGAAGAAAGACATCAACAGAGATAATACCCAGAAATTCACCATATCCATGATGAGAGAGAAAATAAGCGATATCAATAAGTCAGTCAAGAGAGATAAGGAAATAATGTCTGTGTACCTTACCCCTCATCTTTCCAAATTCTGGACAGTGGAGTACCCCAGGATTGATTTCTTACCTCCTCTCTTATCCATCCATATTTAGGCTCTAGGTAACTGTATCCAATTTCAGTTTCAAATGCTACCTGTACATTTGGTACCTCATAAATTGTTACCTGAAGTCCTTATATCTCTTCTGAATTCCAGAATCATATAAATATCTACTAGACTTCTCCACTTAAAAGTCTAAAAGACATCTCCTGTCTGAAATCCAAATCTTATTTTCTCTCTCAAACCCTGTTGCTCCCAAGGTTTTCTCCATCTCAGTAAAAAGGCATTTCCAGTTGCTCAGACCAAGAGCCCTGCTGTTCCACTACACTTCTCCTAGAACATATATACTCACTCGGACAAGTTGTTTCCCTACCACATTAGCCAGGTACTCCAAACTACCATCACCTCTCATCTGGATTACGGCCTGATGTGTTACCCTTTCCCTTTATTCTTCATACAGCACTCCACTCTCTACTCTCCATTTTGTAAAGTCAAAATGTGTTACAATGACTTACAAGAGCCCACATGACGTGTCCCCCGAATCCTTCTCTGAGTCTGTCTTCTGCTGCAGCTACTGTGCCCTCTGCCCACTCTGCTCCAACCGCAACACCTCCTCAGTCAACTCACCCAGCCGCTTCCACCTCCCGGCCTCTGCTCTGGATGCTCTTCTGCCTGGATGGCTCGTTCCCCAAGTATTTGCATAACTTACTCCTCCTATTCTTTCAGGATAAAATATAACCTCGTGAATAAATCCTTTCTTCATTTTCCTGGATAAAATAATAGGCTTTTATTCCACTTCACCCTCACACACTTAATTTTCTTTGTCTTACTTTATTTTTAATCACCATCTGAAATACTACACCTCTATTTGTATGTCTGTTCACTATCTGAGCTCTGCAAAAGATAACTGGGAAGAGAGCAGAGATTTGGGACTCATTTTGTTCTGTTTGCTGCTTTCTCTGCAGTGCTTAGGGCAGTGCCTAAGGCCTGGTAAATTCTTGATAAATAGTTGTTTAGTGATGGAGTCTTTGTCTTTAGTTTGAAGAACATAATTCAGGGAGGTGAAAGCACAAGAAATGACTGAGGAAGCGCTCGTGGTGATGGATAACAGCCGCTTGGACTGGTGTGGCAGAAGGGAAGATTGGAATTTCCAATAATTAAGATGCATATTTGAAGTAGAATCAATTGCATTTTCTGGTAGATTAGATTTAGAAGTAGAAGGAAGAAAGGGAATCTCAGCTGATTCCCAGATTTATGACTAGAATAAGTGTGTCAATGATGATCCATAGACAGAGCTGAGTAATTAACAGAAGAAGAAGCATTTGTCAGCAGTTGGTGGGATCACAACCCCTGTTTTGGCTATTTTAGATGTCGGTCACACATTGAAATGGAAGTGTCAACTACACAGTCTGATATCTAAGCCTGGACTTGAAGTAGTACTGAGGGCTGGAGATTTCACTGGGTATAAATCCAAACACACTGATTTTAAAGCCATGGATGAAATTTTCTAAGAAATAAGGTTATCTAGAGAAAGAGGACCAAGAACGTACCATGGGACCATCCAATATTTATCACTAGGTTCAGTGGAAAAGAAGGCAACCCAATGGATGAAGCGTGAGGGAGGGAGGAGGTGATTTTACAAAAGCTAAGAGAACACTGTCTCAAGAAGAAGATGAAACTGTCAAAAAAAAAACAAAACAGAATTAATGTCTCTAACTTCATAAAGTTGAAGGCAGATGCAGGCTGATTAGTGGATTTGGTGTTGGGGATGTTAGAAAATAATTGTCTGATAGCTTCTATTTTCCTAAGAAAACATGAACTGTGATCATCAGCTAGGACTTGGGGGTGAATAGAAGCTATTGGGGGAGACAAAGAAAACATTCTTATTACAGGAAATGAAAAAGAAAGTGTACTAGCAAAATAAAAAATGTCATATCTCTTCCAGTTCTAGAATTTAATTTACTCATTTTCCAAGGAATTCCATAAACACTAAATCACATAAAAGATGAACAAAGGGCACAGAGGATTTTTAGGGCAGTGAACATTCTCTGTATGATATTATAATGATGGATATATGCAATTATAAATTTATTCAAACCATAGACCATACAACTCCAACAGTGAACCCTAAGGCAAGCTACAGACTTTGAGTGAGTGTGGTGTGTCAATGTAGGTTCATCCTTGTTGAAAAAAAAAAAAGAAAGTACCATCTGGGGAGTGATGGTGATAATGGAGGAGGTTGCGTTTGTATGGGGGCAGGGAGTACATGGAAAATCTCTGTTTCTTCCTCTCAATTCTGTTATAAATCCAAGACAACTGTCAAAAAGTAAAAACTCTAAAAAGAGATTAATAAAAGGAGGAAACGCTTTGAGGTGACTAGGGAAATCTTTATGATAGAGTGAGGATCCAAGGGGAGTCTTTGTGGTTTAGTTAGGATTTGAGAGAGAGGAAATGAGAAAAGAATATGCATGGAATAGAGACATGGGTGTCTACAAAGAGGCAGAGGTAGAAACAACGTGTCAATGTTTGAGTCTCCTGCTGAAATATTTCACAAGCTACAAAACCACTTTATAGAAATATACCAATTGCCAAACTTTTCATATGCATCATTCTACCACTTGCTCTTTCTAACAAGATGTCTTACTAACTCAAAGGATTATATCTCAAAGCAGATTCACTTTCCCTCCATAAATCAGCTTCTGTCCCCTACATTCCCCTAAATTCTAGAAATGAGACCATGATTCACTTCATCCCTCAGGGTCATAACGTGTGTGGCCTCAGGACTGTCCTTCATCTACCACAGGCGGCCTCGGGCTCTGGGGCTCATCTGCTCCTTCTTTCTCCCTCTCCTGTCATCATCCATCATCTAAAGCTCACACGACAACAAACATCTTCCACCTCATCTAGATTTCTCAAGTGTCTCACAGTTCAGATGGATCTTATTAGTACTCCTGAATCACAACTCTCATCATACTCTCCCCTCAAATCTAAAACCTCTGATTTCTCCTTAGTATCTCTTAATTAAAATCTAAACTCTTCCACCTTGTATTTAAGGCACTGTGAAATCTAAAACAAATTTTTCTTTAAAACTCAATTCCCTAATACAAGCTCAGTATTACCTAGTACAAGCTGTAGATTGTGTCTCTGCATATTTGCCACATCTATTTCCCATGCACTTGCTCATGTTGTTCCTTTTAGTTTGAGTGTGCGTCCATCAAAAAAAAAAAAAAAAGACACACACACACATGCACACATACACACTATTCTTGCCACTTGAAATCCTATTCATCAATTTAAATAGTGCCATTTTCTTCACAAAATCCCCTCATAGATACATCACAAAATGTTCTCTTGCTTCTCTGAAGTCAAACAACACTCCCTTATTATTCCCACGTTACTCTAAACTTACAGTGAGAAAATCCAGGCTTACATGCAATCCCTGTTCGTTAATAATTACATGAACTTGGACAACTCATTTGACCTCTCTGTGCCTGTTTTCACATCTGTAAAATGTAAGAGCTTTAAAATTAGTAAAATATGGCACAAGGTAAGTCTCCATTCATGTAATTGGTATTTGTTGAAGACCTTGGTGAATCATTGTTAATATATAAAATAAAGTATTTCTCTATAAGAGGTAGAAGACTCAGACTTTATTTATTTAGGAATCTGGAAAGCAATTTTAACATATATAATCCAGCATTTTAAAGTTTATAATGGATAAAAGCACCAAAAAGGCATATCATTATTACCTTAATAAATAGTAAGTATCTATTATGTGCTAAGCTATTTGAAAACAAATAGTTATAAGAAATAGAAACACTACAAGCACATTGTACAACATCTAAAGAAATTTTGTAAAAGCTAGAACATTGCTACATTGCTTAAAATGTCTTTTGTTATAGCAAAAGTAAACATTACACCATCTTTGATATAAACATTACACCCAGCATCTTGACTAAAAAGTGAAAAGGCCCGTCAATAAATTATTTTGTCTTCATGACATGAACAAATCCATCAGAGGGATTCTTTAATGGATTGACCAGTTGGTTGGCAACGTGAAAACACAGGCTTGCCGAGATCATAAAATAATTTGCCAAATCAATCAACTTAGTAGAAACAAAATCAAAAACAACACTAGCAAAAATTTCCAAATGGATGGGTGGAACTCCCACTTTTCAATCTGTTGTTTTGGAACTACAGGCGCATACTGTAAAACTTTTAATATTCTGAAGGATTTCTTACTTCCACTTAATTAGGGAATCCTTTAGAGAAGACAGATTTTACTTTTATGATGAAATTTTCTCTGATGTACTATACTTAGAGGAAAAGAAAAGTGTGCAGCAGATATGAGGATGACTAGAAAACTGTAGAGACAGAAAGGAGTTGAAGGAAATAATTTTTTGCTGTAAAGTTTACCTAGTTGATATTCAGTGGGAGCAGAAGAAGAAGCTAATCATATAAGCATAAACCAAGGATGGAAAGAGAGTTTGAGATGAGATTGTTAGGTTTATTGTGTAGGCTGATCATGGATCAAGGAAGAGTCCTGAGGGGAGAGAGGTGGTCAGATTTTTCAATAATGATTCAATCTACTGCTGCTGCTGCTGCTGCTAAGTCGCTTCAGTCGTGTCCGACTCTATGCGACCCCATTGACGGCAGCCCACCAGACTCCCCCGTCCGTGGGATTTTCCAGGCAAGAGTACTGGAGTGGGTTGCCATTTCCTTCTCCAATGCATGAAAGTGAAAAGTGAAAGTGAAGTCGCTCATTCGTGTCCAACTCTTAGCGACCCCATGGACTGCAGCTCACCAGGCTCCTCCGTCCATGGGATTTTTCCAGGCAAGAGTACTGGAGTGGGGTGCCATTGCCTTCTCCATTCAATCTACTGGACAAGCCTAATTCATGCTCAGAAGTTAATTTTCTACCCCTTTCTTAGCTTAGTATCTAAAAAGTGCCACTTCTTAAGTTATAAGCTTTGCCAATTCTTTTTTACACTGTTGCTGAAAATCGTACAAACAACAACAAAAAGAAGTTTGGTTAAAATGGATTTATTACAGTTTAAGTTCCAATTATTTAGATAAAAAAAAAAATCAAAGTAGAGACTAGTGAAGAGAGTGCAAGACAAACATAACCTGAACTGTCAGTAATTCTAGAAAAACTCATGAGGAGAGACCAAACAAAAGAGATTAAAAGAAACTAGATCTCCCTGTGAAAAGGTCTTTCTCTTTTAACTAATAAAAATAGTCTTACAAACAACCTTGTTTAAAACTTGAGCTTCCAGGGCTAAGCAGTTTGCGTTTACATCACCTTACATTCATTAACTTTATAAGATCTGGGGAAAGACATGCCAAGGAAACAATTAGTTTACACACCACTAAACAGAAGGTGGATGAGCTAATGCAATCTCTTGTCACTGAAAATGGATCCTGGGCTAAAGTTGATTGTTGTTTTCTTCTGTTTTTCCTTATAAACATTTTTTTTTCCTGAAAAAAAATTCATAAAAAGTAGGAATTTAATATTTTTATTAAATCTACAGACTTGGCATGTTCATGAAGGACAATGGATTTGTTTCCCTGTTAAAACTAACAGTAAATAGTGATTTCAAAATCTCAAGGAATTAGGATCTTTCTCTAAAGTACTGAATGAATCTACCAAGGGAGACTGCAATTTCAAGCCAATTTCAGTTTACTTTTTGCCTCTGCTAATTTTTCTATACTTATAAGCATGGTTGACTTCATACAAGACACAAGTTTTTTGACAGTGTTTGAAGATTTATGAAAAGTGATCTGGCATCATTATACAGAACACCCTTTCAAAATACACTTGTGGAAACAAGCTGTGATTCCTAATCAGGAGGTTCACTTAATTTAAGATGAACTAAAACCCAGGATTCCACATCTGCTTACGGTAATTCACTGACACATGCCTTAGAACTCAGTTACTGAGACACCATTCCTGATCCCAGGGGAATGCTAAACCTATTCCTGTAGCCACCGTAAACAGAATTCCTGGTACCTGAGGGAAAATAAACTACTACTTCTTTAAGACACAGTAATTTAACTTTTACAGATAGCTGGGAAGAGAAGAGAAGCAAAAAGCAAAGGAGAAAAAGAAAGATATTCCCATCTGAATGCAGAGTTCCAAAGAATAGCAAAGAGAGATAAGAAAGCCTTCCTCAGCGATCAGTGCAAAGAAATAGAGGAAAACAACAGAATGGGAAAGACTAGAGATCTCTTCAAGAAAATTAGAGATACCAAAGGAACATTTCATGCAAAGATAGGCTCGATAAAGGACAGAAATGGTATGGACCTAACAGAAGCAGAAGATATTAAGAAGAGGTGGCAAGAATACACAGAAGAACTGTACAAAAAAGATCTTCACGACCCAGATAATCATGGTGGTGTGATCACTCACCTAGAGCCAGACATCCTGGAATGTGAAGTCAAGTGGGCCTTAGAAAGCATCACTACGAATAAAGCTAGTGGAGGTGATGGAATTCCAGTTGAGCTATTTCAAATCCTCAAAGGTGATGCTGTGAAAGTGCTGCAATCAATATGCCAGCAAATTTGGAAAACTCAGCAGTGGCCACAGGACTGGAAGAGGTCAGTCTTCATTCCAATCCCAAAGAAAGGCAATGCCAAAGAATGCTCAAACTACCACACAATTGCACTCATCTCACATGCTAGTAAAGTAATGCTCAAAATTCTCCAAGCCAGGCTTCAGCAATATGTGAACTGTGAACTTCCAGATGTTCAAGCTGGTTTTAGAAAAGGCAGAGGAACCAGAGATCAAATTGCCAATATCCACTGGATCATCGAAAAAGCAAGAGAGTTCCAGAAAAACTTCTATTTCTGCTTTATTGACTATGCCAAAGCCTTTGACTGTGTGGATCACAATAAACTATGGAAAATGCTGAAAGAGATGGGAATACCAGACCATCTGACCTATCTCTTGAGAAACCTGTATGCAGGTCAGGAAGCAACAGTTAGAACTGGACATGGAACAACAGACTGGTTCCAAATAGGAAAAGGAGTACGTCAAGGCTGTATATTGTCACCCTGCTTATTTAACTTATATGCAGAGTACATCATGAGAAATGCTGGGCTGGAAGAAACACAAGCTGGAATCAAGATTGCCGGGAGAAATATCAATAACCTCAGATATGCGGATGACACCACCCTTATGGCAGAAAGTGAGGAAGAACTAAAGAGCCTCTTGATGAAGGTGAAAGAGGAGAGTGAAAAAGTTGGCTTAAAGCTCAATGTTCAGAAAACTAAGATCATGGCATCTGGTCCCATCACTTCATGGGAAATAGATGGGGAAACAGTGGAAACAGTGTCAGACTTTATTTTTGGGGGCTCCAAAATTACTGCTGATGGTGATTGCAGCCATGAAATTAAAAAACGCTTACTCCTTGGAAGGAAGGTTATGACCAACCTAGATAGCATATTTAAAAGCAGAGACATTACTTTGCCAACAAAAGTCTGTCTAGTCAAGGCTATGGTTTTTCCAGTGGTCATGTATGGATGTGAGAGTTGGACGGTGAAGAAAGCTGAGCGCCGAAGAATTGATGCTTTTGAACTGTGGTGTTGGAGAAGACTCTTGAGAGTCCCTTGGACTGCAAGGAGATCCAATCAATCCATCCTAAAAGAGATCAATCCTGGGTGTTCATTGGAAGGTCTGATGTTGAAGCTGAAACTCCAATACTTTGGGGACCTCATGCGAAGGGTTGACTCATTGGAAAAGACCCTAATGCTGGGTAGGATTGGGGGCGGAAGGAGAAGGGGACGACAGAGGATGAGATGGTTGGATGGCATAACCGACTCGATGGACATGGGTTTGGGTGGACTCCGGGAGTTGGCGATGGACAGAGAGGCCTGGCGTGCTGCAATTCATGGGGTCGCAAAGATTCGGACACGACTGAGCGACTGAACTGAACTGAATTTAACTTTTTGTTACCTGAAGAAGAAATCATCTAACTGATATTTCTTACCTGAGGAATGAACTATGTTATATAAATAAACAAAACAAATAGAAGAAAAATAAGCCATCTGCTTAAATAGTTGTCACAATAGACATATCATGTTACTCCAGGTCATTTAGAAATTTCTCATTTTGAGAGAGAGATGAGAAAGAAACCCAATGACCCCCTCAGGTCACTTGGGTGCTTGATACAGCCCAGCAGTCCTGGTTCTCCTCTTCTCAGCATGTTTTCAGGTCTCCAGAAGGTCTATTTCCAACCTCCATTCTGTTAAGCCCATCACTTAGTAATTTCCCTTCCTAATGTGTACAGAAAACAGAAGATTTCAGTCTCTTAGCTGCCACAGTCCATCTGCTGTTCCTGCCGCTCTGTCCATCCCAAACTCACCAACCATGTTTATGGACTCTTCTTCTTTGACCTTCATAAAGTTCCTCAAGTCCTCCTTTTTCACATTTTCTTCACCCTCTCCTCCCTTAATCTCAGAGTCCTTTTCCAGAACACTCCTCAAAGTCTCCACATCCTGTGTTTACCCCATTTAATGTCAGTATTTTCCAGGAGTCTGTCATTTGCCCTCTATGTACTCACTCTTCCACCCAGATTTTTCTTTGCATCTGTATCTGACTGCTTACTAGAAAATCCCACTTTGATGTCTCAAAGACAACATGTTCAAATTTGAAATCATGTCTTTTTGCCCCCAAACCTCCTACTGTGTTTCCTGTCTCGGTCATCAGTAGTAACTCAGGCCAGAGATCTGGCAGCATCATCTGTCCCTTTACCTCCTGCAAACTTCACATGGACTCCATTATCGTCTAACCTTATCTGTTCTACCACCAGATAGGTTCCAGACACTTTTCTCTGAACTCCTTGACACTTTTCTCCAATGCAACCTCATCTGTCTCCTAGAATATGACCACAGACTCTTAACTGGGCATCATCCCTACTCTGCTCACCTCCACCCCCACCTCCCACCATCCAATCTCCTCTGGCAACCAGCCATTTGTTCTCTGTATCGGTAAGTCTGTTTTCATTTTGCTTTTCTTGCCCCCTTGTTTGTTTTTGGATTTCACATATATGTGAAATCACACCGCATTTGTTTTTCCTTGACTTGTTTCACTTAGCATAATACCCTCCAAGTCCATCCATGTTATAAATTTTGATAGTTTTTAGTTGCTATATAGTAAGATTTATTATCTCATTTAGATACCATGCATGATGTAAGAGATCCAACATTAAGATTTAAGCACTAAAACAGTGTGAAAGAGAGCGAAGTATTTGCACAAACTTAAAAAGTAATAAATCTGGAGTCTACCACTGCCCCCAGCCCCCCTCCTCACCTACTCCTCAGGTTTAAATCATTCAAAGAGATTCTAAACATCTATGTATCAGAAAGCTTGATTCGTTATCCCTTGTATTTTCACATTTTGAGCTTAGGAAGAAAGGTTAGAAAACAGGAGACAATATACAATTTCTCAAAAATACCAACCACAGTCACTTTCAAAATGAGAAATTTCTAAATGACCTGGAGTAACATGATATAATGTCATTTAAGGCAGAAAATGTGAAGCCTTGGAGCTATGCTTTAATGCATTCAGCTGCATTCTATTATCTCATGCGTGAGAGTCAGCCCTATGGACTCCTCCGTTATATTCTTCATTAAATCTATCATTAAAGCCTTGAAAAGAAGCATCCTTGGTATGCTTTTAAATGAATACATTAAATATGTTCAGTGACCCAGGGAAAGTGTTCAGGAATGTCTGGAATAGAATGGAATTAAATCTTTCACTTAAATAGCACTAGCAACTCTTCAAAGTATCTGTATGTTTCAGTAGAGGCTGATTCATTGGTTATAGGTTTATATACTAAATAAATCAATAAGTAGGTCTTGACTGATGTATGCTCAGCACTATTTGGCACAGGAAACTATACCAGAGAAGAAATCAATATAGTGCCTAGTTTTGGAGAAAGAATGAGACTCATATGACACTACTAGAGAATGACCTCAGGCCACATATATTTAAGTGCAAAATGATCCAAGATTACAAATATTTATAGCGCTTCTCTGAAAACCTCAGAGAGGGGAGAGGTCATTCAACGTATATGCACAGAATCAGAAAACCTTAGGGCTTAGAGATAATCTATTAATAATTTGACTTGCTTGTTTTACAGATAAATAAAATGAGGCCAACAGAAATAAAAGAGAAGAAAAGAAAGGAAATAGCTGTTTTCCAAAAAATTTTACATATTCTTGGTATATGTTATTTCAGTTACTCCTGGCACCAAGTCTACAAATTTGGTGCTACTGTATCCATTTCATAGGAAGTTTATGATGTTGAGAGATGAATTTTTTGTGTGTGTAACTTTTCAAAACTCAATTCATATTCAGTTTCCTTAATTCTAAATCTTATTTTTCATAGCATGAAAAATAAGCACATATTATGTTCAAGGTGCATTCATATATTTTACTGGAATTAATTTTAAAACAATATAATACCTCCAATAGTATAAAATCCCCTCCTGCCCCCTTCTGTGATGACTTTTGGGTGAAATTTTATGCAAGTCAGAAAGATCTAAAATAAATATTAAGTAGTTCCGCAATAGTAAATAGTTTTTATCACCCATTTTCTAGTTGTTTTGCATATATTTACTCATTTAATTAGCCATCATAACAATGCTGGGAAGCCTGTCACTTGAGCCCAGGTAGGCAGTCACTGTGTACTGCTACCACTCACTGAAAAGGAAGGGAATAAGAGATTTAGCAAGAGAGTCAAGGGATTTGGCTGCTCCACCAGCAATAATAAAGGGTGCCCTAGTGAGCAAAAGGACTGAGATTCTGGAAGAAAGAAACAGCAGAAGAAGAGCAGGCATGAGCAGCTTGACAAGGATCAGGCATCCGTAAGGACAGAGCAGAGCTCTTGGTAATTTTCTGTTTGAGGAATTTCCCTTTCTCTTCACAAGAACAGTGACTAATACAGACTTATTTCTGTTCTAATTCCGTTGAAGCTGAAGATTGGGCTAATAACACAATTCCTCTTTAGCAATACCACACACCGAAGCTTTCTGCCCTGTTTGAAGAAAAGTCTTTTAAAATATTTTCAGCAGAAAATTTAAGATTATCACCTTCCTTGGATTGCTTATTTTTATCTTACTCTCTTCTTGAATTTCCTATTTCACACAATCACTTGGGAAAAAATTACCAATAAATCTTGGATACAGGAATAGAGCAAAGGAATAATTAAACTGGATCTTATGGTTAAAAACTGAATTTCTATCCATATTTCCCTTCACTATATACCAGTTAACTGCCAATGTATTTTGCTATTTATTTGACTATTTGAATAATTAATTTAATAATTAAATAATATTTAATTATTAAAATAACTTAATAATTAAAGTTCTTAATAATTATTTTGTATATAAAATTAGCAGCTTTCATAATCATTACTTACTGTGGACGTTACTTCTTCAATAACATTTATGCATATATCACTTAAAATTCCAATATATAAGCTGATCTTAAGATACATTTAGAATGAGTACCTAAATTTGAAAGTGTGTAGTCATATATTAATGATAAATCTGAATGACATGCCTTGTTCTTGTTTCTGAGATTTAATCTAATGGCACCTATAATAGCTCACAATCATTGATCCTGTGGAGTAAGTTCAGATAAATAAGGGGAAAAAGGACACTTAAAAAGGCATTCGGCTTATCAGTTCCAAATGTCAAGCGAAAGTCAAAGGCAAATAGTTTTCACCTCTTAACTAGACTAAGCCACATTTTGGTACAGACCAAGCTATTATATTTGTTTTTACTCTGAAGAGTCTAAAAATTTGTTCAGGAGAAAGAAAAATAGAAAAGCCAGGGGTTGAACCAAAAAAGTATTATTTTTATGAACAATGTTTTAAAGTTAAAATTGAAATGCAATCAATGGCATCTGTTAGGTGTACGATATGACACATTAGTATAAATATATGACCACGAGGAAAATGAGCCACATGTCACTTAGCAAATCTTCCTGTGCCTCATGAATTCATACCTCCTGCCCATCTCCACTCCACCACCACCCCTCTCTGGCCCCAGAAAACCTCTAATCTGTTGTTTCTCACTATATGTTACCTTGCATTTCCTAGGATTTAATATTAATTAAATTTTAAAATGTGTACTTCTTGTGGACTAGGTTCTTTCACTCAGGATAATTATTTTGAGATTAATTTGCTAGAGGGGTTTATCAGCAGTTCATTCTTTTTGTTGCTAAGAAGTAATCTGTTATGGAGTGATAACTGTGGATTTAAGCATTCACAAGGTGATGGACATTTGGGTTGCATCCAGTTTGAGGTTATTACATAAAGTTGCTATAAACATTCATGTGCAATTCTTACTAAGAAGATATGCTTTCCTTTGTCTCCAGTATATACTTAGGGATGGAATTGTTGGATCACATAATAGCTGAATGTATCACTGTCAGTTCAGTTCAGTTCAGTTACTCAGTCGTGTGCAACTCTTTGCAACCCCATAGACTGCAGTATGCCAGGCTTCCCTGTCTATCACCAACTCCTGGAGCTTCCTCAAACTCATGTCCATTGAGTCTGTGATGCCATCCAACCATCTCATCCTCGGTCATCCCCTTCTCCTCCTGCCTTCAATCTTTCCCAGCATCAGGGTCTTTTCCAGTGAGTCAGTTCTTCCCATCAGGTGGCCAAAGTATTGGAGTTTCAGCTTCAGCATTAGTCCTTCCCATGAATACTCAGGACTGATTTCCTTTAGGATGGACTGGTTGTATCTCCTTGCAGTCCAAAGGACTCTCAAGAGTCTTCTCCAACACCACAGTTCAAAAGCATCAATTCTTCAGTTCTCAGTTTTCTTTATAGTCCAACTCTCACATCTATACATGACTACTGGAAAAACCAAAGCTTTGACTAGATGGCCTTTGTTGGCAAAGTAATGTCTCTGCTTTTTAATATGCTTTCTAGGTTAGTCATAGCTTTTCTTCCAAAGACCAAGTGTCTTTTAATTTCATGGCTGCAGTCATCATCCATAGTGATTTTGGAGCCCCCCAAAATAAAGTCTGTCACTGTTTCCATTGTTTCCTCATCTATTTGCTATGACGTGATGGGACCAGATGCCATGATCCTAGTTTTCTGAATGTTGAGTTTTAAGCCAACTTTTAATGTTGAGTTTTAAGCCAACTTTTAAGTATCACTGTAAAGTGTTTCACAAACATGCCATACCATTTCACATTCTCACCAATGGTATATAAGAGTATCAACTGTTGTTTGAAAAATACTATTTCTTGAAGCTGTAGAATTGAAGACAGTCCTCCGGCTATTTTTCAGCTAGAAAATTCTCAACTCATGGAGAATACCACTAGGTCTCTGTCACATGGCCCCCTCCATTGACTCTCTCACCACCACATGTCAACCTACCCTCCCAAGGCCAGCAGTGGAATCCTTCTCATGTTTTGAATCTTAGACTAAGGTTGGACTAAGGTTGGACTATTGTTTTTAAGTCTCACCTGATTAGGTCACACCCACCCAGGGTAATCTCCTTATGATTACCTCAAAGTCACCTGATTTGAGATCTTAACTACATCTGTAAAATCTCTTCACCTATGTCACATAATGCAAACTAGTTCCCTGGTGGCTCAGATGGTAAAGCATCTGTCTGTTGTGTGGGAGACCCGGGTTCAATCCTTGGGTTGGGAAGATCCCCTGGAGAAGGAAATGGCAACCCACTCCAGTACTCTTGCCTGGAAAACCCCATGGACTGAGGAGCCTGGTAGGCTACAGTCCATGGCATGGACTGAGGAGCCTGGTAGGCTACAGTCCATGGGATCGCAAAGAGTCGGACACAACTGATTTCACTTTCACTAAAAGGAGGGAAATAAATCACATTCTTCTCTGTCCCCTCAGAAAAGAGAAAATCATTGGAGCTAAAAGTTTTTTGACAAGATCAATAAAATTGATAAAACTCTAATCAGATTGATCAGTATAAAAGACATGTAAGAGACAAAATTACAAATGTCCGGAATGAGAGAGATGATATCATTGCATAGCCTACCTATAATACAGCATTAGAATGGTAGAGAAATATTATGAATAATAGGTCTAGCTTTTTAATCCAATCTGACAAATTCTGACTTTGATTTGTAGTATTAGACCAATTGTATTCAATGTGATTATTAATATGATTAAATTTAAATCTATTATCTTGCTATCTTCTTTCTATCTGTCCTTTATTCCTTCTTCCTATCTTTCCTGCCTTCTTTCAGGTTAAATATTTGTTTTATGATACCATTTTATCCCTTGTGTTTGGTTACTTTAGGGATCCTTTTAGGATTTATAGTGTACAACTGTAACATATCATAGTCTACCTTCATCAGATATTATACCACTTCACATTTAGCCTAAAGATCTTAGTATTTTCTCCTTTAACTTTTGTGCTATTGTAGGCGTATGTTTTAATTCTTTGTGTATATCAGTATTTTTATCCATTCATTTGTTGACAGATACTTAGAGTGTTTCCATATCTTGGCTATTATGAATAATGCTGCAGCAAACATGGAAATGATGATATTTCTTTCAGATGTTGATTTCTTTTTGACACATACCCAAGAGTGAGACTGCAAGATCATATGGTAGCTCTGTTTTTATGAAGGACTTCCAAACTATTTTCCATACTTGGGGCTAAGCCAAATTCTTGGGTATATGAGTTTATAGTTTTATCAAATTTGGAAAATTTTCAACCAGTAATTCTTCAAATAGTTTTTCGCCCCACACTCTTCTTTAGGAACTCTAATCATGTGTATATGGAATTGTCCTACAGCTTACTGATGCTGTTTTTTGGTTTTGGGTTTTTTTAGCTCTCTTTCTCTATGTATTTGTTTTGGGTACTTTCTATAGCTATGCCTTCAAGTTTACGAATCTTTCATTCTGAAAAGTTTAATCTGCCCTTAATCCTCTTCAGAGTAATTCTGATCTTACTGTAGCTTTCTGTATCTTCTATTTCTATACTTCACTTTCAAATACAGTATATATGAATATACTGTACAAATATAAACATAACTGCTTGATATCCTTGTGCTAATTATATAACATCTCTGTCAGTTCTCAGTCATTTTTGATCAAGTGATTCTTCTCTTGTGTTACACTTTCCTACATTTAACACACTAGGTAATTTTTTTATTGCCAGAGATTGTGATTTTATCTTACTGGGATCTGGACACTTTTGTAATCCTATAAATATACTTGTGCTTTGTTATGGAACACAGCTAGTTACTTGGAAACAGTTTGATCGTTTTAGGTTTTCAAGACTTTTTTCTAGTGGAATAGAGCTGTGCTTAGTCCAGGAGTAAATTATTCACCACACAGGTGCAAGGCTCCTTACTCTTCCCGTGCCCCCATGAAGTTTTCAGTTTGCCTGGCGCACCAGCTACTATTCCAGCCCTTTTAGTTCTTCCTTCTCCCAGACTCCAGAAGTCTGGTCACATGGAGGCACACTCGGATCAGCAGTCTGTTGAATACTCAAGGGAGAACTTCCCAGGTTTCCAGATTTCTTTATTATTATTTATTATTTATTATTATTTATTATTTATTAAATACTAATTATTTAATAATTATTAAATTATAATATTATATTTAATTATTAATTAATTATTTAATTATTAAATTATAATTATTTATTATTATTATTATTTATGCTTAGTTCTCTCCTCCCTACAAATACTCTGTCTGGAAACCCAAGTTGCCTTGGTTTCCATGGTGTCTCAGCTTGGTCTCCTCAATGCAGGGGCTCCACAGTGTTCCACCTGGGTTTCCCCTCTCTGCACTGCAGCTAGAAACTCAGTCAGAGCTATACACTGAGTTAATTGCAAGACTGTCTTGTTTGTTTCCTGTCTCTCAGAAACTGCTGTTTCTTGTCTGATGGCCAGTAACTTGCAAAGCATTTTTTCATACATTTTCCCCATTTAATGGCTGTTTTTGGTCATTTCCCAGGAGGGAAAATTCAGTCCTTGCTATTACATCTTGGCCAGATGTGGACCTTAACAGATTTACAAGTGTTATTGTTTTTAAAGACATGAGCATCCCAGTAAGAACCAAGCAAAATGGTCCATCATCAACCATTTTCCTCAAATAGAAAAAGGAGTATATGGTGTCTAATTTAGTTTTAATTTCTATAGACTGCATCTAGAAGGAATGAAAAATATGTATGTGTATGCATTTATTAATTTTATATCCCCAGTGTCATATAAATATGTTCTACATATTCTAACTCCCCAGGGAAATCTCTGGGAAATGTAATAATTGGCAGGATACAATTTAATTATCCTGAAACCCTGGCCACCACTGTTTAAATGCCTTTGAAAGCCCATTTCACAAACCTTAAATTATAACATACATTTTTTTTAATTTTTATTTTTATTTATTTTTTTATTAATTTATTTTTGTTGGGGACTAATTACTTTACAATATTGTAGTGGTTTTTGCCATACACTGACATAAATCAGCCATGGGTTTACGTGTGTTCCCCATCCTGAACCCCCCTCCCACCTCCCTCCCCATCCCATCCCTCTGGGTCATCCCATTGCCCCAGCCCTGAGCACTTGTCTCATGCATCGAACCTGGAATGGCGTTCTGTTTCACATATGATAATATACATGTTTCAATGCTATTCTCTCAGATCGTCCCATCCCCACCTTCTCCCATAGAGTCCATAAGACTGTTCTATGCATCTGTGTCTCTTTTTCTGTCTTGCATATAGGATTATTGTTACCATCTTTAAAATTCCATATATATGCATAAGTATACTGTATTCATGCTTTTCTTTCTGGCTTACTTCATCTGTATAATGGGCTCCAGTTTTATCCATCTCAACAGAACTGATTCAAATGTGTTCTTTTTAGTGTCTGAGTAATATTCCATTGTGTATATGTACCACAGCTTCCTTATCCATTTGTCTGATGATGGGCATCTAGGTTGCTTCCATGTCCTGGCTATTATAAACAGTGCTGCAATGAACATTGGGGTATACGTGTCTCTTTCAATTCTGGTTTCCTCGGTGTGTATGCCCAGTGGGATTGCTGGGTCATATGGCAGTTCTATTTCCAGTTTTTTGAGGAATCTCCACACTGTTCTCCATAGTGGCTGTACTAGTTTGCATTCCCACCAACAGTGTAAGAGGGTTCTCTTTTCTCCACACCCTCTCCAGCATTTATTGCTTGTAGACTTTTGGATAGCAGCCATTTTGACTGGCGTGAAATGGTACCTCATTGTGGTTTTGATTTGCATTTCTCTAATAATGAGTGATGTTGAGCATCTTTTCATGTGTTTGTTAGCCATTTGTATGTCTTCTTTGGAGAAATGTCTGTTTAGTTCTTTGGCCCATTTTTTGATTGGGTCATTTATTTTCCTGGAATTCATCTGCAGGAGTTGCTTGTATAATTTTGAGATTAACTGTTTGTCTGTTGCTTCGTTTGCTATTATTTTCTCCCATTCTGAAGGCTGTCTTTTCACCTTGCTTATAGTTTCCTTTGTTGTGCAAAAGCTTTTAAGTTTAATTAGGTCTCATTTGTTTATTTTTGCTTTTATTTCCAATATTCTGGGAGGTGGGTTATAGAGGATCCTGCTGTGGTTTATGTCAGAGAGTGTTTTGCCTATGTTTTCCTCTAGGAGTTTTATAGTTTCTGGTCTTACATTTAGATCTTTAATCCATTTTGAGTTTATTTTTTTGTATGGTGTTAGAAAGTGTTCTAGTTTCATTCTTTTACAAATGGTTGACCTGTTTTCCCAGCACCACTTGTTAAAGAGATTGTCTTTTCTCCATTGTATATTCTTGCCTCCTTTGTCAAAAATAAGGTGTCCATAGGTGCGTGGATTTATCTCTGGGCTTTCTATTTTGTTCCATTGATCTATATTTCTATCTTTGTGCCAGTACCATACTGTCTTGATGACTGTGGCTTTGTAGTAGAGCCTAAAGTCAGGCAGGTTGATTCCTCCAGTTCCATTCTTCTTTCTCAAGATTGCTTTGGCTATTCGAGGATTTTTATATTTCCAT
Organism: Giraffa tippelskirchi; assembly: GCF_054371585.1. NCBI lineage: Eukaryota > Metazoa > Chordata > Mammalia > Artiodactyla > Giraffidae > Giraffa > Giraffa tippelskirchi. The sequence continues at coordinate 35,327,201 of NC_137282.1, forward strand.
ACAAATTGTGAAATTATTTCTTCTACTTCTGTGAAAAATACCGTTGGTAGCTTGATAGGGATTGCATTGAATCTATAGATTGCTTTGGGTAGTATACTCATTTTCACTATATTGATTCGTCCAATCCATGAACACGGTATATTTCTCCATCTATTTGTGTCCTCTTTGATTTCTTTCATCAGTGTTTTATAGTTTTCTGTGTATAAGTCTTTTGTTTCTTTAGGTAGATATATTCCTAAGTATTTATTCTTTTCGTTGCAATGGTGAATGGTATTGTTTCCTTAATTTCTCTGTCTTCTCATTGTTAGTGTATAGGAATGCAAGGGATTTCTGTGTGTTCATTTTATATCCTGCAACTTTACTATATTCATTGATTAGCTCTAGTAATTTTCTGGTAGAATCTTTAGGGTTTTCTATGTAGAGGATCATGTCATCTGCAAACAGTGAGAGTTTTACTTCTTCTTTTCATATCTGGATTCCTTTTATTTCTTTTTCTGCTCTGATTGCTGTGGTCAAAACTTCCAAAACTATGTTGAATAGTAGTGGTAAGACGGGGCACCCTTGTCTTGTTCCTGACATTAGGGGAAATGCTTGCAGTTTTTCAGCATTGAGGATAATGTTTGCTGTGAGTTTGCCATATATAGCTTTTATTATGTTGAGGTAATAACATACATTTTTTTATCCCTCCTAATTATTCTTAGTGGAAGAATGAAGAGAAGTGAAAAGTAAGGGAGAGAGGGAAAGATACATCCAATTAAATGCAGAGTTCTGAAGAATAGCTAGAAGAGATAAGAAGGCCTTCTTCAATGCACAGTGCTTAATAATAGAAGAAAACAACAAAAGGGGAAAGACTAGAGATCTCTTCTGGAAAATTGGAAACATCAAGGGAACATTCCACCCAAAGATGGGCACAATAAAGGATAAAAATGGTAGAGACCTAGTAGATTCTGAAGAGATCAAGAAGAGACAGAAAGAATACATGGAAGAACTGTATAAAAAAATATCTTAATGAACCGGATTACTACAATGGTGTAGTTAGTCACCCAGAACCAGACATTCTGGAGTGCGAAGTCAAGTGGGCCTTAAGAAGCATTGCTGTTAATAAAGCTAGTGGATGAGATGAAACACCAGCAGAACTATTCAAATAGTTCATTATCCCTAAAGGATGATGCCATCAAGGTTTTGCATTCATTATGTCAGCAAAACAGGAAGACTCAGCAGTGCCCACAGGACTGGAAAAGGTCAATCATCATCTCAATTCCCAAGAAGGGCAGTACCAAAGAATGTGCTAACCACTGAACAGTCACACTCATCTCCCATGCTAGTAAGGTCATCCTTAAAGTCTTGCATTGTAGGCTTCAGTATTATGTGAACCAAGAACTTCAAGATGTCCAAGCTGGGTTTAGAAAAGGAAGAGGAACTAGAGACCAAACTGCCAACATTCACTGGATTATAGAGAAAGCAATGGAATTTCAGAAAAACATTTATCTTTGCTTCATCACTATGCTAAAGCCTTTGACTGTGTATGACAAACTGTGGAAAGCTCTTAGAGAGATGGGAATACCAGACCATCTTACCTGTCTTCTGAGAAACCTGTATGTGGGTCAAGAAGTAACAGTTAGAACCCTGTATGGAACCGACTGGCTCAAGATTGAGAAAGGACTACGACAGGGCTGTCTGCTCTCACCCTGTTTGTTTAACCTATACACTGAGCACATGATGAGACATGCCAGGCTGGATGAGTTACAAGCTGGAATCAAGATAGGCGGGAGAAACATCAACAACCTCAGACATGCGGATGATACCACTCTAATGGCAGAAAGCAAAGAGGAATTAAAGAGCCTCTTGATGAGGGTGAAGGAGGACAGTGAAAGAGCCAGCTTAAAACTAAATATTAAAAACACTAAGATCATGGCATCCAGCCCCATTACTGCATGGCAAATAAAAGTGGAAAAGGTAGAAGTAGTGACAGATTTCCTCTTCCTGGGCTCCAAAATCACTGTGGATGGTGACTGCAGCCATGAAATCAGAAGATGACTGCTTCTTGGCAGGAAAGTGATGACAAACCTAGACTGTGTGTTGAAAAGCAGAGACATTACTCTGCTGACAAAGGTCCATATAGTAAAAACTGTAGTCTTCCCAGTGGTCATGTAGAGTTGTGAGAGCTGGATCATAAGGAAGGCAGAAGGCCAAAGAATCGATGCCTTCAAACTGTGGTGCTGGAGAAGACTCCTGAAAGTCCCTTGGACAGCAAGGAAATCAAACCATTCAGTCTCAAGGGAGATCAACCCTGAATATTCACTAGAAGGACTGATGCTGATGCTAAAGCTGAAACTTCAGTATTTTAGTCACCTGATGCAAACAGACAACTCTTTGGAAAAGTCCCTGATGCTGGGAAAGATTGAAGGAAGAAGGAGAAGAGGGCATCAGTGGATGAGATGGCTGGACGGCATCACAGATGCAATGAACATGAACTTAGGCAAACTCCGAGAGATGGTGAAGGACAGGGAGGCCTTGCGTGCTGTGGTCCATGGGGTTGCAAAGAGTCAGATATGACTGGGTGACCGAACAACAACAACAATTATTCTGAGAGTTTGAATTCCACCTTTACACTTATGTATACAAGATATTTGACATGTTTCTTAATCTCTTTAATTCTCACTTCACTCACTTATAAAAAATAGAAAAAACATAGCAGTATAATATGTTACACATTCAATGATATATGTAAAATATTACATACATTGTGTGAAATTGATATGATAACTATTTAATACTATTATTTCCTGCTTGTAATTTATCCCAAGAACAAACTCTTAATATTAGCAGAAGTCACAATATTTATGCCTATTTTGTTCCCTATACCAGGAAAGCTTTTCGATTCAATTTTATTAAGGTTTCACAGCCTTGCTTTTGTCAATTTTCAATATAACTTATGATGGTTTCTGGTTTGCTGCATGCAACTCAAACAATGTTACATGGAGATTCAGCTTAATTATCTTTTAGGGTAATTAGAAAAGACATATAAAATAAAACTATGTGTGCATAGCATTTTAAATAAATTACATCCTAAATAAGAAGATGGGATAATCTATGTTTAACACAACTGATAACAACTAGATCATAAAATTCTGATGGCATGCTTCTAACAAATACATATTTCACTTTGCAAATAAACTCCTGAGAAGATTCTATAAGGCAAAGTAGCTCCATGTTGACTTCAACATTTCTAAGTATCTGATTATTAATATTTATATTCCTCTCATACTAGACTACAATTAGGATAAAGCCTTCATATGATACTTAGGTCCTGATTGGTTAAAATCTGATTCACTGGCATGGTCTCTGATTAATATCTTAATGGGAATTAAAACTTATGCCCTGAGAACACTTTATCTCTTGTTCTCTCAAGTAAGAAGTCTTTTTCTCTCATATCCACATATCATAGGATCTGAAAGTGTAGAAGATGCCTCCTGGCTGCTTGTTGCCCTGCAGACTATCTAGTATCCTTCATGTTTTAAAAGTCTCAATGGTTTTGCAGCAATTCTGCCAGCCTTTCCATGGATAGCTGCAGATATTTATCATCACTGTCTCTGCTTTATCATATCATTGATAACTTCAGTTTGGGGAATGTCAATACACGTAGATGATTCAGCAAAAACTCTAGCCTCTGACTCGCATGACTTCCTCAGTTTTGAAGAGCACTTTCCCAGTTGATATTTTACAGACCACTATAATTATTTATATGCATAACCACCAAATTTTACCTTATCACCCTCAGTCACAATCATCTAGAAAACTGCTACCTTGCACAAATTCAAAACACTTCTCCACTTGTTCTGTGCCTAGATCCAAAACCCAAAACCAAATGTACTGACTGATCCACTTTATATTAATGATCACAGATCTTAACTGGATTCAGCACTGTCTGAAATTCACTTTCCTTAGTTAATTCATTCTTTCACTCTCTAAGATGACCCTATCATACCTTCTCTTTTTCCCCTCAAACTTTCAATAACCCTCCTCATACCAATGGTTGTGGATCTTCATCCTTGAACAAACAGCACTATTTATAAAGTAAGTGCTTTGGCTTCATACTAACTCTTTCTGTAATCAGTCTCCAAATTCTCTCCTGTTACACTACCTGGCAAAATATACTCTGGCAACATGTAATGCTTATATAGCATTTAATGCATATTAATACTGATCCTAGTATTTTACATACATTCCTTTACTTAAGCCTACAACAATACTATGAGCTGATTGTTATAATTATACTTATTGTACAGACAAGGAAACGGAGGAACATAGGGATTAACTAACTTGCCCAAGGTTACACAGCTAGTGAGCCAAGGAACTGGAATTTAAAATAATTAACAATTTTTAGAGCAATTTTAGGCTTATAGAAAATTAAGCAGAAAATACAGAAAGCACCCACATCCCCCCTTCCCCTCTAACACACTCTCTCTCTCTCTCTCTCTCTCACACACACACACACACAGTCCCCTATTAACTTTCATTCAAACTTATGAGCCAATATTGATATATTATTATCAACTGTGCAGTGGATAGACAAACTCTATAGTTCAGAGTTCACTGTGTTATACATTTCTATGTGTGTGCCTGCTAAGTCACTTCAGTTGTGTTTGACTCTGCAACCCTGTGGACTATAGCCCACCAGGCTCCTCTGTCCATGGGATTCTCCAGGCAAGAATACTGGAGTGGGTTGCCATGCCCCTCCTCCAGGGGATCTTCCTAACCCACAGATCGAACCCACATTTCTTATGTCTCCTGCATTGAAAGGAGGGTTCTTTACCACTAGTGCCACCTGGGAAACCCATATACAGTTGTATAGGTTTTGACAGATGAATAATGACATATATGTACTATTACTGTATCCCACAGAACAGTTTCACTACCCTAAAACTTCGTTATACTTCACCTATTCTTTCCTCCCTCCCCCTGCCCCAAATCCCCATCATCTCTGTAGTTTTGCCTTCTCCAGAATGTCATATAGTTGCAATCACCGTATATAGACTTTCAAACTGGCTTCTCTGACTTAATAATATGCTTTCAAGGTTCTGCTATATCTTTTCATGGCTTGGTAGTTCAAGACCTTCTTTGTGAAATAATATTCAATATTGCACTGTATAAGTGGCACAGTTTATTTACTCATTCAGCTACTGAAGAGTGTCTTGGTTGCTTCCAAGTTTTGGCAACTGAATAAAACTACCATAAAAATCTGTGTACATAAAATTTTTGCTTTTACGTGGACATAAGCTTTCAACTCCTTTGGGTAAATACTAAGGACTCTGACTTCAAGACTGCACATCAAGAGTTCACTTAGCTTTGTAAGAAATTACCAGACTGTCCTTCAAAGTGGCTGTACCATTTTGCCTTCCCACCAACAATGAAGGAGATGGTCCACGTCCTCGTCAGCATTTGGTATTGTCAGTGCTTTGGATTTTAGCCATTCTAGTAGGAATGTACTGGTACCTCATTGCTGTCTTAAGAAACTGGGATTTTAAAGTAGGCCATCTGATACCAGAATCTGTGGTTTTTAGCTATTCTCTACCATTCCCAGTTAAGATCCAATCCCTAACCTGTGGACTAGATCCCACACTTTCCTATCAAATCAAGGACTTTGCTCCATCCTGCAGCATCATTTTCTCCCTTTTTATTGGAACAGTCCCTTCTGCATATAAACCTGCCTTAACTTATTTTAAAAAGAAAACCCTTAGGCTCATTATCTTCATGGCAACCATCTCAAAATATTTACTCATTCTTACTATTTATATCTCTTCACTCAATTCTCTTGATATTCTGTATCCCATTTGTATCATTTCTCTGTTAATGCTCTTTATTTCCATTTAAGTCCCAACATAATCTGACATAATGGATTCCCCATATATTCTGTAACACTTTTCCATTTGCTTTTTGGGATGCCATACTTTATAATTCATCCCCACTATGTTGGTCTATTGCAACAAAATTTTTAAAAAATGTATGTATTTAATTATTTGACTGAGCTGGGTCTTATTTGCAGCAGGTAGGTCATACTGTCTTTGTGGCAGGACACGGGATCTTTAGTTGGGGCGTGGGAATTCTTAGTTGGGGCTTGTGGGATCAAATTCCCTGACCAGGGATTGAACCTGGGCCCCCAGCACTGGGAGCACAGAGTCTTAGCCACTGGACCACCTGGGAAGTCCTAACTTGCTTTTATTAATTTTTCTCATATCCTAATATTTAACTGTTTGAGAGTCCTCAGCCATGACCCTTGGCTCAGTCTTCATTTGTATGCTTTACCCCCTAGGTGATGATATCCATTTCCATGGCTTTAAATACTTACTACCTGTAATCTGATGATTCACAAGTATATTTTTCCAACCTTTCCACAGGCCCTCAGATCAGAGTCTTACATCAAACTGAACAGTTGACATGTTTACCTGGACTGAATCTAACACTTGCTAAGCCCCAAACTGAATTTTATTTCCTGTCCCTGTCAAAACTTGCTTCTCGTATAGTGTTCCTCATTTCAATGCATGAACCGCCTTTCACCCTGATGCTTCTGCCAAACATACATCATCCTTTATTCCTTCCTTTCTTTTTCTCACATTCAGAATCCAAGTTGAAACAAATTCTATTGGCTTAGCCTTCAAAATATGTCTTAATGTCTCACCATACCCACTACTATTGCCTCAGATGTGCCATGTGCCATGACTTTCAGGACACCATTCACCTGGAATACAATGAGAATTTTGCCCTAGCGTTTACCCAATGCAATGGCATTGGCAGTTCATGCCACCCTCATCTCTTGGGTTGATAGTGCAATAGCTTCTCCATAGTGTTTGCTTCTTGAGGGAATTACATTGCAGAGTAAGAAGAAATGGCAACCCCCTCCAGTATTCTTTCCTGGAGAATTCTTTAATCTATATTATTGGGCTTCTCAGGTGTCTCTATTGGTAAAGAACCCACCTGCCAACACAGGAGACGAGATGTGAGTTCGATCCCTGGGTCAGGAAGATCCCCTGGAGGAGGGCATGGCAACCCACTATCCTTGCCTGGAGAAGCCTGTGGACAGATGAGCCTGCTGGGCTACAGTCCACAGGGTCACAAAGAGTCGGACACAACTTACACAACTTAGAGACTGAACAACAAGAAGCTTAGGAAATATTGTTGTTATAGTATTACACTTAATACTCTAGTATCAGATATTACATTTCATCTTAAATTTAATTCACTATTTATTACTTTTCTCTGACATGTTAACATTTAAACTCTCTCTCAATTCAAAGAAGAAAATGATGTATTCCTGATTAAAAGACTCTCAAGCAGTTTGGTATAATGGATAAGAGGATGAAAGCCAGAGCATGGAATTTAAACAATATTGCCAAAAACACAGGTATGAAGCATTCATGCTAGTTCTGATTTCAAACATATCTTAGTGCTTAGGAGCTAGTGATATTTTTGTAGCATCCTGGGGGAGAAGAGAGAACATGATAAATTGTACTCACCCCAAAGATTATCATTAACAACAACAACAAAAAAATCCTTCACCTAAGTAATATGCAATCAACATAAATTCCTGTACACATCTATTTAGAAAATTGTTTATTAGATCATTAAAATGGCATTTGGAGTTGTAAGTGTGGAATATTACAGTCAATTCTATTTTCATTCTGAAATTTTCAAGTATGCCTTTAAATATAAGGCTGAAGACATAAACCTTCATGTCTTCTTCCTGCCCCAAACTGAAAGACCTACACCATTTAAGATACTACTTTCTTTTCTGCTCTAGAGAAAGAAGTTTAGTCATTAGCAGTACAAGCGAACCAAGTTGTATAAATTATTTGCTGCTTAAAATACCTGCATTTTAAAAATAATAATTACCTTAAATTATTCTCTTTCCTCCTGCTATGTTAGTTATAGTATCTTTGTTGTAATTCTTGGTTGAATCAAGTAATGTAGTCCTCATGTGATTTTCTCAGACCTTCTAACAAGATCCCGTTAGTCCGTACTTTCAGATATCCTGGGACTCTGAGTAACAGAGAGTTTGGTTGCACCCAGCCCTACCTTTCCCATTCATTCACTGTGCAACTTCTAGTAAGCCATCACAAATCTAGTTGGGTCAATGGGTTCATCAATAAAATTGAAATACTACTCTCTCATAATGTCTTATGAGATATTTAGGTGTCACAGGTTAATTGAGGAATGTGTGTGAGATTAGATGCTGAACATAGTAGCTTCTTTTCCTTTTTCACTTTCCTGCCCCCCTCATCAAATGCTACATTAAAATAAAGTATACATTTCTCTTGATTGTTCCTTGATGGACTCACCCTATCTTTTTCTAAGTCTTCTCTTTTGATGACAAAACAACAATAAAGGAAACACTTTTTTCTAATAGTTTTCTTTTCCTTTACATCAATAATTCACCCATTATAAGTTGAAAGAATATTATTAGTTTCCATTCAATTAAAATTTGAAAAAGACACGTGTACCCCAATATTTATCACAGCACTGTTTACAACAGCTAGGATATGGAAGCAACCTAGATGTCCATCGGCCGATGAATGGATAAGAAAGCCGTGGTACATATACACAATGGAATATTACTCAGCTATTAAAAAGAACACATTTGAATCAGTTCTAATGAGGTGGGTGAAACTGGAGCCTATTATACAGAGTGAAGTAAGTCAGAAAGAAAAACACCAATACAGTATAATAACACATATATATGGAATTTAGAAAGATGGTAACAATAACCCTATATGCGAGATAGCAAAAGAGACACAGATGTAAAGAACAGACGTTTGGACTCTGTGGGAGAAGGCGAGGGTGGGATGATTTGAGAGAATAGCACTGAAATATGTATATTATCATATGAGAAACAGATTGCCAGTCCAGGTTCGAGGCATGAAACAAGGTGTTCGGGGCTGGTGCATTGGATGACCCTGAGGGGTGGGATGGGGAGGGGGGTGGGGGGGGTTCAGGATGGGGAACACATGTACACCCATGGCTGATTCATGTGAATGTACGGCAAAAACCACTACAATATTGCAAAGTAATTAGCCTCCAATTAAAATAAATAAATTAATTTACCAAAAAAATTAAAAAATAATAAAAAATAAATACAATTTTAAAAAGTATAGCAGATTGATACTGAATTTTAAGCATAATATTTCTGGTGATTTTATCACTGAGATTTGTATATTGACTGCATTTTAATAAAATGGCTCTTAAATTAGAAAAAGAACATGAAAACAGGAATTTCACTAAAATATTTTTGGTGTTCTTTGTGCTATGGTTTTAACACAAGAGATATAGATGACTTCTCAAGCATTATCTGAACTGGTAAATAAAGTTTCCCTTAAAGTTCAATTCACATTTAAATTAAACCCAGAACAACATCACCTTACCTTATTTGTAAGGTCTGGTAGGACCTTTAAAGCTTTTGGTGTCTATAGCATCTCCTCCGGAGAAGGCAATGGCACCCCACTCCAGTACTTTTGCCTGGAAAATCCCATGGACAGAGGAGCCTGGTAGGCTGCAGTCCATGGGGTCATGAAGAGTCGGACACGACTGAGTGACTTCACTTTCACTTTTCACTTTCATGCATTGGAGAAGGAAATGGCAACCCACTCCAGTGTTTTTGCCTGGAGAATCCCAGGGACGGGGGAGCCTGGTGGGCTGGTGTCTATGGGGTCGCACAGAGTCGGACACGACTGAAGCGACTTAGCAGCAGCAGCAGCAGCATCTCCTCTGTAAGTCATTTGCCTGAAGGAGTTATCTATTGCCTGGAAGACAAAGGCCCTTGAGGCCTCCTGAACCAGAAAAAAAGAAATATTTTCCCCAAGAAATAATCTAATGCTCACATGATCAATTAATGTACACAAAGGAAGCAAGAATATACAATGGGAGAAAGATAATCTCTTCAATAAATAATGTTGGAAAACTGGACAGCTACATGCAAAAGAATCCAACTAGATCACTTTCTCCATCATACACAAAAATTAACTCAAAATGGATTAAAGATTTATATGTAAGACCTGAAACCATAAAACTCTTAGGAGAAAATAGAGGCAGTAATTTATCTGCCATTGGTCTTAGCAATATTTTGGAGGATATGTCTCCTTGGGCAAAGGCAACAAAAGCAAAAATGAACAAGCAAGACAACATCAAGCTAAAAACCTTTTGCACAGCAGAGGAAACGATCAACAAAATGGGAAGGCAAACTACTTAATGGGAGAAGATATTTATACTTGGTATATCCAATAAAAGGTTCATATCCAAAATATATAGCAAATATATACAACGTGATATAAAAAAAGTGATTAAAAAAGGACTTAAAAAAGGAGGAACAAACTATACATTTTTCCAAAGAAGACATAGAGATGGTCAACAGACGCTTGAAAAGATGTTCAACATCACAAATCATCAGAGAAATGCAAGTTAAAAGCACAATGAAATAACAACTCACACTTGTCAGAAGGACTATTATCAAAGAGACAGGAAACAAGTGTTGGTGAAGATGTGGAAAAAAGGGAAGCCTTATACACTATTGGTAGGAATGTAAACTGTCAGAGCCACTATGGAGAACAGTATGAAGTTCCCCACAAAATTACAAATAGAATTATACAATCCAGCAATTCCACTTCAGAGTATTTATTCAAAGAACATGAAAACACTAATTCAAAAAGATATCCATACCCCTAGGTTCATTGCAACACTATTTACAGTAGTCAAGGCATGGAAACAAGCTAAATGCCCACCAATAGATGAATGGATAAGCAAAATGTGGTATATACATACAATGGAATATTAGCCACAAAAATGAAGGAAATTTCCATTTTAGAAATATGGATGTGCCTGGACATTATGCTCAGTGTAATAAGTTAGAGAAAAACAAATATCGTATGATTTACCTTATATGTGTGACCCATAAAACAAAACAAAATGGGAACAGACTCACAGATACAGAACAAACACAAACGGTTGCCAGAGGGGAGAGTGGGGGGGACAGACAAAATAGGTGAAGGGGATTAAGAGGTACAGACTTTCAGCTGTAAAATAAATATGTCATTGGACTGTAATGTACAACATGGGAATACAGTCAATAATACTGTAACAACTTTGTATGGTGACAGACAGTAACAAGACTGATCGTGGTAATTCTGTCATAATGCATAGAATTATAGAATCACTATATTGTAACCTGAAACTAATATAATATTGTGTGCTCATTATACTTTAATAAAAAATAAATGTTTTCTATTACATAAAATGTGGTATCAATAAATTTTAATAATAAAATAATGATTTCAGCTATTACTATGTTTTATTTCATATATTCTTGATTTTTTTCTTCCTCTTAAAATATCTTGGTTGTTTTTTCTGTTAAATCAAAATATTCAACTTTGAAGATTTAATGCCAGAGATTTAGCAGTAAATACAATATTTTTGGTTTAAGATTTGGAATTCCTTCACCAAAAGAAAATTTTCCTTATCTAAGTTTGGCTAGTGTACATAGAAACATGAGGAAAAAGTGGCTGGGAAAGTTTTAATCAAATTAGGACTGAATTTGAAGGCAACTAATGCTGGAGGAATATATAAGGAAAGAGAATGAACAGGAAATGATGAAGCCATTTCATTAAGTTATTGGCTGGTGTATATCTTAAGATAAATGAATGTGCTTGTTATTATCAATTTAGTCATACTAAGTAAAGTACTCTCCATTAAGAAGACATTTTCTAAGAAAAAGGGAATACTGCCATTGTTGAAATGATTAACAGTTTTGCAGCTGACAAGAATAATGTTTTGGTATATATTCACATATATATGTGCACATGTGTGCTCAATCGCGTCCGACTCTTTGTGACCTCACGGGCTGTAGCCCGCCAGGTTCCACTCTCCATGGGATTTCCTAAACAATAATACTGGAGCGGGCTGCCATTCCCTCCTTCAGGAGATCTTCCCGACCCAGGGATCAAACCTGCATCTCCTGCATTGGCAGGCAGATTCTTCACTTGCTGAGCCATCAGGAAGGCCATATATATGTTTATATATATTAACATTATGTATTAGAATATCTGTGGACACATGGTATGTGACCACTGCAGAGATTACACAAAATGTACTCTACTCATTAGTATACACAAGTGATCTTTGTTTAGCTCCAGTGTTGTCCACTTGTTTCAAATATTAAAAATCTAGAGCTTTTTTGTAATGAAATAGAAAGCAAGATAAAGTTATGATGATTAAGTTTTAATTTAATAATCTTGAGCTACATTTCAAGCACCCTGAATCAGGAAAAAAAATAATAACAAGTGAATAAAACAAAATAAAGATCAGAAAAAGAAGTCCAGCACAAGTCAGTGTGATGTCAGTGTCTGAACGGAGGATTAAAAGTAGATGCAGCAGACAAACCTGTACCAGAATGACATTACAGGCAAAGGAATCAGTCTCAAACAAGAGTGGACAGAAGGCAAAAGAGGGAGCCAAGAAGCACAGGCATTTTGCCTTAAAGATGACATAGACTTGTGCCCATGACAGATGCCTCCACGGAGTTCACTAGCCTTGCATCCACTGATCTTAAATACAGATGTAAAACTAGCAAATTACAGTAATTAGGGTAAGAAACTAGGTTAAAAGCTACTGTTATTAAGTACTGATCACATATCTTATCTCATCAGTCCTCACAACCACACCTTGAGAGAGATGCCATTAGCCGCATTTTATAGACGAGGAAACTGAGACTCAACGTGAACAACCAGTCACCTTAGTTTACCCAAATGGAAAGCAGCACCATGCAATTCAAACCCAGACTCATTCAATTTCAAAACTTTCTCACATGCTCATATATAGAGCAATGCCAAGAAAGGCAGCCTATACGGTATTTTATGATTTGTGTTACACTCTAAAGAGCTGCTGCTGCTGCAGTCAAGCTAAATAGAAGACTTTTGGAAACTGCTGCTAAGTCGCTTCAGTCGTGTCCGACTCTGTGCGACCCCATAGACACCAGCCCACCAGGCTCTACCATCCCTGGGATTCTCTAGGCAAGAACACTGGAGTGGGTTGCCATTTCCTTCTCCAATGCATGAAAGTGAAAAGTGAAAGTGAAGTCGCTCAGTCGTGTCCGACTCTTAGCGACCCCATGGACTGCAGCCCACCAGGCTCCTCCGTCCATGGGATTCTCCAGGCAAGAGTATTGGAGTGGGGTGCCATTGCCTTCAGGCTACTTGAAAAAACGTGTTTCCCTCTACTTTGCCTAGAACTAATTATAACAATGTTTACATCATTCGGATGCTGGGCCAGTGCAATGCTACATACTGCACTGACTGTTTCATTTTCTTCTAGATGTTTGGCATTATATACATACAACCAGGGACTTGAGTTTCCAGTTTCTGTCTCCATTTAAAAAAGAGCAAATTTAACTAAAGAAAGTTTCTGTATTTGGCAGATGAATTTTAATTGAACAAGCCCTGGATAATCATATTCAGTCATCAGAATGAGTAATACATCAACCTCTTTTTATCTAGATCTCTGTAGCACAGCACCACTGACTCAGTGGACATGAAAGTGAGCAAATTCCGGGAGACAGTGGAGGAGAGAGGAGCCTGGTGTGCTACGCTACACCATCCATGAGGTTACAAAAGAGTTGGACACAACTTGGTGACTGAACAATTGCTTTTTCAATACAAAGTATTAATCTACAATTATACAAGACTGAGAATGGTTCAACAGTCAGGCATTTGAATTCTGTCTATACGTTTCCCAAATAGGACACATAATACAGTGATTGTAAGTGATATGAGCCAGGGTTCTCCAGGAGAAACAGAATTAAAGAATTGGCTCATGGCATGGGATCATGAGGGCTTCCTTGCAGAAGTGAAATCTGTAGGGCAAGACAATAGGCTGGAAACTCAGGCAAGAGCTATTGCTACAGGACTGAGGTAGAATTTCTTCTTCCTGAAAGAAAGTTCAATTTTTACCCTCAAGGCTTTCAACTGTTTGAATGAAGCTTTCCCAAATGATCTAGTCATCTTCTTTACCTAAAGTCACCTGCTAGTAGATGCTAATCACATGGACAAAATACTTTTGGAGCAACACCTAGATGAGCATCTGATTTAATCACTGAGCACCACGGTCGAGCCAAGTAGACACATAAAACTAACCATCACACTGACACAGCACAAGATTTCTCAAAAGTACATGTTAAGACATTCCTAGGAGGCTATAGAGAAACTTTTTAGGAGTCTCCAAGTTAAGGAAATGATGGGTATTAATTACAGCTTTTTTTTTCTTTGTAAAATCTCTCTTCAGATAGACTGATGTCCTCTATTCTGCTCTCTTGTGTTGATTTATTCCCACAAACATTTGACTTTCATTCTCTTTTTATACCAGCCCAATATCCTCATAAACAACCATGTACTCCATGTTTTCCACTCTCTAGCATGATACAGTAAGATGTGCTGACAAGAAAGGAAAAATTCAGAGCACAGGTAGTGATATTCTTTCCCAGGATATAAAATACCTTTGTCCAATTTTCACCTTATTCAGTTGAGTTCAGTTCGGTTCAGTCGCTCAGTCATGTCTGACTCTTTGTGACCCATGAACCGCAGCACGCCAGGCCTCCCTGTCCATCACCAACTCCCGGAGTTTACCCAAACCCATGTCCACTGAGTCAGTGATGCCATCAAACCATCTCATCCTCTGTCGTCCCCTTCTTCTCCTGCCCTCAATCTTTCCCAGCATCAGGGTCTTTTCAAATAAGTCAGCTCTTCGCATCAGGTGGCCAAAGTACTGGAGTTTCAACTTCAACATCAGTCCTTCCAATGAACACCCAGGACTCATCTCCTTTAGGATGGACTGGCTGGATCTCCTTGCTGTCCAAGGGACTCTCAAGAGTCTTCTCCAACACCACAGTTCAAAAGCATCAATTCTTCGGCGCTCAGCTTTCTTTATAGTCCAAATCTCACATCCATACATGACCACTGGAAAAACAATAGCCTTGACTAGATGGACCTTTGTTGACAAAGTAACATCTCTGCTTTTTAATATCCTGTCTAGGTTGGTCATAACTTTCCTTCCAAGGAGTAAGTGTCTTTTAATTTCATGACTGCAATCACCATCTGCAGTGATTTTGGAGCCCCCAAAATTTCCTTATTAGAATTTGTTAATATTCCTCTGGTTGAATTATTTGTTCAAGTCAATGTTGCTAAAAGAGAGAGAGATCTATTTACACTTGACTATAATCCTCAATGAAAGTCTCATGTATCAAACATAATATTTCATCTCCTCTCTGGGGAAAGATAACAAATCTACATGCCCCATTTCTTGACTATGAATTTTTCTACATTGATTCTCTGGTCCTCTTCTTGACATGTTTGTTGGCCAAACACTAATACTACTGACATGATTGCTATATTCCATAGTGTATCTGGAGATACAGACTTCTCAGAAAATACTTTTATGTTTCCTTGCTAAGTTTATCTGTACATTTTTAACCTATCACTCAGTAACTCCATTGATGAAGCAAACATTGCTCACTAACTGCTATTACTCCTTCATTATGTATCTTCAGAAAAACTGGTTCTGATTTCAGCATTTAGAGCCTCATATGAATAAGGCAATAGCCAAGATACACTTGGAAAATGGTCACTTTTGAAAACAAAATGATAAATGGTCTTATTGTCATTTTGAACTGGTAGATTAGAATAACACTTCTTTAAGGGTATTCACTCTAGTACTAAGGAGTCTTCTTACTGATCTTGGTTTAGATGTTTTCCAAATACATGTCCTTTGCCTATTCTCTTTATTCATTTTTAAAAATCAAACAGACAGCTGAAATATTTAGACTTTCCTTCTAAATAATTTCTTCTATTTTTACTGGGGTTTTTTTTGGAATTATTTCCAGTTATTTCCCACTGGTCTTCCTATATACATTGGTCAAAATACATGGCATATCCTGGGTATCCAGTAAGGCAAGGCAGCAAGAAATCATCCCTGGCATAAACATTTTTTTAATTTATTTTTAATTAGGGGATAATTGCTTTACAATGTTGTGCTGGCTTCTGCTGTATGGCAATGTATATCAGCTCTAAGTATCCATATATCCTCTCCTTCTGGAACCTCCCTCCCACCCTCCCTTCATCCTACCCCTTTAGGTTGTCACAGAGCACTGGGCTGAGTGCTCTGTGTTATATATACAGCAACTACCCATTAGCTATCTATTTCACACATGGTACTGTATTAATATATGTTTCAATGCTACTCTCAATTTGTCCTATACAGACATAAAGTTTTTAAAAATTATAATATTGTGGTAGAAACATTCCAAAATTAATGACTATAGTTCCTTTGCTACATTTTACAGATATGAACTGGAATTATCCTTTTGTAATGACGTCATCACAATTTTATTGGAGGGATAAGGAGATAAATGAATTGTCTCATGTGAATGTGGAGAAGGAAATGGCAACCCACTCCAGTGTTCTTGCCTGGAGAATCTCAGGGATGGCGGAGCCTGGTGGGCTGCCGTCTACGGGGTCGCACAGAGTCGGACACGACTGAAGCGACTTAGCAGCAGCAGCATGTGAATGTAATTTTTCAGAGGATATGTTTCTGTGAAGGAACAGGGGAAAGTATCTGTAGCATACCTACTCTGTCCAGGCACTATTAATCAATATTCATTGGGCTTTTTAACTCTGCATATCAACACATACAGTTGTTATTGCAAGTCCATAATCCTTTATAATGAAGTCATTCAGGCTAAATATGTCTCAAAATTAAGAGTTATTCAAGTTTTAGAGTCTGAGGTATCTCCTAGCAATCAATAATATTAATTTTACCTCAGTGAAATGTATAAATTACTGCACAGAGTGAAATAAGGAAGGACCATAAATAACCTCTTGTCAGTTCTGGTCAGATTTGCTGAAAATAGGCTCAGGTCAGGCCTGGTTTTGCTGCCAGAAAAAAAATTTGTTTCAATGATGTTTGGATTCCAGAATTATGAATAAGGTCTACCTGTATATGGGCTTCACAGGTGGCACTAGTGGTAAAGAACCCACCTGTCAGTGGAGGAGACCTAAGAGACTGGGGTTCAATCCCTGGGTCAGGAAGATCTCCTGGAGAAGGGCATGGCAACCCACTCCAGTATTCTTGCCTGGAGAAATACATGGACAGAGAAGCCTGCCAGGCTACAGAAGATCTCTTTTGTATAGTTCTTCTGTGTATTCTTGCCACCTCCTCTTAATATCTTCTGCTTCTGTTAGGTCCATACCATTTCTATACTTTGTTGTACCCATTTGTACGAAATATTCCTTTGGTATCTCTAATTTTCTGGAAGAGATCCCTACTCTTTCCCAATCTATTGTTTTCCTCTATTTCTTTGCATTGATCACTGAGGAAGGCTTTCTTATCTTTCCTTGCTATTCTTTGGAACTCTCCATTCAGATGGATATATCTTTCCTTTTCTCCTTTGCCATTCACTTCTCTTCTTTTCTCAGCTACTAGTAAGGCCTCCACAGACAACCATTTCGCCTTTTTGCATTTCTTCTTCTTGGGGATGGTTTTCATCATGGCCTCCTATACAATGTTACGAACCTCAATCCTTAGTTCTTCATGCACTTGTCTTTCAGATCTAATTCCTTGAATATATTTGTCACTTCCACTGTCTAGTCATAAGGGATTTGATTTAGATCATACCTGAATGGTCTAGTGGTTTTCCCTACTTTCTTCAATTTAAGGCTGAATTTGGCAATGAGTTCATGATCTGAGCCACAGTCACCTCCCAGTCTTGTTTTTGCTGAGTGTATAGAGCTTCCCCATCTTTGGCTGCAAAAAATATAATCAATCTGATTTCAGTATTGGCCATCTAGTAATGTCCATGTGTAGAATCTTCTCTTGTATTGTTGGAAGAGGGTGTTTGCTATGACCAGTGCATTCTCTTGGCAAAACTCTGTTAGCCTTTTCCCTGCTTCATTTTGTACTCCAAGGCCAAACTTGCCTGTTACTCCAGGTATCTCTTGACTTCCTACTTTAGGATTCCAGTCCCCTACAATGAAAAGGACATCTTTTTTGGTGCTAGGTCTAGAAGGTCTTGTAGGTCTTCATAGAACCATTCAACTTCAGCTTCTTCGGCATTAGTGGTTGGGGTATAGACTTGGATTACTGTGATACTGAATGGTTTGCCTTGGAAATAAACAGAGATCATTATTCTTTTGTTTTTTAAGACTGCACCCAGGTACTGCATTCTGGAGTCTTTTGTTGACTGTGAGGGCTACTCCATTTCTTCTAAGGGATTCTTGCTCACAGTATTAGATATAATGGTCATCTGAATTAAATTTGCCCATTCCAGTCCATTTTAGTTCACTGATTCCTAAAATGTTGATGTTTACTCTTGCCATCTCCTGTTTGATCACTTCCAATTTATCTCTTCATGGACCTATCATTACAGGTTTCTATGCAATATTGTCCTTACAGCACTAGACTTTACTTCTATCAACAGTCACATCCACAGCTGGGCATTGTGTTCACTTTGGCTCAGCCTTTTCATTTTTTCTGGAGCTATTTCTCCACTCTTCTCCAGTAGCATATTGGGCACCTACCAACCTGGAGAATTCATCTTTCAGTGTCATATCTTTTTGCCTTTTCATAGTGTTCATGGGGTTCTCAAGGGAAGAATACTGAAGTGGTTTGTCATTCCCTTCTCCAGGGGACCACATTTTGTCAGAACTCTCCACCATGACCCATCCTATCTTGTGTGGCCCTACACCACATGGCTCATAATTTCATTGAGTTAGACAAGGCTGTGACCCAAGTGATCAGTTTGGCTAGTTTTCTGTAATTATGGCTTCCATTCTGTCTGCCCTCTGATGGATAAGGGTAAGAGGTGTGTGGAAGCTTCCTGATGGGTGGCACTGGCTCTGGGGTAATCTAGGTCTTGCTCTGATGAGCAGGGCCATGCTCAGTAAAGTCAGGGATACAGAATTTAAACATAGACCTGTCTTGATTCAGAGAACATTTTTGTTGTTTTTCCTGTTGCTGAGCCTAAATTAATGATTTACATATGTATATTCTTTAAGAATCAGTGCAAAATTGGATTCTCCAAGGGGCACAAAAAATAAAGCTTTCAAAGATTATCTATCACTGAAGCAGTATTTTAAATATGTGTGAACAGTTTTCCATTGTGATCACCAATCACAAGACCATGGTGAAAGTTATTTTTTCCAAGATTTAGAAGTTAATTTGTATTCAATAAAAGGAAAGCTTATGTGTGCTCCTTACTCACCTAATTTCAAATTAACTCAGGGGTTATCAAGAGCTTGTTCTGATGCTGAAACTTTGATGTTAGATTAGATTTGAAGGACCCATGAAGCTATTATTTTCATGGCAATACATGTGAGTGTTTAATTAATTATGGTTTATGTTCACATCTATTCCCAAGCTGGACTTCCCTGATGGCTCAGACGGCAAAGCATCTGTCTACACTGTGGGAGACCAGGGTTCAATCCCTGGGTCGGGAAGATCTTCTGGAGAAGGAAATGGAAAACCACTCCAATGTTCTTGCCTAGAAAATCCCATGGACGGAGAAGCCTATTAGACTACAGTCCATGGGGTCACAAAGAGTCGGACATGACTGAGCGACTTAACTTTTTTTTCACTCTATTCCCAAGCTACAAAAAAGTTCTCACTTTTTCAAGCCTACAAGAGTGTGTAGGCTATGAACAGGTATTAACTGGATATCACTGGTGTGATGACTGCAGATTTGCCTGGGCAAGAAAAGCTGGCAGTGTACTGCAAATACTCTAGGGTGCTACTCAGCCAGAACTTTGACAAGGGTTTTTAGAAAAACATGATGTTATCCTGAATACCAGATGCTGCGTGCTAAAACTTTTGGACCAAGTAATCCTTTATTGGAAGGCCAAATGTTGTCCCCAAGTGTTGCAATCAGCCAGAATTTTCTACACTTACCACTCTACCTTAGGTGAACTTCCCATGATTACACCACAAACAAAGAAACAGAGTAATTCTAGTGGAATGTGTTAAGCTGGAAATAAGCGACACGATTATTACTGTATTAAGTGAAAGCTTAGGTGCAATTCATAAGCTCTAAGACATGGGTTCTAAAAATCACTGTCATTGCTGTTGTTCTCGGTCACGGGAAGCCATATTACAAGATAATCCTTCATAACAAAATTTTACATTATGGTCAAGTTAATTAGAGATTTGGCAAGCAAATTTTTATTGCATCCACAATTTTGATATTAGTATTTTAATGATTGCAAAAACAAACTTTAATCAACTATATCTAAATCTTTACTAATAAATTTTGGAAAGTCAAGAAATAAAGCAATTAGAAATGCAACAGTGTGACTGACATTCAGAAAGGTAGAGTTATTACGAAAAGATGTCAAGTGTATCCGGCCTATTTTCTTTTTTTTCTGATGTAGACAGTTACAATTACCAATGATGCAAAGGTAATCTAAAACCGAATTGAATTTATCTACATGAGAGAACTGGCAAATAAAAAAATAAAGCAGTCAATAATAGAGATTTACTTTTGATCTCTTTTTGAGCCATTTGTAATATACATAGTATGGTGTACTAAAATTATCACACTTTGGTATACTTAAGCTTGCAAAATTCCACAATGAGTTTGAAATGAAAATAAACAATCTTCTCTTTATATTGATGATTCAAGCTTCTAAAATGATATCATTCCTGAGATCCAATGGATTTTTTTTTTAATGCACTGGAAAAATTTCCTTAGTCACAAATTATTGGAAGCCTTCTCTCATGAACAATGCAATTCTATTCAATCTACTCAGCATAGCTTACCTTTGACTACTTTTCTAAAATCTGGAATAATCTATATTTCTACTATTGTTAAACAATCCCTGATATTCTCCAAAAAGGTGTTCAGTATCTTTAACACTATGTTTTCATGGCCATTTATGGATACTTACATAAATACCTGTAGTCTGTTTAGAACATTCTCTCACTAAGCAACAATAATTTCATTTATAATATCACAAAATGCATTCACAGGGAAACTATTTCATTTACTTTAGATATGAATGCTCTTCAAACTGCTCATGTTTATAGCTGAGATAGAAAATACATAATTATATTGTCCACTATGATAGTTACTCAGGTAGAGGAATCAAAATATTCCCAGAAAAGACATCAAAATACACAAAAAGAAATTGGAAAATGACAACTGTCTTTTTTTGTTTGTTTCTGGCTAAAGATAAAAATACAGAGAACTGAATAAAATAAAAACAGATTAACTATACTGGCATTTCATTTCCTTTCAATTTAATCATGACATAAAACAATTGGCTAGCCCAGAAAAGGGAATCTCAACATACAGTAAAATATGATCAAAGTAGATTGAGATAAAGATTTGTTGTGCTCTTTACTGAGTCATATCTTGACTACAAAACCAAATTAGAGAGATAAGAAAGGACATGTAGAAAGGAGGAAGAATTAGCCCCTTTTTAATACCATTCCAGTGTTTTGTGGCACATTTACACCTATTCTTCCAAAGTATATATAAATTCATAAAATGGCTCTGTCCTCTATGTTTGACTCATTATTTATTGAAACAGCAATCTGAAAGCCTCAAATATCAAAGATCCAAGGGCCAGGTTGTAAAACAGATAAGCATTATACATTAGCAATAGTTATGAACTAACAAGCATAATACTTGCATTAATATGTTAGTCAAGGTTCTCCATTGAAACAGAACCAATAAGGTAAATTTCCATATTTACTTATTATACACATTGGCTGAAGCCTGGCTGCTGCAGTCCATGGGGTCACGAACAGTCAGACACGACTGAGCGACTGAAGAACAACAAAAATACACGTATTATGGAGGCTGAGGAGTCCCAGCATCTGCTGGCTGCAGCTGGAGACCCAGGGCAGCCAGTGCTGCGATTCAGCCTGAGCTTTAAGACCTGGGAACTAGGAGCTCCTCCGTTTGAGGGCAGTAGATGGACTTCCCAGCTCAAGGAGAGAGAGAAAGAAATTTGCTCTTCCTCTGCCTTTTTGCTCTACTGGAGTCCTCAGTTGGTTGGATGATGCCCACCCAGATTGGTGAGGGCAAGATCCTCTTTATCCATTCTACAGATTCAAACACTAATATCACATGGAAACACCCTCAAACGACACCTATAAATAATGTTTTACCAGCTGCATGCACACCTCTTAGCCCAGTCAAGTAGATACATAAAATTAATCATTAGTATTGTAAGAAAAAAATCTGGTTGGAAATATCTCCATTAGAGGACTTGTTAATTATTATAGAGAAGATAGAGGAATTTCAATTCACTATTTTTGGAGTATTTACATCTTGGCAAGTTAACATGGAGCCAGTATCCAGTCCTTGGTTTTGCAGGGTGAGAACCTGATTACTTGAGTTACTCTGGTTTGACAGGAGGAGGGGATCCAGCGCTGGAAAAGCTATTTACACTATTCAAACAATCTCACTCCAAAGAGAAGACAGAGACCAGAAGTCCAATTTGTTATTTTTCCAAAGGAAAATTACAGAGAGACTAGCTCTAATTGACCAATTATACATCAGACTATCATTTCCTTAGTCAGTAATTCTCTATACCCCTAAATGAACTTATTCATGACCTGCCTCTTGAGAAACCGGTATGCAGGTCAGGAAGCAACAGTTAGAACTGGACATGAAACAACAGATTGGTTCCAAATAGGTAAAGGAGTATGTCAAGGCTGTATATTGTCACCCTGCTTACTTAACTTATATGCAGAGTACATCATGAGAAACACTGGGCTGGAGGAAGCACAAGCTGCAATCAAGACTGCCAGGAGAAATATCAATAACATCACATATGCAGATGACACCACCCTTATGGCAGAAAGTGAAGAAGAACTAAAGCCTCTTGATGAAAGTGAAAGAGGAGAGTGAAAAAGTTGGCTTAAAGCTCAACATTCAGAAAACTAAGATCATGGCATCTGATCCCATCACTTCATGGCAATTAGATGGGGAAACAGTGGCTGACTTTATTTTTCTGGGCTCCAAAATCACTGCTGATGGTGACTGCAGCCATGAAATTAAAAGACACTTACTCCTTGGAAGGAAAGTTATGACCAACCTAGATAGCATATTAAAAAGCAGAGACATTACTTTGTCAACAAAAGTCCGTCTAGTTAAGGCTATGGTTTTTCCAGTGGTCATGTATGGATGTGAGAGTCGGACTATAAAGAAAGCTGAGCACTGAAGAATTGATGCTTTTGAACTGTGGTGTTGGAGAAGACTCTTGAGAGTTCCTTGGACTGCAAGGAGATCCAACCAGTCCATCCTAAAGGAAATCAGTCCTGAATATTCATTGGAAGGACTGATGCTGAAGCTGAAACTCCAATACTTTGGCCACCTGATGCGAAGAGCTGACTCATTTGAAAAGGTCCTGATGCTGGGAAAGATTGAGGGCAGGAGGAAAAGGGGACGACAGAGGATGAGATGGTTGGATGGTATCACCAACTCAATGGACATGAGTTTGGGTGGACTCCAGGAGTTGGTGATGGACAGGGAGGCCTGGCGTGCTGCAGTTCATGGGGTCGCAAAGAGTCGGACACGACTGAGCAACTGAACTGAACTGAACTGAATGTCTCTATCATCACTAACTTATTTAAGGCTAGACAACACATTATACTTCCTTATCAGGGGCTGAAACCCTTGAAAATGACTCAAACATCTTTGTTCACTGGATTCACAAAATCCAAATTACTCTTTCCTATCTGGTTAACTCTATTGTCTGGGGCATATGCTTGTTGAGTAAGAAGTTTGACACAATATAGTCTATGCTTAATTTAAATGATTTCTATCTTGGGCATTTTCCTGCAGTTTAATTCAAATAAATTAAATATGTTTGTTGCAACTCCATTATACACAGCAAAAGAATATAATCTGGTGTGTCATTCCTAAATGTGATAAGTGGAAAGAGGAGTGAGTTTTTAAATGAGCCTTTCTAGGCTGTTTCTACCCCTCAGTGTCTGTCAGACATTGCACAGTTTACTCACTCTCTACGTCTTTTATTCAGCTACACATTGGACAGTTATATAATTACATATGTTACAGATTTTTTTTAAATGTGCATTCACACATTTATAGATATGTTGCAACTAAAGGTAAATCACCTTATTAAAATATAATGGGAAGCTTCAGCGTAATTCCTGGAACTCATTAGGTGATGAATGAAGTTCAACTCATTCTTCTTATCCTCAATTTTTTCAATTAAAATTTTTTTTAATTGGAGGATAATTGCTTGAGAAAACAATAATTCAAAAAGACACATGTCCAACAACGTTCACTGCAGCACTGTTTACAACAGCCAGGACATGGAAGCGAGCTAGACGTCTGTCAACAGAGGAATGGATAAAGAAGTCGTGGTACCTATATACAGATGTGTTTTAGGGATTAAGTCACATGATAAAATTGCATTCAAATGCTTTTTAAAATATAAATTGTGTCAATGAAAGATACTGTAAGAAAAGACACAGGCAGAGCTTGATCTGAACATCTATCTAAGGGACTCTGAGCATCTCCCAGAGGCAGTTTTTTTCTGGATGTCCTGAGCCCCTCCTCGGAATGGTCATAGGAAATGGAGATCTGCTAATCACACATCATATAGCCAGCTGTGCTCATCAGTGGGAAGTCAGCTCATCAAACATGAAACTAGGGAATTAGAGGCTCCCTTCTTATAGTAAAATAGGAAAGTGGAAAAATGAAAAAATGATTTCAATTTCTTTAATGGTAAATTATGAGCACTATATTAGTTTGCTAGGGCTGTCAAAACAAAATACCACAGACTGCGTAGCATAAGCAACAGGAATGTACTGTCATAGTTCTGGAGGCTGGAAGTCCAAGATCAAGGTGACAGCAGGTTCGGTTTCTCCTGCAGCCTCTCCCCTTGGCTTGCAGACAGCCCTCTTCTCACCATTTCCTCACACAGCCTTTTCTTTTGGTATGTGCTTCCCTGATGTCTCCTTCTCTTTTTATAAGGATACCTGTCACACTGGATTAGATCAATATGGTCTCATGATCTCATTTAAACTTAAATAACTCTTTAAATATCTTACTTCCAAATGTAGTCACATTGGGAATTAGAGCTTTAACATACAGATTTTGTGGAGACAAAATTCAGTTTATAACAAGGATCTATACAAATAAAGTGGTGATGGAAATAAAGTAAAATAACATCTGAAAGACATTTCTGAGATAGAATCAAAAGCATCATTTGATCAGCTGAATGTAGGAAGTGGGAAGAATAAGAAAAGAGTTAAAAAGGCTTCACCGGGCATTTGGTCCATGTCAGATGTTTTGCTAATGTGCTGAAGTTACAAGGATAAACACGAAAGACACAATCCTGTCTTCAAAAAACATCCTAATTTTGAAGTGGCAAAATGAAATCCTACATTCTAGTACTACCTTAGCTACTCTGCTTCATATATAAGCCTCAAAATACATAAATTCAAAGATTTATGTTTGAGAGAATATAGGCATTGGGATTTGGTAGGCCCTGTTTTAATTTATGAAATTATAATTCACCAGCTTTGTAATCCTGAAGAAGCTAATCTGTCTGAACCACAGTTTCTTTGTGTGCAACATGGAAATAACAATATACACCTTACATGGTTTATATAAGAATAAAAGGAAATGATGTATGTAGCACGTGTAGTACATGGCCAGGTCTACTACAGACATTCTGTAAATATTTTAGTAAAAAATTCTGGTAACTTTCAATAGATAAAAATAATGTTTGTGTATTTTCCGTGTGGGAGAAGGAAGATAGACAAGGAGTAGGGGTCTGACAGATGAGGACAGAAGCTGAGGTGAATGAGAAATCAAAGAAGTTCTGCTTCTTCACAATTATGATTAGGATCAGTCCCTTCCTTCTCCTCAAATTTATTTGCAGCCCCGAGACCCCAACCATGATTTAGTACAGTGGATTCCAGCATCTTTTTGGTATGAACATTCCTACTTAAAATCAAAAAAGGATCCAAATAGTCTGGCAATTATTTTATCTTTAGTAATTACTTTTTAGGAAATTCATAATAATACAAATGTACTTTAAATCCAATAAAATTTTAAAATAAATTTGTATTTTATTTATCATATTGAAAAATACTCATAAAGATATTGTTGTAATACGTATTTAATTTACAGATATGTATTTGTGGACATGAACCTCTTTGAAATAAGTTTAAAGGACTCCAAACGTCTGTGGCCCATAAAATTGCATCTACTGGCTATTCATAGATCACAAACAGCAAAATCAGCAGATATCTACAACTAACTTAGTAAACTTGATCAAGTAATTCATTTAACCTCTTAGAAACTCCATTGAAATTTCACTGATATTACCTGCTATACCTCTATCATTAAGCAATTGTGAAGTACAAATGAGAAGCATTTTAAAAGTTCACAAGGAAATGTCTGCTTCTCTTTCGTTACCACACTGGAAGTAACAGAAGCTATGGAAAGAGAAACTGCCATGAAAATGTGACATTATACTAGCAGTAGTGGTAGCAGTGGTATTTAATAGTAGGAGCAATCTTCCAGGGAGATTACCAAGTTATTTTTCTATACTCTAGTTTCTTTAGGACCTACACCCTGCACAGCATATGTGGTATCTCCAAAATTCATGTATTCTTCAGCTATTAAATGGAAAAAAAATTCTTAAATTAGTTAAAAACTTCTATCATACTACATGGTATTTTTTACTAGAGGAAATCACACAATAATATTGGCTAAATCAAGTTTTATATACACTTTCTCACCTTCTTACAGAAAAATAAAACCCACAAGTGTTTTCTAGAGGAAGATCGTCTGATAATGTGGAGTTACTGCTAATACTGCCCCTTTGGTAGCATCAGGAAAACAACCCAACATTTGATGGTGGCAAAGGATAGAAAGGAATAGATATGAGAAATAAATTTAGAGGATTGCTTAGAATGAACCAGTGAATCTATTTGGAATGGGAATTCCACTTGCATTTATGCATAAGCTAATGATCAGTAAGTAATTCATGTCCTCTCAAGGAGTTGAAGAATATAGAAAAGAGAGAGCCAAGAGATTTAAAGTCTGATAAGAAGATACAGGAAAATAAACAAGACTTGTCACTTATTTTCTATTATAAATTTTACCCTAAGCAAAAAAATTCTATCTTGGATAAATGTATTCTCCAAGGACAAAAATCAATGCTCAGTAAGGCACAGCCTTGCAAAGCTTTCCAATAATGAAGACTATTTATTCAAAAGTTGGTGGCTTTTCAAATTAAAGGATTTAAAGCAGCTACAGAAGCTATTTGAAACTGTCCACAGGAAGTGCCAGAAGATTAAAAGACTACAAACTATTAGACAACTTATAACAGAAGAGCAGGGGAACAGACAGCCTGACTGATTCCAAAGAGAGATAAGAGGACCTGAGAAGCACTCCCAGCAGGACAGAAGAGTTGGGGGTAGGGGGGTGAGGGTGGGAGGGAGGCAATGATAATACTGCAAGGGGAGAGGGAACCGCAGAAGATCCCATAAACGCAAACATCTTTCTCAGTACCTTCACTTGCTCTGCCCAAAGCCCAAGCTGACACATCCAAGTGAATTTCATACCTGATTTGCCTGCTTTCTAGCTTGATATTATATTTCGTTTACAACATCTCATCAAAGTTATCTTTTCAATCAATCTAGAGAGCTTCGTTTTCTAAAGATTTACTCAGTATTTTCCTCAGAGACACATTTCCAGACGACCTGTTTCTCATTAGCTGGTATAAATGGGAGTGTGTTTACAGCACAGCACCAGACTTAAAAGAGTTCTTGCCTGGGGAAGCTGGTCAGGGATCAGCAGCTCTGTCACCTAAAGGAGCTAATTTCAGTGCTCAGCTATAACATAAAACAGAGTATTGGTTCATTAACATAGTCTTCAAAAAGCAAACTGCAAAACTCTTTGTGATATACAGTTTTGCTTTGAACACGATTTTAAGCAGTTCTAACGTATAAAAATCTATTTATGCCAAACAGACATAATATGTAGTGATTATAAAATATTTAACCTGTGTTCAGCAAATAGTGATGGCCCACTGAGGGCAACATGGAGACTATGAAGGTAAGTTAAGGCATTCTTAAATTGTTTACATTGTGGTAAGTAATCCAACTTTCCGTATAAATAAAATCTTTAGAAATCAATCTTTGATACTATGGGCATGCTGAGAAAAAAATGTCAGTTTAGTCAATTACAAATAATAGGGATTTTTCAGTGGAAGTCAACAACATTATCAGAAGATGTAATTAAGAATATTTACAACTATATTGATGAGAATATTTGCACATATTTTTTTCATTGTAAACTATTTCTCAAATGTCTTAGCCAGCAAAACTAATAATCGTAAGCAAGATAAAACCCACTTACAAGAAGTCACACTGTATTATCTGACCTATCTTCTTGTCGTGGAGCTAATTTCACTGCCATGGTGGTCCAGGTTTACTAGGACCATCAGTACAGTGAGAGTGAGAAACTCAGGCCAAAGACAATGTAGATAATTTACACATAAGTAATCGCAAGTGTGGTATCTGATAAAGAGCCAACAGAATACTATTCAGAACTGAATACATATATTTTGCTCTCTTTGGGTTCACACGTAACTGTTTAATGTAATATTCCTATAACAGCAGTAGTAAGAATAGAATATTAGAAATAAGCATGCAATTCAGTCCTTTAAATAAAAAACATATACAGGGAATTTCTTTTAAGAATGTAGTTTCATTACTATGTTTAATATTAAGCAAAAGTTTAGCCCCAGATGTTTTCAGCTATATTCTGGGATGCTTCTCCTTCAGTTATTAAAAGGTGATATTAAATTAATACCAGAAGAGAATATTCAGTTTAAAGACATTCTTTATTTCTCAAAAAGCTCATTAATTACTTGACTACAGGCCAGTAGCCATATGACATTCAAATATATAGTCACATGACATTTAATTTTGTTATTCTTACTATAACAATATAAATTAAACTTCAAAAAAATGTTTTCATAAAATTATTTTTTAAAGAAATTTACATTAACACTATATTTTTGTTGGTAAGGTAAAGGAAGTCCAAGTTCAATTTTATAAAATATAACCTGATTCTTGAGGTCTCAATAAATTTCTTTGTTGAATATAATACATAATATACTTTTTAAGAGGACTATATGTAGGGTAAAAATAATTCCCATGGCTGTTTGGTATACAGAGAAAAAATTATGTATATGGTGATCAAAATATTTTGCACTAATTATTATAATCATTACTTCTTCTAACTATTGAGAAAAATATATTATGAATCTACACTATTCATAAATTTCTACTTCAGTTCAGTTCAGTTCAGTTCAGTCGCTCAGTCGTGTCTGACTCTTTGCAACCCCATGAATTGCAGCATGCCAGGCCTCTCTGTCCATCACCAACTCCCGGAGGCTACCCAAAACCATGTTCATCGAGTCGGTGATGCCATCCAACCATCTCATCCTCTGTCGTCCCCTTCTCCTCCCGCCCCCAATCCTACCCAGCATCAGGGTCTTTTCCAATGAGTCAACCCTTCGCATGAGGTGGCCAAAGTATTGGAGTTTCAGCTTCAACATCAGTCCTTCCAATGAACACCCAGGATTGATCTCTTTTAGAATGGATTGATTGGATCTCCTTGCAGTCCAAGGGACTCTCAAGAGTCTTCTCCAACACCACAGTTCAAAAGCATCAATTCTTCGGCACTCAGCTTTCTTTATAGTCCAACCCTCACATCCATACATGACCACTGGAAAAACCATAGCCTTGACTAGACGGACTTTTGTTGGCAAAGTAATGTCTCTGCTTTTAAATATGCTATCTAGGTTGGCCATAACCTTCCTTCCAAGGAGTAAGCGTCTTTTAATTTCATGGCTGCAATCACCATCAGCAGTGATTCTGGAGCCCAAAAAAATAAAGTCTGACACTGTTTCCACTGTTTCCCCATCTATTTCCCATGGAGTGATGGGACCAGATGCCATGATCTTAGTTTTCTGAACGTTGAGCTTTAAGCCAACTTTTTCACTCTCCTCCTTCACCTTCATCAAGAGGCTCTTTAGTTCTTCTTCACTTTCTGCCATGAGGGTGGTGTCATCCGCATATCTGAGGTTATTGATATTTCTCCCAGCAATCTTGATTCTAGCTTGTGTTTCTTCCAGCCCAGCGTTTCTCATGATGTACTCTACATATAAGTTAAATAAGCAGGGTGACAATATACAGCCTTGACGGACTCCTTTTCCTATTTGGAATCAGTCTGTTGTTCCATGTCCAGTTCTAACTGTTGCTTCCTGACCTGCATACAGGTTTCTCAAGAGATAGGTCAGATGGTCTGGTATTCCCATCTCTTTCAGAATTTTCCATAGTTCATTGTGATCCACACAGTCAAAGGCTTTGGCATAGTCAATAAAGCAGAAATAGATGTTTTTCTGGAACTCTCTTGCTTTTTCGATGATCCAGCAGATATTGGAAATTTGATCTCTGGTTCCTCTGCCTTTTCTAAAACCAGCTTGAACATCTGGAAGTTCACGGTTCACGTATTGCTGAAGCCTGGCTTGGAGAATTTTGAGCATTACTTTACTAGCATGTGAGATGAGTGCAATTGTGCGGTAGTTTGAGCATTCTTTGGCATTGCCTTTCTTTGGGATTGGAACGAAAACTGACATTTTCCAGTCCTGTGGCCACTGCTGAGTTTTCCAGATTTGCTGGCATATCGAGTGCAGCACTTTCACAGCATCACCTTTGAGGATTTGAAATAGTTCAACTGGAATTCCATCACCTCCACTAGCTTTGTTCGTAGTGATGCTTTCTAAGGCCCACTTGACTTCACATTCCAGGATGTCTGGCTCTAGGTGAGTGATCACACCATCGTGATTATCTGGGTCATGAAGATCTTTTTTGTACAGTTCTTCTGTGTATTCTTGCCACCTCTTCTTAATATCTTCTGCTTCTGTTAGGTCCATACCATTTCTGTCCTTTATTGAGCCTATCTTTGCATGAAATGTTCCTTTGGTATCTCTAATTTTCTTGAAGAGATCTCTAGTCTTTCCCAATCTGTTGTTTTCCTCTATTTCTTTGCACTGATCGCTGAGGAAGGCTTTCTTATCTCTCCTTGCTATTCTTTGGAACTCTGCATTGAGATGGGAATATCTTTCCTTTTCTCCTTTGCTTTTCATTTCTCTTCTCTTCACAGCTATCTGTAAGGCCTCCTCAGACAGCCATTTTGCTTTTTTGCATTTCTTTTCCATGGGGATTTTCTTGATCCCTGTCTCCTGTACAATGTCACGAACCTCTGTCCATAGTTCATCAGGCATTCTGTCTATCAGGTCTAGTCCCTTAAATCTATTTGTCACTTCCACTGTATACTCATAAGGGATTTGATCTAGGTCATATCTGAATGGTCTAGTGGTTTTCCCTACTTTCTTCAATTTAAGTCTGAATTTGGCAATAAGCAGTTCATGATCTGAGCCACAGTCTGCTCCTGGTCTTGTTTTTGCTGACTGTATAGAGCTTCTCCATCTTTGGCTGCAAAGAATATAATCAATCTGATTTCGGTGTTGACCATCTGGTGATGTCCACGTGTAGAGTCTTCTCTTGTGTTGTTGGAAGAGGGTGTTTGCTATTACCAGTGCGTTCTCATGGCAAAACTCTATTAGCCTTTGCCCTGCTTCATTCTGTACTCCAAGGCCAAACTTGCCTGTTATGCCAGGTGTTTCTTGACTTCCTACTTTTGCATTCCAGTCCCCTATAATGAAAAGGACATCTTTTTTGGGTGTTAGTTCTAGAAGGTCTTGTAGGTCTTCATAGAACCGTTCAACTTCATCTTCTTCGGCGTTACTGGTCGGGGCATAGACTTCGATTACCGTGATATTGAATGGTTTGCCTTGGAAACGAACAGAGATCATTCTGTCGTTTTTGAGATTGCATCCAAGTACTGCATTTTGGAGTCTTTTGTTGACCATAATGGCTACTCCATTTCTTCTAAGGGATTCTTGCCCACAGTAGTAGATATAATGGTCATCTGAGTTAAATTCACCCATTCCGGTCCATCTTAGTTCACTGATTCCTAGAATGTCGACATTCACTCTTGCCATCTCCTGTTTGACCACTTCCATTCATGGACCTAACATTCCAGGTTCCTATGCAATATTGCTCTTTACAGCATCGGACTTTGCGTCTATCACCAGTCACATCCACAGTTGGGTATCGTTTTTGCTTTGGCTCCATCCCATCATTCTTTCTGGAGTTATTTCTCCACTGATCTCCATTAGCATATTGGGCACCTACTGACCTGGGGAGTTCATCTTTCAGTGTCCTATCCTTTTGCCTTTTCATACTGTTCATGGGGTTCTCAAGGCAAGAATACTGAAGTGGTTTTATTTCTACTTCAAATAGTGTTAATTGTGTCTCAAGAAAGAAAAAATTCTGCAGAATATTTTGGCGTATTCCCAAGAGGGTGTAAAGAGACTAGATAAATAGAAGTGAGAAGGGAAAGATTCACATAGTAATTCACTCCATTAGAATGGGAGCTAAACCAGATTCAGCTCAGTGAACTGGAGATATGACCGTCTGAAAGGCACCCAGGGTAAACTGCTCAGACAGCCACAGTGAAGCCACAGAGCAGTTTCTACTGTGGCCATCCCTGGGAATATAGCTTCTGCCTAGAGCCCCCAGAGGATGACAAGATCCCATTGACACCGCAGAGGAAGGTGTTCTGGAGAAGGCACCAACACGCTCATTTTGTGAATGTTTGTCAAATGAAGTCCTTGGATCAGAAATTGGAAACAAAATTTTTTTCTTTTTTTTTTTTACTAAAAGAAACTTTGAGCTTTTGATGCAGAACTGGCTAGTCTGGCAACTTCCACAAAGGCAATTTATACTGATCCAAATTTAGTTCATGATTTTCCCTGCACTTAGCTAACAATGGGCTCCCCTGGTGGCTCAGCTGGTAAAGAATCCGCCTGCAATGTGGGAGACCTGGGTTTGATCCCTGGGTTGGGAAGATGCCCTGGAGAAGGGAAAGGCTACCCACTCCAGTATTCTGGCCTGGAGAATTCCATAGACTACAGTCCATGGGGTTGCAAAGAGTCGGACATGACTGAGCGACTTTCACTTTCACTTTTCACTTAACCAACAATAAGGTCATTATTTTATAGCTATTTTTTCAGAATTATTCAAATTTACTTCATTTTCACAAATTGTACCTCAAACCGATGCAAAGAAAAACAGGAAACCTATTCCCTTGAATTTTAGCAGAATGACTTATGGAAAAAGAATTTGTCTCTCAGAAGTTATTCATAGGAAAATGTAAAATATTGAGAGGAGGAGTCTCGGGGGGCCTTGAACCTAGAAAGAAGATGGAACGCCTTAAGTAAAGATTTTTTTTCCAAGCAACCTAGATGTCCACTGGCAGGCGAATGGATAAGAAAGCTGTGGTACATATACACAATGGAATATTACTCAGCTATTAAAAAGAATGCATTTGAATCAGTTCTAGTGAGATGGATGAAACTGGAGCCTATTATACAGAGTGAAGTAAGTCAGAAAGAAAAGCACCAATACAGTATATTAATGCATATATATGGAATTTAGAAAGATGGTAACAATGACCTTATATGCAAGACAGCAAAAGAGACACAGATGCAAAGAACAGACGTTTGGACTCTGTGGGAGAAGGCTAGGGTGGGATGATTTGAGAGAATAGCATTGAAACATGTATATTATCATATGTGAAACAGATCACCAGTCCAGGTTCGACACATGACAGGGTGCTCAGGGCCGGTGCATTGGGATGACCCTGAGGGATGGGATGGGGAGGGAGGTGGGAGGGGGGTTCAGGATGGGGACACATGTACACCCACGGCTGATTCATGTGAATGTACAGCAAAAATCACCACAATATTGTAAAGTAACTAGCCTCCAATTAAAATTAAAAAAAAAATTTCAAAATTAAAAAAAACAGGTTTTTCTTCCAAGCAGAATAGTTTAGTTTTGTTTTATTTTTAAATTGAGATAAAATTCACATATCTTAAACTCACCATTTTAACCATTTTAAAGCATACCATTTCAGCAGCTTATAGAGTATATTCAAAATGTTGTGCAACCATCACCACTATCCAATTCTGGATAATTACCATCATCCAAAAAAGAAACCACGTATCGATTAAGCTGCCATTCCTCATTCCCTCCTCCCCTGGCACTGAGCAACTACTTTTTGTCTCTTGACTTCCTTGTCTCTAAATTTCCTCATTCTGGATGTTTCACACAAACAAAATCTAACAACATGAGGTCTGATGTAGCTGTCTTCTTTCACTCATTAAAAGTAAAAGCTTTCAACGTTTGTCCATATTTTATCATGTAGTAGTAATTCAATCTTTTTTGATGGCTAAATATATTCCATTGCATAGATATACCACATTTTTTGATCCATTCATCAACTGATAAAATTTGGGTTATTTCTACCTTTTGGAGATCGTTAGTAATGTTGCTATAAATCCTCCTATATAACTATTTGCTTGAACATGTTTTCACTTCTCTTGGATATATACCTAGTTTTGAGGAACAGCCAAATTGTTCCCCACCATGGCAGCATTTTACATTCCCACCAGAAATATATGAGGGCTCCAAATTCTCAATATCCTCAACAATACTTATTAATTTTTCTTACTACATCCATCATATTGGTGTGAAATAGTACCTCAATGTGGGTTTGATTTGTATTACATAAAGACTACTAAAGACAGTAAAGCATCTGCCTACAATGCAGGAGACCAGGGTTTGAACCCTGGGTTGGAGAAGGAAACGGCAACCCACTCCAGTACTCTTGCCTGGAAAATCCCATGGATGGAGGATCCTGGTAGGCTACCGTCCATGGGGTTGCAAAGAATCAGAAATGACTGAGCGACTTCACTTTCTTTCTTTTCTTTAAAGACTACTAATATTAAGTATCTTTCATATGCTATTGGCTATTTGTAAAACTTCTTGAGAGAAATGTCTGTTCGAGTCCTTTGCTCGTTTTGTAATTTTTTTGTTGAGTTGTAAGAGTTCTTTAAGTAGTTTGGATACTAAACCCTTAGAAGATATGCTTCAGTCCAGCCATTACATGATAATGGCCGTGGGCCTTTCAGGAATTCCCTTTGTCAGGTTGAGGAGGTTCAGTCTGAAGGACTTTTTCTTTTTTCACTTTTTGTAGGGTAGGCCTACTAGCAATGAACTCTTGTCATTTTGTTGTTGTTGTTGTTTTTATGTATCTGGAAATGTCTTACTTTCTCCTTCAATTTAAAAGGCAATTTTTTCCTTTAAGAACTTCAAATATGTCATCCCACTATCTTCTGGCCTCACAGTTTCCAAGGCAATACCAGATATTATTCTCTTATTGAGGATTCCTTCCTTGTATATGACAAGATGCTCCTGCTGTTTGCAGGATTGCCTTTGGTTTTTGAGAATTTTACTATGATGTGTCTTTGCTTTCATTACCTCTTCAAATATTTATTCTGCCCCCTTTCTCTCCCCTCTTCTGAGCCTCCCGTTATACCTATGTTAATAAGCTTGATGGTACCTCAGATGACGTTTAGTCTCTGTTCATTTTTCTTCTTTTTTTATATTTCTGTTATTCAAACTTGACAGTCTCAACTGACCTATTGTCAGGCTCACTGATTCTTTCCTCTCATATTCAATTCTGCAGTTGAGCCCTTCTATTGAATTTTTCATTCCAGTTATTGTAGTTTTCAAAGGCAGAATTTCTGTTTGGTTTCATTTTATAATTTTAATCTCTTCATTGATACTCTTTATTTGGTAAAACATAATTCTCATGTTCTCCTTTAGTTCTTTGGCCATGGTTTCCTTTATCTGTTTGAGCCAATTTTAAATAGCTGATTTAAAGTCTTTAGGTGTTAAACTCCATATCCTGGCTTCCACAGAGACAGTTTTTATTAACTATACTGTGTATTGGCAATATCTTCTTACTTCTATAGATGTCTCTCTTTTTAAAATTGGACATTTAAAATATTATAACATGGCTACTCTAGAAATCTATTCTTTCCCTTTCCCAGGGTTTGTTTTCTGCTACTTAGATTTGTTTGCTCAGCTGTTTTTCTGAATTTATTTTGTAAAATCTGTATTCTCTCATATTTAGCCACTAAAATCTCTCTTCTGTTAGCTTATTGTCAGCTAGTGATTGGATGGTGTTTGTAGACCCACACTGTGTGTTTGAGGCATGCCTTTACCACTCAACTAATTTGAACTCTGCCTTAGCTTTCACTTCCTGCTTGTGCAAAACTTGAAGGTCAGCCTGAGGTGAAAGTTTAGGGCCTTCTCATGTCTTTCCTGAACAAGTGCACAGCCCTGGGTATCCCCATGACCATGAAGATATCCAGAAATATGTCAGAGATTTTTAAAGTTCTTATTCCCTCAAAAATCTCAATCCCCAGACTTTCCTCCTAAGCCTTTGGCTTAGTCTATTTTTTGATCCAACCTTCATCCACTGCCCCAGGCAGCAGCAACTAATACATTGCCTGTAAATGCTTTTAACAAACAGTACCCTTTTGGCCAGGTACTATGCTAATCAAAAACAAACAACAACAATCCTTTGCAAATGAGATCCAATCTGCTGCCTCCAGAACTGGCATCTGTAGAGTGAATGTGGGCTATTATCTTCAAGGTCACTATCAAGGTGGTGAGTAGGAAATGGGACCTGACTAAGTTAAAACACCATCACACTCTGTGGTCTTACTGAGATTCAGCTTCACACCCCCCTGCTTTTTTAAATAAAAGCATTTCACTGGTTGCTGCAATCTATTAGTTAGATTCCAGATTTTCAACAATGCTGATTCTGACAGTTTTTGCCAGGATTGTGTTGCTTTTATGGAAGGATTGATTTAAAGGTTTCACTGAGCTAGTTAAGGCTCTTTTCTTCCCTTTTTTCCTTTTTTCGGATAACATTATATTATTTTGTTTACTTATTATTTAATCAGGAGAGGATGTTGAAATCATTTTATAGAACACTTTACAGAAAATAAAAATTGGTAGAGCAATTCACCTGTTTTTTCTAAAATCACTCACCTACATATTCTGAAAATTATTAAAAATATATGATGTAAAATACATTTTTCTAGTATTAATGCATGTGAAGTATGCAACTGACTCTCGTCTCAAAAAACATGCCAAAGATAGTTACTGGACCAGTTACATTACTGATCAGACTGCTGACTACAGTAGCTCATCATGGACAAACTCTTATGGATAGAAAATAAATGCAATATGTTGGTATGAAAGTATAAAAGTGATTTTCAAGTCAAAGAAAATTGGAATTTTCTTTGAAATTTAGAATTCCAATAATTCAGTTCTTATTTTTCCATTATTTCATTATATAGTAAGCTATAAAATTATTTGTAATGAAGGAGTTAAAACTATGATCAGACCCAGTATTAGAGGTATTCTTTTTTTCATTTTTTGAAAATTGTGCATTGTGAAACTTACTTAAGTGGTTCTCTGCCTCTGGGTGTTTGGTTCACATCTTGGACTATAAGCATTTTTGGTAAAGATTTAAGCACATTTTGTTATGGAATTTGACAAAATTAAAAACACTAAATTCACAATAACATACACTAAGTGAGTTTCCTTAAGGCTAAAACAATTATTTCATTGCATTTGCACTATGTACTTGGTCCATTGTATAAGTGTCTTTTGACCCAATAATTATAATCTATTGCCTTCTATAACCTATACTCATGAAACAACTGTTTACACTTTCTAGTAAGAATTACTTTTCCTTTATGAGAGCTTGAACAGTCAAATTAACTATGTCTCATACCTGTAGCTAGATAAAACTTAGTCTAGACATTGTTATAGAATCTGAAGTCTCACCTTCTGTTGATATTCTCCTGGCTAAATATCACACTAAAATTATACACATATATAATTTATATATACAATGTTTATAATAGAAAACATATCCTATACACATATTGATCAAGATGCATGTGTTGATGCCTTTGGCAGAATGCACCTTGAAAAACATTACCCTCCTATGCCTGTAGAACTGGCAGAATTTTGCCATTTTTTCCAAGTCCTGAGCCTGATTTCTAGAGCTCTAACAAACCCACTGACTTTCAATATCGTCTTTCAAGTCTAGAAATTCCTTAATTACACAGAAATTGGCCTACTTTTCCTCTTGTTTCTTTTCAAACTAAGCTACCAGACCAAAGCTTCACCAGAATTTGAGCTCATTTCACATGCCAGAAAGATGTTGCTGAAAATCCTTTAAGCTAGGCTTCAGCAATACATGAACTGAGAACTTTCAGATGTGTAAGCTGGATGTAAAATCAGAGGAATCAGAGATTAGATTGCTAACATATGCTGCATCATAGAAAAAGCTAAGGAATTCCAAAAATTATCAACTTCTTTTTCACTGACTATGCTAAAGACTTTGACTGTGTGGATCACAACAAGCTGTGTAATATTTTTATAAAGATGGTAATACCAGACCATCTTACCTGCCTCCTGAGAAACCTGTATGCAGGTCAACAAGCAACAGTTAGAACCAGACATGGAACAATGGACTGGTTCCAAATTGGGAAAGGAGTACATCAAGGCTGTATATTGTCACCCTGCTTATTTAACTTATATGCAGAGTTCAGTCCAGTCACTCAGTCATGTCCGACTCTTTGTGACACCATGAAATGCAGCACACCCGGCTTCCCTGTCCATTACCAACTCCCAGAGCTTACTCAAACTCATGTTCATCTAGTTGGTGATGCCATCCAACCATCTCATCCTCTGCCATCCCCTCCTCCTCCTGCTTTCAATTTTTCCCAGCGTCAGGGTCTTTTCTAGTGAGTCCGTTCTTCACATCAGGTGGCCAAAGTATTGGAGCTTCAGCTTCAGCATAAGTCATTACAATGAATATTCAGGACTGATTCCCTTTAGGATTGACAGGTTTGATCACCTTGCTGTCCAAGGGACTCTCAAGAGTCTTCTCCAACACCACAGTTCAAAAGCATCAATTCTTCAGCCCTTACCTTTCTTTATGGTCCAGTTCTCACATCCAACATGACTACTGGAAAAACCATAGCTTTGACTAGACAGACCTTTGTTGGTAAAGTAATGTCTTTTTTTTTTTCTAATATGCTATCTAGGTTTGTCAAAGCTTTTCTCCCAAGGAGCAAGTGTCTTTTAATTTCATGGCTGCAGTCACCATCTGCAGTGATTTTGGAGCCCCCCAAAATAAAGTCTGTCACTGTTTCCATTGTTTCCCCATCTATTTGCCATGAAGTAATGGGACCAGATGCAGATGCATCCTAAGTACATCATGTGAAATGCCAGGCTAATGAGTCACAAGCTGGAATTAAGACTGCCACAAAAAATATCAACAACCTCAGATATGCAGATGATACCACTTTAATGGCAGAAAGTGAAGAGGAACTAAAGAGCCTCTTGATGAAAGTGAAAGAAGCGAGTGAAAAAGGTGAGTTAAAACTCAACATTCACAAAACTAAGATCACAGCATCCAGTCCTATCACTTCATGGCAAATAGGTGGGAAAAATGTGAAACAGTGTTAGATTTCATTTTCTTGGGCTCCAAAATCACTACAAACAGTGACTGCAGCCACAAAATTAAAAGACATTTCTTTCCTGGAAGAACAGCTATGTCAAACCTAGACAGTGTTTTGAAAAGAGACATCACATTGCCAACAAAGGTCCATATAGTCAAAGCTATGTCTTTTACAGTAGTCATGTATGGATGTGAGAGCTGGACCATAAAGAAGGCTGAGTGCCAAAGAAGTGATGCTTTGAACTGTGGTGCTGGAGAAGACTCTTGAGAGTCCCTTGGACAACAAGGAGATCAAACTAGTCAATTATAAAGGAAAGTCAACCCTGAAGATTCATTGGAAGGACTGATGCTGAAGCTCCAATACTCTGACCACCTGATGCGAAGAGCTGACTCATCAGAAAAGACTGTTGCTGGGAAATATTGAGGGCAGGAGGAGAAGGGGACGACAGACAATGAGATAGCTGGATGGCATCACTGACTCAATGGAAATGAATTTGAGGAAATTCATGGAGATAGTGATGGACAGAGAAGTCTGGCGTGCTGCAGTACATGTGGCCACAAAGAATCAGACACAGCTTTGCGACTGAACAGGGGCAACAACCTTCTTCACTGTAAGTTTAATTTGTAATCTGTTTACTCCTAAAGAGAGAGAACACGTGGGAACCTTAAGAGATGCTAGAAGCAACTGAGAGGGGAAGTACTAACTTAATCTATTCTCTGAACGCTGCAAACTCTGCTTTGTTTTTCGTTAGTGGGAAAGAAACATGAATACCGCTCTCTCCCCATAAACATTCACATTCAATAAGGAGCACATATACACCACGGCACTCTCACCATACAGCCTTTCGAAAGAAGAAGGGTGTAAACTTTCAGTGGCATTAAAGAAGG
Organism: Giraffa tippelskirchi; assembly: GCF_054371585.1. NCBI lineage: Eukaryota > Metazoa > Chordata > Mammalia > Artiodactyla > Giraffidae > Giraffa > Giraffa tippelskirchi. Next base: position 35,367,699 of record NC_137282.1, read on the forward strand.
AAGAAAGTTCTGCAAATTCATTTTCTCACTAAGGTTATAACTTTATGTTTTCACCCCAGACCTCTAATTTATCCATATACCTTCAATCTAAGCCCCTAAATTGTTTTTCCTCCTTTATATAAGTGTATATTTTACTTTCTATTATTTTAGTTAACTTATATTGAATAAAGTACATCTAATTCTGAAAGTTATTATTTCTCTGAGAATAAGTTGTTTCTAAAAGTTCAAGGCAGCTAGTCTTCAAAAGACTTTCCTTGTAGTTTTAGCCTTTAAAGACAGTAATTATCTGTAAATCAGCATATGATACTGTATATAGGATACCCCCAGATAACACTGACAAACCTAATACCTACTAAAATAAGAAATATTCTACAGGTGGTCTACTTGGTACATGATAAGTTACTTAGCTTTCTATGTCTCAGGCTAATCCCCTGCAAAATAGAGTGGTGTAGGGGCAGAGTGTTAATTTTCTAACCCAGAACTTATTTCACCTTATGCCTGAGTAACAGAAACAGTTTTATTTGGATTAGTTGTGCACCCAAGTACAGATTACTGTTCCAAGTCTCTTGGCAACAGCTGACTCCTCAAACATCACTGACACACAAATCAAAGATACAGAGAGCAATGTGAGTCTGTTGCTGATGTGGTGAGGGGGAATACCACCTCAGTGAGCTCTGGCGGTGAGGGCTGAAAGTTTAATTTAAGGCAGGGCTTTAAAAACAGGAGTTTGATTAAGACTGGTTACAAATCAAGACACAATCATCCAGGATTGGAGAAAACAATAAAGCTAGGATTTTTAAAGAGAAAGACCCAAATAATCTTAAGGTGTAAACTGTCTCTGGATGCTTCCACTGAACAACTGAAAGGTTTTTAGGAAAGTCCCTGTAAAAACAATCAAGCTATTTGTTTGAGGAATTCTAGGAAAGTAAAGAAGTGCTAATGAAGACAATAGCATAGAAAAATCCTGTTAACATAGTCAGCAAAATAATTTCTCTTGCCATTATTCAAGCTGAGTGTGTGAATAGATTTGATTCTCATTCCTTTGTGACCAGCTATGGTGTTATAACCATTCTTTTGTATAACAGAGGTACTCAAAGTGCTCTATGGACCTTGGGAGAATTTTCTTTAAATGGAGAAGTCACTGTATCTTCCTACCAGATGCCTGGAATTCAGCTGTTATGTCTGAAACTGGAGCAGCCATCTTGGTCTGCACGGTGAAGTACAATGGGAAGAATATGTTCTCCACACAACAGTTACTCACTCTCCCAGTTTTGGATGACCTACCTCTGCATCTTCCATATGAAAAAATAAACTCTCATACGTATAGGTCATTCTTCTTACTGTTAATTAGTTTTGCTTTAATTTTTTGATGTATATATCAAATCTGATGGTAACTGATACAGGGGTAGTAACATACTTATATCATTCACAGTTGTGATGATTAACGGATGGATACATGTGGGGCCCTTAGAATGGCATCTGATTTTCAGTAAGTGTAACACTATTGTGTTATCTAGTTCCCTCCTTAGTTTCAGAGTTTAGGAGTTAGGGAACAAGTTAGATTTCACTCCTAAGAAACCTAGAAGAGAAAGGAGAAGTCAGAAAGAGAGGCAATTATTAATAGATATAAATAAGAAAAAACCATTAAATATTGAACTCATTTTTTCAGAAACTCAGAGATTTTTAATTGTATTGTTGTTTGAATTGCCAAACTGTGTCCTACTCTTTGCAACCCCATGGACTGTAGCCCACCAGACTCCTCTGTCCATGCGATTTCCCAGGCAAGAATACTGGAGTGTGTTGCCATTTCCTTCTCCAGGGGATCATCTCAGCACAGGGATTGAACCCACATGTACCCACATCTCCTGCATTGCATGTAGATTCTTTCCTGCTGAGCCACTGGGCAAGTACATCATGTGAAATGCCAGGCTGGATGAACTACAAGCTGGAATCAAGATTACAGAGAAAAGTAAAAACCTCAGATATGCAGATGATACCCACTCTATCCTCTATCAGGACAGTGTGATTTCCTTGGTTCCGTCTTGCTGCAACAAAGATTTGAAAGAGTGGATCAGTGTTACAGTTTGGTTACAGCTTGGTTACAAGGCATGAGGGCAGGCTGATCCCAAAGGAGAGGCCCCAACCGATCTTGGCTCCCTCTTTTTATAAGTTTTGTCTCTTCCCCACTGAGCCTATCCTATGCAAATTAGGGCTGGCCAGGAAGGGGCATGTTTGTTTCACCTGAGTTTCTCACTCCAGTGTGCAGATTTTTCCTTTGTTCCTTTTTCTTGGGCTTTTCCCTTTCTTTGTCTTTTAGCCACTGCCATTTTGGATTCCTTTTTCCTATTCTAACTGCCTAACAACTCTAATGGCAGAAAATGAAGAGCAACTAGAGTCTCTTGAAAGTGAAAGAGGAGAGTGAAAAAGCTGGCTTAAAACTCAACATTAAAGAAACTAAGAAATAGCATCAGGTCCCATCACTTCATGGCAAATAGAAGAGAAAAAGTGGAAGCAGTGACAGATTTTATTTTCGTGGGCTCCAAAATCACTATGGACAGTGACGGCAGCCATGAAACTAAAAGAGGCTTGTTCCTTGGAAGGAAAGCTATGATAAACCTAGATGGCATATTAAAAAGGCAAAGACCTCACTTTGCTGACAAAAGTCCTTATAGTCAAAGCTATGGCTTTTCCAGTAGTTCTATATGGATGTGAGAGTCGGATTATAAAGGCTGAGTGCTTAAAAATTGATGCTTTTGAATTGTGGGACTGGAGAAGACTCCTGAGAATCCCTTGAACTGCAAGGAGATCAAACCAGTCAATCCTAAAGGAAATCAGCTCTGAGTATTCATTGGGAGGACTGGTGCTGACGCTGAAACTCCAATACTTTGGTCCCCCTGATGTGAAGAACTGACTCATTTGAAAAGCCCCTGATGCTGGGAAAGACTGAAGGCAAATTTGAGTGACTGGGCAGGCAGACAGACAGACAGACACACAAACACATACCACACACACGCATGCAGACACACTGTGATTTCAACCTCACAGGGGAAGGGAGGAAGGGTGGAGACTGATTCCATCAGTCATGTCCAGGTAAGGAAGCCCCAGTAGGAGCTGTGGGTGCTGAGCTTAGATGAACAGCCCTGTCACCAGCTGACAGGAGGTTATGTCACTGGGCCCCACAGAGAGATGTGGAGGCTTCATGTTTGCCCACCCCCACCTCCCAGATTTCACCCTGTGACTCTCTCCCTTCGGCTGGCTCTGATTTGTAATTTTGCTCTAATAAAACTGTAATAGTAAGTACAGCATTTTCCCAAGTTCTATGAGTCATTCTAGTGAATCATTAAGTCTAAAAAGCCAGTGGAAACTCCCAAATTGTCATCTTCTTAGAAGTGAAGACAGTGTGGTGGCTGGTGTCCAAAGTGAGAGCGGCTCTGTGGAGGGCTGTGTCCTTAACCTGTGGAGTGTGACTCAGAAGTCACTGCAAAGACAGAGGAAGCTGAACTGTCCGTCAGTCTTTGGGAGGATGAGTTTTGCTCTGGACTTGAGTCCTTCCTGTCTTCAGCCCCACTGCGCCCAGCTGGCCCCATACCTGTGTGTCTCTTCATCTCTCAGGCATTGCGGAGTCACACTAAACAAGACAATTGTAATAAATACCAAGCATTTAACATTTAAAACTGAAGAGGAAACACAGCAGTACTTAATGTGACTTGGGATTATACTACTTTACAGAAGATAAAGAGAATAAGCTCCTTATTTTAAAGAGCAAACATCTAAAACAGTAATGTGAATTATCAATGAAAATTCTTAATCAGAATGGAAATTGTGCCAATTTTGAAAATAGTTCTTTTTGCAACATAGTTCAAAACATCTGATTCAAGAGTAATTTAAACCAAAGAAAAAAAGTAACTTGTATTACTTTTTAACCAAATAACGGCTAAGGGCTTAATTTAGGTCTACTTTACTGGAAAACAAAATCCTTATAAGGAACTGAGACACTTGTTTGTGGGTTTTAGTTTTGACTCACTAAATAGCAATCAGCTAAGTTATTTTTCACAGATGATCATTTTAATTAATTATATTTTCCATTTTCATGTATCCATTTTCTCTGACAGTATATCTCCATGAGAACTTTCTGTGACTTTCAGAAAATAAAATTATTTACATAGGAATTTAGCAAATATTTATTAAACTGATGGCGAAAAATAACTAAGCAGTGTGTCTCCCAGCATGTCAGTATTTATATACTCTACTCCAGACAGCCTGCTCATCAGCCATCCTATTTATTTCCAAATATTCTCAAACATGCTTAACACAAAAACTCGTTGTTCTGACAAAATTTTGGCAAAAGTAAAATAGACAAGTTCTTTAGAGGTGAGGTGTCATTAGCGATGGGGAGCAGGCATAGCCGGAACTCTCTAATCCAAGAAACTTGGGATTCTTAAATTTTCCCTTATCCCATGGGTCCAGGCCGGCACACTTGATAGTGTAGTTGGTGTCCGAACCACAGGCAAGCGTCCGTTTAAATTAAACAGGAAATCCCAGGAGTGAGGAGCAGGGTGTGAAGTGTGAGCTGCAGACTAACTCAGCCCAAAGGCAATGGCTCCTGAGCTGTGATGGGACTTTCTCCCTGCTCCCTTAACCTAGGCTCAGATGATGGTCAGCAGTACGCATGGTCCACAAAACCACCTGGTGAACGTTATACACTCTTTCCCTTCCTTGGATTCAAGTCGTATCACTCAGCATCTTTCCTGATCCTGAGTTTCTCACTGATCAGCTCAAAACTGATCTGAAACTGTCAGCTCAAAACTGTCCATAAAACCGACCGTACCTCTCTACAGTACACTCAGAGTTTGGGGTTAACCCACCTATAACACTGCTCTGATCACAATCGTATCATTTCAGCCAGAGTTAGTGCTAAAACAGCATCAGTAAGATTCAAATGTACTACTTGGCTGATTTCTAGACACTCTCAAGTTGAATTTTTTTTTTTTTTTTGGTTTTTATCTAACACTTATAAAGTTCCTTCTATGTGCCAGGCACTATATTAAGTGTTTTACAATTAATAACACATAAGATTATTTTCACATAATCATTCTTAATTTACAGATGAGACAACTGAGGCACAAAAATGGTTAAATACTTGTTCCATGTGACCCAGCAGTAAATGGTAGAGTAAGAATTCAAACCCAGCTTCCAAGTCCCAGACATCCAAGTTGGTTTCTTCTGCTATGTAATCATCCTAGACTTGAACAGATTGGGGTTTTTTAAGGCAAGGAATTTAGGTCTACTAGTTATCATGGTAACAGTAACTTCAGTTCAATTCAGTTCAGTTGCTCAGTTGTGTCTGACTCTTTGCAACCCCATGAACTGCAGCACATCAGGCCTCCCTTTCCATCACCAATCCCTGGAGTTCACCCAAACTCATGTCCATTCAGTCAGTGATGCCATCCAACCATCTGATCCTCTGTCATCCCCTTCTCCTCCTGCCCTCAATCTTTCCCAGCATCAGGGTCTTTTCAAATGAGTCAGCTCTTCACATGAGGTGGCCAAAGTATTGCAGTTTCAGCTTCAACATCAGTCCTTCCAATGAACACCCAGGACTCATCTCCTTTAGGATGGACTGGTTGGATCTCCTTGCAGTCCAAGGGACTCTCAAGAGTCTTCTCCAACACTACAGTTCAAAAGCATCAATTCTTCAGCGCTCAGCTTTCTTTATAGTCCAACTCTCACATCTATACATGACTACTGGAAAAACCATAGCCTTGACTAGACGGACCTTTGTTGACAAAGTAATGACTCTGCTTTTTAATATGCTGTCTAGGTTGGTCATAACTTTCCTTCCAAGGAGTAAGGGTCTTTTAATTTCATGGCTGCAATCACTATCTGCAGTGATTGACAATCTTTAAACTTACACAAACTATTTTTAAACAATAGTTATAGTTTTATAAACTACAGCATTATTATGCCAAGTAAAATGTTTTATCTGACAGAGTATTATTAACTATTTTAATGTTGAAAAAAATAACAACAGCACACTGGAATTGCACATGATCACTGGTCAACAGTGATTGATGTCTGATTCTCTATCTTTGGAGAAATAAGTAGATTTTTTTCTTGTGGGATTTATTTGGTAAGAAATAATAGAACTATAAATGAGTTATTTCATAAATGATGAAAGTGAAAGAGGAGAGTGAAAAAGTTGGCTTAAAGCTCAATGTTCAGAAAACTAAGATCATGGCATCTGGTCCCATCACTTCATGGGAAATAGATCGGGAAACAGTGGAAACAGTGTCAGACTTTATTTTTTGGGGCTCCAGAATCACTGCTGATGGTGATTGCAGCCATGAAATTAAAAGACACTTACTCCTCGGAAGCAAGGTTATGACCAACCTAGATAGCATATTTAAAAGCAAAGACATTACTTTGCACACAAAGGTCCATCTAGTCAAGGCTATGGTTTTTCCAGTGGTTATGTATGGATGTGAGAGTTGGACGGTGAAGAAAGCTGAGCACCGAAGAATTGATGCTTTTGAACTGTGGTGTTGGAGAAGACACTTGAGAGTCCCTTGGACTGCAAGGAGATCCAACCAGTCCATCCTAAAGGAGATGAGTCTTGGGTGTTCATTGGAAGGACTGATGTTGAAGCTGAAACTCCAATACTTTGGCCACCTCATGCGAAGAGTTGACTCATTGGAAAAGACTCTAATGCTGAGAAGGATTGGGGGCAGGAGGAGAAGGGGACGACAGAGGATGAGATGGTTGGATGGCATCACTGACTCGATGGATATGGGTTTGGGTAAACTCTGGGAGTTGGTGATGGACAGGGAGGCCTGGCGTGCTGCTGTTCATGGGGTCACAAAGAGTCAGACACGACTGAGCGACTGAACTGACTGAAATGAGTTCTTAAAACCATATTTTTCTTATATTTCACAATGTATGTGTATTCCTATATATTCCTATACTGAAATGTAATCTATGTATAAATATATTCTCAAGCTCACTTTACTTTTTGGTCTCTTAAAATTTCACACACATTGTACTGTCACTAGAAGAATATCAATACCTAGCCTCAAAACTTAAATCTTGCTTCATAAAAGCATTTTTCTGGTTAACTCAGCCTCAAATGTATGTCCTCTATAACATTATGTTCTGCCCATTTACTCTGATTTCAAGGCAGGTAGCAAAACCATAATTTGAAATTTAATTTTTCATTTAAATTTTTATACTTTTGATACTATTGTTGTTGACTTCTTCATTATATTGCAAATTTCTGAACTCAGGAACCTTATGGTAGAGTTTTCTACTTCCCAAACCAACACTGCATTTTGTTCATAGTAGATAGTCAATCAGTGACATGCGAGAAAAGGATCTACCTTTACTGAGGACCAACCTTGCATGTGGCACCGCCAGGCACCTGAGCACATACCGTTTGATTTAAAAAGTCCCTGCCCTCACAGAGGTTAATAGGTGCCAAATATGCTACTGATTCAGTGGAGAAAAACTCCAGAAAGAATGAAGAGATGGAGCCAAAGCAACAACAACACCCAGTTGTGGATGTGACTGGTCATGGAAGTAAAGTCCGATGTTGTAAAGAGCAATATTGCATAGGAACCTGGAATGTTAGGTCCATGAATCAAGGCAAATTGGAAGTGGTCAAACAGGAGATGGCAAGAGTGAACATCGACATCATAGGAATCAGCGAACGAAAATGGACTAGAATGGGTGAATTTAAATCAGATGACCATTTTATCTACTACTGTGCGCAAGAATCCCTTAGAAGAAATGGAGTAGCCATCATAGTCAACAAAAGAGTCTGAAATGCAGTCTGAAATCTCTGAAATTTCAGAGTCTGAAGTCTCAAAAACAACAGAATGATCTCTGTTCATTTTCAAGGCAAAGCATTCAATATCACAGTAATCAAGTCTGTGCCCGACCAATAAATGCTGAAGAAGCTGAAGTTGAAGGGTTCTATGAAGACCTACAAGACCTTCTAGAACTAACACCCAAAAAAGGTGTCCTTTTCATTATAGTGGACTGGAATGCAAAAGTAGGAAGTCAAGAAACACCTGGAGTAACAGGCAAATTTGGCCTTGAGTACAGAATGAAGCAGGGCAAAGGCTAATAGAGTTTTGTCAAGAGAACGCGTACTGGCTATAGCAAACACCCTCTTCCAACAACACAAGAGAAGACTCTACACATGGACATCACCAGATGGTCTATACAGAAATCAGATTGATTATATTCTTTGCAGCCAAAGATGGAGAAGCTCTATACAGTCAGCAAAAATAATACCGGGAGCTGACTGTGGCTCAGATCATGAACTCCTTATTGCCCAATTCAGACTTAAACTGTAGAGTGTAGGGAAAGCCACTAAATCAAATCCCTTACCATTATAAAGCGGAAGTGAGAAATAGATTCAAGGGATTAGATATGATAGACAGAGTGCCTGAAGAAGTATGGATGGAGGTTCCTGGCATTGTATAGGAGGCAGGGATCAAGACCATCCCCAAGAAAAAGAAATGCAAAAAGGCAAAATGGTTGTCTGAGGAGGCCTTAAAAAGAGTTCAGAAAAAAAGAGAAGTGAAAGGCAAAGGAGAAAAGGAAAGATAAACCCATTGGAATGCAGAGTTCCAAAGAATAGCAAGGAGAGATAAGCAAGCCTTCCTCAATGATCAATACAAAAAAATAGAGGAAAACAATAGAATGGGAAAGACTAGAGACCTCTTCAAGAAAATCAGAGATAACAAGGGAGAATTTCATGCAAAGATGGGCTCAATAAAGGACAGAAATGGTATGCCTTAACAGAAGCAGAAGATATTAAGAAGAGGTGGCAAGAATACACAGAAGGACTATACAAAAAAGATCTTCATGACGCAGATAACCACAGTGGTGTGATCATTCACCTAGGGCCAGACATCCTGGAATGGGAAGTCAAATAGGCCTTAGGAAGCATGACTAGGAACAAAGCTAGTGCAGGTGATGAATTCCAGATGAGCTATTTCAAATCCTAAAAGATGATGCTGTGAAAGTGCTGCACTCAATATGCCAGCAAATTTGGAAAACTCAGCAGTGGCCATAGGACTGGAAAAGGTCAATTTTCATTCCAATCCCAAAGAAAGGCAATGCCAAAGAATGTTCAAACTACTGCACAATTGCACTCATCTCACACGCTAGCAAAGTAATGCTCAAAATTCTCCAAGCCAGGCTTCAACAGTACATGAACCGTGATCTTCCAGATGTTCAAGCTGGATTTAGAAAAGGCAGAGGAACCAGAGATTAAATTTTCAACATCCATTGGATCATAGAAAAAGCAAGAGAGTACCAGAAAAACATCTACTTTTGCTTTATTGACTATGCCAAAGCCTTTGACTGTGTGGATCACAACAAACTGGAAAATTCTTAAAGAGACTGGAATACCAGACCATCTGACCTGCCTCCTGAGAAATCTATATGCAGTTTAAGAAGCAACAGTTAGAATCGAACCTGGAACAATAGATTGGTTCCACATCAGGAAAGGAGTACGTAAAGGCTGTATATAGTCACCCTGCTTATTTAACTTATATGCAGATTACATTATGAGAAATGCTGGGCTGGATGAAGCACAAGATGGAATCAAGATTGCTGGGAGAAATATCAATAACCTCAGATATGCAGATGACACCACTCCTATGGCAGAAAGCAAAGAAGAACTAAAAAGCCTCTTGATGAAAGTGAAAGAGGAGAGTGAAAAAGTTGGCTTAAAACTCAACATTCAGAAAAGTAAGATCATGGCATCTGGTCCCATCACTTCATGGCAAATAGATGGGGAAGCAATGGAAACAGTAACAGACTTTATTTTGGGGGGCTCCAAAATCACTGCAGATGGTGGCTGCAGCCATGAAATTAAAAGACGCTTGGCCTTTGGAAGAAAAGTTATGACAAACCTAGACAGCATATTAAAAAGCAGAGACATTAGTTTGTCAGCAAAGGTCCATCTAGTCAAAGCTATGATTTTTCCAGTAGTCATGTATGGATGTGAGAGTTGGACTATAAAGAAAGCTGAGCGCTGAAGAATTGATGCTTTTGAACTGTGGTGTTGGAGAAGACTCTTGAGAGTTCCTTGGACTGCAAGGAGATCCAACCAGTTCATCCTAAAGGAAATCAGTCCTGAATACTCATTGGAAGGACTGATGCTGAAGCTGAAACTCCAATACTTTGGCCACCTGATTCGAAGAACTGACTCATTTGAAGAGACCCTGACGCTGGGAAAGATTGAAGGCAGGAGGAAAAGGGGATGACAGAGGATGAGATGGTTGAATGACATCACCAACTCAATGGACATGAGTCCGGGAGTTGGTGATGGACAGGAACGCCTGGCATGTTGCAGTCCATGGGGTCGCAAAGAGTCACACACGACTGAGCTACTGAACTGAACTGAGCCCTCACACAGGCTTTCCTGGTGGCTCAGCAGTAAAGAAGTCACCTGCAAGGCAGGAGATGTGGGTTCGATCACTGGGTTGGGAAGATCCCCTGGAGGAGGGCATGGCAACCCACTCCAGTATTCTTGCCTGTAAAATCCCATGGACAGAGGAGCCTGGTGGTTACAGTCCATGCATGGGCTCACAAAAAGCTGGACATGACTGAAGTGACTGAGTATGCAGGTTCTCACACAGCTTACATTTGAGTGGCAAGGGACAGTTACTGATCTTTGCGTTAATCCTATAGTTGAAACTGAATTTCAACTAGACAGTGCAGGTAGTGTTGCCATGGAGATCCCAGTTGATTTAGCTGCCATTGTGGCCCCAGAAGGGCACCAGGAGGATTTGAGAAGTAGAACACAAGAAGGCAGCAGACACACAGGAAGCCTACGAAGGGAGCTCCTCAACCAGGCAAGGCGGCATGGGCCTCGTTCAGCTGCTGAGTGATGGAAAGAGGTCAGAAATCCAGGGCCTGATCCCTGAGAGGCAGAGGGATGGACAAGGAGTCTAGATGGTACTGAGTCAGATTGGAGGGCTCTGGGGATCCAGAAAGGGTTTAAATATTTTCTAAGTGTGATGGGGTATTTTAAACAAGCCAATACCAATCTCATTTTCCTTATAAATGCACCTTGTCGAAAATCTTGCATGTGGTTTTCTTAGACCTGGTGGGCTACCATCACAAAATGCCACTTCCTGAAAGAGTGGCTTATAAATAAGTTCCAGCGACTGGAAAGTCCAGGATGCAGGCACAGTATCTGGTGAGGGACACCTTCCTAGTTCACAGGTGGCTTCTCCTCTCTGTGTCCTCACATGGAGGAAGAGGCCAGATCTCTGTGGGGTCTCTTTTATAAGAACACTCATCTCACTCACAAGGGCTTCACCCTCATGACCTAATCACCTCCCCCAACATCACCTCCCCATCATCACCCTGAGGAACAGAATCCCAACACACAATCTTTGAGGGCGGACATTCAGTCCACACCAGTGGTCATTTAAAGTCGCTTCAAAGTGTAGTGTTTTCCTTCCGTTCTCTCAAGAGAGGAAACAAATAACACCCTTAAATTCACAGAACTAGTGACAGGCAGAGATCTGATTCAAGTTCAGTGATGTATAATCCAAAGCATCTGATCTTTGATGAAAGAGGTCTCAATACTCTCTTAAACTGATTACTTACCTCCACGTTATCAGTCAACTTTAAGGGAAAATGGAGTTTATTTTTAAAATGCTCTTAATCCACACTGTGTAGACAGACACAGGGCTCAGAGGAGAAAATGTAGCTCTGTAAAGTGTGAGCTCCAGGCTGGGCTAACTGACCTTTCAGAAGCCTCTTGGCAGGTAGGTACGTGGCAGCACAGAGGCAGAAGCCCCCAACCTATGACCCCCAGCCAGCAATGAGGTGCTTACCCCTGGATCATATATTTAACTGCAAGGAAAAGTGAGCCGAAACTAAATTTCAGTGGAGCATCTCTAATGCTTCTAAAAGAAAAGACTACATTTCCTATTTTATTCTTGATATATCTTATCGTATTTCCATTTAACATGGCTGTTTTGTGATAATTCCTATAGATAAAATATCAGTGAGTTTGTCACTAAAATTATGTGCCTTAGGCCACTTGGGGGAAAGACATTCAGGGCATGCTGTGTAGTGTTAAACTTATCTCAACTTCTGAACACAATTACTGTGACACTGATGTATTCGAGACTATTGTGTCTGTATCACTGAAGAGTCACTTTAAAATACAATTTTCTCTTTAAGAGACTCTCAGGCAAAATGGGAAGTAAAGATTCTCAGGAAAATGAGAGCTAAGTGTCTAGAAAACAAGATTAGCCATCCTCACGTAATCTTCAGTGAAGAGAACTGAGCTGTTATGGTGCTGACAGGTTTAGGGAATTCCACTTTTTCTTTGCTTTTACAACAAACTCGAGGATCACAGTCTACCAGGATTTCTTCTCCTTCCTTGTCTTATGGTTCCATTGTATTTCTGTGGGAAGTGACCTAATGTGACTGTAACTGGTAAACCCAGCATCACTAATCTTGATCAAGGTTCAGGGGGAACTGTCCTATATTCTTTCCTGGAGCCATTAGATAAAATTCATCCTTATGATGAACCTCAGGTAACATTTTATTCAATTCTTCAATGTACATAAGCATGAAAAGTAAAATATAATAGTCATTTAGAAGGCAAGTACATCACACTGACATATTTTGCTGTTTGAATTATCCCATGGCATGGGTACTAGCAGCTGGTGCAACGTGTCCAAACAATTACAGGAAGGTTTAGGGGCCAACGTTAAAACTATTACTGCTTTAGCAGTCCCACGTTTACTCTGAAAGGCAAGGTGTAGTTGATGCTTTTGTTAGGATTCATTTTCTGTAAGATAAGACCTCATTTCTTATTTTAGAATATTTATTTAAGATCAAAATGAAAACCAAAAGTGAAAGTATTAGTCTCTCAGTCGTGTCAGACTCTTTGCGACCCCATGGACTGTAGCCCACCAGACTCCTCTGTCCATGGAATTCTCCAGGCCAGAATACTGGAATGGGTAGCCATTCCCGTCTCCAGGGGATCTTCCTGACCCAGGGATTGAACAGGGGTCTCTTGCATTGCAGCCTGATTCTTTACCTTCTGAGACACCAGAGAAGCCCAAGAAAAACCAAATGTCGTACTTAATACTCAAACTTTTTTAACAGAAAAGCACTGCCCACCTACAGACTAAAAAGTATATACCATATAGTACATAGTCTCCAAGCACGGTGTGTCAATTAACTATTTTAATCAGTTGCAGTTAAAAGAACATTGTTAGATAAATAATTTTCTGAACTTCCTATATCATTCCCTAATCATTAATAAAATTTATCCTTAAACATGATATAGACTTAATTATTAATCATATTTGTCAACTCAAGTTTGGATTTAATTTGTCTATGTAAATGAAAAAGTACATCTGGTCTTTCTCTTTAGCACATCCAACTGGGTCAAGCATGTTCGCTCTTCTTGGATAAATTCATAATAAACATCATGGCCCCACACAAGGATAAAGCCCATATTATAAGAACATGTGCATAAACCTTTATGTTCTGCTTTATTACATGGAAGGCCAAAAAGATCATAATTCTTTCACTGATGAAAATAATCTGATTGCACTTTCTTGGATAATCCCACTAACTTGGGTGTGTTCATCATACAATTCGGACACCGTTGCTCCTGAATTAGAAGCGTTAGAATTCAGGAACACCACGTTGATGCTGGAGGACATTATGGAACCATCAGATGCTGGTTGGTTACTTTGGATCAGATACTGCCAAACTAGACACCCGAAGATGATTGTTGCCACGTCCAGGTTTAGGTACCACTTACTCACAGCAAGGAAGCCTTCGGGAGCTCCTGACATTGCCACAGAAACCTGATGCACCGGGCAGTCCTCAGGAGAAAGATCTGGAGAAAGAGTCACCATTGCAGTACCAGGTATTGCATGTGGACACCCCGCAGTGCTCTGCGGTTACGATCATCTCCCTGCTAGTCTAGAAAGACCTCTGAAAGGAAACTCTGGGAGAAGAGAGAGGTAAGTGGATCTCCTTGCTCTGCCCCTTCCAAAGTTACATTTAGCGATGATCATGCTATACTTTTAGACATCCGGACTACTAGCTTTATATTAAAAAAAAAATAATTTGTTCATGGCTGTTAAACACGAAGTAAACTCTTAACATCAGGCAGGTAAATTAAGACTGGACCGAGAGAGATTTCTGGATTCAGGACTACTGATTCCACAATCTGCCCTTCCCCACAACAATCTAGGTCTTGACTCTGTGCCAGCTTGCCAGGTTCAACTCCCTCTCTATCAGGCTGGGATCGCCAATGAGAAAAATCAAAGCACTCTTTCCTGTCTACTAGTCTCTGTGGCTATTTCCTTAAAAGCAAGAAGAAATAGGATCTTGATTGCTTTTTTCCACAGGTAGTTCCTTGCCCTTTTGCAAAGTTGCCCAGCTCTTTCCCAGTAAATATTGAGTTGCTGTATTTCAAGGAATGGAACAGTCAGTAATCTCTGCCAATACCCAAAGTTTGCTTCTTTGGGTTGACTGATTATAGCTATTGCAACAACAATAAAATAACTTTCAAATAAAGTGACATTATTTTAAATTTTTTCAATTAAATACCAGGAGAAAAGCAAGTATTTCTTTCAGAAAATCTACTCCTATTCTTTTATCACCTGTGTTTTGCCAAGATTATTTCACAAGAAACTCTTCTCTAAATAATTCTACATCCATACTCTTAGGTTTTCCTTAAATAAACATATTGACCACAACTGAAACTGTCAGGGAGAATCAATGAACTCAATTTAAAAATTAGCATGAGTTTCCAAAATAAATGCCAATATTTAAAATATGAAAATGTCTATAACTTGGCCCCACATTTGTAATCTTTTACAGAAAAACAGTTTCTTTAAATTTTATTTTAGAGTATGTACTTAGACTCTAAATTTTTATTAGAAAAGATTTTTTATTTGGATATTTCCTTTTTAATGGCTATAATTCTGAAACTTTGAAGCTTTCTAATTCTAATATTGTCTACCTTCACCATTGCTGAGGACATTTTGATAGTTCAGTCAATGAAAACAAAATCAAGCCATTCAGGAAAAAAAAATTTGAAAAACAGTACCGACAGATATAATCATATTAAAATTTTAAGACTATGACTTTTCTTCTCCATGTAAGTTTAGAATAGATGTTTCTCAAAATCTTTTCAAATAATAAACAAACCTGAAATACTCTTAGACTATGAGGAGATAAAATAATTTCAATATTTACTAAAAATAAGTATGAATTATTTTTTAAAAAGTTTATCATTACACATGTTTCATCAATTCTTTCCTAGGATAGCAGGATGGCCTCCTGAGGGTGGGGTCAGAATTCCTTCAGGATCTGCTTCTTACAGGGTAAGCTTTCATAGCCCTCTTAGCTCCCAGCAGTTCATTTAGGAGAGTCATATTTTCCTTTTAAACCAAAAAATTACAGAAGACCTAAAATTACATGTTATCTCCAGGAAAAGTAGGCTCAGTTGTCCTGCATTCATCCCTCTGAGTGAAATTTCCTTCATTGATTCTAGGGTTCCTGTATTTCCCTCTTTCCAAAGCATCAGTGAAAGTTTTCAGTGAATTACAGTCATTTTCAGGTACAATCCTTCTGAAAAAAATGGGGCAAGTCTAGATTCTCACAAATGCAGTCTCTCATGAGGCTCCTTGATAAATTTAGTTTCCTTTGTATATTGAGTATAACTGCTAATTTTATTTCTAAAAATGTTTCTAAAAGTTGTTCTACTTTAAAATAATGCCTGTGAAAATTTGACATAGGCAATGGAGAGCTAATAAACTGTTTCCAGCATGAGGATAACACAATCAGTTTTACAATTTACAAAGAGATGTATTCACAACAGCCTGGCAGGTGGTCTGCCACCTGGACCCACAACAATCAATACTGATGTTATTTGTAATAGTCTACAGGTCAGGACCCCAAACCAAGCCACTGACTATGAATGGAGAGAACAGAGGAGAAATTCAAGAGAGGTTTCTGAAGTAGAAGTACCAGAACTTGATGACTGATAGGCCACTTTATTTAAGAGCTGTCTTATTGTTGTCATAGCTGTAATCTGCCCACAGGAGCAAACTGTGGGTGTTGACAGAGGTTGCTGGCTGCCTACTCTTTGGTATCCAGAGCAAGTTGACATTTTCTGGGAAAGAGCTGGGACACTCTGCAAAAGAGCAAGGAGCTGCCTGTGAAAGAAACAATCAAGATTCTATTTCCTCTTCCTTTAGAGGAAATCCCCAGAGATGAGTAGGCAGGACCAAGCACTGAGATTTCCTCTTGGGAGATCCCAGACTGAAAGTCAGAGAGTTGAAACTAGCAAGGAGGCATAAGATCAAGGGTAAAAGGACAGTGGTCAAAGGATAACTCCCAGTTTTCTATTTGGGGAGCCTGATAGGAAAGACATTAAGCCAGAGAGAAAATGCAAGACAAGGATCAGAGAGAAAGTAATAATAACTGGAAAAATCAAGGAGGACACAAAACTATGTGGGTTAAAGAGGTAAGACCGGACTGGAAACAATGACACTCGAGCTAGCAGAAAGTGTAATATTTAAAACCTTGCGGCTGATGAAATCACCCCGAAAGGGTTATGGAGGCATGTGGCAGCTTGAAAGGAAGCTGAGCTAATCCTAGCATGTGGAGATATCTGAGCACCTCTGAAGTAAAACAGTGTGGACAGGTCTATTAAGGGTCTGTCAGTAAAGAGGAAATGAGAGAAGACGGGCAAAGCACACATCCTGAGGGAATCCCACATTAGGAGAGGCAATTCTGAGTCCTTCGAGACATCTGTTCCGTAGACCATCCTCAGACCTGGCTCTTTGAACTTGGACCACCCAGGCTCAGTAAATAAATGTGATGAGGCAGAAGAGAGGGACTAAAAGGAGGAACTGGAGGGTTTGAGGGGCTGTATTCTTCATGTGGTCAAAGAACAAAGACAAGGCACCAGCCAAGTGGAAAAGATGGGCCCGAGAAGAGCATAGCCAAGCGTGACCTCAGAGGAGTGAAGTTCCAGTGAATGCAGTCCACCGTGCGGCCCTCAGGGGGAACGGTAAAAGCTGAGGAGAGATGAAATGAGTGGATTTGAAGAAACCAAGGAACTGAAAATGGGAATATGAGTTGCTCAAGAACAGAAACATTGAAATCTTGTAGCTACTTCGGAGTTAGAGTGAGGGATGAGAAATGTGAATTGGGTTATGGGAGCCAGGTGGCTACTGAAGGCTTGAAATGTAGCCAGTCCAAACTGAGATATGCTGTAACTGTAAATACACACCAGATGCTGAAGACTTAATATGATAAAAAGGCTATAAAATAAGCGTCCAATTCATAATTTTCTACAGATTTCAGGGTGAAATGAGAATATTTTAGATGTGTTGAGTAAAGTAAAATATATTTTATATAAAATACACAAAATAAAATAAAAATATATTATTAAAATTAATTTCACTTACTCTTGCTCATAATAAGACAGCTATGAGACAGTCTAAAATTATCCTTGTGGCTTACATTATATTTCTAAGGACAAGGGTTGATATAGAATTTTAATGACTGCAGGTAATCATTGTATTTTTTATTCTCACTGAGTGCTGATACATGAAAAAGCTAGGGTTAGTTTATTTACATAGTTTTGATATGTAGCCTTATAATTTATTAAGAAAATAAAAAGTTATTAAAAATAAATAAGGGCTGGCTAGAACAGCATGTTGGGGATAAATTTCAGGCCCACTCTGTCCCAGATTCGGGGTTTGGATTGGGGTAGTAGTATAAAATCAGAGAGTGAAACTATAATTAACATTATTCTACCGATTACTGTTCTTGCTTCTCCATCCCCAAATAAGTTCCTACTTCGATTATTCCTTACCTAGGAAGAGGATGTCAACCTAGGTCATACAACATGTTACAGATAATTTTAATATTGAGATATCCATTTTAAAAAACTAAACTTTTAAATACTATATATTACTAAGTATACAGCCCCTAATTAATCTGATGCAATAGAATTCATGTGTCTGATTTGTGATATAAGCTGATTTTTAAGTTTGCTACCTCCAATACAACCCGTGTTTTAAAACAACTCCTACAATTACTGTGCTGTGCTGTGCTGAGTCGCTCAGTTGTGTCTGAATCTTTGCAACCCCATGGATTGCAGCCCATCAGGCTCCTCTGTCCATGAGGATTCTCCAGGCAAGAATACTGGAGTGGGTTGCCATGCCCTCCTCCAAGGGATCTTCCCAACCCAGGGGTCGAACTGTGGAATTGAATCCATATTGCAGACGGATTCTTTACCGTCTGAGCCACCCAAGTCACAAAGGATAGAAGCTGTTCCTTTTTCAACTGCACAAACTTGTTTTTTTGTTGCATGTCTTTTTCCATTTTATAAACACAAGTACAGTTTGTAAAAATAATAATTTCACAGAATATTTTCTTAGAAGCAGTCACATTTTTTTTTTTACTTTTAGACATAATTTCTCTTTAGAGACAAATATTGATAAAAATAAGACATGGTAAAAATCTAAAGTAACATACAGCATGACTTT
Organism: Giraffa tippelskirchi; assembly: GCF_054371585.1. Lineage (NCBI taxonomy): Eukaryota > Metazoa > Chordata > Mammalia > Artiodactyla > Giraffidae > Giraffa > Giraffa tippelskirchi. Next base: position 35,386,271 of record NC_137282.1, read on the forward strand.
GAGAGCAGGTCAAGAAGGACCAGTGGCCACAGAGAAAACAATAATAATGAAATAAGATGCAGTTAAGGAAAAGCTGGGTCAATACTACTTAATTTGCTTCATCATTGCAGGAGGTAGGCCAAACATTTGGCAATGAGCTTTATGGCAGACAGAGAAAAGTGAGAAAGATAATCTGATGAAATATTCATAGAGACGAAAGGATAAGAATAAGCCAGTTACTTTGGCAAATTATGTCTTTTAGTAAGAGTGAGCTTGAAGAAAACTTCAGGCTGTGGTTCTCTAAAAGGAACATACTATGTGATATTGTTTATTGAGTCCAAGAGGAAATTTAGTTTTAAAAAAATGTGTAATGGAATCTCTGTATTTATGTGTACACACGGATACACACATGTCTCCCTTAACCTTTTCCTCATCCTTACCTGGCCCCATAGATAATTCTCTGATGGTTCAGGTTTCTCTACTACATATCAGAGTTGGGCTGGTCTTATTATGGTTTTTCCTATTAAAAATTAACTTTCTAAACTAATTTTTCAGCACCCTGATCTCTCTAAGAGGTGAATCTGAAAAACTGAATATTTCCTGGAAGCAATAAGAGATAATAGGTTAATATGTTACCTCTCCTGAGAACTATATGTAATTTAATAGCTTTTGGTTATGTGACACACTAGAGATTTTTTAACTTTTTCCTTTATTTAGCAGAAACTCGTATTTTTCCCCCAAAGAAAGCATAAGTAGAACTCTAATATATCAGATGGGCACAGAAGGAGCTGCCCAGGGTGAAGCAGGGAGCCGCCTGCCTCAGCTGTGCCTGTGACCCTCAGTAGGATACCAGCACCTACAGAGCACGGTTTCAACACCGCTGCTTAAATAAAAGGGATGCCAGACTCCTCTAACGGTAGTGGGGACATGTGGGCTTACTGCCCCCTCAATCCCCTCCACTTGGAGAGCTGTTACTCTGCCTCTGACTAGAAGCACCCCTAGTTCCCATGCTGTATAAAGTGTCTCAGACATATGAACTCAGTGCCATCACTGGGAGGTATCATGTTGGTGAGGATACATAAGGATGATGAAGGGGAGAGAGGAGTGTGCTTCATAGGGGAGCCAGGCAACTCATCAAGAGCTCTCATGATTCTCTGCTGCTGCTGCTGCTAAGTCACTTCAGTCGTGTCCGACTCTGTGTGACCCCAGAGACAGCAGCCCATCAGGCTCCCCCATCCCTGGGATTATCCAGGCAAGAACACTGGAGTGGGTTGCCATTTCCTTCTCCAACGCATGAAACTGAAAAGTGAAAGTGAAGTCGCTCAGTCGTGTACAATTACTAGCGACCCCATGATTCTCTAGGGGGCTTTTAAGAAACAGTTAACATGGTATGAATCACCTGGGGAATCTGGCTAAAGTGCAGATTAAGGCTGAGTGAGTCTGTGGTTGGGCACTGGGCCCCAAAATTCTAATAAGTTTCTCAGTGATGCTCAGGTTATTGGTTGGAAGACCACCCTTTGACTAGCAAGGCACCTCCTGATAATGCCTCATCTAGGGGTAAGAAGTTCACCAAAACATACTCTTATAATACAATCTATAATCACATCTCTTGGTATTTACCCAAAGGAGCTGAAAACTTATGTCTACACAGATATTTGCACACAGATCTTCATAGTACCTTTATTCATAATTTCCAAACCTGGGAAGCAACTAAGATGCCCTTCAGTAGGTGACTGAATAAACAAACTGTGGTCCATCCAGGCAGTGGAATATTATTCAGTGTGAAAAAGAAGTGGGCTATCAAGCTAAGAAGATGTGGAAGCATTTTAAATACATAACATGAAATGAAGGAAACCAATCTGAGAAGGCAACATACTGTATGATTCCAGCTATATGACACTCTGGGAAAGTGCAAAGCTAAGAAGACAGTAAAAAGTTCAGTGGTTGTCAGGAGTAGGGAGGGGATAAGGATGAACAGACAGAGCACAGAGGGTTTTTAAGTCAGTGAAAATACTCTGTATGGTATTACAATGATGGACATATGCTATTATAAATTCTGCCTATACCCATAAAGTGTACAACACCAAAAGTAAACCCTAAAGTAAACTATGGACTTTGGGTGACTATGATGTGTCAATTGGGTTCATTCATCCTTAGTGAAAAAAAAAAAAAAAATTACCACTCTGATGAATGAGGTTAATAATGGGAGATGCTGTACATGCGTGGGGGCAGAATGTATATGGGGAATATATCTATCTACTTCCTCTCAATTTTACTACATACCCCAGAATACTCTTTTTTAAAAATAAAGTACTTTTTCAAAAAGAAAAAGTTTATTAAAGGCTACTGCAACCCACAGAGGCAGAACCAAAAAGGGCTCAGGATTTGCAGGAGTAAAAGTTTAGGTTATAAAGATTGAAGGTGGGAGGAAAACGGGATTACAGAGGATGAAATGGTTGGGTGGCATCACCAACTTAATGGACATGAGTTTGAGGAAACTCCAGGAGTTGGTGATGGACAGGGAGGCCTGGTGTGCTGCAGTTCATGGGGTCGCAAAGAGTCAGACATGATTGAGAGACTGAACTGAACTGAACAAATTCTGACCAGGTGGCATGCTACCTGAAGGCAAAAGAAATACAAAATGCAGAGAAAAGGGGAAAGTGACAAATAATGATCATGACTCATGAAATGAGCACCCACTGGTCTTTCCTGGTATTACTGGTACTATTTCATGCCAATTTTTTGATTCCATCCAGTGCCTAAGGTGGGTCATTGACAGGTAACTTTACAATTCAGTTCCTGAGTTATAAGGTATCAAATAGTGATTGTGGCTAAAGCAAATCAAAAACCATAAAACATACTCTCAAATTCTGCAAACAGAAACTATAGATTCAATTTTACATGATCTTTAATAGAATTATATACTGGGCAGCAATCATTATAAATTGTGAGGAACAAGAAAGTCAGTGTAATCTAATTTACTTTTATAATAGAATGAAGCCCCCAGAGGGGCTTGACTGATGGAGATAAATTTAGTAATTCTTACATAACCATTCACAATGGTTACATTTCTGTATCATATACTAGTCTCCACAAAATGGGAAAAAATGTAATAAAAAGTTTACTCCAGAACATCCCCCAGGATCAGATTAACTTTATAAAATGTTGAGTGAAGCAAAGATGGATCTATATACAATATGTATGTGGTCTATTCTGGACTATATCAACATAATAATTAAGGATAGCTAATCCTTAGGTTATTAATTTTATTTTTTATTATTACCATTGAGATTTTTACTTCAAATCCCTAGCAACAAAACAGCTTCCTGAAACAAAACAGAAAAATATTCACAGAAGAAATTTAGAGGAAAAGGACCATTAATGTTTCCTTGTGTTGATTTTGAGAATACCTTTCTCATGATCTAATTACTGAATGGTGTTCAAAACATCTGAGATGGTCACTGTTTATGTTTTCTCTTACTTTTAATTACAGAAAATATCATATGCATACAAAAAAATGTAGTGAATTTCCATCTTCCATTACTCAGCTTCAATAATTATAGAAGTTCTGTCTTTCTTACATCTGTACCTTGATTGATTTCCTACTTTCCACTCATAATATTAACAATTAACAAAAAAAATAATAATGACAATCACTTTATGGGTATGAATAAGGATTATTCATATTCATATTATTATTATAGGTCTAATTTGGGTATAAGATACATGAAAAGGCACTGGAATCTTAGCAGTAAGATTTGACAAATGAATACAGCTGTGCAACCCAGACCCAACATGATACAGAACAGTCCATCTGCCAATAAAATGTTCTTATTTCCTTGCCCCCACCACCAAGGACATTGTTCTAAAATTTTTCTGCTTAAATTAGTTTTACTTGTTCTAGAATTTCATATAAATGAAGCATAATTTTTTGCAAAATTATTTCACACTAGCTTCTTTCATTCAAAGAGTGCTCAAGATAATGATTCATACTGTTCCATTTATCAGTAGTTCATTTTTAATAAGCAGAATCTTATCATACAAACATACTAAAAAATTTTTTATCCATTCTCCTAACAACAAATAATTTCCTAATTATTCCTTTAATTTCCTATTTGATCCACAAGTTATTCTGAAATGTATTCCTTTTAAAATAACCAAATAGTTTGGGTTTTTATACTTTAATACTTTATACTTTAAGATACCAGACTGTTAATGATTTCTAATCTAATTCTATCACAGCCAAAGAATATACCCTGGAAGGTTTCAATTTTTGAAAATTTATTGAAATGTATTAGGGCAATTTTTAGGGCTCAGCATATATATATATATATACATATGTATGTATATATATATATATATATATATATATATATATACACACATACACACACACATATATGATTAATAAACATGATTAGTAGCGTCAATTAGGCCAATATGAGTAATGGTGTCATTCACATCCTATAATCATTATGGAATTTTTTTGTCTCCTTGTTCTACTGAAAAGGTGGTGTTGGAGTTCCCAACAATAACTGTGGATTTATCTATTTGTATTTCATCTTGTTAGTTTTTCCTTTATGAATCTCTATTATTAGTATCACACATACATATAACTTATATGTTTTCCTGATACATCAATAATTTTATCAATATCCCTCTTTACCTTTGGCAAAACTTATTGTTTAGAAGTGTATTTTCTCCCACATTTAATACAATCACTCCGGATTTCTTATTACTAGATTCCGCATGGCATTTTTTCTTTCAAATTCTAATTTTAACCTGTTTGTGTTTTTATAATTAAAGTATGTCTCTTATAGACAATGTATAGTTGGGTCTTGATTCTTTAATCAGCCTGAAAATTGTTGCCTTTTAGCTGGAATATTTAATCATTTACTTTTAATATAATTATTATTGTGATTTGATTTAGCTCTGCCATTTTACCATTTGTTTTCTTTTGGTCTTATTTGATTTCTGCTCCTCAGTTCCTCATTTTCTGGCTTCTTTTGTGATAATAAAATTATTTTTTAGTATTTAATTTTGACTTCTACATTGGCATTTCAGTGCACCTTTGCCTTTTTAAAAGCAGTTGCTCTAGAGTTTACAGTATGCATCTTTAAATGAACACAATCCACCTAGCGTTAATATTGTCCCACTTCATATAAAATAAAGGAAGCCTGCTACAGTACAGTTACCTTTACACTTGCTCTTTGTGTTCTCCTTGTTAAATACTCTACAACTCTCCACATTATAAATGCCTCAATGTGTTACAATTATTGCTTTGTCTAAGAATATAAAATATGGGTGAGCATTTACAGATTTGTAATTTTTAAAAAATATTTAATTACATATTCCTAGTTCTGGTGATTGCCATTTGTTCCTAGAGCCAAGTTCTATCTGTTGTTTAATTTCCTTCTAGCCTAACAAGCTTCTATTAGCATTTCTTATACTGTAGGTTCGTTTCATTTTGTCTTTGGAAAGTAGATACTCCTCCAGTTTCCGCTTGATTTTGGCAGCGCGCTCAGTGACTTCAAACAGTTGGAGGTTTTGAGGGAGTACGGGAATGAGACAGATTGTATAATTGTTATCTGCAGCTGGCTTAGCCCATAGTTACCAGAAGCTAAAACCACCAATGTTTATATTGTAACACACTAAATGGTGGCCTTACTCATTCATTAAAGAAATACCCATTAGAACTAAAAAATGGGCTATACATTATCAAAGGCAAAGCTTATTCAAAGAATTCCAAGTGATTTAATATCCTTAGAAGATTGGCCATGCTGGAGATCAATCTATGGAAAAACAGCTACACGGATACACGTGCATTTTTATCTCCAATGAAGAACTGCTGACGGGATTTAAGCAAAACAGAAACATAAGACCATATGAATTTTTGAAAGATTAATAGTATGGATAAAGGAATTTATAGAGTAAAACCTATGGGTAAAAAGATAAGCAGGAATAGAATTCATATGGGTTTGGAGAGGAGAAGAGGAAATCAGAGAAGTAGGAGGTAGAATCTGGGGACTGATTTGGGTATTGAAAGCAAAAGTGATCTGATGACAGGTACTGATCCCAAAGTGATCATTAAAAATTAACAGGTTCTGAGTACTTATTCCTTCTAAGCTTTACTGTTTCAACTGTCTGAACATGTTAGTACATTTCCTTGACCTAAAGAACAAGAGCTCCTGTCATCTGCTGGGTACAGAGGATACTGAGCAAATAGGAACAAAGATATATCATATGATCAGAAGCACAGTATCTCAGACTTAGGGAATTACTTCCTGGAGTAATAGTTCTTAATCAAACTGGCATATAAATGACAAGGGAGTATTTTAAGGAACAGTGATATTCAATCCCCACCCCTAGCGTTTCTGATGTAACTGGTCTGGGGTTCATCTTGAATGTTGGGATTTTTAAATCAGTGGTTCCCAAACTTCACTGTCCATCAGATTCAGCTCTGAGATTTGTTCAAGACTGCTGGGCCCCACTCCAGGAGTTTCTGATTTAGTAGACTTCTGGAGCTGGGCTGAGAGCATCTTCTTCTAAGAAGAAATCTATCTTAAGAAGATTTCAGGTGATGCTGTTGCTGTTGGTCTGGGGACTCTACTTTGAGATCCACTGTCCTAGAGAGACTTAAAAGTCTCAACAGAGTTAAAATTAAATAATGCTATAGTTACTGTCCTATTAGAAATAAAAATTGCTTTGGCCAATTTGAAAATAGTAGGATCAGTTTTGAATTAACTTGTAAAACTTTAAGTGATATAAGCCGTAAATACAAAAAATAAAAAATAAAGGCCCAATAAAGATATAGAAGGATCAACTAAAATAATACATTCAAGAGACTATAATTAACAAGAAGCTGAATATAAGCTATCCCGGCGATTAAGAGTAAGTTGAGTAAACTTTCTTTAAAGGAGTGTCTATAGGTGAGGATTCAAGGTGAAATTTACTTTGAGATGTTGATGAACTATTTAGACAAATGTAAGAAACAATTCTTCTCAAAGATGGTGATGAAAAAGCTTATCAAGGTTGTTTCTGAGGCAAAGTATTTATGTATCTTAATTTCAAAATGATTTGAATATAGGCTTTCCCAGACTCTGTGCCTGTGACATCTGCAGTTTCCACCTGTACTTCTATCCACAACCTGTCCTTTCGTTCTATCTGGATGAATTTAGGAGCTCGGATTATACATGGAAAAGAAGTGAAAAGGCACAAGCTTAAAAAATTAATTCAAAATTAAGAAACTCATGCCATGTTTTCTGCCAATCAATAATCTCAAAGGGATTTTCATTTGCTATTATGACTTTTGCGTAAACTAGTTTATAGATATTCAGAATTCAGAATTCAGAATTATTAATGTCTTCTTAGATACGATCATTTTTAAACATGACAATGTTATGTGAATTTCTCTCAAAATAAATGTTATTTTACTAAACAATAGATTACTGTAGGAAAAATAAAGTACACTGTAATTGTTCATGTATGCTGTCAACTCTAAAGGACCTATTCAACGCAAATGGCAAGTGATGTTATCTGGAGTATTTTACAGTGTTCGTTCAGAAAAGAGGCATTTCCTGTTATTTCTTTTGCAGCTTATCTTTATCCTAAAGCATAACAACTATGGATGAAATCATTCCAATTCTAAATCAACTATATGTTTGTGTGCATGCCATTTTGTTATATTGAAGTTCCTAAAATATCTTGTTTTCTTTAAAACAAAACCTCAAAAATAACCTGTGGAAAAAATGAATGGTTAAATATATTCTGTCATGAATTTAAGGTTGTATTTAAACATAAACAGCCACTTGACTATTTGACTGACTACAAATAATGATCACTGACAAAGTAATTTAGCTATATATGTGACACTTAATTCACATATTTTTATTCTTTACCCTTTAGTCCTTCTTCATTATATTTTCCTAAGCTTATTATCCTGTTAATTGACTTTAACTTATATACTGTTGCAATACTACAAACTGGCATAAATTCTGTAGCAAAAAGGTGAAAAATTAAAATAAATTTTTTTTATATTGGAGCAAAGTTGATTAACAATGTTGTTTCAGTTGCAGGTCTACAGCAAAGTGACTCACTTATACATATATATGTTTCCTTCCTTTTTAAAATTTTTTTCCCATTCAGGTTATTATGGAATATAGAGCAGAGTTCCCTGTATTATACAGTAGGTCCTTGTTGATTATCTATTTTCAATACTGTATATTAGTATGCACATATCAACCCCAAACTCCCAATCTATCCCCTACCCTTTCCCCTGGGAGAAAAATAGATAATAGATGGATAGATGAATGTGTATCTAAATGTGTGGCATACAGAGATAGATAAGAGATGAGTTATAGAAGAAAGAAGATAAGAAGGAGGGAGGAAGGGAAAAGGAAAGATGAAAAGAAAGAAGGAATTTTCATTAATAATTTTGGGTAATGAAATCTTGGGGCTGGATTCAAGAAATGCCATTTAAAAATTACAGTCATCCCTGAGTATCTGAAGGAGACTGGTTCCAGGAAGCTGAAGGTCACCAAAATCCGTGGGTGTTCCAGACCCTTATATAGTAAATAAAGGAACTTTGTATTTGTACACAGCCTACACACACCTTCCCGTATACTTTAAGTCATCTCCACGTTACTTACACAGTCCTAACCCTTGAACGATGTGGCGGTTGGGATGCTGGCCCTCAGAGCAGCCCTATAACTTTACGGTCAGCCCTTCCTCTCTGAGGTTCCTCTGCATGTGAGGTCCTGCCTCTTTAGACTCAACAAACTGTTGATCGTGTGGCATATGATTGTATATATAAGAGTCTTCTTATTTTATTTCTATTTTATCCTGAAAATTTTGTCCATGAAAATTCCAGGTTCATTGACAACATGATTCTAACACATACATAATATTTAATTAAAGACTAATGTAGCAAAATTTGACCTTAGTTCCCACTCTGGTTACCCCTGAGCTCTCTCTTACCCTTCCTCTGCACATTTTTCAAAACATTTTCTACACTCACTGTGTCTATCTCCTTGTTTCCTTTTGTCTTCTCAACCTACTGGAACAAGCCTCGTACTTCCAGCTTTACACCAAAATGTTCCCATCATCAGCAGAGCATTCCAGTACACGACGCTCAGAGCCCACCTTACTCTCCTGCCAATCTTTGACTGCCAGTGGATACCTCTTATCTTAATACACTCTCTTCTCTTGACCTCTGTGACAACCCCATCTCCTAGCTCTCCGTCTAACTCAGAGGCCACTCCCTGTGCTCCTTTGTAGGCTCATCCTCCTCTTCTTGACTTTTTACAATAGCATCCACCTGTACTCGGTCAGAGGAGCCAGGTAAGCTGCAGTCCATGGGGTCGATGAGCGACTTCACTTTCACTTTTCACTTTCATGCATTGCAGAAGGAAATGGCAACCCACTCCAGTGTTCTTGCCTGGAGAATCTCAGGGACGGCGGAGCCTGGTGGGCTGCCATCTATGGGGTCGCACAGAGGCAGACACGACTGAAGCGACTTAGCAGCAGCAGCAGCAGTACTCGGTCACAGACTTTTCCATTCACACGTAATACTTTCTCTGGAGGTGGTCACCTTCACCTCCCAGTGTTCTAATGATAACACACTGATGACTCACAAATGTCTATTTTCAGCTCAAGCTTCTCTTCTGGGATCTCGTCTAGTATTCTCACTAATATTCATCATTTCCACGTGGATGAATCACTGGTAACCAAAATTCCATGGATCCAACATGGAACTTGTAATCTTCCTGCATATACCAGGCCCTATTCAGCTTTCATATTTTGCTGTATGTACCATCATCAATCCAATGGTAAAAGCCCAAACCTGAGATTTAGCTCTAAAACTTTCTTGTTGCTCATTCTTATGTCCAAGAAAACACAAAGTTCTATAAACTTTAACCTTTTTGAATGAATCCAGCTATTTCCATTTCTGTTTCTACCATCAAGGTTCGACTTATGTCCTATCTTGACTGAACTCTCATTATCGTATTCTGACTCATATTTGCTCATAATCTCTTCCATTCCATTTTCAGCACTGTAGTAAGGCACTGATTTAAAAGCAGAAATCTAATGCTGTTATTGCATCACTGTGAATTCCTACAGGGCATTATGGGATCTGGCTAAGAACTAAGTTAAAGCTCTCAGCTGGAAAGGTAATGAATTCATGCAGTTCAGGCAAACTTCAGGTGTAACACCTGCATCGGTGCAAGGGATTTGCTCTGCACATCGGCCAAGCTCAGAGAATACTGCAGGTAGGCTATCAGGCTAGTAAAAGTCAACAGCTGATTTTCTTCCTTCGCTCCCCATACCCCTCTTCTCTTTTCCTTTCCCTTTCCCTATCTTGACTTCAAAGTATCAAAAACTGCAGCTAGCAAGACAGGGGCTGAGGAGCAGCAACAAAGAGCAACTCTATCCACCCCTTTCCTGCCGCTGGCAGTGAGACTGCAACAGGACCAGTAGCGGGGAAAGGCTGCAATTTTAACAAAGACAGGAACTCTTTTTCAGATATGATTATGAAACTGAATTAGAGTAATAAATTGCAAAATTCAGACTGTTTCTATGTCTAGAAGAAACTAGAAGACTATTGTCTAACAATGATCAGAAAACTCGTTGAGACTGGCTTAATTTTCATGCAACTGCCAGCAATAAGTTAAAGCAGGTACTAGTGAAAAAAGTAATAGGGATTTCTAATTATACACTGTGAATCTTTCTTGTTGAGTGCACTAGTTTAGGTAAAGAAAATATGCAGAACTTTGTAATTTAATGACCAGTGAGAATGAGAAATCTAGAGCTTTGAGCATGAAATTCAAGCTCTTATCTTACGAGCAATAGGACAACCTTGAGATAGGAGCCTTGAGACAGACAGCAAAGCAGAGAGACAGAGCGGCTCTGACCTTGGTGAAGTGCAGCCACCACACGAGTCCAGTACTTCTCACCTACAGACTCATATTACATCAGAAAAAAACAGATCTCTGCCACTTTTTAAGTAGATTGAATAAATGAACCCGTATTCCCAGGACAATTGAGATTTATGTCTACTGTTACAGTGTAATTATTATCAGAGCCCCTTTTCACTCTCAAAAAGATCTTTTTTAAAATAAAATATAACATACACAAGAGAGACTAAAAATATATGAAAAAATTGATGCAACTGCAAAGAAGAAATGGACAAACCCATCTGGAGGTACTAGTTCTCCTCTCTCAATAACTGATAGAATGCATAGCCCAAAATTCAGAAGTGATACAGAACAACACTATCAATCAACTTGACTGAATTGACATTTATAGAAAATTCCACCATACCACAAAAAATTATATATGTATTTTTTTCAAGTGCATATGGAGCATTTACCTAAGTAGATCACATTCTGAGCCAGAGAAACAAGGCTTAATAAATTTAAAAAGATTCAAGTCATAGTATGTTCTCTGTTCATAATGTAAATCAGATATAATAGAAGGAACTCTAAAACATCTGAAAATATTTGGAACTTATAAAACACAATTATAAATAACATGTATCAAAAAAGAAATCAAAATACAAATTAGAAAGTAACTTTCACTGTATGAAAATTAAAGCACTACCTATTAAAATTTGTGGTAGATGGTTAACATAGTACTTAGAAAATTATAGCACTAAAATTTTATATTATGAAAGACAAAAAAATCTCAAATCAAGGACATCTTTTACCTTAGGAAATGTTTTTAAAAATGCATTAAACCCAACCTAGATGGAAGAAAATAATGAAGAGTAGTTATCTATAGAATAGAATACAAAAAATTGAGAGAAATCAATTAAATAAAAGGTTGGTTCTTTGAAACAATCAATGAAATTGATTAGCCTCTAGCCAGCCTGATCAGGAAAAAGAAAAGAAAAGCATAAGCTATTAATATCAGGAATGAGTCCATCATGATAGACCATACATATTTAAAAAGGAAAAATATCAGATGAAAAATGTTATGTCAGTGAATGTGTGACAACTTAAGTGAAATGAAAGAAATCCTTGAAAGGTAAAAACTAACAAAACTCATTCAAAAACAAATCAATACTCTGAATAGACCTACATCTACTAAAGAAATTGAATTTATAGTTAAAAAATATTACCACAAAGAACACTCGAGGTCCAGATGCTTCAACTGTGAATTCTACCAAACATCGAAGAAAGAAAAAAAAAATACCAATTCTATACAAACTCTTGGGGTTATTCCAGCAGCAAAAAGTGAGTTTAACACCTAAAAACTAATCAGTGTTACTCACCATATTAAGCAGCTAAAAAAGAAAAACCATATTGATCATCTCATGAGAGCTTTGTCCTCTTGTCTTGCTAAGATCTGAATATGAATGTTCGTAAACACTTAGCTTGTAACAGCCAAAAACTGGAACACAAATGTTCATCAGCAGGTGAAGGGACAAAGGAGTGGTGTCTCTGTCCACACCACAGAATACTAATCAGCAATGAAAGGAGTGAACTTTACATGTATTCAACAACATGGATGAATCTCAAAATAACCATGCTGAGGAGATCAGACCCCAGAGAGGACATACTGCATGGTTTCCATTATGTGCATAGTTTAGATGTGCCATTTATAGTATGTTACTTATATTTCAAAAAACCTGTCAAAATAATAAATGAATGAATCAATCAATCAATAGATAGATGAATAAATAAATAAGTTTTTGGTTCAAATTACTTGCTCACTTTTAATTACATTCAACACACCACTACACTAATGCTACGAGGAATAAAATGATAAGTGAGATTCGGTTCCTACATTCAAACTGGTTATAGTTAAACACAAGGACTAAGTAAGACAGGGGCAAATATAATTTTTATCAGATCGTGATTTGGAGAAGAAGGTGGAGAATAATGATGGGAAGGAGGAGGAGCAAAGAAGGAAGACAATGAAAAGAAACAACCGTGCTTTTGTTAATCAGAGAAATAAGAGACATACTCATTGTTCAAGCATTTATGAAATGTTTATAATAGCCCAGGCCATATGCTCATCAGTGAGAAAATACCCCTAAGAAGTAAGCACACAAGAGATAAACATACATGTAGGAGACGAAATACAAAAGTTAAGATTTATATTTGAGTGCTCAGAGACAAAAGGAGAAAAGAATTCATTGATGGATTAAAAAGGAACATTTGACCATGACCTTAACAAAAGTATTTCAATGAACATTAAGGCTGGAAAGAATTGTTCCTACCATGGAAATGGCATAAAAAAAATTCCCAGATATGAGACAGTTTATCTATTGTGATTGGAGAATGAAAATTCTTAAAGCAGTGTTGGCAAATAGGACACATAAAAGGAAAGTAGCTGAAAATAAAGCTTGAAAGGTGGGGCAGTGATAATATTGTGAAAGAAACTGCCTCCCACAGGAAGCAGTTTGAAACCAATTACATAAGAACATGGATATTTTAAAACAGTAGCATGACCAACAATTGTTCTAATCAGTTATGAGATGGGCCCCAATAATTTGCTAATTATAATGATCACATCACTCATGCTTATAAATCATGTTTTTAAAAAGTCAATCAAAATGTTCTCTATCATAACATCATACTCAATAACTGATTTTCCAATATTCGCTTGTGAGTATGAAAGTAGGATATATATAATCACAATTTGTGAGAGGTGGAATTTCAAAAATCTTTTAATAAGCACAGAAAACTGTCAAAAGAGTGAAATATAAAACATGTATATTATGGCAGAAAAATTATATATGTATATATACATAGAAACAGAAGAATCTATGATATAAACAATGGGAGGTATTTCAAATCAAATGAAAAGTTCTAGAATGCATGAGGACAGGATGAATAGATGGAATGAATACAAGAAAAGTTAACACATATGAAAATAAAGGTAAAACGTCAATATCTATAGGCAATTAAGTTCAAGAAAAATATAAGGAGACAATATATCAGTTTGCATGAGGTATTTGAAGACATGTGACCCATAATTTCACAAATATATCACACACAATACTTTGGCCATCTGATGCAAAGAGCCAACTCATTGAAAAAAACGGATGCTGGGCAAGACTGAAGGCAGGAGGAGAAGGGGACAACAGAGAATAAGATGGTTGGATGGCATCAAACTCAACAAACATGAGTTTGAGCAAGCTCTGGGAGACGGTGAAGGACAGGGAAACCTGGCGTGCTGCAGTCCATAGGGTCAAAAAGAGTTGGACATGACTAAGTGACTGAATAACAACAACAATCACACACAAACACACATAAGCAAACATGAACTCATACTGAAAGATCCCAAAGTGTGCAAAGAAGTGATAAATAAATCACAATGGATATATTATTGCAAAATTTTAGTCACATCAACCCCATGAACAGTATGAAAAGGCAAAAAGATATGACACTAAAAGATGAACTCCTCAGGTCGGTAGGTGCCCACTCTGCTACTGAAGAGTGGAGAAATACCTCCAGAAAGAATGAAGAGATGGAGTCAAAGCAAAAACAATGCCTATTGTGGATGTGACTGGTGATGGAAGTAAAGTCCGATGCTGTAAAGAACAATGCTGCATAGGAACCTGGAATGTTAGGTCCATTAATCAAGGTAAACTGGAAGTGGTCAAACAGGAGATGGCAAGAGTGAACATCCACAATTTAGGAATCAGTGAATTAAAATGAACCGGAATGGGTGAATTTAATTCAGATGACCATTATATCTACTACTATGGGCAAGAATCTCTTTGAAGAAATGGAGAAGGCCTCGTAGTCAACAAAAGAGTCTGAAATGCAGTACTTGGGTGCAATCTCAAAAACAACAGAATGATCTCTGTTCATTTCCAAGGCAAACCAATCAATATCACAGAAATTCATGTCTATGCCCAATGTCTACACATGGACATCACTGCTGCTGCTGCTGCTAACTTGCTTCAGTCGTGTCCGACTCTGTGCAACCCCATAGACGGCAGCCAACCAGGCTTCCCCGTCCCTGGGATTCTTCAGGCAAGAACACTGGAGTGGGTTGCCATTTCCTTCTCCAATACATGAAAGGAAAAGTGAAAGAGAAGTCGCTCAGTCGTGTCAGACTATTAGCGACCCCCTGGACTGCAGCCCACCAGGCCCCTCCGTCCATGAGATTTTCCAGGCAAGAGTACTAGAGTGGGGTGCCATTGCCTTCTCCGATGGACATCACTAGATGGTCACTATTGAAATCAGACTGATTATATTCTTTGCAGCCAAAGATGGAGAAGCACTATATAGTCAGCAAAAAGAAAACCAGGGGCTGACTGTGGCTCAGATCATGACCTCCTTCTTGCAAAATTCAGACTTAAATGGAAGAAAGAAGAGAAAACCACTAGACCATTCAATTCAGTTCAGTTCAGTCGCTCACTCGTGTCCGACTGTTTGCGACCCCGTGAAGCGCAGCACACCAGGCCTCCCTGTCCATCACCAACTCCCAGAGCCCAGCCAAACTCATGTCCATTGAGTCGGTGATGCCATCCAACCATCTCATCCTCTGTCGTCCACTTCTCCTCCTGCCCTCAATCTTTCCCAACATCAGGGTCTTTGCAAATGAGTCAGCTCTTCACATCAAGTGGCCAAAGTATTGGAGTATCAACTTCAACATCAGTCCTTCCAATGAACACGCAGGACTGATTTCCTTTAGGATGGACTGGTTGGATCTCCTTGCAGTCCAAGGGACCCTCAAGAGTCTTCTCCAACACCACAGTTCAAAAGCATCAATTCTTCGGCGCTCAGCTTTCTTCACCGTCCAACTCTCACATCCATACATGACTACGGGAAAAACCATAGCCTTGACTAGATGGACCTTTGCTGACAAAGTAATGTCTCTGCTTCTTAATATGCTATCTAGGTTGGTCATAACTTTCCTTCCAAGGAGAAAGCGTCCTTTAATTTCATGGCTGTAATCACCATCTGCAGTGATTTTGGAGCCCAGAAAAATAAAGTCAGCCACTGTTTCCCCATCTAATTGCCATGAAGTGATGGATACCATGATCTTAGTTTTCTGAATGTTGAGCTTTAAGCCAACTTTTTCACTCTCTTCTTTCACTTTCATCACGAGGCTCTTTAGCTCTTCTTCACTTTCTGCCATAAGGGTGGTATCATCTGCATATTTGAGGTTCTTGATATTTCTCCCAGCAATCTTGATTCCAGCTTCCTCCAGCCTAGCGTTTCTCATGATGTACTCTGCATATAAGTTAAATAAGCAGAGTGACAATATACAGCCTTGAGGTACTCCTTTTGCTATTTGGAACCAGTCTGTTGTTCCATGTCCAGTTCTAACTGTTGCTTCCTGACATTCAGGTATGACCAAATCAAATCCCTTATGACTATATAGTAGAAGTGAGAAATAGATTCAAGGGATTAGATATGATAGACAGAGTAACTGAAGAACTATGGATGGAGGTTTGTGACACTGTACAGGAGGCAGTGATCAAGATCATCCCCAGGAAAAAGAAATGCAAAAAGGCAAAATGGTTGTCTGAGGAGGCCTTACAAATAGCTGAGAAAAGAAAAGAAGCTAAAGGCAACGAAGAAAAGGAAAGATATATCCATCTGAATGCAGAGTTCCAAAGAATAGCAAGAGGAGATAAGAAAGCCTTCCTCAGTGATCAATGCAAAGAAATAGAGGAAAACAATAGAATGGGAAAGACTAGAGATCTCTTCAAGGAAATAAGCGATGCCAAGGGAACATTTCATGCAAAGATGGGCACAATAACGGGCAGAAATGGTATGGACCTAACAGAAGCAGAAGGTATTAAGAAGAGGTGGCAAGAATACACAGAAGAACTGTACAAAAAAGATCTTCATGACCCAGATAACCACGATGGTGTGATCACTCACATAGAGCCAGACACCCTGGGATGGGAAGTCAAGTGGGCCTTTGGAAGCATGACGATGAACAATGCTAGTGGAGGTGATGGAATTCCAGATGAGCTGTTTCAAATCCTAAAAGATGATCTTGTTAAAGTGCTGCACTCAATATGCCAGCAAGTTTGGAAAACTCAGCAGTGGCCACAGGACTGGAAAAGGTCAGTTTTCATTCCAATCCCAAAGAAAGGCAATGCCAAAGAACGTTCAAACTACTGCACAATTGCACTCATCTCACGCACTAGCAACGTAGCACTCAAAATTCTCCAAGCCAGGCTTCAACAATATGTGAACTGAGAACTTCCAGATATTCAAGTTGGATTTAGAAAAGGCAGAGGAACCAGAGATCAAATTGCCAGCAACTATTGGATCATGGAAAAAGTAAGAGAGTTCTGGAAAAACATCTACTTATGCTTTATTGACTGTGCCAAAGGCTTCGATTTTGTGGATTACAACAAACTGTGGAAAATTCTTAGAGATGGGAATACCAGACCACCTGACCTACCTCTTGAGAAATCTGTATGCAGGTCAAGAAGCAACAGTTAGAACCAAACATGGAAGAACAGACTGGTTCCAAATTGGGAAAGGAGTATGTCAAGGCTATATATTGTCACCCTGCTTATTTAACTTACATGCAGAGTACATTATACAAAATGCTGGGCTGGAGGAAGCACAAGCTGGAATCAAGATTGCTGGGAGAAATATCAATAACCTTAGATATGCAGATGACACCACCCTTACGGGAGAAAGTGAAGAGCAACTAAAGAGCCTCTTGTTCAACGTTAAAGAGGAGAGTGAAAAAGCTGGCTTAAAACTCAACATTCAAAAAGCGAAAATCATGGCATCCGGTCCCATCACTTCATGGCAAACAGATGAGGAAACAATGGAACCAGTGAGATTTTATTTTCTTGGGCTCCAAAATCACTGCAGATGGTGACTGCAGCCATGAAATTAAAAGATGCTTGCCCCCTGGAAGAAAAGCTATGAGCAATCTAGAGAGCATATTAAGAAGCAGAGACATTACTTTGCTGACAAGGGTCTGTCCAGTAAAAGCTATGGTTTTTCCACTAGTCATGTACGGATATGAGAGTTGGACTATATATAAAGCAAGCTGAGTGCTGAAGAAATGATTCTTTTGAACTATGGTGTTCGAGAAGACTCTTGAGAGTTCCTTCAACTGAAAGGAGATCCATCCAGTCCATCCTAAAGGAAATCAGTCCTGAATATTCATTGGAAGGACTAATACTGAAGCTGAAGCTTCAATACTTTAGCCACCTGATGTGAAGAACTTAGGCTCATTGGAAAAGACCCTGATGCTGGGAAAGATTGAAGGAGGGAAGAGAAGGGGATGACAGAGGATGAGATGGTTGAATGGCATTACCAACTCGATTGACATGAGTTTGAGCAAGCTCTAGGAGTTGATGATGGACAGGGAAGGCTGATGTGCTCAGTCCATGGGCTTGCAGAGAGTCAGACACAACTGAGCGACAAACTGAACTAAATTGAGCCACATCAAAGACAAAGGAAGCATTTTAAACGTTCACAACAATAAATGGCAGATCATGTTACCAGTCAAAACATCATAACATTCTTTAGGAGGCAGTAGTATGTAGTGCTTGATATCCTAGATGCTAGAGCCACAGGTCTTTGAATCCAGGGTCTGGCCAACACTAGCTCTAGCTCTAAAATCAGACAAGATATGTAACTTCTCCACAGCTCAGTTTCCTCATTTATATAAATATCATAATAATAATTTCTATGTAATAAGATTATTAGAAGTACTAAATATACTAAAATATGTGAAACACATAAAAATACAGTCAGGCATGTTAGTAGGCATTTTACAGCTATAAAAAATTATTATTCTCAGACTTCTTGGTAGCAATATTTGATGGAGGAGTACCACAGAAGAACATTTTCAAATTGCTTAAGAAACAATGGTACTTGTTAGAATTATATATCTATTTTAACAATCATTTAAACACATGAGTGGAAGAACAGAAAAAATATAATAAATATAAATAGAAATCAAGATAAATATATCAGACATGACATTAATAATTTACACATTAATTTGTAACTATTATTCATGCTCCATCCAAAATTTAGTGAGGGATTATTAAATGCCAACTATTATTAAGTTCTTTATGCATACATGCATGCTAAGTTGCTTCAGTCATGTCTGACTCATCTCATGTCTACTGCATTGGTCAGTGGAGTCCTTACCATTAGTGCCACCTGGGAAGCCCCTCTTTATCTATGTATTAACTAATATACTATTCATATTAGCCCCATGTGGAAAAGAGAGATTCACCAAGGGTCACTCAGGGTAGACTGACAGGCAGTCAAGGGTTACCTCCACAGTAAGCTTTCTGTGTAAGATCTGTAAACGTGAGGCAGGTCTTAAATATAAAACATCTGTTCCTGATTCCTTTCTGAGTCTTTCTTCCATGAAAGTTTGTTTATAGACGTTATCTCTGAGAAATGGTCCCTGAGCGTGCTTGCAATGGAGGCAGAAACCTCTCTCTCTAAGGAGTTTTTAATTTTGGTTACCTGTGTTGTAGTGTTCGCTTTCATACAAAAAGCCAATTTGTGGTTGAGTACAATTATGGATAAAACCAAATACTTCCTAACAAAAGATTGCCACTAGCTGGTTAGCCCTCACAGGGAAATGTTTGCAAAGCACAGAGCTTTAATAACTAATAAGGACTTACTTTATAGCACCAGGAACTCTACTCAATACTCTGTAATAGCCTAAATGGAAAAAGAAAGTTCAAAAGAGTAAATATATGTATAACTGATTCACTTTGTCGTCCAGCAGAAACTAACACAACATTATAAATCAACTATGTTGTTGCTTAGTCATGTCCAACTCTTTGCAACTCCATGGACTGTAGCCTGCCAGGCTTCTCTTTTCATGGGATTTCCCAGGCAAGAATACTGGAGCGGGTTGCCATTTCCTTCTCCAGGGGATCTTCCTGACCTAGGGATTGAACTCAGACCTCCTGCATTACAGGCAGATTCTTTACTGTTGAGCCACCAGAAAAGTTTTTTAAAAAACATAGAATTTTATTGTTTTGTTTGTTTTGGACAAAACATGCACACACGCTCTCCAGTATGTGAGTCATAGCAAGGAAGGACTAAAGAGAGAGCAAATAATATTAAAGTCAGAGACTCTGATATTCCACTGGTCATCCACATTGCAGGCAGATTCTTCACCATCTGAGCCACCAGGCAAGGCCTAAGAAATAAATAACTATGGCTGGTTAACTACTCAGAACCTTAAGGCTACAGTCATGTAAGAAAATAGCTAAGGAAAAACAGGTTAAGAAAGAAAGCATGCAGACGCAAGCAGGGCCACAATCAACTAATTCTAATTCTATAGGTCTTGGGTGGAAGCTGGTCATATCTTGCAAACTCCACCTTGACACAAACCTCGCTGGTGGAAGTTCTTTCTATCCAAAGACCACCTGTCTCTAAAAAATGCTTAAGAATTTCTCATTTTAAATGTCCTGCTACTACTACTACTACTAAGTCGCTTCAGTCGTGTCTGACTCTGTGCGACCCCATAGACGGCAGCCCACCAGGCTCCACCGTCCTTGGGATTCTCCAGGCAAGAACACTGGAGTGGGTTGCCATTTCCTTCTCCAATGCGTGAAAGTCAAAAGTAAAAGTGAAGTCACTCAGTCATGTCCAACTCTTCGCGACCCCATGGACTGCAGCCTACCAGGCTCCTCCGTCCGTGGGATTGTCCAGGCAAGAGTACTGGAGAGGGGTGCCATTGCCTTCTCCGTTAAATGTCCTAAAGGTATGTCAATTCCGTTGTCAGTGGGTTAAACCCCGTGTCTTTTTTCGCTGGGACACACGAATCTAGGTTTTCACTTTCCCAAGTTTATCTACTATTGTAGCAGTCAAAATTACCTGACAGTTCCCTTCCATTGTGGTTCCTAGGCCTTTTTTTTTTTCATGGTGTCTTTTCCAGATGACAAATTCTCTGTTTTTTAGGGCATGTAGAAGCTACTTTGAGAATATGAAGAAAATGCAACTCAAACCTGATGGTGATAAAACTAGTTATACTGCAGGAACCCCTTACAGAGTTTTGTCACATCTGCAAGGTAGAGCCCGAAATCTGGGGGAGAAATATGCAACCTTAAACAAAGACCTGTGCTTTTATGATGAGAGTCAGTGAGTCCTCATTTGAGCTTAAAAATACCACTGACTTTCTCTGCTTTTCATGAGGATTGGAACTGATAAGGACGATATGACTTCAGAGTAAACATCAAGGATGCACAAAGTCCCCCCAAAACTATCCCAGGACAATGAGTGCCTTCGTTCATGGAAAGGGAGGGTGAAATTCTCCAGGTTGGAAACACAAAGTCGTGCAACTTTTTGCTACTGTCCTGCTGTTCATTCCCAACTATGCCAATTGCCTAGCTGTATTTCACTGTGCACACTGTTCGCTGAACCCAGGACAGACAAGCAGGCAAGCTGGAATAAGATGCAGAGAGCAGTAAAAACGCAAACATTCTTTATTCACAGCAGCAAGGCAGACATGCTTTACACTCTAATGGCTGACACAGCAGCAACGATGACTATGCAACTCAACCCAACCCATCTCGGCTGGATAGGACTGGACTGGACTCGACCCCCACCCCACTGCCAAGAACTTTTCAGGTGATGCTTATATAGGGAAATTTTCTCAACAATGCTGATAAAGCACAGTGTTCAGTTTGTCCTCCTTGGGGTGGAACACAGAGTCTGAACATGAACTTCCTGCTATCAACCAACACCAGGAAATAATGAAGAGCAGTGACAAACAGCAATGTCGCTTGTAACAGGCAGCTTCCCACCAGGGATACACTGTTTTCAAATTTGATCAAATAATCAAAGCATTCCTGAAAAGGGATCTTAAGGGACACAATACACTTAGCATCTGGAAGCCTAATGAAGAGAAACTGGAGCTGAGATTCACTGTGAGACTCACCCCATTACCGAAGGCCTCAGTTGTTGTCCCTGTCTCTGAATTGAAGGTCCTGGGCTTCAGCAGCCAGGGAGGCATCAACAGGATCTTGGTAGGACATCCAGGTTGTCTTCTCAAAATATCATCAGCAAACCTTTAAACAAACAAAAGCTACACTTCATTTAGCAGAACTTAGAGCAGTAAGAGAGGATACTATCGGACAGAGCCTAAAAAGGTGTCTCAAGAGAGTTAAGTCAGAAATAGAATAATTGTAGGATTTGGGGGTCTGGACTCAAGTAGGATTAAGTAGGTCTGCAAAAGTGGAGAACTGAGTAGGGCTGGGCAAAGTTCATGAGGCAGTAGTTTAGGGTTGGCTGAAATAGGGGAGTGAGGGTCTTGATAAGCAAAATGTCATTGATAAGCAGGCTGTTTGGCAGCGTGAGATTACTGTCTTCAATATATAGATTTGTGGCCATTTCCTGAAGTAAGAGTGGACTCACTTATTAGTTTACAATCTTATCTTGTCCAGGTTAAAGCTTTAAAGCTTTCTAGAAGGAACAATTAAATTACACTGATATAAATCCATCATTTTACCTGTCATAATCACAGATGGTCTCAATTCTCAAAGACTAAGATTTTAATATTAGAGAAAGCAGAATTTCAAATAAAATCATTAGAAGTTACAAAACTGGACATCACACACTAGTAAAAGGGAAATTAGATGAAAAAAATATGTCATCATGAACATCTCAGAGTAGCAATACAGCATCAAATTATATAAAGAAATAACTGAAAGAATTAGTTAGAAACAGAAAATAAAGTCAATAATTGTAACTGGAGATTTTAACAACTCACTTCCAACCAAGATTTGAATACTAAAATTAATAAGCTCAAACCTGATATCCAACAAAAAGAGAGCACACGGAGAATCAGCTCCAGGAAGCAACCATGTACAAAGTCACAAAGAAAGCTTAAGTGAGTTTCTAAAATCAATATCATTCATAGTACAATTAAATATAATAAAATTAAAATTAATGAGAAAAACTCCAAAAGCCTATAAATTACAAAACGAAATAATTTTTCAGGTAAAGAAAAAGGGTCATAGGGTAATTAAGATAATTTACAACTGCTCAACAAAGAAAGCACAACAAAAGTGGTAAACGCATGTCAAGCAAAATTTAGACGGAAATGTTTTTTAAATAAGTTCATTAGAAAATAGACAAAAGACAAACCATCTAAGCATTCAACTGAAGACGTCTGAAATACAGCAACAAAGTAAAATTAAAGAAGCAAAAAGGAAGAAAAACTGAAATCAGAAATAAACTAAAGATGGTCAGAATGGATACTGGAGAACACAGAAGGAAGGAAGATACTATAATCATTATGTGCCTTCAAACAATACAGAAACCCAATACTTAGAGCAGACAAGAGGTGTCACTCCAGCTGGGGTCTGGGGAGAGGGCAACAGGAACACTGCTCCCTAACTCCTCCCCTTCTCAATTTCTCCCCCCTGGCGGAAGGGGAGGGGCACTTTTTGAAAAATCATTGTTCAGAAGCCCCGTTATTAAACAGGTGCTATCTGAAGCTAGTGAAGGAGTCACAAACCAGGGAAAAAGTCCTTACACTTCCAAGTGGGCTGGTGGTAGAAAGTATTTTCCATATGGTAAGCAAGCAAAACCAAAACATACAAACAGGGAAACAGATAAGCCCTGAAACAACTAATGCGAGATTGTTTTCTGAGATCATCGATTTTTTTTCTTTTTCACTCAAGTATACATTTTGCCAGCATTTCCTGTACTTAATAACCATAGCAGGAAGATAGCCTTTTCGAGGGGGAAAAAAATCCGTGTGATTACTGTTCTATTTCAAATAGAACAAATAATATACTTATTATGATACATTTCAGTTCTGTTGAATTCACAGTCCTTAGGGGTAAGCCGGGCTCCAGCTGGAGATGCCACAGATTCTCAACTTGGTTGCCCAACAGGATCCTGAGGCTCACATCTTAACTCAGCCCAATTCAGTACAGTCTCATGATGGTGCATACAAGCGCAAACACACTCAGGTGTGGTTTTGAAATCTTTTGGTATTCCAGGGGCAGTCAAAGTTGAGACTCACTAGAATGGTTAAAAGGAAGCTCCAGTATCTACTTAAATCCCACCCAGGTCTGTCCTTAGCTCTTCCCTTTCAGATATTTTATCTGAGGACAAACATAGCAAATTAATCAAAAAGGCAAAGAGCAGGAAGATAATGAAAGAGCTACTACCCCGGCGGCCTCAGGTTTCCCAAACATCTCAACAAGCTACAACGATGGACTAACTCTGAGAGGACAGCCTCTAAGAGAAACAACAAAGCTCAAATCTTGGGCCCCGTCCACCGACTTCACAAATGTAGAGAACCATGAACATGACTAAACAGCAGTACACGGGTAAAAAAAAATTTGAGAAATTTAGTTTGTTTTCAGTGTAACGTGAGTCAACACTGACTTGACTGCCAGAAAATAAACTCCATCCGAGGCGACATCAACACATGTATGATATCTGGACAAGGAAGGCCCTTTTCTCAAGCTTGCTGGAACACTTTTAAGTACTGAGTCACGTTCCGGGGAGTATACTAGCTGAAGAACACGCAAAATGAGGTTACGGTTGAAGAGGGAACTTTGAGGGGTCTTTAAAAAAAGGTGCGTGGTGGGGGGTTACTATGACAGACATTTATAAATGGTTTGAAGAGCTCACATAAGAAGTTAGATTTGATTTACGGAGTCAAGTCCAGAAGTCAAAAGCAATGGATAGGTGGAAGAAAACACTTTTCCATGACGCTGACCATCAAAAATGTTAACGACCACGGGCGGCCACGCAGGGCGGCGTGGGGATGGGATGGGTCGCTCCTGGTCACTGAGGAGATTTGAAGCTTCAAGTAAATCAGGGGTTTACTCGAGAGGAGTTTCAGGACTTGTGAGTGGACTCAAAGTCTCATCACCTGAGTGTTTATGATCTGTGTATTGAAAAGTCGCTCCAGGTAAAAGTGGAGCTTTCCCACTTTCGGGGAGCTAAGGAAACCCGAGGAGGGGGCGTCTTCACCCAGACCACCCGAGCCAAGGTGAGCGCCGGCCAGCAGGGCAGGCTGCCCGTGACTTTTCCGACCCCGGGAAGCCCTGGGCTTCCGCAGACTTCATGTCCGACCACATGCTTCACACGTGTCTCCCTGGTCCTTGCTTCCTCCTTCAAACCCACTCCCCACAGGCGCTGCTTCTGAGGCGCCCGGCCCGGCGGCCTCAGCAGCCAGAGGCCCGGGCTTCCAGCGGCTCCAGAGCCTTCGCCCCACGGTCCGCCCGCATCCCCATCCCCCGGGGGGAACCCCGAGTCGCCTGCCGAGGGGAGACAGGGGGCCCGGCGGGCTCTCCGCCCCGGGCCGACTTTCTCGCACCTTCTAGAATCTGGAGCTCCCCTGCCCCTCGAGCGGGGTCGCCGAGGGTCAGTCTGAGGGAGACTCGGGCCGGAGCCGGGGCCCCCGCGCGCCCGGAACCCGGCGCCTCGGAGCCCGTGCGCCGGCCGGGCCCCCCCACCCCGCTGGGGGCTCGCGCCGCGGGGGGCGGGGGAGGGGCCGCGCGGGCGCCGGGAGACGCCGCCAAGGCAGGCGCGCGGGGTGGGCGGCCGGGCTCGGCACGCGCCCTCCCTCGGCCGCTTTCTCTCACATAAGCGCAGGCAGAGGGCGCGTCAGCCATGCCCTGCCCCTGCGCCCGCCGCCGCCGCCGCCGCCGCCGCCGCCGCCGCCGCCGCTCAGCCCCGCGCTCCCTGGCCTCGCCGCCCGGCGCCGCCGCCGCTCTCGCCGCCCGGCCACCCGGCTCGCCCCGCCGCGGGGAGGGGGAGGCGGGGGCTCGCGGGCCCCGGGGGCGCCGCAGGGCGCGAGCCTCGCGGGGCGTCTGGGCTCGGCTACCCCTCGCTCCCCGAGCCGCCGAGCGGGGCGCCGTCCTCCCGCGCCCTCGCCTCACCTCGCGGGCCGCGGTCGCGGGCGCTCGGATGTCCGGTTTCCTGTGAGGCGCTGCCCTGACCCCTCGGCTCGCGGGCGCCGGCGGTAGAGCGGCTCGCAGCGTCGCGAGCACCGAGCCCGGACCCGCTGCCGCCGCCCCGGCTCCGCGGGGTCCCGGGCGGCCCTCGGGGACAGGGCCGAGCCGCGAGGCAGCCTCGCCGGGGCGCCCGGCCCCCGCGCCCGCGGCCCGGCCACCATGCACTTGCTGGGCTTCTGCTCTCTGGCGTGTTCCCTGCTGGCCGCTGCGCTGCTCCCCGGTCCGCGCCGGGCGCCCGCCGCCGCCGCCGCCTTCGAGTCGGGACTGGGCTTCTCGGACACGGAGCCGGACGCGGGCGAGGCCAAGGTGGGTGCGCGCTGCGGGGACCATGGGGGCCTCGGGGACCGTGGGGACCCGGGGCGGGTCGCAGAGGACCCAGAACCTGTGCAAAGGATGGGCTTGTGTTTCACCTTGTGTGCGTTGGATCCAAAGTTGCTGAGCTGAGTGTAGAGTTGCTGAGAGAAAAGTTTTCTTTTTTTCACAGAAAGTTGTTACTAAATAGGAAAGCAATTTACGCCGAGTGCAGGGCTCGGAAGGTGGCTGGTGACAGCGCTTCTATAACCTACCGGCTGGAGAGCGGTCCCCGCCGGTGAGTGGAGCTGTGCTGGAGCCTCGGTTAACCCGCGGGGAGGGTTCTTTTCTTCCCTAGCAAGTGAGTTGGGACCCCAACAGCTCCCAGGGCTTGGATAAGCAGTCATCGGAGGCTGCTTTTTCTGGAGTGTTCCTCTTCTGTGAAATTAGTAACGGGGCTTGAGGGCATCAGACTTCAGATTCACTTGGAGAAGTTGGTCAAACTTGAAATGCAACAGGATCTCAAATCACCATCAGGCGTGGCTTTTCGACTTAGTAAATGCTGCATTTCTGAAATGTGGTCAAGAACTGTGAAAGTAAGGTGGATTTTCTTATTTGTTTTTTCAATGAGATGTTTAACTCTGCCTGAAAAATGTTGCCAAGATGCTTTGGAGACTTTCTGATTCCCAAATGTCAAATGTTATTTGTGTCTGCTCTTCTAAAAGAATGTATGTTTACCTTAAAAGCTCAGATCTGACATAAGAATGGAGAATATGCTTAATAAAGTTCTTAAATTCATGAAAAAGTTTCATATTCCATATAAGATGGGAAATCTCGCTTCACACACTTGCAGTACCCCCTGGCTGGAACTAGATCGCAGCACTTTATTTCATCTGATGGCAAGAGTAATGCCGGAGTGTGTAACTGCTAACCTTGAGTTGACTTTACTGATTAGCATATATTGAATGTGTACAAATTAAATTGCCTTCCCAGTTTTATTTTGAAATACACTTTTAAGATTGAGAAGACTGATTTAAAAAAAAATACCTATGTGCTTAAAATTGGGGGAAAAACTTAAATGTTGGAATTTGTCATTCAGTGGGGTCAAGGAAAAAAACTATGGAGTAAAAACATACACTAAAGTGAAGAAAAGAGTGTTTTATGTGACTTGTAAAATAACTTTAAACACAGATATTTACATTGGTAAAATTACTGCCGTAAGAATGTCTTCCTGTCCTCAAATGCCACAAAAAAATGTAGTCTTAGACTCACTAACACTTCTGCAGCTTAAATGCCTTGAATTTCATGATATTGATTCACTTTCTGTTTTCTCAGAGTTAAACTGTTTCTTAAAAGTATGACTTAGGAAGAGAACTCCTCTCTACTGCCTAGGATAACTTACTTTGGTTTACAGTTAAGAAACTGTGAAATAGCAGGTACAGTGAGAAGCCTATCCTGATAAGCCAAGAGCCTGTGTAAGAGTCACTCACTCTCTGTTGGATGGATCCTGAATGGAGAGGACCATATGTGTGCATGTGCGTGTGTTTGTATACTTCTCTGTGTGGTTGGAGTTAATTTATTCTTGATTTTCAAAACTGTCTTCATTGGTGATTTAATTAAAATTTTCCTTTGCTGTGAAAACCTTTATGAATTTTGTTGGGTTTTCGTGGCTGACCATCCACAAAGCAGAGTATTCTTCCCTCCCTGAAGTGTTCCGCAGCGGTTGAGTGGAAACTTGAGAGGGCGTGTCATTACTGCTTTCCGCGGAGCTGCTGTGTCCTTGCGGTGAAAATGCCAAGAGACATGGTCCAGAGACTCCATGTCTCTCCCTAGTGGACAAAACAAGTGCCTTGTTTGGATGTAAGCCCTGATAACAATCAGGAGCTAATTGTTAATTTTCTGTGCTCTACATAAACCTTAAGAAGAGATTTCAGAAGGTTAATAGAAGACACTACATATACATAATCCCCAAGAAATGCAAATTTTTGTTAAGTTACACTTCAGAATTATTTTTTTAATATTAAAATAGAAGACAGCTCACAAGGTGTGAATCATGGCTAACTATCCCATCCTTTACCCCACCCCCAAATACTGGAGTGGGTAGCTGTTCCCTTCTCCAGGGCATCTTCCCAACCCAGGGATCAAATCCAGGTCTCCCGCTCTGCAGGCAAATTTCTTTACCAGCTGGGCCACAAGGGAAGCCCATTTATGGTTGTATGATTTACTGAAAACTTCTAAATTGTTTTTCCCAAGGATGTGAGTACAAGCAAGTCAACATCAGAAAAGTAAGGCAGATAGTTTTACCTAATTATGTAATTTAAATTAACTAGACATGTTGGGGTAAAAAGAGGAAATATTTAAAATTATGAGCAAACTAAAAAAAAAAAAAAAACTGCAAAACCTAAAAAAAGCACTAGATTACTAACTATAATTATTTGCCAACATGAGATTAGATAAGAGTTCACTGTGGTTGAAGTTGAGTTTGTTTTTAAAAGTTGATTTATGATTAACAAAAGGAAGAATTACTTCATTTCATGAAATACACCTTCATTCCAAAAAATAGAAGTATTTTAGACAGAGTTTAAATACCTAGATCCTAATATATTTTTTAAGTTCAATAAATGCAGGTGTGAGGGAATGAGGACTCTCTGTGTCTCAGCACTGCTGTCATCTTTGGTGACTATAGGGGTCTTCTCAAGTTCAGATCACCCCCTGGACACCATGCACAGCTACACTGAGAGCAGGTGTTTAAATAGCCCGTGTTTAGGGCATATCTGCAATGTTCTGGTTCAGTTCAGTTCAGTCGCTCAGTCGTGTCCGACTCTTTGCGACCCCATGAATTGCAGCACGCCAGGCCTCTCTGTCCATCACCAACTCCCGGAGTCTACCCAAACCCATGTTCATCGAGTCGGTGATGCCATCCAACCATCTCATCCTCTGTCGTCCCCTTCTCCTCCCGCCCCCAATCCTTCCCAGCATTAGGGTATTTTCCAATGAGTCAACCCTTCACATGAGGTGGCCAAAGTATTGGAGTTTCAGCTTCAACATCAAACCTTCCAATGAACACCCAGGATTGATCTCTTTTAGGATGGATTGATTGGATCTCCTTGCAGTCCAAGGGACTCTCAAGAGTCTTCTCCAACACCACAGTTCAAAAGCATCAATTCTGCGGCGCTCAGCTTTCTTCACCGTCCAACTCTCACATCCATACATGACCACTGGAAAAACCATAGCCTTGACTAGACGGACCTTTGTTGGCAAAGTAATGTCTCTGCTTTTAAACAGGCTATCTAGGTTGGCCATAACCTTCCTTCCAAGGAGTAAGCGTCTTTTAATTTCATGGCTGCAGTCACCATCAGCAGTGATTCTGGAGCCCAAAAAAGTAAAGTCTGACACTGTTTCCACTGTTTCCCCATCTATTTCCCATGGAGTGATGGGACCAGATGCCATGATCTTAGTTTTCTGAACGTTGAGCTTTAAGCCAACTTTTTCACTCTCCTCCTTCACCTTCATCAAGAGGCTCTTTAGTTCTTCTTCACTTTCTGCCATAAGGGTGGTGTCATCCGCATATCTGAGGTTATTGATATTTCTCCCGGCAATCTTGATTCCAGTTTGTGTTTCTTCCAGACCAGCGTTTCTCATGATGTACTCTGCATATAAGTTAAATAAGCAGGGTGACAATATACAGCCTTGACGTACTCCTTTTCCTATTTGGAACCAATCTGTTGTTCCATGTCCAGTTCTAACTGTTGCTTCCTGACCTGCATACAGGTTCTGGTTACTTGTACATTAATTTCATTTTGTTTTCCACTACATCTTCGTGAGATAGGTGTTATACTTTTTATTAAAGATGATGAATCTAAGACTCAAATGATTTAACCAAGAGCAGGAATAGAGCTTTTTCCTTTAAAAAAAAAAAAAAAAAAAAAAACTTTGGCAGCATATAGTTTAGAAAAGCATGATAATGGGTTAGAGCCTTCAGGGTTGCTAAAGGCCTGTTACTCTCTTCCTCTTGTAAGTGGACCAGTACACAAGGAGACAGAGGGAAGTAGTGCTCTGCAGCCAGGGTCCCCTCTTACATTCCTCACAATGGAACAATCCGGAAGAAACTGAGACTTTCCTCCAGGGTTCACCCCAAGATGCTCTCTGATTAAAGGTGGATCATAACTGGCCTAATCCATAGTACTGTTACAAGAATGGCTGCAGAGCTAGAGACCTAACAACAGTTTCTTACAATTACTGTTTCTAAGTTGCACTAACTGTACAACTTAGAAACAATTCCTGTTTCTAAGTTCACTAATATAATTTTAGTGAAACACAGTGATCTTACCTATGTCATATGACCTTTCAGGAATAATTGGGTTTGAAAGAACAGACTTTAGTTGCAGAGGAATGATATCTTCTCCAACTGCTCAACATTACATTGTAGCCCCTTTCACCTGTTACATTATTCCTGCTGCATTCTCTGAATACTTCAAAGGTCTACTTTTTGTTGCAAAACACCAATTTGTCACCTCAGATTTGTAATAGTTGTGAATTAAGGTATAATTGATTTTTCACATTGGAAATATTAATGTAGCAGAGAACTTTAAACAATAAGAGATAACGATTGATTTATATTATAATGCTAAAATTTACTGTAAATATTTTAATTTGTCAGTGTCATCCTTTCTTCTGAAATTTACTCATGCAAATTATTCAGGAGGCTCCTATCCACAAATGATTTACTTAATCTGTAATTTATCTGTTAGAGAAAAATTGCATTCATTTAATTTGCTTTGTTGGGCATCCATCACAGAATCAAATAGGTGCCTTAAAATACCTTTTGCTGGTGGGGTCTCACCCTTTCCCGTTACTGATAGCACTCCAGTAGCTGTCAAGTGTTAGAAGGATCCCTGATGATTCCTTTTCTGCATTTCTGAAACCCCAGAGCTGAATTTCATACCTTTATTTGGTTCTATAACCTTGACCTGATCTGACATAAAGCTACGTATAGTCTTTAGTTACCCTCTGTTTGAATATATCTAAGCTTCATTGAAGAAATAGTAATATATTTATTTATGAGATGCTGGCACAGACCCTGCTGGGTGTGGAGGGAGAATTAAAATGCATATGTACTGGGTTTCTTGAAAAATTCTGGAATCTGCGTTTATGCAATCCACAGGGCTTGTGGTAAGAGATTGGAATAGAGAACTATTCTCGTCCAAAGGGCTTTCTTCCTCAGTCACCTGTTGCCTCATTAACAGCCTGGAAGGAAAATTGAAAGACTCAAGAAGAAGCCCCTGTGGACACCCCTAT
Organism: Giraffa tippelskirchi; assembly: GCF_054371585.1. Classification (NCBI taxonomy): domain Eukaryota; kingdom Metazoa; phylum Chordata; class Mammalia; order Artiodactyla; family Giraffidae; genus Giraffa; species Giraffa tippelskirchi. The sequence goes on from NC_137282.1 coordinate 35,417,742, forward strand.
CTCTTACTTTACCCATTAGAACCAGGTTTATATATTTTTTACTCCAAATTCTCATATTTAAATCTACTTCAATTCAGGGATGTTTTAATTAATCCTCACTAGCGGCAGCTTCGGTTCTAAACAGGAAATTACCATGCAGTGAGTGATGCAAAAAACATAGAGTGAGTGATTCCTGTCTATAACAAGTATATCATCGCTTTTAAGAAACAAGAAACTTACTCATTAAAAATACCAGAAATGAGTTAATCTATAAATGCAGACAATTATAAGACATTTTGTAAGAGTCTCTAGCTTTACCAGAAGTTGTTGGCTAGGCTTCTGGGGGATGCATTGGCAGTCACGAGAACGGTGGGGTGATGTTGAGTCAGCTGTGAAAGATGGTTAAATGCTGGTTACAGAAAGGAGGGTGGGACGGATATTTTGGATATGAAGTGTGAGAGCGGAGTACAGAGGCCAGTAATGCCAGTGCAGTCAGGGGGTGTTTGGGTAACCAGGAGCAGACCCATTTGGCTGGAAAGTCCAGAACTTCATGAGAAACAGAGAAATATTGTAGAAACTTCAGACTTCCTCAAAGTGCCTGGCAGTGCCTGCTCTCCTCACTTGCTGACCACCCATACGTGTTGTCTGAGCTCCTCTATATGCTCTGGACTTCTGATGATGATAGTAATGACCACTTAACTTATGTAAGCACCCATCACTGCTCCACTCAGACGCATTTATAAAATATACTAATAACAGTCATCTGGCTCTTCTGGCTTGAATTCCAAACAGAGCAAGCAATGTAAACAGTGGTCATGCTTAGATACACACACACACACAGAGACACACACAGACGTACACATTTATCTCTCAATGGTTCTTCAAGCTGCCATCAATGGCTTACATGTTCTTTCTTACCAAGTTAAATGTTTTTAGACAATCTGTTGAAATAATATATAAAAAACATATATAAGATTGGATTTTCCATTGTTTATACACTTATTCTCAAATAAGCTAGCAATTAAAAGAGAGGCAGATAATCCTAAAATGTCCTAGCAATTCCTTCATTTCAAACCTGCTTACAAGTATTCCTATTAAAAGTAAGACCAGAATGGGGGCAGAAATGAACTATCAAGTAAATAAGACAATTACTTTGTACTTGCTGTTTTAATTTTTTAATGCAGCAGGAAATTTACTCAAACCCAAAAGTCAATTATTATAAAATGGTTGTAATGCAAGAGGAGGTATTCAGATGCATACCCTTGTGTAAATAGCGATGCTTCAGAGTTTAAAAGTCAGACTTCTCAGCAAGGTCAACTTCAGTACTGTCCTGGTTTGGACAGATCAGGAGGAGATGAATATTTTAGAGTAAACCAGGAAGATGTAATTTACCATTTCTATACTTGTAAAGATTGTAATTGGCCATGTATTTTGTAATTTATTTCACCTTAAAACTTGGTCCTCAAAATACCTTGGCATATGAACAAACAGTGATTTTCTTCAGAGTGATTCTTCAGCTCTTTCCCGCCTAATTTATTACATTTTTTTTCTATAAGCTTACCAGAAATTGTCCTGATTTCTGTAGTGTGGGAACAGGATGTTATATGGATGTTTGATTTTGAGACAGTTGGGGGAAATCCAAAGTATTTGATCATTCAGTGTAGGAAGGCTATGTATTGTAGCTCTGCTTATAAACACTTCCACCTGTCCTGTGTGCCAAGTTTGTCTGTCCCTGGAGGAGACATTTCTAGCCATAGACCACCAAGGCATGATGGTCATTCCCTAAACGCCATACCTAAGTCACTAGGTAAAAAGGACTTTGGTACACAGGGCATTATAATGCCATATAATATCACATGAACTCATCCTGAATACTTTCAAAGCTCAAATACTTTGATGTTTAAATCTCTATTAAAGAAACAGACTACTGTTGCTACTTTAATGTGTAAATATCTCAAGTCTTTATGTTATTGATTTGCACAAGATAGAAATATGCATTCTACATGATAGTGAAATCATCCCAGAATAGCTAAAAGATGAAAATATACTTTCACCAAATTAATGAAAAGACAATGGTAGAAGCTTATATGCCAAAATTAAGGGACTTCTATGGTGGTCCAGTGGTTAAGACTTCACCTCCCAATGTATGGGATGCAGATTTGATCCCTGGTCAAGGAGCTAAGAACCTTCATACGTCACAGCTAAAACAAGCAAACACCCCGCAGAAGCAACACTGCAACAAATTCAATAAAGACTTTAAAAATTGTACACATAAAAAAGTATTAAAAAGAGTTAAATTTGTGTAAATTTGTTCAGAAAGTATGACTGTCTTGCCTCTTTGGGGGTACTTTTCTGAAATGACAACCACAAAGCATCCAGTCTGTGCTGTCCCTGAGATGAATCTTGGAGTGAATACCTTCCTTCTCCTAGAGTAAGGCTGGTTATCTCGGTTCCCTCATTGGCTCAAGAGAGTGGATTTTGTCTGATGGTTCTGTCTGCCAGTTTGCCAGACACTGAGGAAACACTATGAATTTCTTGGCACTGAACACTTGATGGTGATGCGGATGCCACTGGAAGTGGTAAGCAGACGGAAAGAGGAAATTCAGAGTAAGTGGTGGATACAGCTCCCAGCTCTTCGAAAGATAGTAACATATTTTTACTTAATAACATCTTGAAAGTATCCACTTCCTTAGGATTCCAGTACAGATGTTAGTTGGAATATTTTAGGAACTTTTGATCAGATACCATATTTCTAAACAGAGGAAGTTTTGCTGACTAAATCTGGAAGGAAGGATTTAACAGTAAATAGATACTCAGCCAATATGTACATGAATAAAGAATTAGAGAATATATTATCTGAACACATTTACACATATCCAGGTACATTATCCATCCAAATCTACATGCAGGTACTGAGAGGATCTGTTTTTAAAGTGATTTTCATATTTCTGTCTCAGGACTAGAAAAACTGTAATTATAGAAAATGAAGCTTTATATTTAAGTGCTGATATATTTCTTCAGTTATAGGATGCAATTTTAAATTTTAATGTAATTTTCTTCACAGCAGTTTTCCGTTCTCATTCTAATTTATTTTTCTAGTAAAAGTGCTATGCTTGTTTTAGGGGGTCAGAAAGAAGATTAAAATAACATTACTTTTTAGATATTCTTTTATAAGGAGAGGCAGTGTTCATGAAATTAATAATATTTTTGCTTCTAATCTGCTTAAATACTTGAAATGGGTGAAAATTTTCTAAAAAAAAGCAGACACCAACGTGGTGGTTTGGAAAGATTCTCCAATATGAGTTGGTGCCACTTGGAGACATGCAGTGCTTACTCCCTCCTGGGACCGACTGGGAGAAGGAGAAGTAGGCCATTTATCACCTCTTCAGCCAACTGGCGCTCAGAGGTTTAATACCTTTTTTGGAGATGACAAAAATAATTACCTTATTTAAAAAGAAGTGTTGGTGATAGCCCTGTAACCTTTCCTCAAGAAAATAGTGCATTTTTCTCTTCCTTGTTTACGCTTAAATGGAGTCTTTTCTTCCCCCCAGTATTGAACCATCCCCTCCACATGTCCAGACAAAAATGGGTAAGATCGGCAAATTACGTTAGACCAAAATAGTAAGGAAAAAGATCTTGATTTTCTTTTAATTGGAGTGACCACCCAGGTGCTTTGAATTCAATGATTAAATTCCTATAATCTGTAAAAGAGATTATTTCCTCTTAGTCAAATTTTCTTGGAAATAGTTAATATCAAATACCAAATGTGAAGCTGTTTCAAACCACTGTGGTTTATTTTACTACAATAGCATTGCCCACATGGAATATTTTTAATTCCTTCTTTTTTGTTTGTGTCTGTTGTGTGTATTTAGTTACTTTATCCTTTTGAAAGTCTTCTTCTCAGTTTATGTTTGGAAAAATGGAGCACTTATTTAGATACATGTTTGCTTATGGGTCATGACATTAATGACTTCCCTAAAAAACAAACTAATTCTTGTGTCTCAGTGCCAAAATTTTAGTTTTGGGCTGATAGTGATTCACTGTTTGTTCTCTTTGAATCCTAAGTCTTTTAATTTTGAGGTCCATCCATTCCAAATTAGAATTTTATCAAGGTCAAGATTATTCATGAGTCATAACCACTACACTTAAAGTTGGGTAATTGGAAGCTGTTTTAGATACACAGATTAAGCAAATAATGATGTCATAAATTAGTGCAAATGATTTTTCCCCCTAAACATTGGTAGCAGTGAGGCCTACTTGTTGGAGACCTATTCAGTGCTGCTTTAGGAAAACAGGCTCTTGGGTCACAGCCACGTGAGCATAGCATACAGTAAGACCCCTGCATCTGATGCCTGGCATCTGAATCACCATTGGAGGATTCAGTCCCACCAGGTGGTTGGATACAGGAGGGCCGGCAGTTCTGTGCTGTTTATAGAATAAGGACTTGAGCACCCGTGGATTTTGGTGTTTGTGGGGGTGTTGTGGGGGTGCTAGAACCATGCTCCTGCATACCAGGGGACAGCTATAGGTAGTTACACTGCTGTCACATAGCATACCATGGCACATAACTTACTGGATTCAAGATGAAGGCATTTAGAATCAGGGTTACCTTTTGGTGTCATGCTTCTTGACAGTACAGGCTCTTCTTTAATCAGTGGGGATAGTCTCACTAGGTACCCTCAAGCTTCCTGTAGCAGAAAACACCCGAGATTTTAATTTTGCTTTCATATGTCAGTTTTTTAAAATTACAGTTTCCCTTAATGTGGATGTTTACTTTTTGACACCTCTGTAGTGACAGGAGGGAGGAGACCACATGTACCTGATTTGCTCTCCTCCTCTTAGGGCTGGATGTGGGTTTCCTCCTCCCAGGACTGAAACTCACACTGGCATAAATTTAATTTTCTCTTCAACATTGGAATGGTAACTCATACACTTAAGAGATCTGTTAGTGAAGTGAAAGGCGCTCAGTCATGGCTGACTCTTTGCAACCCCATGGACTCTAGAGTCCATGGAATTCACCAGGTCAGAATAGTGGAGTGGGTAGCCTTTCCTTTCTCCAGGGGATCTTCCCAACCCAGGGATTGAACCCAGGTCTCCTGTATGGCAGATGGATTCTTTACTGTCTGAGCCACAAGAGAAACCCAAGAACACTGGAGTGGGTAGCCTGTTCCTTCGCCAGCAGATCTTCCTGACCCAGGCGAACCGGGGTCTCCTGCATTGCAGGTGGATTCTTTACTAACTGCGCTATCAGCAAAACCAAGGGATGTGCTAACGTGATACTAAGTCAAACATTAATTCTGTGATACTCAGATGAACTGTATGCTCCACCATGCGCATTGTGTGTGGCATATGCTTAGTGACTGGGTTCTAATTGAGTTTTAATAGGTAGCTCTGAAAAATGCCAGCCTGTCAGGTGCCATTAGTCTGCACATCAAGAGTTCCCATTAAATATACTTATGTTTAAAACTTTTCAGTTTTTAGTAAATTATCACCATGACATCATAAATATGGATTTCAGCATGTGCTACTATGAATTTCATTGGGACCTAATGGTGTATAAATCTCTGAAACTATGATTTTTACCATAATTCACTGGAACATTGCAATCTATTCATATTTAGGTTCAGTCTTTTTTCAGAAGTTTCTATTTTGCTAAGACTAAACTATTATCACTTTTGTTCATTAAATCCATTTTTTAAAACCATCTAGGTGCTTTGCTTTCCCAAGGATGTGATCTGGTGTGTCCTATGGGCAGTAGAAAAAAATGTACAGTAACTCCAGGATCGTGATCTTGAAGGTCAAAAAGACGCCTGATCTAGAAATCAGTATTCACTCCAAGGCATCCAGTTTGATGACATGTCCTTGGGTGCCGAAAGATATGGTAACACTGAAGTTTCAGACTTGCGTTACATACCCTTCTATGTAAATTACACATTCTTTTCTTTCCATTTCTTCCATGTTTTTACTCATATGATATTTTGCAGGTAAATATTTTTGAACACGCTATAAACAACTATTGCTTATTACCAAAATAAATGCCCACCACTGCCAGGAGTTACTCACTGTTCACACCGCTTCGTGGTGGTGGTGGTGGTGGTGTCCAGTCACCAAGTCGTGTCTGACTCTTTGTGATCCCATTTACTGCACCTCGCCAGGCTTCCCTGTCCCTCACCGCCTCCCAGAGTTTGCCCAAGTTCATGTCCATTGAATGCCATCCAACCATCCCATCCTCTGTGATATATCCATCTTGTGGTACAGTATATAAATTTCATGCTACAAAGAACAGTGACATCAGATTTTCTTAGAGTAGACTTAAATTTTTTTTTCAAAATCACATTCCACGGTCTCTGTTGTCATTTTACCTCAATACATTTTCCCACTATTTTGATGCATAAATTATGCTTTTACATTATGGTGACTTCAATTTTAATATAATATTGTTAGTTTATGGTGTGATAAACATATTGCATCCATAAATATAGAAGTTCACAGTGTGTGTGTGTGTGTGTGTGTGTGTATACCTATGGCATTTAGTGTGAAGAACCAGAATTTTTTCCAAACTCTCATCAGTTTTTTTATGTTTCTGGTGGTAGGGAAGGAAGTTAGTCTTTGGCAACATGTAAAATGAATAATAATTTTGTCAAGCTAACTCATTTCATTGCTACAATTTGAAATCAGAAGGCTGTGGGGGATCTATCTAGAGTTTATGAGAAGAAAGAATATTTGAAAATGAGGCACTCTCGGGGAATTGATAAGGTGAGTTACTGTGTGTGTAGAGAAGAGGGTGTTTTGGATCAGAGCAAATTTTTGCAGCAAGGAGTTGAAGCATGGTTAAAATACATCTGGGTTATGTTTAGTTATCAAAACCTGACTTCAATGACACTGATAATTAAAAGATGCACATAGTTTATAATAGCCCTTGTAAATCTTTAGATGTTCAACAAAATAACTTGCTCTTAAGGCCAGATGACTTAATGAAAATTATTTAATTAGGTAATTCCTACTTAATCAACATTTGATTATAATAGATGTCATAGGGCTAAATAATTTGAGATTGCAGGCTCTTATTGTTGGAGAAAGAATACATTTTTTCTTTTATTAGGGCATCTTAAGGAACACTTTTCCCTCCAGTAGCATTTTTGTCTATTGAATAATAGAATAACAGAAGAGGGTTGTCTTATTTTATTTTTCTCTAAATATGTTTTTTCTTTACTTTTGGCATTGTCTTTATTGCTTCCAATTATGATTGTGAGCAAATAGCAATAGAAATGCTTTGTAACTTCTAGCTTGGTTTAGTCATCAAAGCTCACCAGCAAATGCGCGTATTGTGAGAAAATTGAGTTAGCCACAACTAGACCATCAACATGCGAAGTCACATTGTCTTCTGTTCCCCAGTTGCCATTTTGTGCCTATTCATGCATTATTCTGATTAAAGTTCAATATTTTGCTGATTATAATTGTAGGCAAAGTGAAAATCTATTTCATTTTGAATTACAGATAGAAAAGACATCAAGTTCTTAGATCTAAAGACTTATTTAGACTATGATTATAATTTAAAGCAAGATGAGCTAAAGAACTAGATTTCTGGGCACATTTTGACTATAAAATATACATATTTTGTGTATACCAAGAGTAGCTTTTATATCTATGTCACTTTCTAAGATTCATTAATTTGTTCATCAAGCAGTTATTGCTTTCTGTGTACCAGTGTTTAAGGTATTAAATAAAGTCTAAGGAAAACAATTCTGTAAAATTCCAAAGTATAAACTATTTCATATCATTACAAGTTTCATGTGTGTATAAAAGTGACTTGTTTTTTGACAAATATAGATAAGAACTTAGACTTATGTGAAAAGTGACAACTAGTTATCTACTACAATGCCCGTACAGTGCCTTTTAAAACTCAGTGAATTTAAAATACCTCCTGTCCAGTAATGCCAAATAATAAGTAGCAAAGTATGTCATATTTTTTAATGAAATGAACAATACTGTGTTGTCCATAGTTAAAGAGACTAATTAAAGTACATAATCTGATAATTCCAAGTAGTAATACTTTATGAAACTTCTATAGCTTAACAAATCCAAGTTGTTCATTTTGATATATAACAAAAAGACAAAGTCAAACAAAATATAATAAAACCCAGATAAAAATAACCTAATGACAGTACTAATCGCTGGATCATAGCATCGAGTTTTACTTACTACCAGCACTTTAGCCGGGCTTGGTCCAGAGGCTCAGGATCAGGCAGGGGTGATCTCTGCCTTGCTCGTTTCCTTCCCCTCTTGCTGCAGCTCTTGGAAGACTGGTCTGTACGTGGCCTCCACAATGTCTATGAAGCATGGCAGGGGGCAGAAGCAGCTCTTTTCTCCTCTCGGACTTGATCATTTATGCCTAGGCCCTGCTGCTTCTTATTCATTTTCTTTGTGTCATTCAAATGCTTAATTGGAAATTTTAAATGTAGTTGTGACCCAACTGCGTTTGAGGTCTCCTGTATCCAGTATAAAAAAGTTTTTTTTCCCAGCTCTCTTTGCAGCTCGCACACCCTAGCCAATCGGCCAATGAAATTCAGAAGACAAAAGCTAGTGAGGATTTAAGGGAAAACTTATGCTTTTGTGATAAGGTATCTTCCTGTTTTATTTTCTCCCCTGGAAATCAGAAAATCCCTTATAATTAAAAAATTACTTTATCAAAAGAACACTTTCAAGTGGACTGAAATTTTTATAATTATTAATATGAGCTTGCAACTATGGAGGGACTGTAAATTTCTTGTTGCTTAGTTGCTGTTATCAGCTTGTGTTCTTAATCTGTTGAGTTTTAGATTCAAAGTAATCTGTATTTTGTATCTAACAATCTTTGCCTTGCTGATGGATTCTCTTACAATGTTATGCTTATATTTTGTAAATAGTTTAAGAAGCCATATTCATTAGCCACATTCCAAATCAAAAAATGTTCTGTTAAGACGGTTTTATCTTTTGTCCCTTCTTGCTATTAAATGGAGAAGGAAATGGCAACCCACTCCAGTACTCTTGCCTGGAAAATCGCATGGACAGAGGAGCCTGGAGGGCTACAGTCCATGGGGTCGCAAAGAGTCGGACACGACTGAGCGACTTCACTTTCACTTTTCACTTTCATGCATTGGAGAAGGAAATGGCAACCCACTCCAGTGTTCTTGCCAGGAGAATCCCAGGCTCAGAGGAGCCTGGTGGGCTGCCGTCTATGGGGTCACACAGAGTTGGACACGACTGAAGCGACTTAGCAGCAGCAGCAGCAGCTGTTAAAAGTGTAATACATTGAGAATGACCACGGGCCAACACTAAGTGTTTGGATAGTGGTAACTGGAAGGAACACAGAGAGAGAGAGAGGATTCTCAAAGGATCTAGAGAGAGAGGAAGTTAGAGATGAGAAGTGTCAGAACTGACAGAAAAAAATGTGCAAACAAGAATATATTTTCCTGTCTTCAGATTAATGAATAAACACCTAGACTATTTAAAAGTTGTATTTAATTCTAGGCTTTTACAAGCCTGAATTTGTCATCATAGCATCAAGATGGGAAATTAGGAAAGAATGCTAATTTAAATTTAAAACAGCTGGAAATACAATACATAGTATATATGATAATCTTCTCATCTATCAACAAGTGCTTACAGATGCCACATGAGCTATTTTAACTGCAATTATAAATCTCAGTGGAATGTGTAGAGGTGATTGGCTAACAGAGTACTGGTTCTTAAATTCGAGAAGGAAATGGCAACCCACGCCAGTACCAACACAAACTTTAATTGATGCAGCTGCTTTAATACTAATGAAGTTTCACGTTAACCTTTGGGGGGAAAATTCACCATCAAATAATAAATAAAGGATATATAACCTTATTTTAAGTTGCTTATCTTAATAGTTTATTTATACACACACTTTTCTTTCAGTTAGATATATCTTTTTTTCTCAGCTGCAAGATTTTAGAGCTGTAGTAATCTGGAATGATTAAAGATTTTATACTTGACAAGTCTGCTCCCTGAGGGTTACTTGCTTCCCCTCAGAGCTGTGGATTTATCTGCTCAACCCCAAGATAAATGTCTTAAATTCCCTTCTGCCACGTTATTTTCCATCTGGTGGATTATTAGACTATCTGTTAGTGAACAGTATTCCTACAGTACACTCCCTCTGCCCAAGGCTCTTTGACCATCAGTCAGTTCACTCGCTCAGTCGTGTCCAACTCTTTGCAACCCCATAGACTGCAGCACTCCAGGCCTCCCTGTCGATCGCCAGCTCCCGAAATTTACTCAAACTCATGTCCATTGATTTGGTGATGCCGTCCAACCATCTCATCCTCTGTCATCCCCTTCTCCTCCTGCCTTCAATCTTTCCCAGCATCAGGGTCTTCTCCAGTGAGCCAGCTCTTTGCATCAGGTGGCCAAAGTATTGGAGTTTCAGCTTCAGCATCAGTCCTTCCAGTGAACACCCAGGACTGATTTCCTTTAGGATGGACTGGTTGGATCTCCTTGCAGTCCAAGGGACTCTCAAGAGTCTTCTCCAATACCACAGTTCAAAAGCATCAATTCTTCGGTGCTCAGCTTTTTTTATGATGCAACTCTCACATCCATACATGGCTGCTGGAAAAACCGTAGCTTTGAGTAGATGGGCCTTTGTTGGCAAAGTAGTATCTCTGCTTTTTAATATGCTGTCTAGGTTTGTCATAACTTTTCTTCCAAAGACCAAGCATCTTTTAATTTCATGGCTACAGTCACCATCTGCAGTGATTTTGGAGCCCAAAAAAATAAAGTCTGTCACTGTTTCCATTGTTTCCCATCTATTTGCCATGAAGTGATGGGACCAGATGCCATGATCTTAGTTTTCTGAATGTTGAGTTTTAAGCCAGCTTTTTTACTCTCCTCTTTCACTTTCATCAAGAGGCTCTTTAGTTCTTCTTCACTTTCTACCATAAGAGTGGTGTCATCTGCGTATCTGAGGTTATCTTTGACCATATCAGTTATTGAAACCTGATCAATCGTGGTTTGGTACTGAGGCTGGACCAGTTGATTTGTAGGATATTCTCACTGAGCAATCTAGAAAATACAGACAAGGACATGTCATGTGCAAGAAGCAATATTAAGTAAAGCATGTGTTCTAATTATTCCTTCAAGACATAATCTGGACCATGAAGTATATATATTTTTATATACAGCATTTATGTGAGATCATTTTGATTTCTAGAATTGGTCATATTTTTTTCATTTTTGGAGTCTTTGATATTTAAATTTTCTGTTTCATATTGTGTTTTACATGCTGTAGCCATTTTATATAAGCAAAGATAATTTTTTTGCAGTTAAGTGTTCCATAAACTCCTCACATGTAGACTACTGGGTATAACCAAATACAGTTAAGTCATAAGCACTCTTCTGAAATAAAAATTCTTTGACTTCAGCTTCTGAAGTTATTAGTACCTATGTATAATTGTCTATCATATTTAAAAATCTAACACACACACACATATATATACAATGAAATATTACTCAGCGATAAAAAGAATGACATAATGCCATTTGCAGCAACATGGATGTACCTAGAGATTATGAAATGAAGTAAGCCAGAGAAAGACAAATAGCGTGATATAACTTACATGTGGAATCTAAAAAGATGATATAAATTAACTGATTTACAAAACAGAAACGGACTCACAGACTTTGAAAACAAACTTATGGTTACCAAATGGGAAAGGTGGTGGAGGGGAAGGATAAATTAGGAATTTGGGATTAGTATATACACACTCCTAGATATAAAACAGATAAACAACAAGGACCTACTGTTTAGCAGAGGGAAGTCAATATTCTAATAACCTATATGGGAAAAAAATCTGAAAAATAATGGATATATATGTGTGTATATAACTGAACCACTTTGTTGTACATCTGAAACTAATACAACATTGTAAATCAACTATACCTGAATATAAAATTTAAAAATTAAAACATAAAATCTATCATACATTGAGCTAATTTTTCACATTTATTGCTATTTGATAATTCAAAATATCAGAATTGTTACTTAGTATGCAGTTTCATTCTATTCAAACTTATATGCTAAATTGTCCAAGAATTGCAAGTAATGGCATGTCTTAAATCAGCTGTATGTAATATGTATTATCAATTTTATTTTAAAAGGCACTAGACATTTATTCAATAGTCCAAATAAATGATGTCTTCATAAGTGAATTTTTGGACCCCTGAAAGTTAGCATTTATAAGTATAGTAAGTCAAGTTTATTGTGTTGATAAAATTATACATAACTTCATCTTAATGACTCATTTATAATCAAACAAAATTCATTGCCTGTTGCCTCTGCTCTTCCTGTCAGCACTGTTTACCACCTCTGCTATGTGCAATTGCTCTTGCACTTTTTAAAAATTTGCATTTATTCTTCTCTCTTTTGTCCCCTCTTCCCGAGGCTTCTCCTATACTTCTGTCCTTTGATGCTAGAGAAGTGTTTTTGTTTTTTATGGCTATGGCCTCACCATTAAAGAATTTCATTTCAGCCTTGGTGATCTCACTAACTACTTAGAGAATATCATTTAAAATGGGATTTAACTGTATGAAACAAGAATCTAACCTCAGTGCTTAAGCAAACTTGAGTTTCTTTTCCGTGCCAGTGGGCAGTTAAGGGCTGGTGCCACGTGGAACTCCGTTAGGTTATCAGTGTGCCAGGCTCTCCCACATTTTCTCCCCTAAAGTTGAAACAAGGCTGATTGCTCTACCACATTATGTCAGATCTTGAGGAAGGAGGAACTAGGAGATAGAAGTCTGGTGCCTTAATAGGAATGCTTTCTTGAAATCTCTAGAAGATTTGCACTTACTCTTATTGGACAAAACTGCCTTTTGGGCATCCCTAGCTGCAAGAGAAACCGAGAAGTAAAACATAGGCAACTTCAAACAAGATTGAAATCCCGTTTTATGGAAGAGAAGGAAAATGGATTTTGAGTAGCATTGTTTGGTTTGTAACATTGTATCAACATGATTTCTAATTTTGATTTCTTTTTCCCATAATATCTCATTTTTTTTCTCATGCTTGCAAACTCGGTGGCTTCCTTGTATATACTCATGTGAATGATTACTGTTATTGAAGGATTGAATTTTTAAGTTATATGAGTGTTACCATATAAGACCTTTTGACTGTGCAAAAGATTAAAAGTTTAATTTGGAGAGACAGTTCTTACATGAAACATTTATAGAAAAAGAGAATTTAAACTTGCTAATTTTCTTGTATCAAAAGTAGATGTAGTAACAGAAGGGGAAAACTTGAGAAAATTAGCAAGTTTAAAATTTCTTCACATGATCAATAAAACACCAGGTACAGATCCAGCTGTGTTGTCCTCACGAAGGAACAACAGGGGTCACTTCTCCCTGGTGCAGTGTCCACAGTGTCACGACCAGATGCAAGAATCTTCGTGTGTGCTCTGGTTTCTGCCTGCCCTTCCTCATGTGTCTCACACATTTACTGAGAAGGAGAACAGGAAACACGAGCTCACAAGCACGTATTTAGTGCGTTGCTGATGCTAATGGAAACGTTGGGCACATTTCTCTGATTTTTCTCTTTACCTGTAATATTTCACCCCACTGATTTTGTTATTCAAATTTGTAATTCTTTAAGTGTTAAACACATTTTTTTTTTCAGTAAGCAGACCATGTATCAAATGTAATGGGAATTTGACATGAAAAGACATTTGAAACAGAGAAGAAAACAACTATTATAAGAATGTTTGAAGTTTGAGTATTTACCTTGTTTAATTTCCATAGATCATCATCTGATACACCAATAAGATTGGACCAGTTCATATTATTTTAAACTTTTCCCCCTGCAACTGGATTATTTATCCTTAATGTTTTGAATTATTCTTCTTAATCTACCTTAGGGGCAATCATCATACATGATGATGTTTCAAAGTAGTCCACATTAGAATTTTAATGATTTCATTACAAGCACTGATTCTTGTTTTTTGGTTTTTGGGTTTTTTTTTTAATAAATTTCCTTGAGAGAAGTAAGTTTTGCAAGTTCATTGGTTATTTGCACTTTCATTTGGATGAAAGATGAGAGTGTGTGGCACTAGGGCAGAGGGCATGGAGGAATGGGTATTCTCATGGGTCCTCAGAGGCCCGTCCCCCTCAGCCACTCTGAGGGTGGAGGAGGGGCGTGGAGAAGATGGTCATCATTTGAAAAAGCCAGACCGTCATGTGCGCCAGCTGCCAGGGAGCGCTCAGAGCGTTTACTGAACTCCGTATCCTAATCACTTTAAACCAACTCAGGGAGCATCTGTTGCTGAAAGAGGAGCTCAGTTATTTTTCAGGGGCCGTGGGCCAGAGAGCACGATAATAGAAATAGATAATGTCAACGTTGACTATATATTAGATATATTAGATACGATTTTATTCTCTTTTTGGGAAGTCTGCATTGAGACTTTATTCCATTCTGCTTCCTCAGGGAAATAGCCTGTTCAGGTCACTGGAAATAACATGTCAGATTTGAAAAGAGACTTCATAGGTAGCCAAAAACTGCTAAATATATTTAGAAAATCTAGTGACTAATATTTTTAACTGTTTCCACAATAACAGTGTTGGTCATGTTAGGATTTACCATTTTGCATTGGAAATGATTTGTCAAGTCTGAAAAGAGACTTTATGGGCAGCCAAATGTACTTGTTAAGTGTGTTTAGAAAAGATTTTTACTAATATAAAGTTTTTTTAAACATAGCGTATTAATTTTAAGCAATACTACTGATTGAAATCATTAGGTAACTTTGGTAGCTATAAGAGAAGTTAATTTGGTGTTTTTCATTTTAACATTTCTAACCATTTCCAGTTTAATGGCAGGAGAGGAATAAGATTCATCTGCAAATATTGGAACTTTCAATATAGGGTTATCATGAAACAGTATTTCCAGGGAGTGTAGGGCCCATATTTTTTTCCCAGATGGTATGCCTGCTTTGATTATCCTATTTTATTTTATCTTTAGAGAGAGCATAGGGTAGTTGAACCAGCATGGACTTTGGGGTCGGTACAGGATTTGAATTAGCACTGTACTAGGAGGTGTATGATCCTAATACTTCTGAGTCAGTTTCTCACCTATAAACTGGGGGAAAGAGTGTATACCATCTAGCTTTGTAAACTCATGTGAAACACTGCCTCATATTAGCTACTGGTAAAGTATTAGTTCTCTGTCCAGGGCCTGTCAAAATTATTAAATCCATCAGTGTGATCCCCACTCTTACCTTCAGGGACTTTAACTGAGGTTTGGTGAATCAGATCCACAGATGGAATAAAGTTTATCTGAATATCCAGTACACTTATTAATGTACTATCTGCTAGCTCAATACATATTAATTGCATATGACTAACACATTGTTCTTTTCAACATAGCACTGACCTCCTCATTGCCGAAGCCAGCGTACAATGATCAGAACTCCACATTCCATGGGCGTTTATGCAGTGGTCCGTCAGGTGTGGGGCCACAAGATGAGTCACATGAGATGCAGAGGAAAACAAAGTCTATCCTACCCATAGGAAGGGGCCCTGGGGAGGTTCCAGTGAAGAGGCAGAAAGCAGGGGTGAAGGTAAAGCTGAGACCGCAGCCTTTACTGGGACAGAAATACCATTTTTTCTTCAAATATTTCTTCTGCCCCCCAGTCTCCACCCTCCAGCTGGGTGTACGTTAGTCCCCTCTGTGCCCTGTGCTGCGTGGTCTGTGTCTGCTGTGCTTTTTCTCTAGTTTTCTCAGGATGTTTTCTACTGATCTACATTCCAGTTCACTAATCCTCTCTTTTCCCCTAATACTATCAATCCAATCTGCTGAGATCTACCTTCAGTTATTACATCTTACAGATTTCAGTTTTTTCCGTAAATTCAGTTTCTTTGATAACATTCTTCATCTTGTCTTCCATTTTCTTAAGTATACTAGTCACCATGTTTTACAGTACCTGTTTCAATATCTGGCTTATCTGTGTTTTAATTTGTACTGTCTTTTTTTTTTCTTAGGTTGCTTTCCTCTTAGTCTTATTTGTAGTGTGGTTGAAATTGTTACTGAGTGTCTCACATTGTACATGAAAAGTTTTAATTGTCATAAAAGAGTGTTGTTTTTCCCACAGAGGGTTTACTGCATCCTCTGATCATCAGGTGGGCTTCCCTGGTGGCTCAGCTGGTAAAGAACCCACCTGCAATGCGCGAGACCTGGGTTCGATCCCTGGGTTGGGAAGATCCCCTGGAGAAGGGAACGGCTACCCACTCCAGTGTTCTGGCCTGAAGAATCCCATGGACTGTAGAGTCCATGGGGTCGCAAAGAGCCAGATACGACTGAGCGACTTTCATTTGGCTTCACTGATATCAGGTAGGTTAGGGACAGATGACTCCAGTCAGAATGATGTGGCTGGAGGCTCATCTCTAATCTTTGCAGGGGTCATTCTGCTCCCGTTTCCCCACGTCCTAGGGAGCTGTCATGCAGAAGAACCACGTGCGAGCCTGTGGGTTTATGCACTCCCTCTTCCTGGCCAAGTCCTAAGCTTCAATTTTGGTTTCCTCATCACAGTGATGAAAACATTCTTGTTCTTTTCAGATTTTTACCTGGCTACTTTGCTTCTTTCCCCCAGGCAGTTCGAAAATTAAGCCAGTGCCTCAAGAGCAAAACCGTAAGTTTCAGACTTAGGTCTCTTATCTCACTTTCTCTCCAGGATCTGAGCCCCTGAAGTCCTGAATACCTCTGCAGCCTCAAATGTCACTTTTCTGTCTCTCTAGTCAGAGTAGATAGCGTGCCAGACAGACAGAATGCCACAAGTCTTACTTTTTTTTTTTTTTTATAACATCTTTGTTCTTTGCCTGGATTCTCAAGCTTTTTCCCATTCATGGACTGCATGTTACCTGAGGGAGAAAGTAGCCCTTAAAATGTCAGTTCACCTCTCTCAGCTATTTTTTCCCCTCTGAAGATCTTGGCCACTGAAGCTCGAGTGCTGTCACAGTTTTATCTTCAAGTAGGTGTATGTAGTTTTTAATTGTATCTCACATTTTCTAGTTTTCAACAGGAGTGTCATTTTGTCACAAGCTGTTCCACCATGGTTAGAAGTGGAATTCACTCAGTAAGCCATCTTAATAATTATCATGAGGTTAGTATGACTTAATGACTAAGGGAACAAGGGTTTTGGTAGGTTCATGGTTTAAATTCCACTTACTGTGTTTGAGATGTTTACCCATTGAAAGTTCAGTTTAATCATTTGTAATTTAAAAAATCCGACCTTTTTAGTAAGATTTTTGTGAGACTAAATTGGAAAAAAATGGACATAATTTGTTGCCCAAGATGAGTACAACTTGCGTGCTTATGTAGTCTCTGATTTCCCTCTTTGATTTCAATTTTTGCTTCCTAGAATCACTCACTTTCTTACTAGATCTTCACTATTTAAGGAGACACATATACACACATATATGTATACGTGTGTATATGTGAAGATAGGTAGATAGAAAAATGGATGGATCTACTTTTTCAGAAAGAATCTGTTCTACCAAACTGTCAGAAACATAAGTAACCAACTTACAAGAGATTTTAGGATTGTTCCTATGATCTGCTGACTTGAAGACTCAGAGTCTGCCTCTGACATCAAGTGTAGTGTGCAGATGCCAGCTGCACAGCTTTAAGCATCTTTAATCGTAGAGACAGTGTGAAATACAAGATTATCACTTTCTCTCTGAGCCTGGTTGGTCCAAATGCACAGGAAATATGGGAGATTGCTTAGTTGTGGTGAATAAATTTATGCTAAATAAAACTAATAAACAGGTCAGAGACAGCTGAGTCTTCTCCCTATCACTTTCTCAACTTTATCTTCCTCTGACCAGATTTTCTTCCCAGGCAATGATTTCTTCCAATTCGGACTGAATTCTAGTACCCACAGTCATCTCATTTTATACTCCATGCCCTTCTGCTTCGATCTTCTCATCTGTCTGAGAGGAGCCTGCAAGTTCTTCCTTTTGTGTCCTATACTAGATAAGTAACATTGGTGCTAAGTATATGTTGATTTTTCTACTGATACATATGCTGTATATAATGTTCATGGGAGAGCTGATTGACCAAGGCAGAGACTGCACACACACACACAGAAATTTTCATTATTGTCCTTGATTGTTCCTGAAATCTTCATAAATCTATGAGACTTTTGGGGGTTGCTTTTTCATTTTTTAGTTAATACCTGTAGAAACTGTATATTTGTTTCCTAGAAAATTAACATATGCATCTGTTACTAAAGAGTTATATGATGTCATCATATTCACTGACAGTAGGTTAAAGATACTTATGTTAGAATGTCCATTGACATTTGAGGGAAAAGGTATAACAAGAAGAGGTAAATATGTTTGCTTATCAATTGTATTAATTTTCAAGAAATTATAGGACAGTTCCACAGGTCAGTAATCATAATACTTCTTTCTTTATTGTTTTTAATTGTCATTTGCTTTTGTTACATCAATGGCAGGATACTTTCACTTTAGGGAACAAATCACCCTAAATTCCTAGGATCCCTGACCTTGCTCATTCAGCTGGACTTAGTGGATTCCAACCTTGTTTATACTGACCTTGAGTGATTTTTGCCATATGCAAACCACTGGTACTGATCCTGGTCCTGTGAGTAATATTAAGCTTATATGACGTCTCAACCAAGATGGATGCTGCTTGCAGCTGCCTCAATGTGGCATTTGTTCAATGCTTTAAAATATAATTCTTTGTTTTGGAATCAGCAGATTACTAATGAATGGCATGTTTCTTTTTGAAAGCTCATGCAGGGGGAAAATGTTGTCCACAGAAAGGACTGTTTCTTTCATTCCATGTTCATCCAGAAACTTTAGGTTATATGAAAAAACTTCTGGAGTAGACTTGTTTTCAAGTGCTGGATAAGAAAAGGACTCAGTAAAACTTGCTGTAGAGTGGAATTCTCGTTACAGCTCTTTCTGACCCACTACTCTGAGTACCCTTTAAAAGTGTGTTGGCTTATGCTGCCGCTGCTGCTGCTAAGTTGCTTCAGTCGTGTCCGACTCTGTGCGACCCCATAGACGGCAGCCCACCAGGCTCCCCCGTCCCTGGGATTCTGCAAGCAAGAACACTGGAGTGGGTTGCCATTTCCTTCTCCAATGCATGAAAGGGAAAAGGGAAAGTGAAGTCTCTCAGTCATGTCCGACTCTTAGCGACCCCATGGACTGCAGCCTATCAGGCTCCTCCATCCGTGGGATTTTCCAGGCGAGAGTACTGGAGTGGGTTGCCATTGCCTTCTCCAGTGTTGGCTTATAAATGTTTATTAAAAATGTATAGACAGTGTAGCCTAAAATTATCAGAAGACAGTCTAGCTAGTTTTAGTCAGATTAATCCTACCAAGCATTAAAAATGGTTTTGTCTGGAGAAATTTTTTATTCTTTGGAAGTAGCTATTGGAAAAAAGCCCAGTACTTAGTAACCTAGTTAAAATGTCAGCATATAATTCAATTAAAAATAGCCTTCACTTTAAATTGTTTTCCTAAATACAGAAAATATATAAGGTCTTTGTAGGTAATTTTTTAAAAGCAGAAATATATTAAAATAGTTACCTGTAACATTACCATTAGAGCCTACATATTCTCAAGCTATGTTCAGAGAAAATGAATTCATACTCAAGATATTATTTCATAGCCCAATTTTAAAGTATAATATTCACTAGTGTTCATATCCTGAACTATTCCTTAAGAGTAAGAATTTTAATGACTGCATTACCTCATTTCTACTTAAGTGTTTTGTTTATGATATTATTATTATCTTTAATATTAGTTCCTCAAGTGATGCCTATTCTCTAGCTCCTCTTTTTCTATGGAATTCTCAATTCTCCTAGAATAGTTTTTAATATTTCTATTTTTTTTCTTATTTTTATAATCTCACCATTTTCCTCTGAATTCTGAAAGACTTTGCAAGGATTATTTTTACTTCACTGATTTTTTTTTTTTCACAGAATGCCTCTTTAGTAATTTTGAGTTAAGCAGTTCAATAATTACCTTAATTTCAGCTTTCCTCTTATGAAGGGTTTTTTGGGCCCTTTTTGTGGAGACAGTGTGATATTTTGAAATAGTCTCCTGTGTTGTATAGCTTTATAAAAAAGTCATTTATTCTAATTTTCAAAGTGAATTTTTTGAAGCTGTTTTGTAATTTCACAACTGATCATTTTCTCTAATCTCCAGCCTATAAATGAATGAAAATTAACCCATAATGGAAGTTGAGGTGGGTTTTGTTAGAGGATGTATGAGTTCCTGTTAAACAGAACATTTTAGGCCCAAGAACATAGCTGTAAGAGCTTTAAATTCTTTCAGCTTCTGTCACTTGTTTTATGCAATTAAAACTCCTTCACTCTATATTTACATTCAGTGAGAATCTTAGAGGAATGGAGTTAAAAATATGTACTCAAGTCACCATCTATATGTGTCATATATAAGATTATAACATGAAAATAAACAAAGAAAACATATCTATGTGTATGAACTGTTTCAAATGCTTCACTCATTTTAAAATAAAATATCCTAACGGTTAGATTTTTCCACAAATATCTTTTATTCCCTTACTTACTAAATGAATTGGCTCAACCCCCAAAATACCAGATGTAATAAATCTTTCCAAAAAGAAACCTATTAAATTTAATACCTAAATATCAATTGAGAAATAGTTATCCTGACAATTCTAAAATTCAAAAAAACATTATAGTTATTGAGGTTTTACTTTGATGAGACATTATTTTAGCTTTTCTGTATTTATAAATTTTTGCAGTTCAGTTGTAAACTATGAACTGGCTTTCTCTTTCAGAAAGGTGGATAATTTTCATAACAATGAAAATTGTCCTATAAGAGGGAGTTTCTTAGCATTTCAGAAAGCCTCTTAATCATTTCAATAGGAAATTCTTCTAGTGAATTTAAAATATAATTCAGTAACAATGAATTTGAACATGAGTCATCTTGGCTCTCCTGTCACTGGGTTTGGACAGCTGTGGGCCAGCACCCAGAAAATGCAGTCAAGACTAATACCTGAAACACCTGGGGTCTCTTGTAGCGATGGCCATGTGATAGTGCCAAGACATAGAATACATAATTTCAGATTTATGAAATGCAGACAGTGTCCAGGGAAATTAAGCTTTCACTTTTATGGATATTTCATAGTTACATTAGTATGAATATGTGTGTATCCATGGAATCACATTATCTCTAACTGTCTTAATTTGGGCTTCCAGAGAAGTAGACTTTGAGATGGGATTTGAAGCAAGGAGTTTATTTGGGAGGTCATCCCAGGGCACACTGATAAGGAAATGATAAGAAGAGACAGGATAGGGGAGGGTCCAATAAGTGGCCCTTTATCAACGAAGCTACCCCTGTGAGCGTCTGGGGTTTAACTCCATTGGGGAACTCTGGGAAACAGTAGAACATGCACTAAAACGGGCAGTGATTTACTCCAGCAGCAACGGGAAAATCACGTGCTACCTAAGCTAACACATGGCTGCTTGAGTAAAGAAAATTTGACCTGCATTTCAAAAATCAGATCAATTTCCAAATATATCTGTGGTGGTAAATACTGTGTTTTGAACATTGGAAAGAATTTGGATTTTAAGAAAGCAGAACTGGTTTGGAATTCGGCCTAATTACTCTCTTATTTGATCTCCATTAATGTTTAATATCTCTTCGCTTTAAGTTCCATCATCTGGAAACTGGTGACAATAATATTCTTGCTTCTCTCAGGAGTTTGTGGTAAGAATCACTGTAGACAATTGACGTGAAAGTACATGCTAGACCACAAAACAGTACATGCAGTCTCAATTGTCTTTACTCCAAATGGTAGTGCCAAAGAGAATCTCAGAAATCAAAAATGCAAAAGATATAAGTTAAGATACATGATTTTAGTGTTTCTGAACAAATATGGCAAGTATATGTTACATTTACATTGAATAAGCAATGACTATGTTAAAAGATTGGCTATTCAAGGAGAGTGAAAAATCTCATTGTATTTTTTCTATCATACATTTTAGAATTGCATTTTTTCTGTCCCTTCATTAGAAACGTTTCAGACCAATTCATTAACGTAGGAATAAAAGCATCTCAGCAGTCTATCGGACACTGAGCTCTGCATCGTCTACTTTGGAGGGGTTATAAGACTGGGTTCTGATTCGTAGCTTTTCTAAAACTTTGGTAAAATCAGATTCTGAGTCTTCCTTTACATCTGTCTTGATATTAGCAGAGATTCTTTGGGGGCACAGAAAAAACAAACTGTCTTTGATGAAAGGGTCATCCTCGCTGCCAGACCAAAAGAGCTGCCTGCTGGGCAGCTTTGCACAGACTCCAGACAGACAGGGACTCTGGTGAGGAGCACACACACCTACGAGCCACAGAGGGGCGGTTGCCGGCGTCTCTCTTCTTAAGTCCTAGACAGAGAGCACTGACGCTCAGGGTTTCTCATCCTGTAGGCTACACATCATTATTCTTCGACATGTCCTGCCTTTCCCCACTCCTACCAAAAGTATGCCTGAAACAAAACAATAATAAACAATTTGCTGTTTGATTTTTAGACAGCAGGACCATCAAACAGCCCTTAATGACGCCACAGCTTCAAACTTGTCACTTAGTGTTGCAGCAGGATCAGCTGGAGGCAGCAGCAAGAGGCAGAGAAGGCCAGAGGATGTAAAAAATTCTCCTTCTTACAGATTTGAGTTCATTGCAGTCAGTATCAGTGAGCTCTGTTGGACCTGTTTCCATGTGTTTAGTCCCTGCCCCTCATCAATAAATTGTAACTAACCCATTCACTGAACAGGCTGGCAGAAAGTGTTTGAAGGAAGACTGGGTTATGATGTTTCTTTAAAAAATGGTGGATTTGTTTTTACCTAATTTATCTCTCCTTTTATTTTTGCTATCATTAATTATTGAAAATAAGACTGGTGTCCTCATTCCTGTGTACATCACTCAAATCAGTCTATTTTAGATCCTATTCAATTCAAAACTCCAATTTGTATCCATCTTGATTAGTTTTTAAAAAGTGCACCACACGTCCCTATGCTTCCACTTTCAAAGCATACACAACCATGGTGTTAAATTTCGCACATACTGTCACAGGATACAGTCCCATGACACATTTTCATGATGCCAAAGCCTTGAATTATGAACCGGGAACCACGAAGCGGCAGCATATGCCTTACCCTGCATGCAGTGCTGTGTGTCCCGCATCTACATGTTCTGAAAGTGCACGTCTCCCCGGAAGCTGAGCGCTCAAGCAGAGAGTAAATATCTGCGTCTGGTTCATAAATTAAGCAAACAGGAGCTTGTCAGCATCTGGTGTCTGCCTTCCGTTAGTGACTTTATATGAATAACTGATGCCTGGTGACCTTTAATAATTGAGGGGCTGCTCAAAATTTCAGTAGTGGGTTCATAGTGTTGGTGTGCTGTTGTGGATTTTGATATTGTAATCAGCATCCTCTTGGTACTTTACTCGTGCTGGAAATCACAGCATCTTCCAGTCAAAGTCTGTGAAGCCTTCAGTTTTAACACAGATACTCCACCTTGCACAGCTTTCCAAAATATTAGCACCGTGAGGAAAACAAGTCAATGAAATAATGATGATGAGTAGAGAGAGGTTTTCAAAAGGATATTATTCAACAAGTAACAGAACTGAATCTTACTAACTGCTAACTTAAAACTTAGTTAAAATGGATTTTTTTTTCCCCCTTAAAAAACCTGTTACTGGTGTACTCCAGAGAACCAAGTAAAAACTGCACGGTCAAGATTCTGGAAGGTTCCTGCCTGCTTTTGGGTCTCAGCAGTAGAATGTCATGTCTTTCTCTGACATATTTACATTCCAGTTGTTCAGTTCCAAAGACTATCCTCCTCCATATTTTCTTTATAAATTTGGAATTCCTAGAAGGGTGAACTTACGGGTAGATCATGGGTTAGCTGACCTCAGTTGCTCTGATGTCAGTATCACTGCTGTCTCAAATTAGGAGACATTCTCCACCTGCCATTTCTAGCACCTGGCCCCATTCTTGCCAAATAAATATTTATTGGAACAAATTTTAATGTTGGCCCTTCACATCTTGGTGGCTCAGAGGGTAAAGCATCTGCTTGCAATACGGGAGACCTGGGTTCGATCCCTGGGTCAGGAAGATCCCCTGGAGAAGGAAATGGCAACCCACTCCAGTACTCTTGCCTGGAAAATCCCATGTACAGAGAAGCCTGGTAGGCTACAGTCCATGGGGTCACAAAGAGTCAGACACGACTGAGCGACTTCACCTCACTTCACTTCACATCTTTATAGGCAAAACTTATACTACCCATCATGGAAGAATTTGAATAGAACTTCCTAAGAGTAGAGTTTTTTTTAGAATTTTGCAACCATAATCAGTGCCAAGAAAATGCATGAAGATGATGATGTGCAGTTATGGAACACAGTGAGCATTTAATCTTCAGACAAGAGTTATTATGAAACATTTAGACATAATAAAACTGTAAGACTCAGGATGGTTATTAATAGTGATTTGGAGATAAATCAGAAAGTAAGTGGGAAAACTGGGATTTGAACTGAGATATAAGATATATCTGATCCCAAACTCATGATCTCCCCCTAAATCATGTGCTTAAAGATAAGGAAGAAAGAGAAGAAGACAGAAGAACACTTTGCTAAATAAGAGAATCAACTTAATCCTACATCATTTATAGCTTTTCTTCCTAAATATGGTGGTTTTAGGTCAAGACAAAAACATGATGATTACTCTGGCTCACCTTTTTTTCCCCATTATGGAGATCTTGAGTACAGTCCATAATTTTTTTCCTCTAATGAACAGCATGATCAGGAACAGTTGCACCAAACATTTCAGTTTAAAATACACATTGAACAACTTTTCAAGTAAAGGTTACACTTTATCTTTTTTATTCTTCACAGCATAGTGTGTTTTAAGATGGCTGGGACAGTGCACATTCTTATTAGTTTAAAATTAGGAGCTAGAGGTCTAAGTCATCACACGCACAGCATAATTCAGTAGCAGTTTGGCAGTTTCCCAATTTCTGTGATACTAAAGATAACCATGCCAGATAAATCAAACCCCAGAGTAGACAGTCCGGATTTCTCACATTTTAATGTGCCTGCAGAGTGTCCCAGTATGATCTTCATCAACACTGATTGTTCAACTGGTGCAGTCCTGGGCACTAAAGTGATTTACATAAACTAAGTCATCATTCCAACAATTAAAACAGCTAGAATTAGTATAAGAATTTTTTCTGTTTCTTATATTAAGAATGCTTTCATGCTACAGATTTAGGATTGAAGTCAAATGAATACATCCTTCTCTATGCTCTATAACTTTCCAATTTACTGTAAGATGATGATTTGACATAAATAGTACAACAAATGGAGATTCTGGTCTAAAAATGAATACTTAAGACTTTTCCATGTGCCAAAAACAAGATCCAAATTATGAAAGATATTCCATGGATAGTGACATTGAGAAATTAAGAATGTAAAGCAAAATATTTATTAGGTCTTTGTATGTTTTTGGTTTATCTGCCAAATTCAGGGAGTCCTGATTGAGATTAATTAATGGGTTAATAACTTTATACAGCAAACATTTGTTGAAACTTTATACAGCAAACATTTGTTGAGCACTTGCTGTTCATTTATCAGTCACTGAGTTATTCATTTAAATGAATAAGTCCTACCCGATTGAGGTCCTACTGTATATAAAGAACTATTTAAGGGGCAGTGAAAAAATTACCTGAAATTGAAACAAATGAGAAGTGTTCTTTTGCTTAAGGCATTTTTGGAACTTTTGTTCCAAAAAAAAAAGTAACTTTGTTTACTTTTGAAAATGTCTCCAATAGCTATAGCAGTTTATTTCTTTTCAATAATCTAAATGATGCCAAATACAATAATAGCCAGGTTATTTGAAGCCAAGGGTGATAAATACTGTGAGTATGCCAGTTACTACTGGTTTGATCAAAGTATCTCTGTAACTATAAAATGATGAGATAATTTTTTCATTTGCATTCTGAAAACACTTTCAAATCAATGGTTGGGGCTTGTTCCTAGCTCTTTTCAGACTCTGAGGGCAAATCCCCCAGACAGATTATAAGAGCAGGAACACTCAGTTCAGTTCAGTCACTCATCATGTCTGACTCTTTGTGACCCCATGAACCACAGCACACCAGGCCTCCGTGTCCATCACCAACTCCCGGAGTTTACTCAAACTCATGTCCATCGAGTCAGTGATGCCATCCAACCATCTCATCCTCTGTCGTCCCCTTCCCCTCCAGCCTTCGATCTTTCCTAGCATCAGGGTCTTTTCTAATGAGTCAGTTCTTCACGTCAGGTGGCCAAAGTATTGGAGTTTCAGCTTCAGCATCAGTCCTTACAGTAAACACTCAGAACTGATCTCCTTTAGGATGGACTGGTTAGATCTCCTTGCAGTCCAAGGGACTCTCAAAAGTCTTCTCCAACACCACAGCTCAAGAGCATCAATTCTTCAGTGCTCAGCTTTCTTTGTGGTCCAGCTCTCACATCCATACATGACTACTGAAAAACCATATAGCGTTGACTAGACAAACCTTTGTCAGCAAAGTAACATCTCTGCTTTTTAATATGTTGTCTAGATTGGTCATAGCTTTTCTTCCAAGGAGCAAGTGTCTTTTAATTTCATGGCTGCAGTCACCATCTGCAGTGATTTGGGAGGCCAAGAAAATAAAAGTCTGTCACTGTTTCCATTGTTTCCTCATCTATTTGCCATGAAGTTATGAGATCAGATGCCATGATCTTCGTTTTTTGAATGTTGACTTTTAAGCCATCTTTCTCACTCTCCTCTTTCACTTTCATTAAGAGGCTGTTTAGTTCTTCTTCACTTTCTGCCATAAGGGTGGTGTCATCTGCATATCTGAGGTTATTGATATTTCTCCTGGAAAACTTGATTCCAGCTTATGCTTCATCCAGCCCAGTATTTTGCATGATGTGCTCTGCATATAAGTTAAATAAGCAGGATGACAATATACAACCTTGACGTACTCCTTTCTCAATTTGGAACCAGTCCATTGTTCCATGTCTGGTTCTAACTGTTGCTTCTTGACCTACATACTGATTTCTCAGGAGGCAGGTCAGGTGGTGTGGTATTCCCATCTCTTTGAGAATTTTCCACAGTTTGTTGTGATCCACACAGTCAAAGGCTTTACAGTAGTCAATGAAGCAAAAGTAGATGTTTTTCTGGAACTCTCTTGCTTTTTATGATCCAACAGATGTTGGCAATTTGATCTCTGGTTCCTCTGCCTTTTCTAAATCCAGCTTGGACATCTGGAAATTCTTGGTTCACTTACTGTTGAAGCCTAACTTGGACAATTTTGAGCATTACTTTGATAGCATGTGAGATGAGTGCAATTGTGCACTAGTTTGAACATTCTTTGGCATTGCCTTTCTTTGGGATTGGAACGAAAACTGACCTTTTCCAGTCCTGTGGCCACTGCTGAGTTTTCCAAATTTGCTGGCATATTGAGTGCAGCACTTTCACAGCATCATCTTTTGGGAGTTGAAATAGCTCAACTGGAATTCCATCACCTCCACTAGCTTTGTTCATAGAGATGCTTCCTAAAGCCCACTTAACTTTGGCCTCCAGGATGTCTGGCTCTATGTGAGTGATCACACCATCGTGGTTATCTGGGTCATGAAGATCTTTTTTTAGTTCTTCTTTGTATTCTTGTCACCTCTTCTTAATATCTTCTGCTTCTGTTAGGTCCATATCATTTCTATCCTTTATTGAGCCCATCTTTGCATGAAATGCTCCCTTGTTATCTCTAATTTTCTTGAAGAGATCTCTAGTCTTTCCCATTCTATTGTTTTCCTCTATTTCTTTGCACTGATCACTGAGGAAGCCTTTCTTATCTTTCTGTGCTGTTCTTTGGAACTCTGCATTCAAATGGGTATAATTTTCCTTTTCTCCTTTGGCTTTAGCTCCTTTTCTTTTCTCAGCTATTTGTAAGGCCTCCTCAGGCAACCATTTTGCCTCTCTGCGTTTCTTTTTCTTGGGGATGGTCTTGATCACTGCCTCCTGTACAATGTCACGAACCTCCATCTGTAGTTCTTCAGGCACTCTATCAGATCTAATCCCTTGAATCTATTTTCACTTCCACTGTATAATCATAAGGGATTTGATTTAGGTCTTATATATATCAACTAATATCTTGTTTGTTTTTCTTTTCCTTTCTGTATTATAATATGTAAAAAATAGAACTGGGTCGAATACCTATGAGTCAGAATTCTCTTTTTATCCCCAAAATGTGGACAGTTTTACACTGTTCTGAATAATGTAAGTTATTTTATAATGTTGAAATTTAAATTGTTAAAATAAAACATGCAATCACCTATTTTACCAAGGTTCTTTTATATTTTGGAAGCAAGTTTTAGCAGGTATGTTTTAAGTTAGCTGTTCATGCCTTTTTCATCCACTTTCATGGATTCCGCTAAAAGGCAAGATGGTTTTGAAATCTATTTTCAATAACTGGAGAGTCTCAGATCTTGGATTTTGTGATTGTTGTTAGTCATTGGCTCCCTTGAAAACCTCCTGCTGGTGTGTTTTTAGTAGTCTCTTTCTAGTCAGGATTCCTCAAACCTATGTCTTTGAGACTCCCAAACCCAAGTTCTTTCTTCTGGCAAATGAGCAAGAACTGGTTAGGAAAGCCCTCGTTCTCTGGTAAGTCACCCGTCAGTGAGTCACCACCCTCCCGTTACCTGGCTGCACCCTCCTGGGTCAGTCACTGCCCTTGCTCAAGTGCCCAGTGACCAGACTTCCCAGTTTCATTTTACAGGGTGTGCAGAAGAAGTAGACTTCAAACCGCTCCTTCCTTTCAGAAACACTCTGTTACCTGTAGATTTCATGACCGTACCTCTTTCTGCCTCTCCTTTGGCTATTTCGCTGGTTCATCCCCTGGACTCGAGTGTCAGGTTTTACGGTTCCCCAGCCTCGGTTCTGTGCCGCCCTCTGCTCACGCTGTACCTTCTTAACTGCACACATGGCTTCATTTTCCAACCAGACACAGACAACTGTCATATAGGTTTTTCCTGATCAATAGAATCACATATCCTACTTCCTCACTTCCACATGGATGCCTTAAATGCCCCCAACTCACATGTCTAAAGTAAATGATTTACCCAGTCAAAACACGATCCCTCGTAGTGTTCCCTAGTCACCCTTTGTCACGCACACCAGAAACTGGTATTCACAGGGACATTTTCCCCTTGTCCTCACTGGGCAAATGTAAGCCAAATACTCTAGGCTTTAGGACCCAGTAGCTCTCAAACATTTTTGAGGTTTACCAGAGTTTACCAGACTCCATGTCCACACAAGAACAGTCCCTCACACACAAGGAGACATTAAGTACTTGTTGAATGATGATGACTACAATTTGATCCCTTGTTAAAAGTGAATAAGCAAGAGCCAAGTGATGAATTTAAAAATATTGCTTAAATAGCTAGAGAAAACAAAAATGCCTCTAAGAAATTGCTTGTATGTGTTTATCTCACTTTGGTATCAGTAATAATGGCCTCATCGAATAACGTGGGTCATGTATTTTCCTGCTATATTTTTTAAAAATTAAAAAAAAAATTACTATTTGTTCAAAGTGTTTGTGTAAGTTTGGTATTATTTCTTCTGATGTTAGTGTTTCATAAATGTAATATCTTCTCTAATAATATCTGAAAATATTGTAGGGTTTTTCTCTAAGAGTTTCACTTCCCATATTTCCTGTTTTTGTTAGAGTCCGTTTGTTTGATTTCTCTCTCGCTTTTACTTTAGAGATTTTCCTCAAATTTCTTATCATCCTTTGTTGTTGTTTTTGTTTATACTTAAGGTTGAATCACTGAAAAAAAATCAATAAAAGTTCATTCTGGGTTGTAGAACTAGTCAATAGATAGAATTTAATACATAGCGAGTGGATAGAGATCTGGTGTTTGTTTGTTTTTTTATTTTCCTGCTAGGGGAAACATCTCTGTATGCAGCTATATATCTTTTCCCTGTGGCCACAAAGACTCTTCAGAGAAAAAGCCTTCTGTGACTGGGGGAGGGAGGTAGGTGTCCTCAAGTAGTGGTGGAGGGCTGTTGAGGTCCCAGCTAGCATGGTACCAAGCAAAGTAAGAAACTTGAAAATTTACTGTTTTCAGTGTAGGCTTTTTCTTCATCCTCTCGTACTTTCAGTAAGTCTTGTGCTGCTCTTTGCTGTACTTGGTGACCCTGGAAAGAGCCTCTGGATCAGGCTAGGGTTTCAAAGATTTAGTTGCTTGTCTGGATAGAGATGATAAATGGAGAATCTGAGGGTTAAATTTGGTCTTTATGTTTACTTCAACCTCTCTGTCCGTTTTATCTGTTTCTTCACCTCTATTTTGCAGAGTACCCGTGAGTAACTATATATGAGGATCTGAGGCATCAAATGACTTGCTTCTAGCCATTCCCAGCTATTCCCAGCTATTCCCAGCATGGTTTCATCTCTGTCTCCTCTGATAGATAACACCTCTATGTATTTCTTTAAAAAAAAAAAAAGCAAAAAACAGTATCTTTCTTTCATCTCTCATTCTCTCCTATCCTGTTCTTTTTACCTCTGTGGCAATCATACATTACCCCTATTTTAGCCAAGTTCTGGGAGGAAGCAGAGCTATACACTGGATTTAAATCTGCCAAATTTAACTGAAGTTGAAAGATTAATTTTTCATTCATGACTGACTTGGTTTCAGCTCTGTTTCCAATGAATATTCTTAATAAACTGAAAAAATGCATGTAGAAGCATCTCTTCTATAGGGAAAAGCAAAACCAACCAGACACCTGGGTTTTATATTATTAGTACCTCGTCATACATTTGTCATGACCCATGATTGCTTTTGCTCATCAACTGATCTAAAAATTGACACACTAGAAATGTTATTTCAGTGATGTTGTATCATCACAAGGGGAAGGATGATAAATTAAATATTTAATTATGATACTGAACTCATGCTTGTTACCCCTACATTTTCTGTGAACTCTGTGGTTGTTGATTTTGCTTTCTCATTTGGTACCCTTTTGCTTTGAGTCTTTTGTAACCACCTCTATCTTTATGTCCTTTTCACCTTTATTTTGTGGTGTGGCAAGACTTCCATTCTGATGAAATGGGGATAGTTCTAAAACTACTGTTACTTTTTCTAGCTAATAAGAGGTTGGGGCCAGACAGGAAATGTGACAGTCCAGTCAGGCTCTGTGTACTAGAGACACCGAGGCAGTGAAAGGAAATGATTCTCCAAGATTCTTTTAATTCCTGAGTTTGAGGAAAATGCAATAAATCAATGGTAGTCTTACAGAGTCTGCAATGCATTTGATAACCTTTATGATGTGGGGGGAAAAAGGAGCTAAAGGTATAATGTTTCAGTTGCAACATAATTCTGTCTTTCCTATTCATGCCCCAAGCTACTGACTTCAGAATGTATTTTTGAGGTTTTGTGGTTTAATTCACCTTACATTACCTCAAGGGAGAAATGCAATTAAGTGCTAAAAAACTTTCCACTTAAAATATGAAATGAATGGGATCTTCATTAATCCAGATTTTCACTTATTAATCTTTGAATGAATAATGACTTCTTTTGTAACTTTTTATGAGATCTGTATGGATCAGACTTTCTTTTTTCCTTCTTTCTGTCTTCCTTTTTTTTTATTTCTGGATTTTTAAATCTTTTCCTAAGCACTGACTGTCCGTTTTGATTTTTGAATGTGAAAATAAAATAGAGGAAAATAATTTAGATTAAAAGCATATGAATTTCTTATGTTTACTATCTACCATTGACTTAACCTTGTCAGCATGTTTAAATAGTTAAAATTAAGATGTACTGTTTTTCAATATTATTTTTAAAAAGAAAATTGTGTTTTTTTCCTTATTCCTTGATTTAGACTAAACAGGAACATTTTCCTAAATGATACCTTAGTCACTTAAGAAAAAAAATACATCATTGTCAATAATTACTTTGGGACTATTTAATAAGATTTGAATTGAATTACCTGTAAATATTTTTCTAATGTTTCTTTTTGGTTTTAGGAAAGCCTTATTTATAGAGTTCTTCCATGACATGAAAAATGATAGGAAACTGCTTTTATTCCATCCTCCTCTTTCATTTATTCTTTTTGACTAAATCATATGCCAGATATTCTGCAAAAGGTAGGCAATAAAATAGGCACGCTGGGGAGTAAATAAGAGTAAATAGGCTAGTGTTTACAGTGTCTCAAATAAATATGAAGGAAACAAAAAGGTGCTGAAATAGCTTATGTCAATCAGGTTATTTAACTACATTGGATAGAAAGCTGCAGTGATTATGTGACCTTTCAGCTGATGCCTTAACGAAGAGAAAGCACCAGCTGTGTACAGTGCCGGGACATACAATTCTAGGAATGGAATAAAATTTTCTAAGGTTTTAAACTTGAAAACATCATGAGATTGTGGAGATATCAATGTTCTATGACTTAAGGTGGCAATGGTATAAGACTGGAGCATTGATGGGAGTCAGATCACTCATCGCCTTAGACTGGATTTTATCTGAAGGAGAGTTGGATTTTATTTGAAGTCTAAGCCAGTGAAACACAGGTGAGTGGGATCATTCGATCAATAGGTGTTTATCGAGGATTCTTGTGATTTGTGGGTGAAGAGTCAATTGGAGGAGTAAATAGAGCAGCTGAAAGGATCAGTTATGAAAGTAATGCAATAAATCAGGTGAGAGATATTGGCAGCTTAAATCTGGAGGTCAGCAGTGAACATGGAGAAAAACTGCTGTATTTTAGAGGACAGATTATTAGTACTTGCTGATACATCATATTTAATATGATCTAAGTAAGGGAAGGAATAAAAATAAGGGTTAATTCCCAGACTCCTAAGTAAGCAACAGGTTAGTAAGTTTTAATGAACTGGGAAAAGCCCAAGAGGAAATGCATTTGGAGAGGAAATTCATCAGTTCCGTTTTGCGTGTGTGCTCACTCAGTCCTGTCCAACTCTTTGTGACGCTATGGACTGTACCCTGCCAGGCTGCTCTGTCCATTGGATTTTCCCAGCAAGAATACTGGAGTGAGTTGCCATTTCCTCCTCCACAGGATCTTCCCGATTCAGGGATCAAACCCACGCCTCCTGCCTTGGCAGGCAGATTCTTTACCACTGAGCCACCAGGGAAGCTCAGTTCCATTTTACTTATGTTAAGAATGAGACCTTGAGAAATCTGATCATTTTTTTCAGGGTTGGGGAGAGAGGAGGATACTTAGAAAGAAGTATAAGAAGAATATGGAAAACTATTTCTGAGCCCTGAGAATTCAGACATTCAGGATGATGTATAAGATAAGTCAGCCAAGGTCACCGATAATAACTGCCACTAAGGGAGAAGGAATAGCAGGAGAGCATGGCTCAGGGAGGAGAAGAGCACATTTGATGGAGAGCAGGGTGATCCCTAGGACAGAGGTGAAGGGTGACAGGTCACGAGAGCTCCCACAGAAGTTGTGGAGACTCAGTTCCAGTGGACTGACGGTGGGAGCCTTGACAGGTGAGAAACACTGGGCTGCATGAAGCAAAAGATGGAATCAAGATTGCCAGGAGAAATAGCAATAACCTCAGATATGCAGATGACACCACCCTTATGGCAGAAATTGAAGAAGAACTAAAGAGCCTCTTGATGAAAGTGAAAGAGGAGAGTGGAAAAGTTGGCTTAAAAATCAACATTCAGAAAACTAAGATCATGGCAGCCGGTCCCATCATTTCATGGCAGATAGATGGGGAAACAGTGGCTGACTTTACTTTGGGGGGCTCCAAAATCACTGCAGATGGTGACTGAAGCCATGAAATTAAAAGATGCTTACTCCTCAGAAGGAAAGTTATGACCAACCTAGACAGCATATTAAAAAGCAGAGACATTACTTTGCCAACAAAGGTCCATCTAGTCGAGGCTATGGTTTTTCCAGTAGTCACGTATGGATGTGAAAGTTGGACTATAAAGAAAGCTGAGCACATAAGCATTGATGCTTTTGAGCTGTGGTGTTGGAGAAGACTCTTGAGAGTCCCTTGGACTGCAAGGAGATCCAACCAGTCCATCCTAAAGGAGCTCAGTCATGGGTGTTCATTGGAAGGACTGATGTTGAAGCTGAAACTCCAATATTCTGGCCACCTGATGCGAAGAGCTGATTCATTGGAAAAGACCCTGATGCTGGGAAAGATTGAGGGCAGGAGGAGAAGGGGACGAGAGAGGATGAGATGGCTGGATGATGCCACCGACTCAATGGACCTGAGTTTGAGTAAACTCCGGAGTTGGTGATGGACAGGGAGGCCTGGCGTGCTGCGGTTCATGGGGTCGCAGAGAGTCGGACACGACTGAGCGACTGAACTGAGCTGACAGGTGAGACAAAGAATGTCACAGATGGAGACGGCGCTCTCCACCGTGGAGGCCGTGCGGGAAAGCGGGAAAAGGGCAGCAGCTAGGCAGGGATGTGGGCCTACAAAGCATTTTCTTCTACTTTTGATCGTTTTCTTTGTACACAGTTGCCTAAGCTAATAGGAACACTACAGGAGAGAGAGACAGAGGAAGACTTAACAAGAGGAGATGCGTTCCTAGACAAAGACGAACCCAAGGCCCTGTAGAGTTACTTGCTTTGCAGAGGATGAGGAGAAGCGCTTTATTCATTTTGTATGTGAATTGCTGTTTGTCCACTGGATGCGAGATTGAGAAAATGGTTTGAAATTAGCATGGAAATAAATTGGCATATGATAAATGGACGTGTGGTGAGCATTGATAAAGAAAAAAATATTCTCACACTTGTTAAAACGCATAGGAAGGAAGGTTATTCTTCAGGACTTGATCAGGGTCGAGCCAAGCTGTTTCTAAACTAAGCAGCGAGGGGTCTGTAAGTCTTGATAAGGAAGTGGCTGTGGTTTCCCCAAAGCTCACAGATACTGCCCTCAGAAAAATTCCAAATCCTAATATTGCATTAGATTTGGCAACAAACTGTCATCATTTCTCTAGCTTGGTAATTTACTGAGTGTATATCCTTAGCATACTCTAACCACCCACCACACACATACACATACCCCCTTCCAGAGCCGGAATTCAACTGTGGTCCAAAATCAGTACCAAAGGAGGTAA
Organism: Giraffa tippelskirchi; assembly: GCF_054371585.1. Lineage (NCBI taxonomy): Eukaryota > Metazoa > Chordata > Mammalia > Artiodactyla > Giraffidae > Giraffa > Giraffa tippelskirchi. Next base: position 35,452,878 of record NC_137282.1, read on the forward strand.
GTAGTTGAGTGAATTTATAAATAAAAGAATGCATAGAATTTTAAAAGAATGCATAGAATTTATGCTTTTGCTATTTAAAATAAAAAATCCTTGAATAGGTTTTAATTATAAAGAGGAATTTAGCAGCTCAAAGGTTAGTGAAAATGCAAAATGAAATTTTTGTGTTTTCAGACACAGTGCTTCTGGTTAAATAATTCAACTTTACTTTACTCAACATTGTTTCATAGCAACAAATTCCCCTCCCTGACACTTTGGTAAATAATCTGGAATCTTTTAGACATAGAAGTACGTAAGGAACAAGAAATTCGTTTGGAATTAATTGTAACGTACAAAATAGGTACGCTTTAACATTAGCAAATTCTTTGGAAAAAAAACAAATTTGAGGATCTTACAATTAATATGCTCATCTCTTAAAAATTATATATAATCTCTAGCATGTAGACTCAAAAAAAGGAGAAATATTGGTTATAAATAGCATGCCTAGAACAGTTCTTTGGCACATAGGAGTCGTTCAATAAAAGTTTTAAAAATCATAAAAATTTTCCCTTCTTTACTATTTATTTAAAATATTTTCTTAGGTACAAGCAATTGCTTAGTATACCAGCCTTCTTCCTGCTTTGCCTTTCTAAGTACTGTCTTCTGAACACAGAGAAGCTTTGCACAACACATTTTTTTATCTACATTTATAAATGGGAAACCACAGGCTTGGGATATTATTAATATCATTTTCTACACTTATTAAAAAATTACTGTAAACAAACACTGGCCTATTTACCAAAACCCAAAGATATCTGCAGGCTTTGCCTAATAAACTGGGGTGAGGGAGATCATTCCTGGCGGAAAGCTACTCTCTATAGTATGTATATGGGAATATTTGAATAGGGTGTGTGCTCAGTCACTTGAGTCATGTCCAACTCTTTGTGATCCACTGGACCGTAACCTGCCAGGCTCCTCTGTCCATGGGATTCTCCAGGCAAGAATACCAGAATGGGTTGCCATGACCTCCTCCTTGGGATCTTCCCAACCCAGGGATTGAATTCATGTCTCCTGTGTCTCCTGCATTGCAGGTGGATTCTTTACCACTGAGCCACCAGGGAAATCCTATTCGAATAGTAACTTTTAGTTTTTTGGCATTTCTTTAGTAGTCAGTAAATGCATTCACTATTTATGGCTTCACGTGAACTACCTGTTGCTATTTTTATAATCATATCTGGAAAAGGGTTGGAATTAATATTTTTGCAATCTTTTCACCATCCTAAGGGGAAAAAAAAGTCAATTTCATTCGAGAACAAAAGACAAGCAAGAGGTTTTCAGTGTTCAGTGCAAGGCATCTGTGTACAGAGTATCATGTCCATTGCACTGATAATGCAGACATGTCAGATGGTCTATGCTGCCATGAGAAACTTGTCTCAAAAATAACGTGATTAAAAATGAATGTTTAAAATATTAAGAGTCTAACTTAGATTTTAATGAAACAAATATTTGACTTTTTATTTAATTCATATATTTGGCAAACCAGAAAATTAACTTTTATTTTTTAAAAAAGCTTATGCTACTTGTAATGGATTTTAAAGAATCCATTCTTTATTATTGGAGAAGGAAATGGCAACCCACTCCAGTATTCTTGCCTGGAAAACTCCATGGACAGAGGAACCTGGCAGGCTACAGTCCGTGGAGTTTCAAAAGAGTCAGACATGACTGAGCAGGCACACATGCATTCTTTTTATGGCACTATTTTTCAGCACTTACAATAAAAAGGTCAGAGGATTAGGCAAAAGTTAAAACTTCCAATTAGCAACTTCCAATATTAAACTCAAACTTAAATATCTGCTTCCAGGGTTACCTATCTGTGGCACATCATGTTGGTGTAGATTTGGATGATGGGTGACCCGTGGGTGAGAGAATCCCGACCCTGACACCTTCACTGAGACATTAGGTAACATGATTTGCTAAGGTTATGTAAAACATCTACAAACTTTTATTCCTTAGAAGGATGCCATTTGATTTTCCAGAATTATTTGTAACTTTTACCAAAGGATTTTAAAAGTGATTTATATAACTATGTATTGGACAATTTCTCAAATCTAAACCCTCTCCAGGATGCCATTTAGCCAAAATGTTGTTTTTAAAGCCTTTAAATAATTAGAACATACTTTTACAATTTATAAATTTGGCCAGAATGGGTGGTTACCTGAAGAAAACAGAATGATCCACAGGTTCATCTGTCCTAATAAATGCCATAATTAGATAAGAAAGATTGCATAAGCAAGTTCCTTTGCTATTTTAGGGGCAGAATAAATAACTTCAATAACCTATTATTCTAGAGCTTCCCAGGTGGCACTAGTCCTAAAGAACCCGCCTGCCACTGCAGGAGATGTAAGAGGCTCCGGTTTGATCCCTGGGTCAGGAGGATCCCTGGAGGAAAGCATGGCCACCCCCTCTAGTATTCTTGCCTGGAGAATTCCATGGACAGAGGAGCCTGGCAGGCTATAGTCCTTGGGGTCCCAAAGAGTTGGACACAGCTGAAACGACATAGCATGCACCATGCAAGTACTTATTCTACTGATTCAATTATACCCTGTTTTCAAAGAAGAAAGGAAGAAAACCGAATAATAGTGTAAAGCTATTTATCTTTATAACTGCTTAATGTTAGTTTGCTATTTTGGTTTCATAGTACGAAGAGATGATGTATATGATTACTAATATGACAAATAATTCCTTTCTAAACTTTCAGTTGCTTTCTTATTAAACTGATAATTTAATTACATCATCTTCCCTTTGCTTTATCTTCTGAATTTGTCCATGAAAATATCCATTTATTTCAAATATAAAATTTTACTTGAGCCAGACTTTTTAAAATGGCATATGGACATTAAGAAAAAATATAAACGTCCCTTGTTTTCTAACTGTGGAAAATTCTGAGAGATGGGAATACCAGACCATCTGACCTGTCTCTTGAGAAACCTGTATGCAGGTCAGGAAGCAACAGTTAGAACTGGACTGGACTGGTTCCAAATAGGAAAAGGAGTACGTCAAGGCTGTATATTGTCACCCTGCTTATTTAACTTTTATGCAGAGTACATCATGAGAAACGCTGGGCTGGAAGAAGCACAAGCTGGAATCAAGATTGCCGGGAGAAATATCAATAACCTCAGATATGCAGATGACACCACCCTTATGGCAGAAAATGAAGAAGAACTAAAGAGCCTCTTGATGAAAGTGAAAGAAGAGAGTGAAAAAGTTGGCTTAAAGCTCAACGTTCAGAAAACTAAGATCATGGCATCTGGTCCCATCACTTCATGAGAAATAGATGGGGAAACAGTGGAAACAGTGTCAGACTTTATTTTTTGGGGCTCCAAAATCACTGCTGATGGTGATTGCAGCCATGAAATTAAAAGACACTTACTCCTTGGAAGGAAGGTTATGACCAACCTAGAAAGCATATTTAAAAGCAGAGACATTACTTTGCCAACAAAGGTCCGTCTAGTCAAGGCTATGGTTTTACCAGTGGTCATGTATGGATGTGAGAGTTGGATGGTGAAGAAAGCTGAGCACCGCAGAATTGATGCTTTTGAACTGTGGTGTTGGAGAAGACTCTTGAGAGTCCCTTGGACTGCAAGGAGATCCAACCAGTCCATCCTAAAGGAAATCAGTCCTGAATATTCATTGGAAGGACTGATGTTGAAGCTGAAACTCCAATACTTTGGCCACCTGATTCAAAGAGTTGACTCATTGGAAAAGACCCTAATGCTGGGAAGGATTGGGGGCAGGAGGAGAAGGGGACGACAGAGGATGAAATGGTTGGATTGCATCACTGACTCAATGGACATGGGTTTGGGTAAACTCCGGGAGTTGGTGATGGACAAGGAGGCCTGGCGTGGTGCGATTCATGGGGTCGCAAAGAGTCGGACACAACTGAGCGACTGAACTGAACTGACTGATTTTCTAATTTGAACATTAAGTGATTTTTCTCCCTCTCTTCCCAGTATAGATATGTTAAACAACTAATCAGATTTGCCTGTTTTGGTCACTTCATGAAAATCCAGTAGTATGGTCAAACCTTTCTTTAATGGACTCTTGCCATTCTTTTGATTCCGAATGTGAATATTTGATAAGAGTATATGCTTTTAGGTGAAAGGAAATTTTCCATAATTTAATTATGTGCATTGCCCCGTGAATCTTTAACTTCATAAAATTATTAAATGAATGCCAACTTTATATACAGCATAGTAATTAACTTAAGATTGCTGTTCAAAGGGACTGTACTTTTATTAACAGCTAATTTCTACTCACTGGCAAATCTAGGACCCCTGCCAACAATCCCAGATGAATGCTATAGCTTTCACCTCTCATTGACTCTCTGGATTCACTCGGGTCTTGGAGGAAGGACAACCTACGTGCACTTGTGTCTTCCTCCTGCCTCTGAGCAGCTAGTGAGCGCAGAGCAGCAAGACGAAAACTAGTTTTTGCCAACTGTGTGCAGAGTTGATCAGAGCCTGCTTTCAGTATCATCTCAGCTGTCCACTTCATGTTATGATTCTTATGTTACAGAGAATTGTGGAGCGTGGGTAAAAATCCCAAAGCACTTTCTCATCATATAACTTCTAGAATCAGAGATCATGCTTCATCTGGCTCTTGGCAGAGTAAGAAGGAGGTGTGTTTTAGCTGTAGGAATCACCAAAGAAGGAGTTTATGCTTGGTTGTAGCTCTCTGCTTTCAACACTGCACTCTCAGCTTTAACTGCCACAGCATCTCAAAATCTTCCAGTGACTGTGACACTGTGACTGTCACATGGGTTATTGTTGCAAATGTATACTTGCTGACGATATATAGGAGTAATTACAGTAATCTCCTAATTGATCCCTCCAAGACAGAATGCAAAATTGGATTCATTCTTAGATTATGTTAGGCTCTCCATTACAGTTGAATATCCATTTGTAAGACACTATTTTAAGACACACCAAATCCCTTTGGAAAATAAAAGGAATATATTAATATTAAAGAAAATGACCTCAGCATTCTGGAAGACATTGGTGAACATAAAGACTCAAGAAAGCATTGACAAAGGACCAGGTTTCATATTGATAGAACTTCTGCTTGAAGGAGTTTAGCGTTTCCTTGGTTCAGAACTTATACTAGGTTGCTGGGGCCTCTTTTACTTCTTGAAAAGAAACTATCAATGTGAATGTACCATGGTTAGCAAGTAATATCTGTTTTCAAGATTTTGTTCTTCCTGGATTCACAGAAAGCACTATAATGCTTAACAACTCAGTTTCTAGGTCACTGCTCATTTAGAACAAAATTGCAGAAGGCAGATCTAAAGAAGTTCTGCCCTAGAGCTGGCACAATACTCAGAGTTACAGTTTGAGACTCAGTTTATCTAAAATCATAGTCTCTGTACTGTGCTTCTGCTCCCCAAAGATGGTAAAATGACAAGTAATCCCACTCCCAACTATAAAATGTATAATATACATTCATATTAAAGGTCTATTTGAATCATCACAAAAACTCCATGAGGAAGATATAATTATTGGCATTTACAGAGTAAAATGAGGTTCAGAGGAATAAAATCTGATGTAACTCAATTAAAATAAAGTCTGTAGACTATACTACACAGCTACAATCATCAAGACAATATGGTACTGAAATAAAAACAGAAGCATAGACCAATGGAACAAGATAGAAATGCCAAAGATAAACCCACACACTATGGGCACCTTATCTGTGACAAAGGAGCAAGAATATATAATGGGTAAAAGATAGCCTCTTCAATGAGTGATGCTGGAAGAACTGGACAACTACATGTAAAAGAATGAAATTAGAACACTTCCTAACGTCATACACAAAGATAAACCCAAAATGGACTAAAGAGCTAACTGTAAGACCAGGAAATATAAAACTCTTTTAGAAGAAAACATAGGCAGAACACTACGACATAAATCATAGCAAGATCCTTTATGACCCACCTCCTAGAATAATGTAAATAAAAACAAAAATAAGTAAGTGGGACCTAATTAAACTTAAAAGCTTTTGCAAAGCAAAGGAAAATATGAACAAGATGAAAAGACTACCTTCAGAATGGGAGAAAAGAATAGTAAATGAAACAACTGACAAAGAATTAATTTCCAAAATATACAAGCAGCTCATATAACTCAACAGTGAAAAACAAGCAACCCAGTCAAAAAGTGGGCAAAAGACCTAAACAGACATTTCTCCAAGGAAAACATATTGACGGCTAATAAACACATGAAGAGATGATCAACATCACTCATTATTAGAGAAATGCAAATCAAAACTACAATGAGATATCACTTCACACAGGTCAGAATGGCCATCATCAAAAAATCTACAAACAATAAATGCTGGAGAGGGTGTGGAGAACAGGGAACACTCTTGCACTGTTGGTAGGAATGTAAATTGATATAGTCACTATGGAAAACAGTATGGAGATTCCTTTAAAAAACTAGGAATAAAACCACCATATGACCCAGCAATCCCACTCCTAGGCATATACACCCTGAGGAAACCAAAACTGAAAAAGACACATGTATCCCACTGTTCATTGCAGCACCATTTACAATAGCTAGGACATGGGAGCAACCTGGATGTCCATTGACAGATGAATGGATAAAGAAGCTGTGGTGCATATACACAATGGAATACTACTCAGCCAAAAAAAGGAACACATTTGAGGCAGTTCTAATGAGGTGGATGAACCTAGAACCTATTATACAGAATGACATAAGTCAGAAAGAGAAAAACAAATACCGTATATTAATGCATACATATGAAATCTAGAAAGATGGTACTGATGAACCTATTTGCAGAACAGCAGTGGAGATGCAGACATAGGGAACCAACTGATGGGCAATGGTGGGGGAGAGGAGGGAGAGGGTAAGATGAATGGAGAGAGCAGCATGGAAGCATTATACGCTAACATATGTAAAGAGGTAGCCAATATAAATTTACTGTATGACTCAGGGAACTCAAACCAGGGCTCTGTAATAACCCAGAGAGGTGGGGAAGGGCAGGAGGTGGGAGGGAGATTCAAGAAGGAGGGGACATATGTACACCTATGGTTAATTTATGTTGATGTGTGACAGAAAGCAAACCAATATTGTAAAGCAGTCATCAATCGACTATATATATATATATATATATATATATATTATTTTAATATATATATTATTTTTTTTAAAAACTTAAAAAAAAACAAGGTCTGAAGCCAATATGAATATCTGGATCTTTTGATACTACAACTTATTTTTCTTCCATGCAAATATGGTAACTAAAGTCTAGTGGGAATAAGTAAGTAAATTACTCAGTATCAAGTTCTTTTATAACATTTGCCTGTGATAGCTTCTGCTTTTGCCAATGGTTTTTTTGTCTTATTAAGTTATATTATTTTTTGAGGGGCTCTAGTCCCAAAAGTGGATTTGTTTTAAATCAAATAGTATATCAAAGGCATGTTCTGTGCAGATATAAGAATAATGAAGTAAATGAAAGGCTGAAATGAGAGCAAATACTATATAGCCTTCCAACATGCTTAGAAATGATTACTGTTACAGTTTTATTCTGATAATAAAGCTTTACATTTAAAACTTAAATTTTAAGATATAGAAATATTTTTGTTGTTGCTTAGTCGCTAAATCATATCTGACTCTTTGTGACCCCACAGAGTAGCCCCCAGACTCCTCTGTCCATGAGATTTCCCAGGCAAGAATACTGGAGTGGATTGACGTTTTCTACTTTAGGGGATCTTCCTGACCCAGGGATTGAACTCATGTCTCTTGCGTGCAACTGCATTGCACTGAGCCACCTGGGAAGCCATAGAAATATATAGAGAACATAATAATTAACTTAATCTTACAACTTGAAGAAGATAACTTTTTTGCCACATATATTTTACTCTTGAGAACATACACACACATGCACGCAATCTGTCTAGATATATTGTTTTCTGAAATAAAAATTGTACATATATGTACATATATGAACAATGTGTATGGGGTAAATTATATATAATTTGTGTTTTCTCCATTTTCATAGACTGTATTATGAACCTCTGTTCACATCTAAATTATATATCCATATCATCATTTTATAGTGACAGAACTTTCTCTGCTAGTTTCTGTTTGTATTGTACATTATTTAATCAATTCCTAATTATTGTCTGTAAAGCTGCTTTTTATATTCTCTATCATAGACAGCCTCATGATAAATATGTACATATTTTTGGCATAATTATATTATCACTCCTGTTAGATAGGGAATTTAATTCCAAATGCATTAGCTGTCTAAAATGGAGCTTGTTTTTAAGGCCTTTCAAGTTGAAATAGCACATTTTCCTTGAATAGCTGTACAAATTTATACTCTCGCCAGGACTGAAAGGGACGCTAGTTTCCTTCATTTCTGCTGTCACCAAGTACATATTAATTGTATTTCCTCTCTGTGAGTATGCAGTTCAAGTACTTTGTCCATTTTTCTGTTGAAGTGTCTGCTTATATTTTCTTAATAACATGTTCATATAATATTTTAAGAATATTAGCCATTTTCTATCTGTCATGTGTATTGCCAATGATTTTTCTACTTTGTTGTCTGTCTTTTGTTTACAGCGTTTTCTACCATAAAAATGGTTTACATTTTATTTTCGTATTCACTTCTAGAAAAGCCTTTTTTCAATCTAAGAGTATAAATAGAGTAAATAGGGTAACTTTTATTTTCTAGTGTCTTTTTCATCTTTTATACTGCATTTTCTGTATTGTGAATTATATGCTTACATTTTTCTTCCGTTTCTCTATTGGGTAATCAATTGTTTTCTCTTACAGATGTAATTATTGTTAGAGTTATTTTTCTTTTTAAATTTTAAAGTACAAAAGTGATTTGCCATGAAACTTCACATAATACTTAATTGAAAGCCTTCTTCACCAATATCCTTCTCAAGCAATAGTTTGTTGTGTACCTTTCACCATGCCACATAATGTTGGTATTGTATTCCAGCTCCTTTTGGTAAAGAGAACCTTCCTGCCTGTTTCTTGTGAGACTCATATGATCAGGTTAGGTCACAACCTGGCTTTGATTCCAGCTGAGTCATAGGGGAAAGTACCCCAGGGCCCAGGGACCCACCAGTTACACTGTCTCACATTGCTCTGGGTGTTCAAGGGATAGTCATGCAAACAGGCAAACAGAACCCCACCCATGACATGTTCCTCCCGGCGGCAGTGACCACAGACATACCCGTGTGCACGTGCCTATGCGCATATACATATAAAACAAGCCCGAAGGGTTTCTAGTGCATCTGTTTCCTTAATCTGAGAAGTACTGTGTTGCATTCTTCTTCCACAGGCTTATGCAGGCAAAGAGATGGAGGAGCAGCTGCGGTCAGTGTCCAGTGTGGATGAACTCATGACTGTGCTCTACCCCGAATATTGGAAAATGTACAAGTGTCAGTTAAGGAAAGGAGGCTGGCAACATAGTAAAGAACAGGCTAACACCAACACAAGGACAGGAGAGACTCTAAAATTTGCTGCAGCACATTATAATACAGAGATCTTAAGAAGTAAGTATGGGAAAAGAAAATATATAATAAGCTTTATATGTCAGCCCAGTGTAAATTGCCATTCTGATCCTTTAATTTCAGCGTTTGTAATACAATTGAATACCTTTAAGGCCAAAAGTAAAACAGAAACTAAAGAATTATTTTCCAAATACAGAATTTTAAGATTTCACCATGAGTGGTTAAAATGGTTTCTTGAAAAATAAAGACAGGTGCATGCATATCAACACACTGTAATTTTTTTAAAAATTGAGATGATACCCTATCAGAAAAATTTTAAAACATACAATCAAATTTTATACACTATAACACTTCAATCACTGAAACATTCTGTATCACAAAAAATAATTGCACATAACTTTTCTTTTGATTTGAATATAGAAATATTTACTTTCTACATCATCCAAAATCATCTTGTCAACTGCTATTTGTTTCTTGTTGCTTTAGATGGAACTTAACTTGAGAGCTGGACTTTGGTAAATTTAGTGAGAGATCTCTAAGCAGCAGTCACAAAAAATTATGGTGTTGCACAAAATGGCACAGTATAAATTGCTCTAAAAACTATCTCCTTTCAGTTGTTAGATATTAACTGCTATAAAGGTTCAAATTATTTTGAGAACAAAAGCAAACAAAATGGTTTCATGATTGAATAACCAGTAGTTTATATCTTTTTTTCTAGAAACTTTATTTTAGGGGAAATAGGAGAAAAATAAACTAGAACATTTAAGAAGTACCTCATCTGTAATGCGGTCTTTAGAGTCACCAGTGCCATAGGTAAAGCACCAACTCACTGGGAACGGAATTCCAAAAGGAAGCATGAGAGGAATAGGCAGTTTTGACTTTTCCTGAAAAAAACTTTGTTCAGGATACGTGTCCCAGTCGCTAGAAAATAACTTCTCACTTCAAGTAGCTATTACCAAGATATGGTCACCAGCTTAAAAATGAGTTTTGACTTGAATCCAAAACCAAAGCCATCATCTCATTCACATTTCAGTTTAAAAAGAGAAATTAAACACGTTGTTTATATTTGCTTTGCAACATCAAAAATACTACATATAATAGCAAATGAGCATGATTCTATGTCCATGGGTTTTATAAACATCTATACGTTAAATTTTCAGGGATTTCCCAGGTGACTCAGTGGTAAAGAATCCGCCTGCCAATGCAGGAGACAAGGGTTCGATCCCTGAGTTCAGAGGACCCCTGGAGGAGGAAATGGCAACCCACTCCAGTATTCTTGCCTGAAAAAACCCCATGGACAGAGGAGCCTGGAGGCTAAGTCCGTGGATCCACAGAGTCGGACATGACTGAGCACACATGGACAAGTAAAGTACTTTAGAATCTGTTCTAATTGTAAGGAAGCATAACACTAATGTAGCTTGTTACATGGTACTAGACACTAGGATTTTTTTGTTGTTTTTTTTTTTTAAATAGAAAATACCTTTAGCTGCTCTGTTAAAGACCATATCATATTCCAGTTCACAGGGCAATGTAGGATCCCGTCAAGTATTTCTTTCAAGTATTATATCTAAATCTTAACTCTGCAATCCACTGTGAGTGACTTCCAACTGCTGTGGGTTTTTCCACCTTGGCATCTGTGTAACTTACGACCTTCCCTGTGACCCGACAGGTATTGATAATGAGTGGAGAAAGACTCAATGCATGCCACGGGAGGTGTGTATAGATGTGGGGAAGGAGTTTGGAGCAGCAACAAACACCTTCTTTAAACCTCCATGTGTGTCCGTCTACAGATGTGGGGGCTGCTGCAACAGCGAGGGGCAACAGTGCATGAACACCAGCACAAGTTACCTCAGCAAGACGGTAGGTGTGCGGCCCCGGCAGAGCCCTTCCCCCGGGGGCCTGGCTTCTCCTCTGCTCCCTTTCAAGGGGCTTAGTTCAGGGACATCCTGGGAGTCCAGTGGCTGGGACTCCACCCTCCAATCCAGGGGTGCGGGTTCTATCCCTGGTCGAGGAGCTAAGACCCTACATGCCTTGCAGCCAAAAAACTAAAACATAAAAAAAGAAGCAATATTGTAACAACCTCAATAAAGACTTTAAAAATGGTCCACATCAAAACAAAAACATTTTAAAAATAAAGTAGCTCAGTTCAGAGCTGCTTCTATTGTCTGTGAGGAATGAAGTTAATTTTTCAATAGTTGTGTTTTTGATGAGAGACTATCACCAAAAAAGTAACTGATACTTTATGAACTCTGTTTATATAGTGGCATCAAAGCCACTTTTTAAAATCAAATGGAAATACTTAATGACAGTAGGATATTCTCCAAAAGGTAGTATTGATTTTTAAAAGATATTAAGATTAAAAATAATGCTGTTTTTATATTCAAGTTAAACTCTTTAAAAGGAATTTTGGTTTAAGTTTAGTGAAAAAAAATGTTGACTTTTTTTAAAGTTAGTGAAAATAAACGAGGGATTTAGGAATTATTGTAAAATTCATTTTTGGAATTATTGGAATTCCAAATTTGGAATTCCAAATTCCAATTATAGGAATTATTGTAAAATTCATATTTGTAAAATTCATTTTTGTAAAAATTATTGTAAAATACTTCTTTGGAATACCTTTATTTGTGTATATTCTAAAATAATTCAGTCAAGTGGTATGATACATATTCTAGACAATATTGTTTATTACTATGGTGCTTGGTTTAAGTGAAATATCAATTTGCATTGATTTTTTTTTTAAAGGCCCAGATATACCAGTTGAGTTTTCCAAAGAACAAAGGGCTATGTCTCTTTTAAGATTGGGATAATATGCAATAAACTCAAACAATAGATTTTTGAAGAATTATTTTATCAAGTAAAACAAAATGTATCTATTAAGAGCTCCTAATTTATCATTTTAGAACTGCCTTATTGGATAGATAAAATTTTATTTTTTAAGTGCTCATATCATATAGATTTGAATGGCAGCCATTGTAGTATTAGAATTTGTTGTTCATTTCTGGATATTCCTGTTGTTTCAATAGTTCATTTATTTACTTGGTGAAAATAAGTTACCAGTTGACAACATCCAAAGCTATTTTTCATTATTCAGTTCAGTTCAGTTGCTCAGTTGTGTCCGACTCTTTGCGACCCTATGGACTGCAGCACTCCAGGCTTCCCTGTCCATCACCAACTCCCAGAGCTTACTCAAACTCATGTCCATCGAGTCAGTGATGCCATCCAACCATCTCATCCTCTGCCGTCCCCTTCTCCCACCTTCAATCTTTCCCAGCATCAGAGTCTTTTCCAATGAGTCAATTCTTTGCATCAGGTGGCCAAAGTAATGGAGTTTCAGCTTCAGCATCAGCCCTTCCAATGAATATTCAGGACTTATTTCCTTTAGAATTCATTGGTTGGATCTCCTTACAGTCCAAGGGACTCTCAAGAGTCTTCAATGTCACAGTTCAAAAGCATCAATTCTTCGGCACTCAGCTTTATTTATAGTCCAACTCTCACATTCATATGTGACTACTGGAAAAACCATAGCTTTGACTAGATGGACCTTTGTCAGCAAAGTAATGTCTCTGCTTTTTAATATGCTGTCTAGGTTTGTCATAGCTTTTCTTCCAAGGAGCAAGCGTCTTTTAACTTCATGGCTGCAATCATCATCTGCAGTGATTTTGGAGCCCAAAAAAATAAAGCCTCTCACTATTTCCTCATGTATTTGCCATGAAGTGATGGGACCGGATGCCATGATCTTAGTTTTCTGAATGTTGAGCTTTAAGCCAACTTTTTCACTCTCCTCTTTCACTTTCATCAAGAGGCTCTTTAGTTCCTCTTCACTTTCTGCCATAAGGGTGGTGTCATCTGCATATCTGAGGTTACTGATATTTCTCCTGGCAATCTTGATTCCAGCTTGTGCTTCATCCAGCCTGGCATTTCTCATGATGTATTCTGCATATAAATTAAATAAGCAGGATGATAATATACAGCCTTGACGGACTCCTTTCCCAATTTGGAACCAGTCTGTTGTTCCATGTTGTTGTTTCATTACTAATCCCCCACAATTCTTCTACTTAACTGCCTTTAATTAGAGACAGTGTTTTAAAATGAATCTGGCTTTACAATGTCTCAAGCTTTATAGAGTAACATTAGTGATTACTTTACTGTTTACATTAAATAGTGCAAAATATATCTCCTTTAGATACCGATGCCCAACGTTTTACGTAAAGCTCCTCAGTCAGGCTTTTTCTCTGCGACACCAGACTCACCCCAAACAACGACAGCGCCATGAAAAGCACCTGGTCTTCTAGTTTCCCTCTCACTGCATGACGTCATCTCTAGTCAGAAAGAAGGAGATCGTCTCTGACGGGACTGTCACCAAATCAGATGTTAATTTGTTAATTCTATCCCCTAAGTGTCTTGAGTCCTCATGCCCAGCACCGTGTCTGTCATCCGAGGTACTTCTGATGCTCTTTCCAAGTTAGGAAACACCATCCTCCTTGCTCTCCCTGCTTCCCCGTCCCTGCTTCGTATCCATCCTCTACACCGCCCCCGAGGATATCTTTAAACACACAAGACTGATGCCATTGGTCTCCAGAGGAAGAGGCCTCAGCGATTCCCAGTTGTTCCTAGAATGAGACCCAATTCTCTGTCACAGCCTCTGCCTTCCTCCACGGCATGCTCTAACATGACTCTCCCTTGACCTCCCACTTTGTGGTCCCCGTGTTCTCAGCTTCCTTCGGTTCCCCCTCCGCCCCAGACCTTGCACACACCTCTGAGCCGTCCTGGCCTTCTCGTCTCCTCCCGCTAAGATACCAGCTCCTCAGACCTCAACTCAAGTATCACGTGGCTCCAGGAAGTCCTGGGGGAGATTTTTCTGACTTGGTTGCACTCACTGTTCTTGAAAATTCTTTGTGATTTCGAAGAGTTTTCTTTCAAAGCAACAACTATAACTTATATAGTTTAGGATATAGGGTCATTATTATTTGATTAATGTCTGTCACCTCCACAAGGGGAAGAACAGGTCTGTTTCATGCACTGATCATCCAAGTGCCCACCACAGAGGGGGTGCACACCCCCTTATAGGGCCCCCCAAAACCGTGGACCCTCTCACCAGAAAAGAAATGAAAATACAGACACATCCACAGCATTTGCCCTACAGTTTCAGGGAGTTGGTTTTCTGACCCTTAATCCTTAAATGTTCAATCAGACTTTAAAACAATTTCTTAATGATTAATAATATTAAAACAGTTGATTAACTCACTTGTGTAATTTTTAAAGATTCTTTTACCAACCAAAAGTGTATACTATAAATTGCAGCTCCATCTTTTTTTTTTTTACAGCCCCATCTTTTAAAAAGATCTATTTCTTAAACAAATAGGAGAGAAAATTCTCCTTTTTATCCCATTTATATTTAATACAAGCAAAAGTCAACACTCTATTTCTCTTACTATCAGCTTACTAAATATGTGTTTACATGTGTGCCAAGTTGGAGTCCCTTAGGTAAAAGTCTGAATTTGGGAAACAGAAAATCAGTTCTTTGTTAGTAAGCAAAACAAATATATTTAGTCTTCAACAAACTATTAGTAGTTTTCTGTGACCACTGCATATTTATTCTCTAATTAGGTCACTGGTCTAATTAGTTCACATATTCACCTAATTGGTGTCAGAGTGAAGGTATTTATGTATGGACAAGTATGTATATACACAGCATACAAACTGCTCTGCCACATTGGAGGCCTTAAAGGGGTTTAGGCTTCAGAAATTCTAAGTCTCCAGGGCTAAGAGCATTTAGTGCTAAGTTTAAGTGCTATGTGTAAGTCAAACAAAACATGATCCTGTAGCCTGGAAAATCCCATGGATGGAGGAGCCTGGTAGGCTGCAGTCCATGGGGTCGCTAAGAGTCGGACATGACTGAGAGACTTCACTTTCACTTTTGACTTCCGTGCATTGGAGAAGGAAATGGCAACCCACTCCAGAGTTCTTGCCTGGAGAATCAGAATCCCAGAATCGGCGGAGCCTGGTGGGCTGCCATCTGTGGGGTCGCACAGAGTCAGACACGACTGAAGTGACTTAGCAGCAGCAGCAGCCTCAGTACTTAAACATCAAATATGCTATCTTTTTCCTGGAAGAAAATTAAGTCTACTTTATATCATATTGAAATAGTTCTGGCTGTATTTCACCTTCTTTCACTTCCAAACTTCACAGAATTTAGGATTATTTTATAATACATTTATGATGTTGCTACTATTCAATTTACCTGCTTCCTCCCTATTATCTGCCCACAAGAAAAACAATCGGAATTTGCTATACCATTTTTTAAGTCTGTCTGGTTTATTGTTATTGGTTTATGTTGTTTTCCCATTTTGTTTGGATCCTTTTCAATAGACTTGATACTTACAATAATCACTTTTTACAATTCTTATAAATTTTGATCTGCAAAGCAGCAGTTTTTAACTGTGTAACTGTAAATAGTGGGGTAGTTTTCATTTTAGCACTTCAATTTTTAAAAGATTTGCAGAATTTTGGAATTAAAACTTTGCAGTCAGTTGGGAAAGAGGTACTTAGTCTCCTGGGTTCTGTCCAGGGGCACCCTCCTCTGACTGCACAAGCTCTCCTTCCTCACCTTCTCTCTCTGCTCTTCTGGGGATCTCTCCCCCAGATCTTCATCTCCACCTCAGACTTCTCTCGTGGTTTCCCCACAATCCACTCACCCTTGTGACTGGGCTTCCCTCAGACAGTCAGAGTCAGTCTGTGTCACACCAGATCCCATCCCTCACACACCGGATCCCATCCTATCCCTGCCCCCAATCCCATCCTCACAAATAAACAAGTCAATAAATCTATTTCTTTCTTCAGTATTCTCTGCCTTAGTAAATGATGCCATCCTTTTATTGGTCGGTTGATCTGATTTTTCTTCCTTTCACTAAAAGCCCAATCAGTGCTTCCTATTAAATCTACCTTTCCAACATCTCTGGGACGTGTCAGTTCCTTTAATATGCTGACCTCACTCTGGTCTGGACCACATCCATGGACTAGCTGCAAACTGATGTCAAAGCCCCCTTCCCGCTTCCCCTCAATCCCTTTGCCACATTGCACCAGTGTTTCTTCTTTCTAAATGATAAACCTGACGCTGCTCAAAACTCTCCAGTAACACTGCTTATTGACACTGAGCCAGCATACAGCAAATGTATAGGGAAACTGATCTTTGTGTTTGAAACATCTCCTTACATGCCACTCCATATCTGCACTTATCTAGCTAATTTCTGCTCATCCTCAGGCCTGGACATAAATGTCATCTTCACAGAATCCTCTCTTATGCTTCAGTAGCAGCCTTTATCACTCCCAACATACCATCATCACCTTATCAGTCAGATCATTTTATTCCCCATGCTCTAAACCCTAAGAAAGCAAAGACTGTGTTTGGTTATCACTATGGGGCATAACAGTGCAGAAGTTGGTACGCAATAAACACTGGGCACTAAATAGAATAAATCCTTAGATAAAAGGGAACAGATTTGAGGCCAAAGGTAGAGTTTTAAATAGGCTGATTTTGAAGCATCTGAGTGGTAAGTAGGTGGAGATATCAGAGGAAGATTGGGCATGTAATTTTAGAATCCTACAGCAGTGACTGGATCTTCAGCTATAGATCTGGGAAGAAACCTCACACTGATGAGTGATTTTTGGAGCCTTGATGTGGTTGTTACTGCTGAGAGAATTCTTGTATCAGGAGGGAAGATTGAAAGCCAATGCTGAGGGATAGCCAGTATTCAGTCGTTGATAGGCCCATCTGTTTCTCTCTTTGGTTTTGTAACTTCATGCCCTTCTCCAACCTGAAGAATCCACTCAGATTTTTGTTTACAGTAAAAGGGAGAATTTGAATTGTAATTCAATTAAGCAAGTGTGGTGAAGCACCTACTATGTGGTGCCTATCAAGAAAGTTCACAAACCAAGGAGAGCAAGACATGAAACTGCTGAAGCCACTGTTTCTGTCTTTGACATTTTTACTAATATCATTATCTGTTTTATTATATTTTCAGAGTAGTATAAATGGGAGCATGTGATGATTGTTTTCAAACATAAAAGGAAGTTTCTTACTGAAGTTTTTTTCTGAAGAAAAAAAAAGTTTTTGTTTCGTTACAGAAATTCCAGACATCTTTTGGCACCAAATCACCAACTAAAATCATAAAAACTGTAAGGACAATTTACCTTAAGTAATGTAAAACCCAAGTTTTTAGTAGGAACTAGATAGAGCATTTTTATGGTGCTTCACGAAGGGCAGGTTATCAGCATGTGTTAGGAAGCCAGCCATGAGCTGAAAAGTAAAACCACATGCACCAAGCATTCCAGAGTCAGCTAATCGGTAACAACTGCTTCAAAGTCCTTCCCCAACAAAATCTAAGCAACTCTGAAAAGTTACGCAGATCGGATGTCCTCTTGACCTTGTTCCTAAACATATGCTTCAAGTGTATTTTCTCATGAGAAGCTGTATGTTTAAGACACATAACCAAAAAGTAGAAAGCAGATTTTGCAGAATGTAAATTGTTTGATGGCAAAAGCAGAAGCAGAAGGCATCTGCTTTTGAGCCAACATTTGGATAAAAAGTTATTTAAATGTTGGTATTGTCATTAAGCAGCTTCACTGAAGATAGGAATGAAAAAGAATTGCTAAATCCATGGGTTTCCCGTGGACATCTTGGAGTTAGAACCAAAGAAACAACGCATGTTCATTTGTGCCGACAAAAGAAGCGGCTCAGTCAGGGCGCTGAACTTCCTTTCCTCATTCTCATGTACAAGAACCACATTATTTAAAATTCCATATTGCCATCTTAAAAAGAAACAGCCATTCTATTTTTTTTTATTATTTTTAAAGAAATTAAGCATATAGATTAGCAAAACCGCTACAGATATGTCGGAGTTAAAGTAAAAGTTTCCTAAAATTGTCTTTTGCTACAAAAGGCACTTAATCCTGAGGAAGCTGCAGCAGTGGAGTGAAACTTAGAGGGATTATTTTGCACTGCTGACAGGGATAGTTCTTCCATTAATTAAACAGAACACTAGCAGTCTGAAGGATTAATTTATTACATTCATATGTATTTAACAAGTGGAACGCAATTTGTTTTGAATCTTTAGCTAAGTAGTATTTGGCAAGAACAGTTGTTGGAAATCAGGTTTTATCCAGATGTGGGAAAAGAACTCTAGATCAATACCAGTTATCAGAAGTTTCTTTAAGAATAACATTTGGCTTCAGCAGAACATTAATGCATCTGTTAGATGTAACACTTCTTTCAACTTGAGGTACTGATCATGTCCATAGGTTTTATTCAGTAATTCTAAAACTCCTGAATTGGCATTTTTATTTTAACTGTATTACTGTACGTTCATTTTATGTATAAAAACATGTAAAATGAATTCAATATCAGATGTCAATCTATTAGGACCTGCTGTCTTCCCAGACCTAACTCAAGTTCCATAGCCTCTTGATGCTTGTCCATATGGTTAGTATACTCAGTTGAAAGGTTAAAAATAAACCCTCAATTTTCCTCTTTCCCATTTGGAGGATGATTTGTTCAAATGTTGTGTAGTTTTTCTACTGGATTTTTCAGTTATTAGTCTTTAAGCTGTATTGGTGGCTCAGGCAGTAAAGCATCTGCCTACAATGCAGGAGACCTAAGTTCGATCCCTGGGTTGGGAAGATCCCCTGGAGAAGGAAATGGCAACCCACTCCAATACTCTTGCCTGGAAAATCCCATGGACGGAGGAGCCTGGTAGGCTACAGTTCATGGGTCACAAAGAGACGGACTTCACTTCACTTTCTTTGCAGTTATTAGCCATGCTTTCTGGGGCTACAGATTGTGTCTATACTTAATTAACGGGCTCAAAGTTGAAATATTTAAATAAATACGGTAGTGAGATACTAGTCTCCGAAGAGAAACTGGTCATATTTGGGGATAAAAAGATGTTGTAAAGGAAGGCATTTTTTGTGTTTGTCAAATTTGTAGCCAAATATTCAAACATTCTTTAGAATTTGGTACTAACCTGTAATCCAGGATCTTCTCAAAAAAGGAAATTCTATACCTTTTTCTTACATAGACTGCAAGAGAAGTAGAAATAGGAATTGTTGCTTTACAACTGTTGCTATGTGGGGTAAACAACCTATTGTTTCAAGCTTTATTTGAAGTCCATCCTTGTTGGTGGGAATCGACAATTAAATATTCTTATTAAAGAATTCCAGTTGATAGCAAATGAGGACCTCTCAGTTGGAAATGTTTGTCATTTCCTCTTGTTGATTACAGTTTTACTGAATACACAATCAAAAAAGTTTTTTTTCAATTTCCATCCATGTTTAAATGCCGTCTTTATGTAAATTCTTTTGATCTTCTGAAACCAGTGACTCAATGAAAGGCATATGCTGATAGTATAGCATCAATCCCCATGGTGAGTTTTATTATTATTTAGATGCCAAATTATATACAAGCTAAACATCCATTGTTCAAGAACAATTCACTGTATCACATCAAACTATTTTTGGAAACTCATGTTCAAAATATCAAGTTATAATTATCATCAACTAGTATTTACTAGGTATATGTATATTCATAGAATTATTAGATAAAACTGAACATAGTGCATAAACTTTGCACTCTATGAGTTTAAATTTAAAATAGAAAGTACTGTTGTGCACACAAAACAATCTGACAATAGTACAAAGATTTTTATTGTATTAAAGTATAAAGAATCTTGTTTCAAACACTAATGTGTTTGGATACACCTTAACTCTTTTGAAAGAAAATTATAGTCACTGTGTTGGCTTCAGCCATTATATAAATAGCAGGCAAAGACTCCATAAAGTCTGTCCCCTTTGGAGGTCATGCCAGGGTGGAACCCGGTTTTGCAACCATCGTTGAATGAAGGAAGGATGCGGCTGAGGTCTAGGGGTGGGAAACCATCACTCACTCTTCTGCAGTAGCTGTTATCTCAAATGGTGCCTCATCCGTCACTATCAGGCTTTGTTCTGCCTTGTGTCACTTGAGATAATGCCAAATCTTGCAGTGTTTTTTATATGCATTTTCTAAGCAGAAATGCCCTTGTGGTTCCTCCCTCCCCAATCATATGAGGCAATCTTGATTGTTTCTCCATCCCCACCTGCTCCTGCCCTTTGACCCTTGCCCGCTGCAGCCCTCAGAGCTGCCTTGGCACCCAGTTATCTCCCCTCAGTCCTTGTCACCCTTGAGGACATTTGACCCCGTGACCACACAGGGTCCCCTCTCTTTCTTTTACTTCCCTCCACTCAACAGTACCCCCTCCTGGTGCTCCACGTCAGGTCATACTTCTTCCCAGGCATGTTTACTAGATCGTGTATCTTTTTTCATCTTTTACATGTTCCCTGTTGCCCAGGTTTCTATAATTAGACATGTTCTGTTTTCATTCAGAATGATCTCATCAAGTAATATCATCAATGCCCAAGACTTTAATTCCAATGTTAATACCAATGGCCTTTAAGTGGCTCTCATAAGCTCTGGGTACATAAGAATTAGACATAAATACTTAGGTTTTTGTGAGCTGACCTATACATCTTCCTATCATTTCCACTATGACAGGGTTTAATTAATTTAAATATAATATATTAAATAAAAAATTAAATATTAAATATAAAAATTAAGTAAAATTAAATGAGTTTACAAAATGCTTATTTTCTAAACCACTTTATATTTTTTATATAATGCTGGTTCCTAATGTAGGGTCCAGAGATGTTATAAGAAGTAGAAAAACTATAGTATATATAGATAGTACAGAATTATCTTCTCTTAATTAAGCATAGTGCAAAAGATTTCTGCCAATGTGGTATTTTACCTAAAAAAATGGTTTCCTCCAAAGTGCATAAACAGATGTCTTTTTAGAGAGGAAACTGGTCAAAATTATGATACTGGGATATGTTGAGATCGTATGTTGAGATTATCTATGCAGAATAGAAAGTACTCTGGAAAATATCTAAATTCTTGAGAATGTATGCAAATAACTCACATCTACAGAGCAATCAAAATACATATCACAATCATATACATGAGCTTATATAATTTTTAAAACAGTCCCATGAACTAATGGGTGAAATGTTGTCCTGAATTGACTGATTTTAAAAGAAATATTCAGCTTCGAGAAGCTTGAATGACTTTTCCAAGATCGCACAACTTATAAGTGTGGTTGCTGATAAAGTGCCCTCTCTGGATGTGAGCCTGTGCCCAAACTCCTCCCAAGGCGCTGATGCTAAGAAAGTAGCTGAAGTTTTACATGAATATGTAGTAAGTACATTTCAAGTGAAGAAAATATACATTTATTATTTAGGTATTTCCATATTTCATTCTTCAAACTTCATTTCAATAAATCTCCCTCTAGCCATGAACAAAATGGACAACTAATTCTCTTCCCTAAATATTTGCCACGATCTTTAATGGTTGCCATGAAATTATAGCAGAAGATGGATTCACAAGGCTCTAGAGTGTGTTGTCTTTTTTAGCACTACTCAAACGTCCATAAAAATACCAAATAACACGTGGTGGAGCTGTAGTTAAATTACTATGAACTGATATTTTCAAGCAGGTAATGAATGGCCAGAATTTCGCTTTTACCGTTACTATTGATCACAATTTAAAATTTCTCAATTTTAAGAAACTTTGGGATTTAAATCCTTAGTTTTACTTAATCACTAATTTACTTGTATATTCAACTTAAAACATTGTTTTTGTGGAAGGAAGAGAAAAACTGAATTTCTCCATTAATAAGGCATTCAGAATAAGATTTTAAACAAAATTTGAGACTCTAATCTACCCTCATGTATGATGTCCTACCCTATTCTATGCTTATATTTTCATAATACTTTTGTCAAAACAGCAGAAATGATGCTTTATCTATTAATGAATTTATCTTTCTTTTAAACAGAATAAACTCATAAGATATATCAGAAAATATAAAGCTACTTTGAAGTTGAAATTTCATTTGTAATGAAAATCAATTTTACATCTAGGTATTTTGTGTCTATGTACTCGGGTTATAGAAAATAAGACTTAACCAAACATTTCCAGGTTTTGTGGCCAAAAGCTTTGCTCTTATATCACAAAGATATTTATATCTGTGCCATTTTTTAACCCCCTGAAGTAATCTAAGACCGAAACAATCCTTTATTCCTTGAACACATTGGTCTGTCACATCTCTGTAATCATCAGTTGGTTATCAAAATTCTAATATGCTTAATAATGGTGGCATGAGATGAGCACAGGGACTGTTTACTGTTCTGATAAAGGATATTGATTCAACACAAAACAGCTTTTACTTCTAACCATATAAAACTTTAGCATCCTACATACATGGATGGCACTCCCTAATCGTGAACAGTTAAGCTCGCTCTTTTTGGGCTCCAGCATTTACCACAAAAATGCTTTATAGTATCTATATAATTTTTCTTCTTTTTGTCCCTTCTTTGTAGTTGTTTGAAATTACAGTGCCTCTCTCTCAAGGCCCCAAACCAGTAACAATCAGTTTTGCCAATCACACCTCCTGCCGATGCATGTCTAAGCTGGATGTTTACAGACAAGTCCATTCAATTATTAGACGTTCCCTGCCAGCAGCACTGCCACAGTGAGTATGACTTTGATCTGCTTTTCTCTGCATCCTCTACTAACATAAAATTATTTCCAAGTAAACACAGTTGATTAAAAGAATTTTTGTGAAATGTGCTATATTTCTCTATCAAATAAAACAGAAGACAAGTTTGAAAATGCACCGTAAACATAAAATTAAACTGAAACAGGAAAACCTATGTTATAGACAAAATAGCTTACCATATACAGTAAGTATTTCTGTGGAAAGGCACACATGCCACCAACATTTAACACTCACACAATCAGGTGTGCAAATTCATAGATGGATGTTAAAACTAAAAACATTTGCGTCTTAAGATTTTTGGCCCAAAACAAAAAGTAAACATGAATATATTATTTTATATCTTTTAAACATTCAGTTGCCTTTCTTCCATCTCAATTAGTTTTTCTCAACATATCAATTCCTAATTTTTATTTCAGCAAGGATTGAATATTGGAATATTAATACTTTTAATAATTTTTCTTAATATTATTTCATATTCACTCTCAAAGCAACATTTGTTATTCAACATTATCTCCCATCCTATTTTTTAGTTGGTTTTATGGTTTAGCATACACGGCACCATATGCTTCATTAGATCTCATAAAGAGCCTGGATAGAGCATAACAGATTGACTCTGTGATCGGTTTATAACGAATCGTTAAGCATTGCCACCTGAGGTCTAGGAACTTTCTATCCCCAAATGAGAATGCAGCACTTTGTTCTTTAGGATGGCCAGGGCATATAGAATGGGCATGTAAATAAACCTTGTATAACCCGTATAACAGAAGTATAAATAAATTGATGAGTAAACATATGCATTACCAAAAACTTTTTTAGGAACCTTTCCTTCTGGGGACTCGACCATAAGCGTGGGGTGCTGATGGCAGTTTCCCCTGTTGCTTCTCTTTGTGCTGCTTTACTTAGTGTGAGAGGTGGGAGTGCTTACCTTTCCAGAGACACTTTAGGTAAAACTCTTGGGTAGCCTACTTGACTGACAGAAAGAAAAAGATCTTACAGGCATCTGTGAATAAATTCACGCTGATGCAAGCACAGACAATGGCTCCCGGAAGTTGTAGAGAGACTTCATTCATGCAGTCCTGGGAATTCTAGTCACTTGTATCCCTTGGCAAGTCATCTAATCTAAGCACTTCAGTCATTATCTCTGTGCTAATGGTTTCCAGAATTACCATGCAAGATCTGAGCATTTTGCTGACTTATAATTAATATTTTATCAAAGTCCCTTTTATATGCATGCATGAATGCTAAGTCACTTTAGTCCTGTCTGACTCTGCAACCCCATGGACTGTAGTCCACCAGGCCCCTCTGTCCATGGGATTCTCCAGGCAAGAATACTAGAGTGGGTTGCCATTTCCTCCTCTGGGGATCTTCCCCACCCAAGGATTGACCCCACATCTCTTACACCTCCTGCACTGGCAGGCGGGTTCTTTACCACTAGTGCCACCCTTTTATATAACTGTGTTTATTTATAATCATATTAGATGTAAGAGGTACAGAATGAAAGATTTATTAAGTCTTTTTATTTACCTCTGCATTATTCATAGGAATGATCTTTCACATTCTTTGAGGCCTTGAAATCACACAGTTGTCACTAATTACTTCCTTTCCTTGTATCGTACCCAAATGCTATTGATTATTTTGGGGGAGAGGGGAGACAGCCACTCCAGCCTAAACTGACCGTGTCATTTCCATCAGTGCCATCCCCATCCACTTCATTCTGCGTGGATTTCTGATTTAATGCAGTGGTTTCAGTACTGTCTTTCTTGTACCAAATATGTCTCCAGTTCCTGAGTAATGTCACAAGTAAGCTTTAAAAGGCATCATTTCATTCACGTGACCAGAAACCGTCAGTGACTTTCAACTTCTCAAAGAACTGGACACCGATTTTCCACCTCTGTCATCTGGCATCAGTCTTCCTTTCTGGTTTTGCTTCCCATTCTTCTCCAAGTCTGTGTTTCACAAAGTCTGATTCCCTAAAGACCAAGCTCATTTCCTGCTCTGTATCTTGTTTCTATTCTGGCCTGGCTTAAAATAAATTTCCTTTATTTTCTGCCTTTCCAAAGTCCTGTCCATTTCTCAGAGTTCAGGTGGAGGTCTTTCTCCTGCTCTTGTCTTGTCCAAGCATCACAGGCACCTTTTGCTTCTTGAATACCCACAGCAATGACTATATTTACTCTGTCCTTGTACAAATTTTTAGGGCTCTGTAAAAGTTGCATGTGAAACTGGATTGTGAGAGTGTTTTAGGCAGGTTTATGTGTTCTATAATGTCCAGCTCATAACACTTAAGAATCACTGAGCCATTCCTGCTTCAGGTCCGAGCACACACTGTCTCGCTTAATACTCACAAAAACATCTATGAAGCTGGTGGTAGGATTAGCCTTATTTTACCGATGAAGCAGCTAATCACATTCCAAACTTGGGAACTGTGAACACATACATACTACACTCATCAACAAAGGCTTGCTAACTAACTACTCATCTGTATGTGTCTCATAGCATCTGTGTATGTTACTCATGTTTTCGTCATTACGTTCACACTGCATGCTGTTCGAGGTCAAGAAGAGACAAAAAGAGCAAAAAGATCTTAGGTCTTGGGGTAAGCCAGAGCCGAATGAGGTCTGCCACTAATTAGTGTTTTAAGATTGGGCATTTCATGTCTCTGAACCTCAGTTTGCTTATATATAAAATGTAAAGATATAAAAAGGGTAGAAGGAAATATGGCATACTTCTACTGTGCTGAGAATGGTGCCCAGCATCTGAGAGACAGTCATTAAAGGGCAGATTTATTATCATCATGAAGATTCATGTTGAATTCATTTCCTTGTCTCTGTGTTCTTCAGTGTGTTTCACTGCATACAATGAAGAATTATATTTTATATTACAAGCCAGTACACACATAACTATGTGTATAGTACTATCTAACTATGTATATGGCATCACCGACTCAATGGACATGAGTGTGAGCAAGCTCCAGGATTTGGTGATAGACAGGGAGGCCTGGCGTGCTGCAGTCCATGGGGTCGCAAAGAGTCAGACACGACTGAGAGACTGAACTGAACTGAACTATGCATATACATTTGTGATATTCATTATATATATATATAAAATTTTAAAGTAGGTATCTATATTACTTTGCATGTAGTTATGCAGCCATATAAAACTATAAAAATGAAACAAAGTATTGTTTTAAATTATTTCCTTTATTATTCAACCTTTTTTTTTTTCATTGTCATCCCTTAAGTATCCTTTTATAGATGTTTTTTCCTAATCACCTACCCCATGAAATTTTAATGCCACAGACATATTTACATCTCTTTATATATCTTAAATATGTCTTGGCTTTATACATTAAAGAGGAAATATAAAGCTTTGTTTTTTATTCAGTATAGGATTAAAAAGGACAAAATAAAAATTTTATTGTGAAAAGTTAAATAACAATGTAAAATCTGTTAATACTGAATATAACTTTATAACTACATGTTGGGAAACATATAAAGTAATATATTTACTTATAAATGATAATATATCAAATTACATATGAAAAGTAGCAACTGATATAAATGTATAACAATACAAATAAAAATTTTCAAACATTTAAAATAATCATTTTCCAGCAAAAGTAAAATATTTTTAAAAGTAATTTTTAAAAAAATTTTTAGAGAAATTAACTCTTTTGAACTTCTGCTCTCTATGAGAAAACAATAATTAACCTGTATAGCTACTGGATATTCATGTAGAGGGTGTCAACAATTTTTCTTCTAGGCGTCTGACATGCTAATGTTTTGATTAACTTTTGTAGATTAACTAATAAATGTAAACTCGGTAATTCTCAAAGCCCAGGTTTCACACAAAGGGGATCAAGCAGAAGCCACAGGGCCGCCAGCCCTCAGGCCCCGCTCAGTGTGTGACACTGAGATCAGGCCCTTGGTCAAGAGGAGTTCTTTCAATCACAGCCATTTACTCACTGTACTTTTATAGCCTTATTTTGTATACACTTTAGATATTTTTTTCATGCCAAGGCTTGTGTGGTAGCCAATAAAACCTCATAGAAATTAAGTAATAAGGAATGAGACTTTGTTGGTTTTGGAGAGCCAGAAACTATTGTCAGATCCAAGATTCTTCCTCCTCAATACCTAATTTTTACTCTCCTACAGATGATATTTTTCTCATTATGAATGCAGGCCTATTACATGTGGTGCACTTAAATACTTTTTCCCTATTCTCTTTTTTTTAAATGTTGGTCTCAACCTATTATGACTTGTGACCCACAATTCAACTGGAAAACTACCACAGTGATCATGGATATATGATGAATACATAACTATATTTTGAAATCATTACCTTTGTTAACAAGAGTTAAGAGGAACCGCCACCACAATGGCTAAAATAAAAAGGCAGAGAAAACCAAGTGTTTGAGTTGATGTAGTACAATGGGAATCACAGATGGGAATGTAAAGTTGTGCAACTGCTTTGTGAAATATATTGGCTGATGCTTATGAGCTTAAATACACACTTACAATATGATTGATAACTTCCCCTTCTAGGTATTTACCCAAGAGAAATATAAACATATTTCCATATCATAACTTGTAGACAAATGTTCATATAAGCTCTGTAACCAATAACTGAGAACAAACCAACATCAATCAAAGGTGAATGAACAAACAAGTTGCATTATATCCATACAGTAGAATATTACTGAGCAGTCTAAAAAGAATGAACTGTTGATGCACATAACAACCTAAATGGATCTCAAAAACACTAAGCTGAGTGAAAGAACCTAGGCTAACAAGAATGCATACTATGATTCATTTTACACGAAACCCTAGAAAAAATGAGTATAATCTAGACTCAGAGGAAGGAATATCATTGTTTAGTCACTAAGTCATGTCCAACACTTTGCAACCCCACGGAATGCAGCCTGCCAGGCTCCTCTTCCATGGGATTTCCCAGGCAAGAATACTGGAGCGGGTTGCCATTTCTTTCTCCAGGGGATCTTTCTAGGGATCAAACCCACGTCTCCTATGTCTCCTGCATTGGCAGGCAGATTCTTTACCACTGAGCCACCAGGAAACCCTAGTGAGAGTTACACAGTTGTATAAATTTGGGAAAAGGCAATGAATTTAAAATAGGAGCATTTTATTGTAGGCAAATTATTCCTCAGTAAAACTGATTCTTTCTAATGCCAAGTGAAAAAGACCCTTTCATTAACTATAATTTTGAAATTAGTGGTAGATGTCTTCAAACCTTTCTGGTGACACTTTAAGTCAAGATTATCTGATTCCTTACAGGGAGGGCGTCCCAGCAGTCCTTTCTACAGAGACTGAAATTTCACTCAGATGCAACAATGTCCCATTTCTGCTCCACCCTTGCTCCCACCCACCACTGCCAGCAGGATGACAAGTCTTGTCTTTCCTAAATGTTTGGTGTTACATTTACATTATTATGATTTTAACTAAGTAGCAGATCATTTGTTTTACATTATTTATGAACAAGTATAACTAATTCAAAGAATCTTTTGCAAAATGAGTCATACACATAATTATGGAGTCTCTGGAATGGACAAAGAATGTTTCTTCTGAGGACTGTGAGAGAGAGATAAAGATGAGCTTGACTGCCTCTAACCTCTGAGCATTCAGAGTCAAAGGCAATGCATGTTACATTGATATTTTTTAAATTTTACTAAATGTTAGCATGCACCATGTATCTGCCACCTGTGGCCCATGCTCATAACTGATGCCAGATGGCTACTGTGGGCAGACACCAAAGAAGAGGGTGCTTCCTGCAGGTGGCTTCCTGGTTTGAAAATTCATTCTCTGCTCACTAACTCTCTGAGTTTTGCTAAATTCTGTAAACTTTTGTGACAGATTTTCCTCACTTTTAAAATTAAATATAAATTAAAATGTTCATATAGCATAACATTTATGATCAAATCCTCATAATCTATTCAATAACGTGATACTATATTGCATGTTAATCTAAGATTATAATAGCATAGCATACTAGAATAACAATGATGATAATGATGACAGGTCTACCTCATAGATGTGTAGTGATGTTTATAATCAGTATTCGTATTAAATATTAGCCCAATTCCTGACATACACTAAGCATTCAATAAACACTGGCTTCTATTTTTACTAACATTTTACAAGTGGAAAAATCAAGTCTTGAAAATGTTAATTAGCATATGCAAAGCTAAACAGCTTAAAAAAAAGTGCCAGAGAGAGATAAAAAGCCAAGTGTCTCTTTCTCTTAACTCTATGCTTTCGTCAATAGTGTGCAGCATTTCTAGTATTTACAAGAAGATTTCAAGTCTCAATATCAGCAGCACCAAAAAATATCATAAATTCCACAGGTAGAAAAGATTATCTCTAACAGAAATGGTAAATATCAATATTTATATTGATGTTTTCATAGATTATTCTTTTTTCCAATTATTTCCTCATATTTTCCTTCAGGATGAATTCCATGAATTTCTAGGGTCCCTTTAATGATAGACACTCTCTTTTAATGGAGGGAGCCATTTATGATTAAAAAGTGATACTGTAGATTTTTCTACTTGGTGTTTATTCCTTTAGGAGTATTTATGTTGAGTCTTCTATGTGCATAGCATTGTGCTAGGAAATGTAGGATATTTTTAATGGATTATATAATTTCTCAACTAAAGAAAGTCACGTACCAGAGTGCAAATAAAGACATGTATATCTAGTATAAAAAGCATATAATACACCATGCTCTGCTTCATTCAGTCATTTAATGAAAAGTTTTTGTGTGCCTTCCAGGTACCACTGTAATGCTAGGCTATGGAGGTAGAAAGAACAACCTGGTGCCAATATAGTAGGTGGATCAGAGAAGCAAACAGAAGTTGGAAAAAGTGGAGAGGAAGCTTCTGAAAAAATCCAAGAGAGAAATCATGAGTGGGCACCAAAACAGTAGAAATGGGTGTGGAAAGATATTTTAAGAAATATAAGAAAGCATGTGACTTGGGGTCTGTGTGTGGGATGACAGAGGGGGAGAAGCTGAGGGTGAAACTGCATGGATGACATTCAGAAAGGGAATACCTGTTTACAGGTAACAGTAAAAACCATGATCTGTGATTCCTTTCTGTGGAGTGTGGAGTGGGAACTCTGTGTTAATGGACCCTTTACAGTGATGGGCGTCTCTGCTTCAGAAATAAGTCAGTAAAGTGCATGTATAAGGATGTTTCCTGTAGGATTGTTTGGAAACCCAAAATCTGGAAGAAACTCCAATGACTGCCAATAGGAGATGAATAAGCAATAGTATACCCATGTGTGGACTATTATGCAGCCGATAAAGATAATGGAGCAAATTTTGTGAGATGACATATGAAGATATCCATAATAGATCATTCAATGGAAAAAGGAAATTTCAGAATGGTATGAAAGGCTTTATGCCATTTTCGCATCAACTAAAACTATATGTAATCATACAAATAAAGGCATTTGCCTTAAAAAGAGGAATCTGAAACAATATAGGACCATTAGGATTGGACAGCACCTGTGGGTAGGAGTAGTTTGAGAGGGAATGTTTGCATTTCATTTTATGTATTCTTATATCATCCTAATGCTTTTTCATAAGCATCACTGATTCTGTAATACACAGGTAAGAAAAGAGATGATCCCTTCCACATGCCACTTATTCTTTGGTTTAACCTGTCTCTCCACAGGTGCCAGGCTGCAAACAAGACTTGCCCCGCAGATTACATTTGGAATAACCACCTCTGCAGATGCCTGGCTCAGCAGGATTTTATTTTTTCCCCCAGTGCTGGAGATGGTAAGCTAAATGATGTTTTAAGACTAAATGCCAAAGGTCTCTATGTTGATTAACAAATACCTAATATTAAAGTCCCATGTACAATATTCATCCTCAAGCTTTGAAATCAGTCACTACAAAATAGGACACTTTCTGCTTCATTTTCTGCTTCTGGTATTGTTTTGAACTTCTCTGTAAAGGAACCTACCTGTGGAAAGGAAGACACTTCTAAGTGCTCTTCATTGTTTCACTCCACACCCAGAACCGAGGGAGGGATAGTAAAGCTGTCCTGACTGTGTTTGTCTAGACTCTGCAGACGGATTCCATGACATCTGTGGGCCCGACAAGGAGCTGGATGAAGAGACCTGTCAATGCGTCTGCAGAGGGGGGCTTCGGGCTTCCAGCTGTGGACCCCACAAGGAACTAGACAGAGACTCATGCCAGTGTGTCTGTAAAAACAAACTTTTCCCCAACTCCTGTGGGGCCAACAGAGAATTTGATGAAAACACATGCCAGTGCGTATGTAAAAGAACCTGCCCAAGAAATCAGCCCTTAAACCCTGGAAAATGTGCCTGTGAATGTA
This sequence comes from Giraffa tippelskirchi, assembly GCF_054371585.1. Classification (NCBI taxonomy): domain Eukaryota; kingdom Metazoa; phylum Chordata; class Mammalia; order Artiodactyla; family Giraffidae; genus Giraffa; species Giraffa tippelskirchi. The sequence continues at coordinate 35,484,391 of NC_137282.1, forward strand.
CAGAAAATCCACAGAAATGCTTCTTAAAAGGAAAGAAGTTTCAGCATCAAACATGCAGGTGAGAAACCTTCATGAAGAGTATTAATTTCTCTCATATTGGAAATAGTTTTCTCAATCCAAAGCAATTTTCTCAGCCAAAATACTGGTTTGTTAGAATGGGGCCAGTTAAGTTCTGTAAGATGAATTCTGATATTTTGTAAACAATGCTTAATTTTGGGAGACTGTTTGCTCCTGAAAAAGCAAAATGAGATCCCTGGAAACCAAAACGAGATCCAAGCTCAGACTGCACCAAGACCTTGTCCCAGAGAGCAGCTCGCAACACGAGTTAGATGCCAGATGCATAGGACAGTCATTTCTGGAGCATCTTCAACATACACTCAGGCAGTGCACACCTGCCCCCACCAAAAATGACAGTGCAGTCAGGTGTAATTTTGGACAGCTGTTCTAAGTGCAGAAAATGTTGTGCGAAGTTCACAAAGGGTAGGATAATACCGTTTACTGTGGAATTGTATCTAAAAATGAAAATAGTGAAGCTAAGTATTTAATGAGAATTAGAGAAATATATTAACACATTGTTAAAGTTTACTCAAGGCATTCCTTAAACCTGATTTGGCTTCCTTCATCACAGAAAAAAAAAGTCTCCTGGACTCGAACACTCTGTGTTAATTCCTGACCTTCTTCCTCTGATCCGAGAAAAGCCAGCTCTGGGTGTTTGACAAGGCCTCCCACTTTGCTTCAGCATCGCTCCACCAATCACGCCCCTTCTCTTCTGCACCTTTAATGTCCTCAACTCGGTTGTTCTCTCCCTCCAATTTAAAAAAGTTCCCAAATTTCTTCTATTTTATTGGCATCTTACTGCAGTGTTGAACTTTCTTTAGCAACAAGCTCTGTCCTTGTCTTCTGAGTTGCTCCATGATCGGTCATTTTGCATTTATCTGTTCACCTCTTTCATCTCTCATTTATTCACCCAGCTGTAATCCTGTTATGCCCTGAGGACTCCATGAGTAAGCTCTGTTTAAGGTTTCAGTAGCCCTTTCATTGTCAAATTTCACAAACAATTCCGTCTTTCTGCAGTTTCTCTTGGGGCTTTCTGTTTGGGCCCAGAGAACACTGTGCTTTCCTGATCGTCTTTTAGTTTCCTGTCCACCTGTTCTCCATCACTATCCCTGGGTTCTCCCACCAACTCTTTACAGACAGTGATAACACCCACATGACTTAAAGCTTACCTTCCATTATTTACAATATAGTGTCTATATGAATGTTAATCATTACTTTTGTCTTCAGTAAATAAAGTGTCCTTCTTTTGATTCTCAAGAGCTTGTGTTACCGTTTCAATTCATCTTTCTGATGATCCATCCACACTAACACGTTAGCTACTGCATGAAGAGACGTCCATGAATCTAGATATCTCTTCTTCCATTACCATTTCGCGAAACCTTATAGGAATCCTTATGTTTCCTCTTTAGAATATTTTTTAGCAATGATATTCCAATTTTACTTTCATATCCTATTCTAATTACCAAAAGGATATACCAAAACTATAGAAAAGTATAAATACTAAATCTTTTTAAAGATTATTAAACCATTTTGCACATTAAATTTAAGTGAACCCAGTTTACAGTGAAAAGCCTGAAATTTTTGTTTACATAAAACTAACCAGTTATTATATTTTTCTACACAATTCTTACATTAACTTAGACAAAAGGTTTCTATCATTGTATTTCTCCCCACAGAATACATTGTTTCTTTTTTTTTTTTTTTATAAATTTATTTATTTTAGTTGGGGGCTAATTACAATATTGTAATAGTTTTTGCCATACATTGACGTGAATCAGCCATGGGTTTCTTAATGGCTTTCTATTTACTGAATTTCTTTCCATGTTCATTTTTCTAAGCATATAATTCCAGATTTTATGCATATAGTGAAACAAAAAAAATAGTTTGATATTTAAAAAAAATACATACTCCTCACTTTCTCATCATATTTATTCTAAAAGTGTGGTGGGCAGAGTATCTATTCAGTGATTCATTACCTTAGTCAGCAACTTTCCTTGATTACTGAAAATCATATCTTTTTAGTAAAGGATTACCAGTATCCCTATACTAATGCATTTGTATTTAGAAATGAAAATAAATAAATAAAATTTTAACTAGATATGCTTTCCTGGAGCAAAAGAAATGATATTTCAAAATCCTGTTTGTAGTTTTTCTGTGGTACATTTCTGATTTCCAGGTGGCCTTGCATTTTTCTCTATGGCCACATTATGTGTACTCATCCTTCGAAAAGTCTTTCAAAGATGTTCTGTTCACTGGAGCAACAGGGCTGTGGATGTTACTGACTGCTGAGTCATTTGTCCTTTCACCACCGCTAGAAACTGGACATCTAGGGCGGGAGGAGAGGAACCTCCCCCGCAGTGAAGACTGTCCCTCCCTGCCCCTTCTCCCGGCCCGCACTGTTTTCGCGTGGAGTCCAGGTGGACGAGGGAGGCTGCCCACACTTGTGCAGCAGCCAGCTGCCAGCCCAAGTCAAGAGTAAGGGTGGGGTCCTCCTGTGGACCACAGCCCTGCCAGAATGGCTGGGTTTAATCTCCCTGCAGTCTGGGTTCCAACCGAGTCCCAGATTCTTGAGAATTCTGCCACACTCATGTGATCACGCTAAATCGGCAGACCGTAAATATTCACTTCCAAAATTTCTGTTTTATGTTCCTTTCATCTACAAAGCACAGAGCACTTCAAAAGAATGAATGCTAACACCACCTCATTCTTCCATTTGTTATTTCTGCAAGCAAGACTTTTTTTTTTTTTTTTAGGTTTTTTCCATCCCTCTTAAATTTGGAAATTCCGGGCACAAACTTTAGCAATTTATAAACTGGACGTCCGTTTTATGATAAAATGAGTAATTTTGTTCCAGTCTGAAACTTAGAAAAACACGAAAGTGCGTTTGTAGCATAACAAGTTCATCTCTTGGTCTTTAACAGAAGTCTGTCCTTCTCTGTTCCTCTAGTTGTTACAGACGACCATGTACAAATCGAGTGAAGCATTGTGAACAGGGACTTTCATTTAGTGAAGAAGTATGTCGCTGTGTCCCTTCATATTGGAAAAGACCACATGTGAACTAAGGTGGTATCTTTTCTAGTTCATCATTGTTCTATCATGGGAAACCATGCTGCCATGTTAGAACTATGAACACAGAGACTTTGTGGACCGGGTGACAAAGACAAAAGTCAGTTTTCTGAATCACGTGGAGAATGTTACAGAAATGGACTGGAGCTCATCTGCAAAAGACCTCTTTAAAAGACTGGTTTTCTGCCAGTGACCAAACAGCTGAGGTTTTTCTCTTGTGATTGTTTTTTAAAAAGAATAATGACTATATAATTTATTTCCACTAAAAATATTGTTTCTGCATTCATTTTTATAGCAATAACAACTGGTAAAGCTCACTGTGATCAATATTTTTATATCATCCAAAATATGTTTAAAATAAAATGAAAACTGTATTATAAGGTACTAAGTTGAATCCGTTACCATCTTATGCTATCAGCAAAACCTGATATTGTGAAAAGTCATCTCCTCCGCCCTCCCTGTTTTTTTTGTCTCTGGGTATCAGATTATGATTGCTAAGAAAAAGTATGCTCTTGTAAAAGAAAGTTTCAGATGGATAGCAGTTGCTATTACATTTTATTTTTAATCTCAATATATTTAATGAGTATAAGTGTTTTAGCACACAGTACTTTTGAATTTATAGCCAAATGAAACAGAAAACTTATCATCTTATTAGATAGTCTGCTTAGCATGGTTAGATCACTGAAAGTTATTCAGTGCCCTGGGAGCATTCAGACTCAACCTGATATAATAGTTCTCAGTATGTATTAATATTAAAATGGCTTTAAAATATTTTACTCAAAAATAATCTTTTTCAAATATTTAATTTCTTCTTACTAGCTAAATACTTTTTATAAGCTGAAGTGCTTCTATCCAACATGTATAAATTGGAAGTGACATTTAAATGCTCATATGTTAAAAAGCAACAGTCACACACAATACTCATTTCATTTTCTTTAAAGGCAACACACTGAGATATTTTTTTCTGAGAACAAATATTTGCCTACATAAATACAACCACATAAGTGGTTTGCCTGTTGACAGAGAATTGATTATTTGCTTGTATGACATGGTTCCTAGCAAAAATAAAAAAACACATAGCTACTAGCAAATACATAAAAATAAGTAGTCCTAAAAAGAGAAAAAAGAATCTATAGAGTTATGTAAACATAAAAATAAGTCTCTTAAAACCTGCAAATATAACAAAAACATTTTCAATGGTATAGGTGACTACTCAGTACAATAAAAATATTAGTATCTATATTTTTGCTACAAAATAATTTATTTTTTATAATACTTTATTAGAAAGTTGATGTCCTAAATATATTGAAACACTATTTTCAATACTGACTTTTAAAACACTATTATATGCAAAGTTTATTGAATTACAGGTATATATTCTGGACAATTTTAACATCTTGTTCATAAAGTCAAATCTTTTTTTTACCTATTTGGAAGAAGAAGCAGTCTTCTGAAATTCTCTTATTATATACTTATGGATCATCTTTATATTTTTTTAAGTAAAGATGGATCTGAAGACTGTAGGCAGAAAATATGTACTGTGTACATCTGTGAAGCAACTAAAATCTAGGTAATTTTCAAAGGTAAGAACAGCAACAAAACTAATAGTAAAACCAAAGTAAAATATAAGTAAATTTGACAACAGCTATAGTTTTATCAAAACTTCCCCAAGAGAACAAATTCAGGGGCCGTTACCAAACGGAAATATGGAATCACAATAAATAACATCCTTCCACCTGATAGGGAGCCACCCTCCCTTGATACATAGGATGGTCACTGTCTATACAATTCAGCTGAAATTCAGTTTCAGTAATTTTTCATCACATTTCAGCCAAGAATATAAGCAAACAAACATGATATAATCTGTTATGTTGATGTGGTATTCATCACTTTTAGTCCTGATACATTTAAATATGTTAATTTATTTAGCTAATTAAAAAAAAAAAAAAAACCTATTCTAAGTTTCCAATGAATCCCTTGAAGCCATGGAGAGAATCTTAGAATCTGATATAATGACCCTTACAAGCTATCAGCTTAAAAAAATCTAAACTATGTGTTGACAATTAGTTTCTCAGAATGTATGAGTATGCCAAAAAGAAAATATCACTATACCAAAATATAAAGCATAAGGCATGCCAGAAAAAATAACATTTAATTTGTCCCTGGAGATGTAATAATTTTGATGAAAAGCAAAAACAACATCAACAGGACAATACTTTGCCAGAGATTCTTGCAAACAATTTTATGTAGACCATAAAAATCTCACTTCATTACATTATAATAATTGAGATTTTGTGGCGATGGTTAAGTGGACTAGAGATCAAGCTAAACAGTCATTTAAAATATTAATATTAGCAAACAGTATTCAGTAAGAAGCTAAAATATACAGTGAAGATGTTTGTAAATTCTACAAGAGTCTCCCAACTACCACTCAGTCAACTCTTAAGAATAAAGATGAGTGAACACTGGAAGCTTGCAGCAACAATTACTATATCCAAATCTTGGGAAGTTTATAAACAGAATTTCATGTCTAGAAACCTAACACTGTATATACTCTGTTTGGAAGACACAGAACAAAGTATCTTGGTGAGCAGTTAAAAGATGTAGCTTCTAGATATTTTTTTTTTTAGAAGGAGGTTCTGACCTTTTGACATTTGCTAACTTCTTGAGGGAAACAGATTCCATTACTAGGATTTCTGCAAATCAACTCTGTCCTCTATCTCCATACTGCTCAAAGCAGAAGTGAGCATTAGTGGTACACCCTGTCTGCACTTCCTTAAGAGAAGGGAGAAAATCACTCACTGACCACACGGTCCAGGCTTCCTCCAGGGGCACCCTGCTCAGCAGGAATTTTACTCAGTGAGAGAGAGAGAAGGAGATTCAACAGGTGAGGGAGGTCAAATTGCAGCACTTGTTTTGGTATTTTGATAAAGTTTACGCATCTCCTTAAGTAATCGAATTTCTATATTCACCTTCCCAGGAAGTGCTGGGGCAAAGAACTGAACCAAGCTCCCTGACTCCACTTCATCTACATTTCTATGCCATCCCCCAAGGCTTGAGCTCCCAATAGCAGATTTTTCAAAGGATGCTTTTTATGGATTTTACCTTTTGAACTGAAAATGAGAAGAACATAAAAATAGTATTTCCCTCCACTGAGTGTGTTGATGTGTCTGATCTCTTAGATGAACTGTAGAAAGTTGTGAATAAATGCAATGTTTGTATCCTAAAGAAGCATAGAGTCCACCCAGAAAACTGCTTAGGGAAGTCCATGGCACGTATGTTATAAAGTAAGTACTGCTTTATCTGTTTGTGTTTGAATTCTTAAGATATTGGCTATTTTTTAGGCAGAGAATAGCTATCTGTTAACTTATGGACATGTACTAATAAGTAGAGATTGATGGTTTGAAAAAAAAAAACAAAGTTTCACATGCTCTTTTTTCTTCATTCTATAGCCAACAACCCATTGCTTTAAAGAAAAAAAAAAAAATGTCGTACTATAACAGAAAGAGCACTGGACTGGGAATGGTGAGCCAGGTTTTTAATCCTGATTTTCTGCTTTGTCCTTGAGCAAATCACCAAAATATGAGTCTCAGCCTCTTAATCTGTGAAAGTAGTAAGTTGAATGAAATTGTGCATGATGTCGAACTTTAGAGTTACAAACACTGTACTAAACTGCCTTCAGAGGGGAGGTAAGAACAATTTTAGGAACTTCAGGGAAGCACCACGCCTGTGATTAGTGAGACGATCGTTGTCTCTGTAGACGGTCCATGGGCAGCACCAAGTGTTTTGACTTCTGGACTTACGAACATGTAGATGCTAGATCCTGACGCTACAGGCCCAGTTCCTGACCAAATCCTATCATCAGAATCCCAGACAGAAACACTGTCAGAAGTCAATTTCTGCTTCAACAGCCTTGCCTGGATGAAATACAGTGTGTGTGCCTCTGAGGTTTAGAAGCAGTGCACAGGAAATCTCAATTTTTGCTGTCTTGTGAAAGTTGCTTGGTTTTGTTTTGTTTTGTTTTTGAGATATTTACTTTTCCAACAGTTGACAGAAAATTTCCAGAGTCTCCATGTGTGATCCCCTTTGATATGAAGAAATCAGGAAAAATGATGCTTTAAATTATCTAAAGTAGTTGAGGTTTAAGAATTAGAATGGTAGTATAAGAGACATTTGCATTTACAATTTCTTACATGAAACATTTCAGAAGATCACGTGAGAATTTTGTTGTGATTTTCTTAAAGATTAATAGTTCCTCTTAATGAGTCACTAATCAGAGGAATGGGGCTTCCCTGAAGTTTTTTAATTAAGAAAAAAAATACATTTGGCTGGAAATAACTTCCATCTCTGTTTATGGGCATGGATGCTGAAAGTCACATCATTCACCAGCAATCATATCATGGTGAATTTGCTTTCAAGAAGACAGTGAAGAAACAGAAAGAATCTCTTCATCTCTGGATTTAAAGCAGATGGTTTTGCACATAATGTCCTATCACATGAGAATTCCATCGTGATTTTTTCATAACAAGTTACATGATAGGTTTGTGCTGTGTGAGGAAATGACAAGCTTTGTGACCCCTGTCAAGGACCCACATCCCCTGTGCTGGGGGTACTCAGAGCTTCAAGGAGCTGAGGAGGTCCTAGAGGTTGCAGAGTTCTCTTGAGTCCATATGAAAGCACAGGGCAAGTGATCATTAGTGTAACGTTTTTCTCACTTCTACGGTGGCAATCAGTGTGTGCTCCCCAAAGTCGTAGGCTGGACACCAGACCCCCAGGCCTCATTGCACAAAGCAGCTCTGCTTCTATCTGTTTTATGTCAAGACATTTGGGGGAGGGAATTTTAATTTTAATAAAAGTCCTTGCAAATTCTTTCTTCAAATTACTGCTCTGAAATATGACATTTACCTTCTTGAATTACTTTAACAACCTCTTGCTCTCGGCAAAAGACATCACCTTCCAGAGGAGGAGCTGTGGCCAAAGTTTTGGTCAAAACCCTGTAGCTCTGAATACCCTCTTCCTGATCAGAGAACCAACGGATTGCTGACACCAAGCAAGGTCACTGTGCTCTTATCAGGAGAGGAAAAGTGTTCGTAACACCCCTGCAAAGTGCCCCAGCTTGAATAAAGCTTACAAGAGAGAACTTATGAGAAAAACTAGGTAGGCTTTCATTCAGGTTTTTAAAATAATTACACCTATTGGACAGCCTTTGACCAAAGCATGAATCAACGTGAGCTAGGCTGGAGCATCCCCGGGTTGGATTTATAATTAATGCCCCCCGCCACACACACACACCTTCAACCATGCGGCATTATTCTTTGACCAAATCCACATGCCTGATTCTCTCTTACCTTATGAAGAGTTGTTGTACCAAGGACTTTGTAAACAAAAATATGGAGCATCCCTCCTCTGACATGCTCAATTTTTGTCAGAAGGCTGGCATGAACTCAGCTCATTTTTTACACTTTGCCCTCTCTTAATCTGGTCAGCTCCCATAACAGAATACCACAGGCTAGGTGGCTTAAACAACAGAAAGTTATTTCTCACCATTCTGGAGGCTAGAAGTCCAAGATGAAGGGGCCAGCAGAGTTGGTTCCTGGTGAAATCTCTCCCTCGCTCCTAACTGCCACTCTGTGTCCTCCCTGTATTCCTCTGTGGTCTTTCCTCTGGGCACCTGTGGAAGGCATGAACTCTCTGGTCTCTTCACATAAGGACACCAAACCAAGCACATCAGAACTCCAGCCTTAGGGTCTCATTTAACCCTGATTTCCTCCCTCACAGCCCTATTTTCTGATGTAATCACACTGGGGCTTAGGATTTTGACATAGGAATCTGGAGGGGACACAGTGCAGCCCATAGCAGCCTCTCTTGAAAATTTTAATTGGCAAGAAAAAGTTGGATGTGAATCAAACATTTTGACATCAAAGAAATTTATTTCAAGGCACATAGAGTGCCTTAATAGTGTTGGGAGCTGGTGTGAGAGCAAAGGAGATCGGCAGAGAAAATAACTAATTCAAGAACACTCAAGCTACCCCTGAAACTCAACCCGAGAGAGTTTGTGAAAAATAGCCTCACTGAGGTGTAAGTAAAAATAATGAAATAAGCTGGATTTTGCTCCCAACTTGGGTCTTAAATTGACCTGCCTCTGTAGTTGATAACGTCAAGATACCTTGTATTGTAATGGGCTTGTTCTGAGCAACTGTGTGCTGCTTTCAGGAATCACCATGCATTCTTAATTTGTGAGATGAAATCTGGAGATAACTGTGGCAAATCTAGAAAAGGTGTTTCCAAACAAGACACAAGCTGATGATCGCACTCAGCATTGGGAGTCAATGGGTGACCAAGAATCAAAGCCACTCTTGTTGATTTCAAAGGGAAATTCTTTCATTCCTTGGTTGCAGTTGGTTGCAAAATTGTCCGATATGTTTGTGTTTAGAATAGCACAGTAAGCCCTCAATAAGTAATTTATATAGTCTTTGGTAGTTTCCAATGTCAAATTCTCTTTTTAACCAGTATTAAAATATCCAGAATTCAACCTTATTTTAAAATTGCAGCAAAGTTTCGAGAGAGCAAAAACTTGGGAGAATGTCAAGATTCAGCCAAGTATAAAATTTTAGGATCTGAATTTATCACCACTTGTGACTATGACAAAAGAATGTTGTAATACAGAATTCAATCATATATTTTGTCAAATTAGGTTATTAAACTTTGTACTTTAAATATATCAATTCCAACTCTTCACTCTTTAATATGTAAAAGAGTTTACTGGAGGCTAGCTTTGAGAGATCAAGATAAATGTTCTGGGAAACGGTCACTTTTTATTTAAAAATATGGGAGTTTTTGTAAAACATACAGATAGAAAGAAAAAGGAAACAAATGAGAAGAAATAATTCAAAGTCATCTGAATATTAATGACATTACATTGGAAATAAATTTTATACTTTGTCTACTTGATTAAGCATTTCTCGTATCATTGAGATAGGAATTTCCTTCATTTTTAATAAAATGCACTTTAGTGAAAGGAGAATGAAAAAACTGGCTTGAAACTCAACATTAAAAAACTAAGATCATGACATCCAGTCATATCACTTCATAGCAAATAGAAGGGGAAAAGTGGAAGCAGTTACAGAGATTTTATTTTCTTGGGCTCCAAAGTCACTCCAGACCATGACTGCAGACATGAAATTAAAAGTTGTCTGCTCCTTGGAAGAAAAGCTATGACAAACCTAGACAGCGTGTTAAAAAGCAGAGACATCACTTTGCCAACAAAGGTCCACATGGTCAAAGCTATGGTTTTCCTGTTAGTCATGTACAGATATGAGAATTGGACCATAAAGAAGGCTGAGCACCAAAGAATCAGAGGCTTTCAAATTGGAGTGCTGGAGAAGACTCTACAGAGTCCCTTGGACTGCAAAGAGATCAAACCAGCCAATCCTAAGGGAAATCAACCCTGAATATTCATTGGAAGGACTGATGCTGAAGCTACAATTCTTTGGCCACCTGATGCGAAGAGTTGACTCACTGGAAAAGACCCTGATGCTGGGACAGATTGAAGGCAAAAGGAGAAGGGGGAAGCAGAGGATGAGATAGTTAGACAGCATCATCAATTCAATGGTCATGAAACTGAGCAAACTCTGGGCGATAGTGGGTGACAGAGGAACCTGAAGTGCTGCAGTCCATGGGGTCGCAAACAGTTAGGCATGACTTAGTGAGTGAACAACAACAACCTTAGTCATAAACCTTAGAAATTCAGTTTAAATCAGCACTTCACAAACATTAACTAGAGAATTCTTACTGCATTGTTAAAGGGAACAAGATCTGGAAAATGTCACTGAGAAATGCATAATATTCCTGTCCTTTAAACTGAACAAAGGAGACAAAACTGTGTCCTTAATGTATAACTTGCTTATAAGATTGGATGTAACTATTAAGCAGTTGTTGGAGAAAAAAGATCCATAACTCAGAAATAGCTATATTGGGATTTCTCATCCATTTCTAGCAGATTGGAATTTTTTTTACTCTTTCCTTCCTCAAAAGAAAATAAGTTTATAGAGATCTATGGAAATCCCAAGTACCTTTTCTAAAAGATGAACAACAGAAGTCTCAATCAAATTTGTTGAAAGCATAGTTTGCTGAAAAGGGTGAAAGGTTAAAGTGTAGAATTATGAGAGCTTGGAGGAAGGGAGATAATAATTTTAAAATAAAACTATAAAGCTCACCAGACCAAAAAGAGTGTGTGATATATAATTTTAAAATACTAGTAGGCAAATTAAAAGGTAAAATAGGACTCTACCATAATGTTAATAAAAAATATAGATCATCCTCCATGTATTCAATACTGCAAATCCTCAGAAAACTTAAATGTTGTCAATAAGATTCAACTTTTGGATGATACTTTTATTTTACTGTAGCCATATAAAACTATTCTATAATGACTCAGTCTGCACACATCAGGGAACTAACCTGGTCTTGAAATAAAACACTCATCTAAAAAATTTTGATTAGACAACCACAAAAACTTGCAGATAATATTTCAAAGTTTGAAGGTGGCTGGGTAATGGTGAGATGGGATATACTTTCCTATGTTAACAAATAATTTCTCTGTGACAATTCTCTTCAGTCTTCATCAGTTTTTATCAGGTTGCTCTACTTATCAAATTGTATGAACATTTAAAGAGTTCAGTTCAGTCACTCAGTCGTGTCCGACTCTTTGCGACCACATGAATCGCAGCACGCCAGGCATCCCTGTCCATCACCAACTCCCGGAGTTCACCCATGTCCATTGAGTCGGTGATGCCATCCAACCATCTCATCCTCTGTCGTCCCCTTCTCCTCCTGCCCCCAATCCTTCCCAGCGTTAGGGTCTTTTCCAATGAGTCAACTCTTCGCATCAGGTGGCCAAAGTATTGGAGTTTCAGCTTCAACATCAGTCCTTCTAGTGAACACTCAGGACTCATCTCCTTTAGGATGGACTGGTTGGATCTCCTTGCAGTCCAAGGGACTCTCAAGAGTCTTCTCCAACACCACAGTCAAAAGCATCAATTCTTTGGCGCTCAGCTTTCTTCACAGTCCAACTCTCACATCTATCCGTGACTATTGGAAAAACCATAGGCTTGACTAGACGGACGTTTGTTGGCAAAGTAATGTCTCTGCTTTTAAATATGCTATCTAGGTTGGTCATAACCTTCCTTCCAAGGAGTAAGCGTCTTTTAATTTCATGGCTGCAATCACCATCTGCAGTGATTTTGGAGCCCCCAAAAATAAAGTCTGATACTGTTTCCACTGTTTCCCCATCTATTTCCAATGAAGTGATGGGACCAGATTGCTATCATCTTAGTTTTCTGAACGTTGAGCCTTAAGCCAACTTTTTCACTCTCTTCTTTCACTTTCATCAAGAGGCTCTTTAGTTCTTCTTCACTTTCTGCCATAAGGGTGGTGTCATCTGCATATCTGAGGTTATTGATATTTATCCCGGCAATCTTGATTCCAGCTTGTGCTTCTTCCAGCCCAGCGTTTCTCATGATGTACTCTGCATAGAAGTTAAATAAGCAGGGTGACAATATACAGCCTTGAGGTACTCCTTTTGCTATTTGGAACCAGTCTGTTGTTCCATGTCCAGTTCTAACTGTTGCTTCCTGACCTGCATACAGGTTTCTCAAGAGACAGGTCAGATGGTCTAGTATTCCCATCTCTTTCAGAATTTTCAACAGTTTATTGTGATCCACACAGTCAAAGGCTTTGGCATAGTCAATAAAGCAGAAATTGATGTTTTTCTGGAACTCTCTTGCTTTTCGATGATCCAGCAGATGTTGGCAATTTGATCTCTGGTTCCTCTGCCTTTTCTAAAACCAGCTTGAACATCTGGAAGTTCACGGTTCACGTATTGCTGAAGCCTGGCTTGGAGAATTTTTAACATTACTTTACTAGCGTGTGAGATGAGTGCAATTGTGCAGTAGTTTTAGCATTCTTTGGCATTGCCTTTCTTTGGGATTGGAACGAAAACTGACCTTTTCCAGTCCTGTGGCCATTGCTGAGTTTTCCAAATTTGCTGGCATATCGAGTGCAGCACTTCCACAGCATCATCTTTGAGGATTTGAAATAGCTCAACTGGAATTCCATCACCTCCACTAGCTTTGTTTGTAGTGATGCTTCCTAAGGCCCACTTGACTTCACATTCCAGGATATCTGGCTCTAGGTGAGTGACCACACCATCATGATTATCTGGGTCGTGAAGATCTTTTTTGTACAATTCTTCTGTGTATTCTTGTCACCTCTTCTTAATATCTTCTGCTTCTGTTAGGTCCATACCATTTCTGTCCTTTGTCGAGCCCATCTTTGCATGAAATATTCCCTTGGCATCTCTAATTTTCTTGAAGAGATCTCTAGTCTTTCCCATTCTGTTTTTTCCTCTATTTCTTTGCATTGATCACTGAGGAAGGCTTTCTTATCTCTCCTTGCTGTTCTTTGGAACTCTGCATTCAGATGGGAATATCTTTCCTTTTCTCCTTTGCTTTTTGCTTCTCTTCTTTTCCTAGCTATTTGTAAGGAATCCTCAGACAGCCATTTTGCTTTTTTGCATTTCTTTTCCATGGAGATGGTCTTGATCCTTGTCTCCTGTACAATGTCATGAACCTCCATCCATAGTTTATCAGGCACTTTGTCTATCAGGTCTAGTCCCTTAAATCTATTTCTCACTTCCACTGTATACTCATAAGGGATTTGATTTAGGTCATACCTGAATGGTCTAGTGGTTTTCCCTAGTTTCTTCAATTTAAGTCTGAATTTGGCAATAAGGAGTTCATGATCTGAGCCACAGTCTGCTCCCGGTCTTGTTTTTGCTGATTGTATAGAGCTTCTCCATCTTTGGTTGCAAAGAATATAATCAGTCTGATTTTGGTGTTGACCATCTGGTGATGTCCATGTGTAGAGTCTAAAGAGTAATACTATTTAAATTTTGATGTTTCTACTTCTTCATGTATATCTCTTCCTGCTTGCTGTTGGCCTGGTCATGGAGTTTATGTTGTCTCTCTGTACAAAAATATTATGGAGTCAAACCGTTTTTCCATCTGCTCTTTTCATTTCATTTATGTTAAGCCTCCTTCCCTTTACAGTAGTCAGAAGATATTTCAGGATTAGGAAAATGATGGAGAAAATGGTATCACTAAGGAACATCTACAACAATGAACCTGGGACATGAACTAGGTCAGTACTTCTTCTCAGAGAGGGGAAACCCGCTACAGGCAAGTCTAACTTCAAGTCTCTTTTCCTTCCATGGTTTTACAGGAAAGGCATTTGACGGTTCTGGTCAAGCAATCAGATGCTTCTTCGAATTGTAATCTCAATGATAATTTCATTGGACCTCCTTTGTTCCTAAGATATAAAATCCCTAGAGCTGTAGAATATCTGTATAAGGAAATGAAACTATTCAAAGGAGAAAACCATCTTACAAATAAATTTGCCATAGAATCTGTGACATAAAATGTTAATTATTTCATCTCAGGAAAAAGAAAGTCCTATAAAAAACTAAATGGTTCCTTAATGGTAGCATTTGCAAAATTTAATTTTTTAAATCATCAGAAACTTATTTTACTGTATGGCTTAATTTAACTTTTGCCCCAATTATTTAGTCAACTCCCCTACTGATATTTTTGAATAATTATTTCCTCAGGTGGAGTGAATGAGTGTGTGTGTATGTGTTCTTATTCTATGTATCTGTCATTTATTTATTTATTTTTTGGCTGTCTCATGCAGCATGTGGGAGCCTAGTTCCCCAACCAGGGATGGAACCCAACCGCCTGCATTGAAAGCACAGTGTCTTAACCACTGGATTGCCAGGGAAGTCCTTGTATTGTTTTCTTGTGTACTCTTGGTTGCTTCCAAGGCTGTCTACTTTTTTACCCACTTGTTTTTGATTCTTTCATCAGTGCTGTGAAATTTTAGCCCGAAACATTTTTAATCTCTGTTAGGTACAACAAGTGTTCCTTCTTTCTCTTCTTTTGCCTAATTTTCTTAGTTCCTAAAACGCACAGGGATTCTGTCTCCTAAGACCTACTATCAGTCATCCCACAACCTCCCTCACTGGCATTTCTTGGAAATTATAATCTCAGAAGGATGTATAAAGATGGACAAAATTAGCATCAAGATGGAAGAGAGCTACCTGGTGCGTTGGCAACCTCTCAAACCAGCTGTCACTCTGTGGAGGAATTACAGCATGACTTTCTATTTTACTTAGGTCCACCTGCCTGTGTTATCTCAGAAGGCAAAAGACTGGGCCCATCACCAGCTTTTAAAAAAATCTAACTACTCAACCCTCTAGTTGGGGTAACTTCTTCCCAGACACTACCTATCATGTGTCATTCATTAGTGGTCTTCATAGGAACTATATTATAAAGTTGAGAGGAGTGATGGACTCCGAGAGGACAGGTGATACTTAGACCCCAAGTCCCACTGCCTCTTCAGGCCATGTTTATGGAACACGATTATTGGAAGAAGTCACATCTTACAATCTGTCTTCTTGTCATGCTGAGGATGAGCACACTTGAACTTGGAGATGGCCTTACAACTTCTGAATGGGAGGGAGGGAGGGACGCTCAGAGATGGTTACAGGACTGGTACCAGCACTTGTCATCACCAACCAGGGAACAGTCAAGGAATCCTTGTGAACACATGTTCTCCTAAGAAATGTGTAATATTACTTCGTCCCCTCTAATGGCATTTTGGGTTGTCAATCTTTAGATAAATATATAAAACCTCAATGCTAAAGCAAAAAATAATTTGAGCGGGAGAAGAGTTAGAGTGAGAAAAATGGCACCCTCTGGATGAAAAGGGCTTCCCTCATGGCTCAGCTGGTAAAGAATCCGCCTGCAATGAGGGAGACCTGGGTTCAATCCCTGGGTTTAGAAGATCCCCTGGAGAAGGGAAAGGCGGTAGTATTCTGGCCTGCAGAATTCCATGGACTGTATAGTCTATGGGGTCGCAAAGAGTCAGACACAACTGAATGAATTTCACTTCACTGGATGAAAATGTTAACAGAATCTCAACGGAGACTTTTTTGTCAAGTTACACACCCTCCCTGGTATTAACTTTAGCAATAGGTATGGAATGCGTGAAGTGCTTAATTTTTATTATACAAATTAAAGACATTAAAATAGGAAGATTTTTTTAGATTCTGCTTGTGGTGTAATTTGTACCTCAAGGTTGAAATCTATTGGAAGGGAAGGATCTGACCATAGATAATCATAACTCATAGTTGTTGGTTGGCTAACGTACAAAGTTAAAATGAGGATAACTAAATATAATATAATTGTGCCTTAAATATAATTTTATTTTTTATATGCATGTACACGGATTCACTAGGTATTTGGTGTAGAAACAAGACCTTGTCTTTGGAGTTGGATATCAGCTTTATATACAAATCCTTAAATGCTTTGTATGTTTTGCAGTTTTTATTTCATTAAAAGGAATTGAGAAGGTCACTTGCAAACCAATCTGAAAAAAAAATTCCTCTGTTACATTTGCCCTAAACATTGACAGTTGTTGGCATTCCCAGACTAAATGGACACCTTGTTTTTTTACTGACTCTCCTTGGCTGAGCCTTTCCAAAGCATTCAGTTTTTTTATAATTCATAACAATTTTTCCCTATGTTATGGTTTTTAATTGGAAACACTGAATAAACATTCATTCATTTCATGGAGTAGTTCACAGTGAGGAGATGACGAAGTTTAGATCATATAATTCCATAAAATTGAGAAAAGCCATTCGTTTTATAACTAAAATAGACACTTGTATGATTAAAAGCTTTCAAACTATGGACTATGAAGCTTCAAATAATTACTCTTTCAGTCTTCAAAAAGATTGCCCCTAAGGAAATACAAACAAAAACATCAAGTCAAGCACCTGTAAACAGAGAACATAAAACTAACATTTTAAATTTGAAAGTGCTAGTGGCCTTTCTGTATTTTCTCACTTTATACCTTTCTGGTGACTTACTAGTGCCCGGAGCATGCTCTGGATTAACATGTTTACTTTCTCTGAAACCTCTAGTCGCCAAGTCTTTTATGTCATGCACCCCTACTCTCTCACCTGGACTCCTACGTGGCAGCTCTAAGCTTTTCAAACCTAGGAGACTTCAAAATAATGTGCCTGCTTAAAAGCTGAGTGATGCCTGTTAAAAGCTAATGCTACTCTGGATAAAAAATAATAAAGGAACAGGAATGTAACCTCTGACCTCTCTGAACCATGAAATGGTTTTTCCAGTAACAGTGAATTTACCTTTTCCAAACAGAGGTCAGATAAGTTGTAGGTAACAGAGTAAATTTGAAACATTATACCTGGTAGACTGACATGTGTTTTTCTTCACATAATGTTGTAAACAATGGTCATGTTTGAAAGGAAGAAACTTAGCACAAATCACCTCAAATTTTAATTTTCTCTCTTGCCCTCCTGTCTTCCTCTTTTTGTATTTTCACCTTCTGAGAAAAATTCAGAAGCAGCCACCTCAGAGCGCGTCCTTTTGCTGGGGCGCCATTGCTTAAAGTAGTCTTGAGCAGACAAGCTTGATTTCAGATACAATTTTTAATGAATCTCTAACCATTATTTCATTTTTATGCTTGTCCTATAAACTGAAATATTCAAAGGTTAATTTATCTATTCAATTTAAAAATATTTAGTGCAATTTGCCAATTTTTCCTTTACACCAAAGGAATCTAATCATTCATTCTGTCTATAAGTTTATTGCAGATGAAATGTCACTTCAGTATTTCCGAGAGCACCTCTTCCATCCTGTGTCCTGTCAGGCCCAGCAAGGATATTTCCAGATTGTCAATCCTCACATCTTCCTGGCTGACTTGTTCTTTCCTGTGTGCAGCCTGACCAAGCCTGCTTTTCTAGAATAATAACTTTCAGCCCCCACGGTCTCATGAGATTTAGTGTCACAAAGGTCTATTTATATTAAACCACACATTTCCATGTAACTGCATATTCTCTGTAATGTTTCCTCCATAGCCAAGTAAACTCAATAAGTTAACTTTTGAGATAATATCTAAAAAGAAAATCTCAGCTGTTTGACTAAAGGATGGATTTCATTGAAATGTTTCACATTTTCAGTACATTGCTTGATAGAAGAACTATTGCATGTAACAGATTCTGAATCAGCTAGAAATGAAATTCTCACAACTGAATATCAGCTCAAGCCACAGAAGAAATATAATAAAGTTCACCTATTGGAAAAAGAGAGTGGATACCATTCTTCTTTGGAAGGTGCAAATATCTTGCATGGATGTGCAGCATCTTTTATCAGTGGAGTGACAAGTTAGTTTCAGAATTACAGATAATTTAACGCAATATTGTTTATTTATTGTATTTTCACCATTTTACATTTTCTTCTTTACAATTCCTATTAGTCACATGTTTGGCTCCATAAATTTATCCTTTCAAGTCCTTATCTTTTCTATCATGATTTTCAACTTTTTAATATTTTTTTTTCTTCTGGGTCTTGAAATATTTTTGCACTTGATCTTCCAGTCAAAGAATTCAATCTTCAGAGGTGATTGTCCTCTCTTGCAGTTTTGTCTACTGAGTTGTTTAATTGGGAAATCTCAAAATGGGAACAATTATAACTAAAATGTTAGGAATTGGAAGAAATTTTTTTTTTAATTTTGTAAAATACCTAGTGTAATGCCTAGGATGTAACAGGTGCCTCATTTTTAAAAAAAGCTAAAAAGAACTTTATTGAAATGCAAAGGTCTCTGGATTGAGTATTTTCCATATCATGGAATTTATATGAAATAATTGATTGCCCCTTACTTATTAGGTTTTGAAAAGCCAACAAAATTCCAGTTTTAATCTCTAATTCGGAATTGCTTTCAGCAGGAATTAGACTGCTATCCTTTATGTGGAGATTCTGTAATACCAATAGGTTAGTGCCTTTTGCTGAGCAATATTTTGCATATTTTATAACTTTCTATTTCCAAGATTGAAGGGTCAGATTTTTTTTTTCTCTAAGACTTAGCTGCAAAATTGATCTAAAATCACTCTTCTCTGACTGTTTCTAACTCCAAGTTCTTTGCCTCTACTGAACTAAAAACATAGTGGTCTACGTGAAATAGAATGGAATTAAGGCTTTGGCTCTTTGGACATTCTGGCAGAGAGAAATGGTGGAGGGGTGGGGTTCTCACTTAGCTACTCATGAAATTGGAGAGTAGCATCCTACTTTGGAGACAAATACTGAAAAACAGAGTGTGTGGAGAATAGCCTGGATTTCTGGGCTCTGTGGATGCCTGTGGGGAAGTCTGTCTGAGGCCCACATTACTGATCTGACCCAAAGTTAAAACAAAAAAAAAAAAGCTGAATCTTTCTTGAGTCCAGGGAAGGTAGAATTCCTCCAGGTGTTTTTATAGAAACAGACAACTTCCTACCTACCAATGATGTGCCATAGAAATGGAAAAAAAAAAAAAATGAGGCAATTTCTTGAAGCTCAGAAATATGGATACCTTTTTACATTTCCACACATTTACCTACTTTGAGTGCAAGAACACTCTAAAATCAAGATGACAAAGCAGTATTTTGCTCAAAAGGGGCTTTTTTTTTCTTCTAATCATTTTAAAACCAGTTCAAGAACCTGCCAAATCCAAAATAATTATGTGAGAGATCTAATCTTCCTCCCATGCTGTTATAAATCATGAAAAACTATGTTCCATTTCAGCTCCATGGCATTTTGGCCGCAAAGTACATGAACAGCGTTTTGAGGGTCACATACCACCCAGCGGAACTAGGGCTATCAGGATACTCAGACATGTCAACAGAAGAAAACAAACCAAGATGCTGAGAGAGAGACTGGCTGCATGAAGAAAGCACACAGGTGAAACAACCACATGACCTGCTGGGAGAGCGATGCCAGCGGAAATAAAGGTGTGACAAGCGCAAAAGCTTGAGGCCAGCTTCCTATGAAATGAAAAATTTAATCTAAGTCTTCAGAGAGTGTAAAGCTTTGCATTTGGAAATTCTGAGAATAGCTGTTCCCAATATTTCCCACTCTGTATTTTTTTCTTCAATTCCATATATAATAGTTTTCACAGTATCATAATTTTCACTCTGTTATCAGAGTGGTTGTCAGCTTTGTTCTAGTTTGATTCCATGATAAGAGTATTCCTTCCTATTTGCAAAGAGAAACAATATGCCAAGTGATGGAAGAAGCCCCTCTTCTCTCCGCCAGCAACTACTCACAGGGGAAATAAAGACAGAGGACACTATCCAAACCCTCTCTAAAAGTTGCAATTGAAAAACACCAGGTTGAAATAATTCTACTCATCAAAGTCATCAAAAAGTTGACCCGGAGGAATAAATGATGTGGGAGGAATTCTTCCAGGCATCCTGGGGAGTTGTTTCGGCCTCCCAAACAGTCCAGCTTCCAGAGAATTATTGAGACAAAAAATAAAAAGTACTTATGACTCAGGTATTTTTAAAATATTTCCTTTTTGTTCCTCAGTGGCTTTTCAAGTCACCCTCTTATGAATGCTCAGCCCTCACACATTTCTATGTGGCAGCACCAAGCTATTCCTCAGATCTTTGTTTCATAAGGAATTGATGAGACAATGATTCAAGATTTGACAAACGGTGTGTGTGTGGATGTGTGTCTTCTTAGCCATGGAGTAGGTGAGTTTAAACTTGAGTTAATAATATAACCTGTGTAGTCAGTACTTGCTATTTCTTATTTTGACCTGTGTGCCTTTTTCACAGATGGCCGCAGGGATCTCTCTCCTCTCACGTGCTCCATACCATGCTGTGCGATCGCCCCCGTTGAGGGTCCCACCCGCTTCTGCTTGGATGGGCCGTGACTGTGTTGAAATCAGTGGAGCACAGTGAGCTGAACAGCTCCTCAGGGCTCTCACACTGGGGGAAGCCTGAGCGACACGGAGAAGCCACGCACGTGTGATCAGTCCGCTTCCCCGCTGAGCCCGCCTTCACTGCGTCCAGCCCAGCGGCAGACACACTCCTGATTCCAAATGGCAGTCCTTCTGACCAACCCCAGCAGAGGCCCCAGATACCATGGAGCAGAAATAAGGCGTCTCTTGGGAATTTTTTTGGGGGGGGTGAGGTGCAGAGTCCTAGGTGCTATGTTTAGTCAATAATAGTAATTTAAATAGAACTGGATACCATGAAATGAAACACTGTCAAAAACCAACACTAAAGTGAAAGTGAAGTCACTCTGTTGGTATCCGACTCTTTGCAACCCCATGGACTGTAGCCCGCCAGGCTCCTCCATCCATGGGATTTTCCAGGCAAGAGTACTGGAGTGGGTTGCCATCGCCTTCTCCAAGAAGTCTGAAAAGCCTGTGGTAAACTAAAAAAGGAGCACCAAGAGACACCCACATCCTCATTCTTGAGGAGACACCTGTCAACATAACCTTGTTTAATCTTGCAGAAGAAAAGATGGAAGATCTTGTGATGGGGCATTTACAGCTTATCCAGGGCTATCATAGTGTCCTATAGGAGGGAGGCGGAGGGAGGCTGGACGCAGAGAGGAGGCCGTGTGAAGCCAGAGGCAGAGATGCGAGTGAGGCAGGCAGGACCACAGAAGATAGAGAGCCAAAGAGGAGGTTCTCCACGAGAGATTTCAGAGGGAACTAAGCCCCACTGACACCTTGGTTTTGCCAGTAAAATCCAATTTTAGATTGGTTCTCCAGAACCGTGAGAGAATGGATCTCTGTTGTTTTAAATACTCCATTTGTGGTACTTTGTTAGCACAGTCGTAGGAATGCAGGTGGCCTTCAGACAATCCATGAAGGCCGAAAGCAACTGGGGAGATTGCTGGAAGCTGGAAGAAAGGAAACCGTCCTGGGGGAAATCAGGAAAACACTGACGAACTCAGCAAGCTGGGGAACAAGGCTTTAAAAGAGGAGCTAGTGCCCGTGGCTTCTCTGGCTGGTTGTGGTAGAAGGTGACAGCAAAGCAATGACCTGAAAAACTAACTATATTCGGTTTTCAAGAGCAACTATACAGACCGTGGGGAAGCAATATACGGCAGAAAAACCTTAAAAAAGAAAGGATCTTCGGTTCACATATCAAACACAGAGAGCTAACAGAAAAAGACTGTCACAGAGTCACGATGTCGAGATGAAACTTTAGGTATGACTGGGAAGCCTTCATGAAGGCCTCAGGAAGATTTACGCTCATGATCTGCCCACATTCAGATGCGCAAACAGCTTCCTAGCGCTCTTCAAGGTCTGCCTCCATTACAGGGAAAAGTAGGATTTTTTTTTTTTTTTTTAAGTCTTAAGAATTCCGCAGAAGTTGCACAAGTGGCCCAATGCAGAAATGGGCTTATTTATAAGAGGTGTGTGAATATAGATTTTTGTCTAAAGGGTTAGGTTCGTAAGTTGACATATAACCAACCCACAAGGGTGTTAAGGAAATGTGTTCACTGACACTGAAAGCAACCGAGATACTACAAAATGAAGAGTCTTTGACTCCCCAAACTCCTACAGACAAAATACAGGATAAAAACAAAATAAATAAAAATCTGCTCAGCTATAAATGTGGGCTACAGCGTATGAAAAAGAAGAATGTCCTGGGAGAGGAAGGAAGGGCCCAGGATGGATCCAAAAGCCTCAGAGAGCATCTCCCAGGCGATTTAAATTCACATCATCCCAGGTTGTGGGTCTGAGCCTTCATCAAAGAACCGGTAACACGGTCCTGCTGGATTTCAGAATTGCTGTGGACAGGAGATTCTGTTTTTGAATAGGCGAGTCTATCAGTGTTATCCTAAGTCTGTTTAACCATCACATGTTTGCTCTCTGGAGTCAGATAACCTGACTCTCTTGCTCTCAGATCAGATTGAGAGAAACCACACTTGAGGAATTGCATCCAAGGTGTCTTATCTACCTGTCGCCTGATTTAGACAACAAGAATCTGGAGCTTGAGCCTGAGATAGAAGCCAAAATAGAGTGAGGCTTTTGGAGTCTCAGAAGAGAGTGACTGTATTTTGCAGACTGTGAGATTTGAACTCTTGTAGCCTGACGGTGAATTTGGCATATTCTATTTCCTGAAGATGGGCACCAAATGTATCCCACACAGAATGTGCTTCTGAAATGTGCTTTGTGACTCTCCCATAAAGAAATGCAGTCTAAGTACGTCCCTAGTGGTCCAATGGCTAAGACTCCAAACTCCCAACACAGGGACCCAGGTCCCATCCCAGGCTGGCACTAGACCCCACATGCCACAACTAAAGATTCCACGTGCATAACTAAGCCAAGTCAACAGAGAAAAGGAAAACAGAAGTGCAACCTATTCTTCTTCCTTCAGTCTGCACAGGCTTGTGCTGGTTTCAGTCCATCGAGTGCAGGGCAGGTGCGGCCACCTGACCTCGAGGCTGGGTCATTCACCCAGCTTCTCTGGTGGTCCAGGTCATTTGAGACTCACTCTCTGGACTCTGCCTCTGTGGTGTCCTCCCCCAGAGCCTCCCCACTGTGCCGTGTGTCTCCCACCCCGCATGGAGGAGGCGCAAGTGGATGCCCCTCATCAAGAGTCCCAGCTGAGTCCAGCCTTTGAGTCACCCCAGGCCAGACACCAGACATGTGAGTGAGGAACCCTCCAGATGACTCTGTACCTCAGATATTTGAAACTCCCTCAGCGGAGGCCCCAAACATTATGTGGCAGTCACAAGCCATCCCTGCTATGCCCCGTCTGAATTCCTGACCGGTAGAATCAGTGGCCATAATACAACTATTGCAGTTTCACAGTAATAAATACGGATATTTTATTACACAGCAACCAAAAGAAGAATAGATCAAAGAGGACAAAATCATGGCAGAAGTGACTAAAGTAATGCGGAGAGGTAAACAAATATTACTACTACAACTGAGTTTGTTTACATGCCTCAGCAACATCAGCAATCGGGCTTTTGTGACACACAAAGGCCCTGGAAATGGATAAATGAGGCCATTAGTGCTCCATGTAATATACACAGTTCATGATTAACATGCGAAAACCAAACACGTGCACAACAGCGGCACGGAGGAGGCATGCCCTTCAATATGTTTCTGTGTCATTATTAGAGAGATGCTTGGCAAGATGTTAAGCAAGTTTGTTTTTCAGTCTGCCTGATTTGCCAAAATACCAGTGATTTTTAAGAGAGAGGATTGGAGGCGGGGAGAGGGGAGAATGGAAAGGAATCTTAAACTATCAAAGAAACCATTTTAATGAAAACAAGACTTCATAGCAAAGTTGCCAGATATTCCAGTGGACTCACAGCATTTTTAATTCCTAACAGCACACAAGATGCTTTTTCTGTGATAATTTGTTTCCTTCACAAACACATGGATGCCCTTTGCAGACAGCGTGCTACTACTGACTAGGTCTTCGCATCTCTTGTTGCAAACATGGTGCAGTGTTCGTGCGTAAGAAATACAAGGTCTTAGACCGAACTATATCCTCTTTATAAACAACATTTTAAAAGGCAACAGAATCAGTGTATTGTTCTGATTTGACACACATTTACCTGCTCAGATTAAGGGGAACAAGATTTCCAGGTGAGCAAGTCTCCTTATCCTAAGGAATAATAACAAATGGATGCAGTTATCCAAGGAGGTAGCCAGGTTCATAATGAAGAATTGTATCGAGAGTGATGCTAGCATGTCACCAAGTGCAGAAAGTGGGAATTGGACCATTTACTCAATACACTGGGTCTCTGTTACTGCAAGACAAATTACCAGAATGCAAACAGCTTCAAACAACACCCACTTATTAACTTACACTCCAAAGGCCAGAAGTCCAGAGGGGCTGAGTCCCCTGTCCAGAGTCCCACAGGTTGGGTGCCTGAGGCTGGCTGGGCTGGACTCCATCGTGGCTCCTGGGGAAGAATCGGCTTCTAAGCCTGTTCATGTTGCTAGCAGCATTTGCTTCCTTCTAGAGGACTGTCCTCTAAGGGGTGGCGAACTCCCCTCACACAGCATCTTTCTCATGCTGAGAATCACTGTGACTTTCTCTTCTACAACCAGTTGGAGAAGTTTAGAAAGTTTATGTGACTATTCAGCCACCTTCACCCTCTCCCTATCTCCAGGTGAACTGATTAGTCATCCTAACATCAGTGGAACCACATTGCTGAAAAAAGGAAGAGGTCTCAAAGTGACTTTCAGCCCTCCCTATACAATGATCAATTTCAGCTCTTAGGCGCTGTGGCCTGTCAACAGGCTCTGAGTTTCAGAATCACAAAGCATACTTTGAGTTCAACTTCTGTCTCTGACCAACTCTGCAGTGGCAGATGTATCCATTTATCACACTCCATTTGGGGGGGGGGGAGAAGGAAATGCTACATATTCCATAGGGTTTGTGTGAGAATTAAGTGAGCTGATAAGTGTAAAATGGATCTCATCCTATGCTTTTTCCCTAACGAGCACTCAAAAGAAATAGCCAGGACATGGAAGCAACCTAGATGTCCATCAGCAGACGAATGGATAAAGAAGCTGTGGTACATATACACAATGGAATATTACTCAGCCATTAAAAAAAATACATTTGAATCGGTACTACTGAGATGGATGAAACTGGAGCCCATTATACAGAGTGAAGTAAGCCAGAAAGAAAAACAACAATACAGTATACTAATGCATATATATGGAATTTGAAAGATGGTAACAATAACCCTATATGCGAGACAGAATAAGAGACACAGATGCATAGAACAATTTTATGGACTCTGAGGGAGAAGGTGAGGGTGGGACATTCTGGGAGAATAGCATTGAAACATGTATATTATCATATGTGAAACAGAACACCATTCCATGTTCGATGCATGAGACAAGGGCTCAGGGCTGGGGCAATGGGATGACCCAGAGGGATGGGATGGGGAGGGAGGTGGGTGGGGGGTCCAGGAAGGGGAACACATGTAAACCCATGGCTGATTCATGTCAATGTATGGCAAAAACTATTACAATATTGTAAAGTAATTAGCCCCCAACTAAAATAAATAAATTTATTTAAAAAAATTAATAAATAAATTAAAAAAAAAAAAAGAAATCCCCAAGCTCTGTCTGCCCTTCTATAAAACTACACGTGAGCTATGAATATACTTACAGAACAATCTTATTTTGGGGGGAAGTAGATTCTGGTTTTAATCATAAAGTGTTTTCACTCAGTTGTGTCTGACTCTTTGCAACCCCATGGACTGGAGCCAACCAGGCTCCTCTGTCCATGTGATTCTTCAGGCAAGAATACTGGAGTGGGTGGCCGTTCCTTCACCAGGTATCTTCCTGACATAGGGATCGAACCCGGGTCTCCTGCTTGGCAAGCAGATTCTTTACCATCTGAGCCACCAAGTAAGTTACTAATTCCTATATTTGTCACAGTTCAGAAAATTTAAATGATGTAGATAAGTCTACTTACTCACATTTTGTTGATGAAATTAAGAGAATGATTTAAGTAGCTTCTCCAGGATTACTAAATATGTTAATGGCAGGATCTGGAAAATTCCAGAAGAGTCATCTCCTATTGCAGAGCAAGCCCCAAGGCATACACAAACCCAGGGGCCATAATGCTACCTTCAGGGTCATTCTCACCTCTTCCAAAATTTTCTACCCTAAAATGCATGGAGATTCTGTTGAAACGAGATAGGAGCCAAACAAATTCAAATAGCAAGTTAACCTAGATCACAATTTGGTTTAAGAACGGAGAACTACTTGCCAATCCAAAGTGCATATCTTATGGGTTCAGAAATATTACCTTCCTAAGTTTATTTATTCCTGTTTTTCTGTACAGAGCATCCTAGAGAAATCACCCACTTTACACTGAGTTGTTGGTAATAACTAAGGAATGGACATAGGAAGTCACAGAGATTTGAAGGAAAACAGATGTTTCTAGGTTGGTTTTTTTTTCCACAGATACTGAAAAAAAAAAAAAGCTTAGAGAAACATGCCTTGCTTGAGTGCAGTTTTCTCAAAAAAAAAAAAAAAAAAGGCAAAAAAAGCTACATTTCTCCTATAAATGGTTTCAAAAACACCAGCTATGAAAAACTACCACCAAAATCATATTAGACCAGACCAGAAAGTTGGCATTTATAGTGACTCATCTGCAACTATTCCAGAAATTTGGAAGCACGAGCTGGTTTCTATCATTGGAGTTTGGAAAGGAAAAAAAAAAAAAAAAAAAGCTGAAGGGATTTTGGAAGTAGATTACTGAGGAAAACTAAAATGTGATTTCCCACTTAGTTTTTTTTTTTAATTTTTGGAAACTTTCTAACTTATGGAAATGTAGGTGAATTAAAATATTAGAGTTATGATTATGAATAAATAAATGATTGAGGATTCACATATGTTAAGATAAAATTTAACATCAGCTTTTAAGAGATAAATGCAAATTATTTTCCTATTTAGATGTTTTGTCTAAATTCTCTTCGATTCTTTGCTCATTCCTTTCCGTTGGCCAGTCCAGTAAAAGAACTCAAGCTACATAAGACCTGCTGGTCTGAGAGCTGTATTTCAATTTCCAAATCACTAGTAATCCAAAGTAACAGTCACAAATGCTTTGTCAATTAAAAAGTTAAGCTGGAAGTTTTACTAGTTTTTTATACCTAGTCTACCTAACAAAGACTTGATTAAGGAAAACCGAGAGTATAGAAACTAACTCCTATGTAAGTGAGGCGGTTTCCATAGCGTCTAGAGAAAAACAGATATGGGCTTCCCAGGTGGCTCAGCGGTAAAGAACCTGCCTGCCAGTGCAGGAGCCACAAGAGACAGAGGTTTGATCCCTGGGTCAGGAAGATTCCCTGGAAGAGGAAATGGCAACCCACTCCAGTATTCTTGCTGGGATGATTCCATGAACAGAGAAGCCTGGCGGGCTACAGTCTATAGGGCCTCAGAGTCGGACATGACTGAGCACACACGTGCACACACAGAAACAGGCAAGTCTCTAAGGAAGAATATAGTATGATTACATGTTACATGTTATATCGTTTTTCTTCCTTACCCTCCTTACTTCTGCTTCATTGACTACACTAAAGCCTTTGTGTGAATGACAACAAACTGTGGAAAATTCTTCAAGAGATGGGAATACCAGACCACCCTACCTGCCTCCTGAGAAACCCGTATGCAGGTCAAGAACCAACAGTTAGAACTGGACATGTAACAATGGACTGGTTCTAAACTGGGAAAAAAGTACATCAAGGCTGTATACTGTCATCCTGCTTATTTAACTTATATGAAGAGTACATCACGAGAAAAGGCAGGATGGATGAACCACAAGCCAGAATCAACATTACCAGGAGAAATATCAATAACTCAGATATGCAGATGAGACCACCCTTATGACAGAAAGTGAAGAGGAATTAAAGAGTGTCTTGATGAAGGTGAAAGAGGAAAGTGAAAAAGTTGGCTTAAAACTCAACGTTCAGAAAATGAAGATCGTGGCATCTGGTCCCATCACTTCATGGCAAATAGATGGGGAAACAATGGAAACAGTGACAGACTTTATTTTCCTGGGCTCAAAAGTCACTGCAGATGGTGACTGCAGCCACAAAATTAAAAGATCCTTGATACTCGGAAGAAAAGCTATGACAGAACTAGACAGCATATTAAAAAGCAGAGATGTTACTTTGCTGACAAAGGTATATATAGTCAAAGCTATGGCTTTTCCAGTGGTCATGTATGGATGTGATATTTGGACTATAAAGAAGGCTGAACTCTCAAGAATTGATGCTTTTGAGCTGTGGTGTTGGGGAAAACCCTTAAGAGTCCCTTGGACTGCAAGGAGATCAAACCAGTCAATCTAAAGGAAATCAATCCTGACTATTCATTGGAAGGACTGATGCTGAAGCTGAAACTCCAACACTTTGGCCACCTGATGGGAATAACCGACTCATCAGAAAAGACCCTGATGCTGGGAAAGATTGAAGGCAGGAGGAGAAGGGGACTAAAGAGAATGAGATAGCTGGATGGCACCAGTGAGTGGATGGACATGAGTTTGAGCAAGCTCTGGGAGTTGGTGATGGACAGGGAAGCCTGATGTTCTGCCCTTGGACACAACAAAGCAACTGAACACAATAAGTTCAGTTCAGTTCAGTCGCTCAGTCGTGTCCGACTCTCTGCGACCCCATGAACTGCAGCATGCCAGGCCTCCCTGTCCATCACCAAAATCCTGGAGTTTACCCAAACCCATGTCCATCGAGTCGGTGATGCCATCCAGCCATCTCATCCTCTGTCACCCCCTTCTCCTCCTGCCCCTAATCCTTCCCAGCATTAGGGTCTTTTCCAATGAGTCAACTCTTCGCATGAGGTGGCCAAAGTATTGGAGTTTCAGCTTCAACATCAGTCCTTCCAATGAACACCCAGGTCTGATCTCTTTTAGGATGGTCTGGTTGGATCTCCTTGCAGTCCAAGGGACTCTCAAGAGTCTTCTCCAACACCACAGTTCAAAAGCATCAATTCTTCGGCGCTCAGCTTTCTTCACCGTCCAACTCTCACATCCATACATGACCACTGGAAGAACCATAGCCTTGACTAGACGGACCTTTGTTGGCAAAGTAATGTCTCTGCTTTTAAATATGCTATCTAGGTTGGTCATAACCTTCCTTCCAAGGAGTAAGTGTCTTTTAATTTCATGGCTGCAATCACCATCAGTAGGGATTTTGGAGCCCCCAAAAAATAAAGTCTGACACTGTTTCCACTGTTTCCCCATCTATTAAACCCTCCATAAAACTGGTCTGACTCTCAAATTAGTTGTTGCACATAATTAAATATCTTTTCTCCTTATAAATGAAGAACAAATAACTTAGCATCATTTGATCCGGTCTCCTCTCCCACATTTTTCACTGTATTTCATATTATGCTTTAGGACTGATATTCCTAAAACCCAACTCTGAATATAATACCTGCTAAGCATTTACAGTGTTGCCTACCAGATTAGAAGCAGAATCCTTTCTTTAGCATTCAGAGTGCTCCACAGAAATCCCCAGAGCATTTTTCCACTACTTTCCAGATTTTGATAAGTTTGGACTGGACCTCAACTCCCCCCAGTATCCTTCACTTTTTCCACCATTACACATTCCAGTTTGGGGATTCTTGCTCACTTTACTGATAGCTTATCTTTCCTAGCAACACCACAACTTCTCAAAAACTATTTTCACATCAAACCAGATTATAACAAGAATATAACTGCATTCTAAAACACTCAAAAATAAATGAACATGGGAATAAAATTTAAATTCATTCTAAACCTGTCATCATGAGATATTCGTGCTTAATATTTTGATGTAACATACTTGACAGACTAAATTTTGCTGTGGTATACACTTTGAAAATAAATCATGATATACATAATATATCATAAGCTTTATTTTCATTAGAGACCACATTATAGACAAACTAATACATATCTTTTGACATTCATTCCTTGACTATCGCTGTGTATCATTCATTTTTGTGTTCCCTTCAGCACTCAACAAGGAGTGCCACATGCAGTCACAGACATCAATCTACACTCAGCAATATACTTTGGTTTTGCAACTTTTGTCTGTTTACAGCTATTGGAATAAAAACAAATTCACTTGATGTTCAGTGACTTAGTTAAATCTTATATGATATTTTGTTCTGTATAATACAAATAGATAAGAAAATCTGTCACCTAAATCATGTGTTTAACAATTAATAAAATATTTTATTAATTACAGTATTATTATATAATTAGTTTCAGTTCAGTACAGTTCAGTTCAGTTGCTCAGTCGTGTCCAGCTCTCTGCAACCCCATGAACTACAGCATGCCAGGCCTCCCTGTCCATCACCAACTCCCAGAGTTTACCCAAACTAATGTCCATTGAGTCGGTGATGCCATCCAACCATCTCATCCTCTGTCATCCCCTTCTCCTCCTGCCCCCAATCTCTCCCAGCATCAGGGTCTTTTCCAATGAGTCAGCTCTTCCCATCATATGGCCAAAGTACTGGAGTTTCAGCTTCAACATCAGTTCCTCCAATGAACACCCAGGACTCATCTCCTTTAGGACAGACTTGAATCTCCTTGAAGTCCAAGGGACTCTCAAGAGTCTTCTCCAACACCACAGTTCAAAAGCATCAATTCTTTGGCGCTCAGCTTTCTTTATAGTCCAACTCTCACATCCATACATGACCACTGGAAAAACTATAGCCTTGGCTAGATGGACCTTGCTGACAAACTAATGTCTCTGCTTTTTAATATGCTGTCTAGGTTGGTCATAACTTTCCTTCCAAGGAGTAAGTGTCTTTTAATTTCATGGCTGCAATCACCATCTGCAGTGATTTTGGAGCCCCCCCAAAAAATAAAGCCAGCCACTGTTTCCACTGTTTCCCTATCTATTTGCCATGAAGTGGTGGGACCGGATGCCATAGTTTTCTGAATGTTGAGCTTTAAGCCAACTTTTTCATTCTCCTCTTTTACTTTCATCAAGAGGCTCTTTAGTTCTTCTTCCCTTTCTGCCATAAGGGTGGTGTCATCGGCATATCTGAGGTTATTAATATTTCTCCCAGCAATCTTGATTCCAGCTTGTGTTTCTTCTAGCCCAGCGTTTCTCAAGATGTACTCTTCATATAAGTTAAATAGCAGGGTGACAATATACAGCCTTGATGGACTCCTTTTCCTATTTGGAACCAGTCTGTTGTTCCATGTCCAGTTCTAACTGTTGCTTCCTGACCTGCATACATGTTTCTCAAGAGGCAGGTCAGGTGGTCTGGTATTCCCATCTCTTTCAGAATTTTCCACAGTTTATTGGGATCCACACAGTCAAAGGCTTTGGCATAGTCAATAAAGCAGAAATAGATGTTTTTCTGGAACTCTCTTGCTTTTTCGATGATCCAGCAGATGTTGGCAATTTGATCTCTGGTTCCTCTGCTTTTTCTAAAACCAGCTTGAACATCTGCAAGTTCACAGTTCACATATTGCTGAAGCCTGGCTTGGAGAATTTTGAGCAGTATTTTACTAGCGTGTGAGATGAGTGCAACTGTGTGGTAGTTTGAGCATTCTTTGGCATTGCCTTTCTTTGGGATTGGAATGAACACTGACCTTTTCCAGTCCTGTGGCCACTGCTGAGTTTTCCAAATTTGCTGACATAGTGAGTACAGCACTTTCACAGCATCATCTTTAGGATTTGAAATAGCTCAACTGGAATTCCATCACCTCCACTAGCTTTGTTCATAGTGATTAGGGTTAGGGTCTTTACAATTAATAATTAGCAAATAAGAACATATTTATCTTATAATAATAAAAATACTCAAATATTTTTTAAAAGACACTGAATCAGAAAAGACTCTAAAAAGGAAGATAGTTTGAGAGAGAGAAGTTTCTCTAAAACTAAACCAATTCTCATAACATCTTTAAAAGGATCCATATGACCCCAAAAATGGGGGCAAGACATCAAAGCTAGAATTTTGGCTTCATGGAAAAAAATCTCTGAATGGGCACTGACTAGCACATTTCAAACCTGAGCAGCAGATGGATCCACATTAAAGAAGCGCATGGAGGACTTTCCTGGTGGCGCAGTGGATAAGAATCCGCCTGCCAATGCAAGAGACATGGATTCGATCCCTGCCCTGGGACAATCCCACAAGCCTTGGATCAACCAAGCCCATGTGTTACAGCTATTGAGGCTGTGTTCTACAGCCGGGAACCCCAACTACTGAGCCCACATGCTGCAACTATTGAAGTCCACGCACCCTAGAGCCTGTGCTCCTGAGCAAGAGAAGCCCCTGCCAGGAGAAGGCCCACCACTGCCCCTAGGGCAGCCTTTGCTCGCTGCAACCAGAGAAAGCCTGTACAGCCACGAAGACCCAGCACAGAAAAAAATTAATTGAAAAATTTTTAAAGGATATGGGAATCCCTTGGGCATGAAGCTGCACGTATGGATTCATGGCCTCTGCTTCAAAGTTCGGGAAGCTGGCTTTGGTTTTTAAATGTGCATCCACAAAGCAGGAACCTATCAGAAGCACCTGGTGTGTTCTTGCCACCAGCTTCTTCTAGAGCAACGATTATACACACACATGATTAAATTATTTAGACCCTTTTTGCATGATGGAACTGTGTGATTTCTAGGTCACCTGGGAATAAAAATGACTTCTCCATTGCAGGGGGACGGAGATGCGACAATGCCACGTGGTATTTGCAAGGATGGCCCCAGGCTAGACCGTAATTTAAACTGGAGATGACATGACTGTACACAGGTGGCTGCTATGTTCACCATGAATAGAGAACCCAAATCTCCTTCCTTTCCCTTCTAATCTTAGGCTTCATTTACCAGTTCCCTCAACAAAATTCCTTCCCCGTTCTCTGCCTCTGGCACTCTTCTATTTCAATCTCATGGAGACCATTGTGCTGGGGGAGAGGGGCAAAAACTGTAAATCTATTCAATAAATTGTAACTCAATTATTACAAGTCTGTAGATATTAATTCACATGTTTTGCTTTCTCTAGGTTTCCACGTTAACATTGCTAGGTAATATAAAACATTAATAATTCAAGAAAAATAGCCACATACATAACAAAGATGGGCTTCCCATGTGGTTCAGTGGTAAAGAATCTGCCTGCAGTGCGGGAGGAGATGCAAGTTCTATCCTAGGTTTGGGAAGCTCCCCTGGAGAAGGAATTGGCAACCCGTTCCAGTATTCTTGCCTGGAGAATCCCATGGACAGAGGAGGCTGGCGGGCTACAGTCCATGGGGCTGCAAAAGAGCTAGACATGACTTAGCGACTAAACAACAACAAAATATACGATAATGAGATTATTCCCAATGTTATGGGATAATAATTCATACATTTTAATTCTGAGACTGAATTAAATGTTTATATAGTTTTCTCACTATGGAAGTTATGGAATGGATTCTTAACAAATCAGGAAAATCTATTCTTATCTTTAACCTATTCCAGTTAGTTTATTTAACATTAGGCTCACTAAGACATTGATATATCCACTTTAGTTTTACTCAGAATTCTTCACTTTAATTAATTCTGCATAGATTTATTTATTTTCTTAATTCAAATTTTTATTCAAAGCTCAGTTTCTCAACCTAAGGCTAAACCACCAAAGGCTACTCTGGACACGGACCCTACACAGATGCATTTCCTGGGCTCCTCCTCTCTCTCCAATTTTTCTTCCTTTTTCCAGCACATGGAATCTTAAATATGATTGAGGTGGTTGGGGGGAAAATACCCAGCTCTTATTACATATTCTTTGCTATTGTTTAGATAGGAAATCTTGGCTCTTGCTATTCAATGGATACAGATTGAGAAGTGAAGTTGCTCAGTCGTATATGACTCTTTGTGACTCCATGGACTGCAGCCCACCAGGCTCCTCTGTCCATGGGGTTTTCCAGGCAAGAATACTGGAGTATTTCTGCCATTTCCTTCTCCAGGAGATCTTCCCGACCCAGGGATTGAACCTGGGTCTCCTGCATTGTAGGCAGACACGTTACCATCTGAGACACCAGGGAAGCCACTAGGGAAGCCCAAATTAATACAGATTAAAACCCAAAAAAAAAAAAAAGCCTTTTCTCAAGGACATGTACTCTACCTTGAGGTTCCAAAGTCTATTTAAAAGAAAAAAAAAAAAAAAGACAGAAAAGTTAATCAGATAGCTTGTATCACTACTATAAGAATTTCTACCCAAGGGCAGTGAGATAAATCACCATTTCTCCGTTGCTCCCTGAATTTGAGAAGGAGGTGGGGAAGGGTGGAGATAGCTAGACATACCAGAACTGAAGACCACATTGTTGTTGCTGTTGAGTCACTAAGTTGTGTCCACCTCTTTGCGACCCCATGGACTACAGCACGCCAGTCTCCTCTGCCTTCCACAATCTCCCAGAGTTTGCTTAAATCCATGTCCATTGAGTCTCAGTGATGCTGTCTAATTTTCTCATCCTCTGCGCCCCCTTCTCCTCGTGCCTTCAGTCTTTGCCAGCATCAGGGTCTTTTCCAACGAGTCGACTCTTCATGTCAGGTGACCAAAGTATTGGAGCTTCAGCTAAATCTTTCAAATGTCAATCTACCACTTACGTAAAGTGCTCAGAACAGTACCAACTATATAAGCACTGACATATTTCATATCTGCAGATGAGCAAAGCACACGTTATCAGGTCTACAAGATAAAGAAACTGAAACACAAAGGTCTCCTTAACACCTACCAGTCTCAGGCAAGTGGGAGAGGCCTGAGCCTTTTCTGTCTTCCCTCCAGGATGCTGTATGGGCTCAGAGAGTTGGTTAAAAGTAAGATATGCTAAATAAACTTGTTCTTCATACGTGCCAAGGCAGCAGTTCATAAATCTGTCTTCTTTAAAATAACAATTTAACAAGTCTAAGATCAAAATATAGTTTTCGAGATATTTTGCAAGTTATAATCCTTTCACTAATACTATTTCAATTTTTTAAAGTGGATTTCTCTGCTAACAGAACATGTACATTCCATGAAGGCTCAAGAATTTGAACTCAATGTTTCAGCGGGCTGAAGAGGAGTAATGCTTTGGGAATCTTTTGTACACATTACATATATACATAACTCCATAAGTTTAAGAAAATAGGGCTTGAAAAGAGTATAAGTTTGTTAAGTGCATGAATGTGAAAAAATGTGTGCCTTCACCTCACAATCAACTTTAAGGATGAGGAATAAAGTAATTAAAGAAACACTACAATAATATTTTTGCTAGACAAAATTGTGAGGGCAAACTTTGGACATTTTTGTTAGCTCTGTGAACTTTCCTCATATTATTTACAAAGGGTCAAGAAAAAATATACTAAGTAAGGATAATAGGTAGATTTTACACAGATTCACACTGATTTTTCTAGAGCATAAAGGAATGTTTGATTCAACTTGGGCAAAGTAGATGGCAAAAACTTCAACTCCTCAACTTCCCAGAAATTTTGTCAATATATGTGTTACACTTGTACAATTCATTTTCACAAGGAGGGATGAAAAATGTCAGTGGTGAGAACAATGGAAAATTAATTTAATGATGTACTTTTGTCCAAAAAAATGCCACTCACCTCATCTCTTTTTCTTTCCTTCCCATCTCACGGTTACTGGAATGACTTATTTTGTGAAAAAGAGAGAGAGGTAGTGGTGGTGGGGAGGGCTTCTTTAAGAAATTAAATATTAAATATTTTCATCTATAATGTATTTAATATAACTAACTGCTGACTGATAAGAGATCTCCACAGACACACTCATGTAAAATAATCATTTTCTCTGTAGTTACATTTAAACTGCTGAATACTAAAAGATTTTCTGAAATTGCTACTTGTCAGCATCATGAGAAAATCTTGTCTTGGATCCTGAGCAAATAATATATCATAATATGTTAGATGTTCTATAACAGCTTGAGGAGCCACAACATTAAATTTTATACATAGTGCCCTTAAAAGAAAAGGCTTCAAATAAACTTTGGAAACACGGTAATGATTCAGGAGCAAATGTGTTTTGTTAAACCCAGCAGATGTGGCCAAACAGATGAGCAGCCACTTTGTTCTGTTTTGTCACATGTGGCTTTTACTTAAATTTTTTTTTTTTTGAGGAAAAAATAGAGATACTCTTGGAGTTCGTTTATATATAAACAATAGAAGGGAAAGACTAGAGATCTGTTCAAGAAAATTAGAGATACCAAGAGAACATTTCATGCAAAGATGGGCTCAGTAAAGGACAAAAATGCTGTGAACCTAACAGAAGCAGAAGATATTAAGAAGAGGTGGCAAGAATACACAGAAGAACTGTACAAAATAGATCTTCATGACTCAGATAATCACATGGTGTGATCACTCACCTAGAACCAGACATCCTGGAAGGTGAAGTCAAGTGGGCCTTAGAAAGCATCACTGCAAACAAAGCTAGTGGAGGTGATGGAATTCCAGTTGAGCTATTTCAGATCCAAAAGATGATGCTATGAAAGTGCTACACTCAATATGTCAGCAAATTTGGAAAACTCAGCAGTGGCCACAGGACTGGAAAAGGTCAGTTTTCATTCCAATCCCAAAGAAAGGCAATGGCCAAAGAATGCTCAAACTACCACACAATTGCACTCATCTCACACGCTAGTAAAATACTGCTCAAAATTCTCCAAGCCAGGCTTCAGCAATATGTGAACTGTGAACTTGCAGATGTTCAAGCTGGTTTTAGAAAAGGCAGAGGAACCAGAGATCAAATTGCCAACACCCGCTGGATCATCAAAAAAGCAACAGAGTTCCAGAAAAACATCAATTTCTACTTTATTGACTATGCCAAAGACTTTGACTATGTGGATCCCAATAAACTGTGGAAAATTCTGAAAGAGATAGGAATACCAGACCACCTGACCTGCCTCTTGAGAAATCTCTATGGAGGTCAGGATGTAACAGTTAGAACGGGACATGGAACAACAGACTGGTTCCAAATAGGAAAAGGAGTACGTCAAGACTGTATATTGTCACTCTGCTTATGTAACTTATATGCAGAGTACATCATGAGAAACGCTGGGCTGGATGAATCACAAGCTGAAATCAAGATTGCCAGGAGAAATATGCATAACCTCAGAAATGCAGGTGACACCACCCTTATGGCAGAAAGTGAAGAAGAACTAAAGAGCCTCTTGAAAGTGAAAGAGGAGAGTGAAAAAGTTGGCTTAAAGCTCAACATTCAGAAAGCAGTTCACAGCATCCGGTCTCATCACTTCATGGCAAATAGATGGGGAAACAGTGGAAACAGTGGCTGACTTTATTTCTGGGGGCTCCAAAATCACTGCAGATGGTGACTGAAGCCATGAAATTAAAGGACACTTACTCCTTGGAAGGAAAGTTATGACAAACCTAGACAGCTTATTAAAAAGCAGAGATACTACTTTGCCAACAAAGGTCTGTCTAGTCAAGGCTATGGTTTTTCCAGTAGTCATGTATGGATGTGAGAGTTGGACAGTGAAGAAAGCTGAGCACCGCAGAATTGATGCTTTTGAACTGTGGTGTTGGAGAAGACTCTTGAGAGTCCCTTGGACTGCAAGGAGATCCAACCAGTCCATCCTAAAGGAGATGAGTCCTGGGTGTTCATTGGAAGGACTGATGTTGAAGCTGAAACTCCAATACTTTGGCCACCTCATGCGAAGAACTGACTCATTTGAAAAGACCTTGCTGCTGGGAATAATTGAAGGCAGGAGGAGAAGGGGACGACAGAGGATGAGATGGTTGGATGACATCACTGACTCGATGGACATGAGTTTGGGTAAACTCCGGGAGTTGGTTATGGACAGGCAGGCCTGGCTTGATGCACTCCATGAGGTTGAAAAGAGTTGGACACGACTGAGCGACTGAACTGAACTAAACTGATGGCGTATGTATATGTGATGTGACTATTGAGACTATGCTTTGAGTATCAAATCTAAGATTTCTTTACTTAGACTATATCCCAAAGCCTTTCTCTGTTTTTTTTTCTAAAAGTTGTACAGTTTTATCTGTTACCCTCAAGTCCTTGTTTCACTCTGAGTTAATTTTGTACACTGTGTGAGGTTTGGACGGAGACCTTTTTTTTTTCCCTTTGGCTCCAGTACCATTTGTTGGGAAGTCTAACCTTGCCCTATTGACTTGCTTTTGCATTATAACTTCTTCAGATGTCTCTTGGGCTTATTTGCTTGGATCTGTTTCTGAAATTGCTTTTCTGTTGCAGTGATAAGCACAGCTTCGATTGCTGTAACCACACAGTGCTTCTTGAAATTGAGCAGTGTAATCCAACTTATTATTTGCATGCTTTGCTATATTAAATGTTTTAAGCTATTATCTGTTCAAGTTCTTTTCAGTCCCACCCTCCTTTCTCCTGTCTTCCCAAGACTTCTATAACACCAGTGTTAAATATTTTGTTATAGTCTCAAGAATCGTTTAGGCGGCATTCATTTTTTTGTCACGTCTATTTACTCTCTGATTTTCAGATTAGCTAATTTCTTTTATTCTATTTTCTGGTTCACTGATTTTTCCTCTGTCTTCTCTACTCTGTTCTCAATCCCATCCACTGGCCTTTTTGTTCTACGTTTAATATTATTCAGTTCCAAAATTTCTATTTTGTTCTTTATATGTTCTATTTGTTGATACATTGTATTCATGGCAAGGCTTTCTTTTTCATTTATTTCAAATGTGTTCATCATTTAGTACAGCATTTTTATTGTGGCTGGGTTAAAATACTTGTCAGAGTATTCTACTACATCTGCTGTCTTGGTGGTAGTGTCTATTGTTTTTTAATTCAAATTGTAGTTTTCCTGGATGATATGTGATTTTTAATTAACACCTGAACAATTTGTATTAAGTTATAAGGCTCTGGATCTTATTTAAACCTGTGTTAGCTATTTTGGGGAAGTGAGGATTGTAGCCAGGTGGGGTAGAAACCTACTTGGCTTTTGTTGGTGACAGGGGAACAGGGAGATGGCAGGAGTGATGGTCCTTGGTACCTCTGCGTAGGTGGCGGCTGTATCTTCCCTTTGGGTCTCCACTGATACCACTCTGGTGGGCGAGGGGGGGTGGGTAGGAATTCCTCTTTGTGCGTGCATGCCCAGTAGATTCGGTCATGTCTGACTCTTTGTGACCCTGTGGACTGTAGCCCGCCAAACTCCCCTGTCCATGGGATTCTCCAGGCAAGAATACTGAAGTGCGTTGTCATGCTTGTAGGGGATCTTCCAAACCCAGGGAGCAAACCCACTTCTCCAGAGTCTACTGCATTGCAGACAGATTCTTTACTTCTGAGCCACCAGGGAAGCAGGAATTCCTCCTTACTGCTCCCTCTTTGACCTCCACTGACACCACGCAATGGGTCTCATTGCCCCTGGCTGGGGTGAAAATCCACTGACATCACCTCAGCAGGAAATGGGAGAATGCCTCATTACTGACTGGTGAGACTGGAATTCCTGGATCCTCAAATTTCTTCATCTACACTGAGAGGGGAAAGGGTGCATCACATCTGCCTGGAAGAGATGAATGTTCTAGCTCATAACCTGACCTTCTCTGACATCACCTTGGCAGGTGGGTGGGCTCCTTTATTACAGTCCAACAAGAGTGGAGGTCTGCCCTACCCACTCCCCTTCACTGGCATGAGTAGGACTGGGGCCACAATTGCCTCTGTGGCTTTTGGCTGGAGTATAGTGGTTATTCGGAGAAGGCAATGGCACCCCACTCCAGTACTCTTGCCTGGAAAATCCCATGGACGGAGGAGCCTGGTAGGCTACAGTCCATGGGGTCGCTAAGAGTCAGACACAACTGAGCGACTTCACTTTCACTTTTCCCTTGCATGCACTGGACAAGGAAATGGCAACCCACTCCAGTATTCTTGCCTGGAGAATCCCAGGGACGGCGGAGCCTGGTGGGCTGCCGTCTATGGGGTCGCACAGAGTCGGACACGACTGAAGCAATTTAGCAGCAACAGCAGCAGCATAGTGGTTATTGCCTGAAAGTTTTCTTGCTAAGCTGCCTTCCTCCTGTTCTTTGACTAGAGAGAGTAGGCTTTCACTGGGGCTCTTTTTGTCTGCACCTGTTGGTGGGTCTGGATCTTTGTACCTACTTCTTCATCTCCAAGTCCAGGATTTATGAGACTGAAAGAAAACCACTGCGGATGGTGCGGGGGAGGGGGAGGGGCAGTGCATCCCTGTTTTAATCCTTCCCAAGGTTCCTAGCTAGTCCTCTTCTCTTCACTTTTAGAGTTTGTTTTGTATGTAATAGTTGTGGTTTTTAGTTATCCTTAGAGGGAAAAACAGGGAAAAGTTTTCTTACTCCTTCTTCCCAGAAGCAAAGTCTTTTGGTGTGATTTTTAAATGATGCTGTCTCAAAGGCATGAGTGGAAAAATTCACATTATCAGTGATTTTATGAAACACCATTAGCCCCAAATTGAAACCACTATTGGAGACTCTTCATGAGGACTTACTATTGGAAACCCATGTATAGAAAATACTATTAAAGAGTATTCTTATGATTAAAGGCATGCTAACATATATGGCAATCCCATATGTCAGTGTATTTCCAATTACCTAACATTTACTTGAAGAACAGAACATTGTTGGCAGAATACTCAAAAATGACAATTCTCTCTTATCTTTTTGATGGGAAAGAGGAAAACCATATAACATGAGAAATGCCTTTGTATCATTGACCAGAACTAAGTGACTTTTCCCACAGTTTGTTCAGGTTGTGAATATCATTATCATCTGACTTCATCAACTCAGTCATCAAGGTGAAAGTCATCTAGAAAACTACCTTCAGGGAATAAAGATGCTAAGCAGAGCACTGAGGCTCATAAAGAACAACTTGAATCCCAGATGGGAAAATCATTTTAATCCGTGTTATTTTTCACTTAGGCAGTTATCACATCATAAAAGCAATAGATGCAGAAAACTCAATGAGAAATGGCCATAAGAATACAAATGTTCTGAAGGTGAGTACTTCATTGTAGAGGCTCTGCTATTTAGTGTAAGTCTGAAAAGGCATAATCTATCTCAAAGTCTCTTTTTGCATTGTATTTATTAGAGTCCAAGGTCTGAAAGAAAAATAATTGTACAATCAATCATGTGGTTGTTTTTAATTATCATGATTTTGACTTTATAGAAGAATGATCTTGAGTTTAGCATTAATTTTTTGGTATGTTCAGTTCAGTTCAGTTCAGTCGCTCAGTCGTGTCCGACTCTTCGTGACCCCATGAATTGAAGCACGCCAGGCCTCCCTGTCCATCACCAACTCCCAGAGTTCACCCATGTCCATCGAGTTGGTGATGTCTTCCAACCATCTCATCCTCTGTCATCCCCTTCTCCTCCAACCCCCAATCCTTCCCAGCATCAGGGTCTTTTCCAATGAGTCAGCTCTTCCCATGAGATGGCCAAAGTATTGGGGTTTCAGCTTCAACATCAGTCCTTCCAGTGAACACCCAGGGCTGCTCTCCTTTAGGATGGACTGGTTGGATCTCCTTGCAATCCAAGGGACTCTCAAGAGTCTTCTCCAACACCACAGTTCAAAAGCATCAATTCTTCAGTGCTCAGCTTTCTTCACTGTCCAACTCTCACATCCATACATGACTACTGGAAAAACAATAGCCTTGACTAGACGGACTTTTGTTGACAAAGTAATGTCTCTGCTTTTAAATATGCTATCTAGGTTGGTCATAACTTTCCTTCCAAGGAGTAAGCATCTTTTAATTTCATGGCTGCAGTCACCATCTGCAGTGATTTTGGAGCCCCAAAAAATAAAGTCTGACACTGTTTCCACTGTTTCCCCATCTATTTGCCATGAAGTGATGGGACAAGATGCCATGATCTTAGTTTTCTGAATGTTGAGCTTTAAACCAACTTTTTCACTCTCTTCTTTCACTTTCGTCAAGAGGCTCTTTAGTTCTTCTTCACTTTCTGCCATAAGGGTGGTGTCATCTGCATATCTGAGGTTATTGATATTTCTCCCGGCAATCTTGATTCCAGCTTGTGTTTCTTCCAGCCCAGCATTTCTCATGATGTACTCTGCATAAGTTAAATAAGCAGAGTGACAATATACAGCCTTGCCGTACTCTTTTTCCTACTTGGAACCAGTCTGTTGTTCCAAGTCCAGTTCTAACTGTTGCTTCCTGACCTGCATACAGGTTTCTCAAGAGACAGGTCAGATGGTCTGGCATTCCCATCTCTTTAAGAATTTTCCACAGTTTATTGTGATCCACACAGTCAAAGGCTTTGACATAGTCAATAAAGCAGAAATAGATGTTTTACTGGAACTCTCTTGCTTTTTCAATGATCCAGCGGATGTTGTTTTGGTATGTAACACAGTGTAAAGAAAATGCATACTAAAGAGGAAACTAGAGACTGGTGAGGGGAAGGGATGATATTCAAAGAGCTCAAGTGTTTTCTAAAATATGAACTTATTTTTAGAAATAAGTCTGAAGAGGACTCAGTATGCTTTGGTTCCAACTATGAACAAGGGTGTTCTCATGCTTTTAGCACCATCTGTTTGCGGTCACAAATTCAATTGTGAGAAAAATTCCACTCTTACGACATCTTTATATTAATTCATTTGTGCCCTTTTTTGCAGTAGTTTGACATTTCAGGGTCAAAAAAGGGGGTACTTTAATCAAGATACAGAGAGGAAGACATAATGGGTCTTCGGGTGATGTTGATATCCTAACAATCTAAGCAAACATGCAGGTTCTTAGTATATACTTACTCAGTTAGAAACTGTTCCTAATAACTTAATAAGCTTCATAAATGGCATTACTGAGTTTCTTCTA
This sequence comes from Giraffa tippelskirchi, assembly GCF_054371585.1. NCBI lineage: Eukaryota > Metazoa > Chordata > Mammalia > Artiodactyla > Giraffidae > Giraffa > Giraffa tippelskirchi. The sequence goes on from NC_137282.1 coordinate 35,527,700, forward strand.
ATAAAGGTTCACTGTGGATTCTCCCCCAATGTGTTGACTGTGTAGAGTTCTTAATAGTATCAAACATTGCCTGCCAACTGAAGCCTTTCCTGACATGTTCAAATAAAGTTCACTCTTTCACACTCTGTGCTCTCCTGACTTCTTACATAAATCTACATAAGTGATTCTCTACCGGAGGTGATTTTGTCCCCCAAAGAACACCCGACAATGTGTAGAGACATCATCAGTTATCACGAGCTAGGGAGTGCTGCTGGAAACGAGTGGTTAGAGATGCTGCTAAATATTCTACAACTCACAGAAAAGCCCCCAAAACAGAAAGCTACTCAGCGAAAAAAGTCAGTCATGACAAGATGGAGAAGCCGTGGTCTAGGTTAAGTGACTTTGATTCCACACATGACCCTGGATGTTCAGTTAATGAGGATGTGACTTTATGTGAAATCCCACCTTGTCCACCCTACATCGCAACAACCAGTTCATCCACTCATTTCCAGCCACGGCGGCTGAGTTCAGAGGAAACCAGAGAGCTCTTTTTCTGATCCCAGAAAATTTGGTATGTTTTCTTAACTCACGTCTTAGATCGAGTTCTTTTCTCAGGTTGTGGCTGCAGCACGTTTCCATTTATAAACAAGAGTGAGTGAGCAAGGGAATGACTATCAAAGACGCCCTCATAGATAACTGAGGTATCAGAAATAGTCTCTCTGCCCACCTGGTTTAACAGCAGCCTTAACTCCACCTAATAAAGAGAGTCAGCTGCCAAAGCCTGGATGGTGACTCCTTCTCTCCTTTTTGCTTCTCTCTGGCATGAGAAACCCAAAAGTCACCAAGAAATAGCCATAACATAATTAAATCCTTGGGCTTATAACTGTCTGGTTTTTAGTGCCCTGTGGATGCAGGAGGTGAAGGTCTCTTTATTTGCAGCCAAAGAGCCTTTTTGACTCTCAAACTTCCGTTTCAATTTATTTTCTTTCTCTAGTTCATCATGGTCCTCATCCAATGTCACTGTTCTTGTATCACTACTTGTCCCACTCTCGAAATCCCTGTGGTTTGGGACCACTCTGTCCACGTTCCATCACAGTTCACCAGGAGTGAAGTCTTAACAACTGCAGTGGTGCAACAGGCAATTACCCCTGCACCTACTAACTGGATGGAGTACTCATTGCCTGCAACCAGTTAGTGGTGAGTAATCAAGTTCCACATTGCACGTGACAGACTTTCTGCTAGAGGGCTAAGCTAGCCACACTACAGCACAAGATGCAACTGTACACATCTTTTCCCAATTCTGCATTTGGTAAGCTCTCCCAAGATGGGCTTATTTATACCACGGAAATTGGCAAGAGCCATAAATCAAGACATATTTCTTCCCAGAGACCCAGTGCTCTAACAGTAACCAACACACCACGGGTTTCCTCTCCAGTCCCCTTCTGGCACCAACTGTCTTAGGCTGGGTTCTTGGATAACAGATTTTGAGATAGAGATTTGCCTGCAGGAAGCGTATTGGGCTGCTAAGAACAATACCTGTATGGAGATGAAGGAAACAGCATAGGCCAGAGGAGAAGTGAAAATATAATGCAGTCTTATAAAAGGTCCCAGACAATCTCATGAGGGGCTCCAGGAGGGATTTCCCAGCAGAGTGACTCAGAATTGAGACAGGCAGCTGTGCCTTTGTACACCTGTACTGATGAGTCAGCCCCCCAGCAGGGTGTGGACCTCAGGGAGAACCCAGATGTGAGCCATAAATGGCCAGAAACATTACTGAAACACCTGGGGACTGGTCCTCAAAGTGAGATGCTGAGCCACTGTGAGGACCCTTCTGTACCAATAAAGATTCATTTCACCTATTTCTAAAGTACATCATTTACTAAAGAAACCTACTTTCTTTATTAAGATTGTCTAGAGAACCTTCTTGTAGATAGATATTTGTATACATGGATATTTATTTTAAAATAAAATTCCTAAGAAATATGGTTTTCTAATGAGCTGTGTTAATTTACGCTTCCATCAGCCAGGAGTTCCCTTTCCTTGCACTTTTGCCGACAGCATGTATTATAAATATTTGCAAATGTAACAACTGAAGAATGCATTTAAGTTTTGGTTACATTGGCATTCTTTATTGCTAATGAAATTAAACATGTCTCATATACTTGACTTTTTCTAAAATTGAGAAGATGTTTAATCTTCTCATGTTCTACTCCCTTTTCCACTGTGCCTATTTTTTGCTATTGATTTGAAAGGCTTTTAAAACTATAATTAGGGTTTTAGCTTTTTCACTGTCACACGTTGAGAACATTTTCACCAATGGCTTTGTTAATTTTTTTGCAATTAGAAATTGTTTTTATTGCATATATAACTCATTCATCATGTTGTTACACTTAAAAATATATCTACTTCTTTTGATGAGCAAGTATAATGATAAATATATAGGAGACTTTCAACAAATGTCATCAGTTGATGGATATACCAAAAAGGACTGTAAGGAAGAGAAGCACTCTGATTTATATAAAATTGGGCATAAAACTAAATTATCATGAAAGCAAAGTCGATAAATCGATGGGAGCAGACTATAAAACCTCATCCTTAAATAGCTAACAGTTATCCATATTAAACATCATCATTTGAGGAATATGCTGGCTCATTAATTAATTTTAAGTATTGAACTTTTCATTGCAGTTAACTAGCATATATTCATTTAAAATCTGTATTATAATAATTTATCAAATTGAAATGAATAAATGAATGCCATGCTGAATTAATGATTCCTTAAATCTCATGTAATATCAAACTTTTTGGAATTTCCTAATTTTCACATCTTTACATCCTTGTCATTTATCTACTTGTCTTATTCACTGTATACTCATTGAAGGCAAGACTTAGATCTTATTCAACTTTCTATACACACTGAGTTATTTAACCAAGTTATTTATCTTCTTGCACATTACTATTATCATCACATTCAATATGGTTAAATGTATTGAATAAATGTGCACTGTTCTGAAAGTGAAAGTCACTCAGTCATGTCCAACTCTTTGCCACCCCATGGACTGTACAGTCCATGGAATTCTCCAGGCCAGAATACTGGAGTGAGTAGCCATTTCCTTCCCCAGGGGATCTTCCCAGCCCAGTGATTGAACCCAGGTCTCCCACATTGCAGGTAGATTCTTTACCAGCTGAGCCATCAGAGAAGCCCAAGAATACTGGAGTGGGTAGCCTATCCCTTCTCCAGCAGATCTTTCTGACCCAGGAATCAAACTGGGGTCTCTGCATTGTAGGTGGATTCTTTACCAGCTGAGCTACCAGGGAAGCCCAGTGCATTATTCTAAGTGCTTTCAGCTTTTAAGTCACATAATACTTACAATAACCTTATGAAGTATGTGTACTACTAGTCACATTTTATCAGTTGGAAAAATAATTTGTTGTGATTGACAAAACCAATAGTTTGACTCAGGGAGTCTAACTCTAAACCCTGCATCCAGAATAAATTATATATGTAAATTATCCCTAATAATCTCACATCAGATACACTTAATGAGCTAAGGCTATGCCATTGCTACACTGTAGTGAATATAAGTAGAATTTAAAACAATTGAACTAGAGTTTATTTTCATGATAAATTTATAGCGTGATGGTATTGGGTTGAAATTTCAGGATATTTCACTTTTCTAATTTATCTATATTTTCTAGAAAATCTAGAATATTCTTGAATGATTTGGTAATGGAAAAGGAATAAAATAGCAATTGGTTTGGAGTGAAAAGAGGGGAAATATGGCATTTACCAAGCGGTCAATTCTTTAATATCTAAATCAGCTCAAATTTTGAACAGGAAAGGAATAGGAAGAAACCTTTTTTTTTCCTAGCCCTTTCTTTTGCTGTTCCTCTCTTATGAAAATAGTTTATAAATTCATATTAATAATTCCAGTAATGCTACTGTTTTAGATGGACCCACTGAATTCTCAAGATTGTTTATACTTGTTTTCTTGTGCTATTTCGATCATTTTTTAATTATATGATTAAATAACTGGAATTAGGGTGTTAGGAAAGTTTAGTGAAGTACTGGGACTGACGATTTGGGGTTCCTTTACAAAATGAGCAGGGCATGATTATTGAAAGCAATATCAATTTAAATGACTGTCAAATTAAGCTCCTTCTTTCAGGCCTGGAAGCAATTGAGTCTTGAACATTCCACACTTCTGAGGAATCTTCTTTTGCATAATCACTTAATCATTTTGAGCGGGCAGCAGGACAGCTTTTAGATCTTTGCTCATTTGTTTTTCATATGCATTTGAATCTAATTGTAATGCATATCACCGAAGAGAGGCAATCATCTTTCAGAAACCTCCCTTATCTTGGCAAGACTTATTTGATGAAGAGCTGATGAAGAGCTGCCGGCCTGTGTCAGGCAGGACTCTGCACTTTGTGCTGGATATCACGTCACCCTCATGCTCTTCAGAGGTAACCAGGCCTTTCTAATCTTCTGCAGATGACACCACGCGAGGCATGTCTTCCAAAAGAGCATCTGAACAGGTTTTAAGCCTCTTTGACCATTTTCTGTAGTAACTTGATTTGGCGGTTTCTTTATCTTCAGAACAATTCCAATACAGACACTCCCAGCTCTGAAGCTGATATTATAAGTGACCTTCCCTGGGTTTTCTATGTGACAGCACCGTAAAGCAATGACGCAGTGGTCATTCAGTCATTATAAGAGGGCCTGGAGTATCCCTGGGGAGCTTTTTGAACAATCTGCCCCTCCTTCAGGAAATGAGAGGAAGTGCCAACCCAGTGGAAATTTATTTATTACCTGTTTGAAGGTTGCTGAAATAACAAAACCTCCTTAAGAGACGAGCCAGGGCTGCACAAAGGACCTGAGGATGTTCTCACGTTGGGCTGTGAACGTCATTCAGGCCAGTGATTGGAGTATTTTGTTAGGGGCACTCCCAAAGAAGGAAGAAGGCAGCATGGTCGTATAAAAAAAATCAAAAATAAATCAAGCATCAGTGAAAAGCTTTCCTTGACCCAACTCATTGCAGGAAATCTGCTTGAAGCAGATCTTGGGGCCACGCAGGTCAACAGCTCCTGCGTCATAGCTCCACTGGGCTGGGAACCCCCCTATGATCAGGTTCAAGGAGTTGAAACCAGGCCTGCTTCCGGAGTGGCCGCTCCCCAAGTCAGGGGAGATGGCTTTATTCTTGAGCATGCAGGAACCCTCAAGATTGAAAATGGAAGTCATTCTTTCTGGCTTCTGGAGGCAGAGCCCTGTATTCTAGAGACTGTGTGCAGGCCCTGGGGCCTGCCCTCACCGATGCTTTCAGTTGGGTCGAGTGTGCGAGCACTGACCTCTCCCTCCGATCTTTCTGAGTCACTCTGCAGGTGGCCCCTCTGCATTGTAAACCTCTGTCAACCCCTGAAAAGGAGGGTCTCTTCTCCCAGTTTCCTCTGGCTGTACTTTTGTGCGAGAGAATGTCTTCTTGATCCTCTTTAGAAAATCTGCCTCCTCTCCAGTACACAGAAGTAAAATTACACATGAAAAATAGGAAAAAGGAGTTCAAAGACTGTAACCTAGAAATCTTGTTCAGCTCACCATCCTGCCTGGCCTGCTCTATAGATTTCAGACTCAAGGCTGTCAACTCAACTCTTATTCAAATTTCCAGCCTGTCCACTTGCCAGTCTGCACAATCATCACTAACTCCAAGCCATGAGCTGGTGGTTCCCCATGACGATGTGAGGAACAGACCTTGGGCCCTGCAGGCCCCTCGCAGCAGCTGCAGCTCCAGGCATCCTGAAACTCTGTACCCGACACCCCGTGGTCTGGCTGCTGGAAGGCCCTGGAAGAGGAGCATCTGGCATTTCTGGGCAACCTCCTCTCCAGCTGGGCCGACCGCATCCTTTCCTGGGCCTCTTTTCCTGTCAGCATTGGGACGAGTCAGTGAGACCAGGAAACCCATCCAGTGCACATTCGAGACTACAGTAGCTGGTAGTCACATTCCATCGAGGAAGAGCTGGGCCGTGAACCCTGCCCTGACACTCAGAGGCAGCTTTCTGACCCAGAAGAGAACACGGCCAGAGAGTCTTGGAAGCAGTCCTGGGGACCAGTCATTCATAACAGAGCCCGGGAAGGGGCTCTGAGCCTGAATCTGGAGGAGGAGATTTGAAGAAATAGAAGTTGGCAAATTTAGCCCAAAGAAGGGCCTACTCTCTGCACAGAGGCGCATTCCTGAAATGACTCAGGAACTGGAGACCTTTCCCAGGGCCAGCTCGGGAGGCACGTGAAGATGGAAGAGCCACGGGGAAGAGGGAGCCTGGGTCCCTGAGCTCCCCCGGAGGAGCATCACCCCGTCCAGGAACGGCAGGACTGAACGGGAACAAACGAGCTCCACCGAAAACCTGTAAAAGGTCAAGACCGTCCAGCTGATCTCACCTGAGCTCTTGTGAGTGCAAAGTCTCTCAGTCTGGTGGCACTTGTGAGTCCCCTGAGTGACAAGCACAAAGGAGAGCAGGTATCTGCAGGGGAGGAAGAGCCCTGTGACCTTTCAGGGAGAAGCCGGCTTCCCTGCTGCATAAGGAAACTAAATCGAGGGACTGAGCCTCGCCAGGGAGGGACATGGGGTCAGGGGTCCTCAGGGCAGCCCTCTGTGGAGCCTGGACACACCCACGTGCGGGAAGTAGATGGCGCAGGGCAGGGCTTGTATCCTCCGGGTTGGCCATGGGGCCCGGTGGGGCCTCGAGTGGCCCGAGTTCCAGGCTGGTCTCTGGCTGTGCTCAGTCAGACCCATCTGGAACAGCATTCTCCGGGGTGTAGCCCGCCGCAGAGGAGACGCCTGTTTTACAGAAACTGGCTGCCTCTCCTCTGCCAGCCCAACTGATCATCTGTCCTGCTTGCCAGGCACTTGTTTTCTTTAGAGACAGGGCATCTCACAGGCCTCTGTGCATCCATGGGTGCCCTCTGGAGCCAGGGAAGGTTGCTGACCTTCCAGGAATGTCCTCCCCACCCCCTGGCCCTGGGGCAGCTGTGGGGTCTCCGCTGAAGCTGACCATATGCCTGAGACAAGGCCCAGGCCCCGCTGGGTGTCCCCAGGAGATCCTGGTTATATACACCCATGGCTATTTTCACAATAAAAAGCCCACAGGCTTTAAGGAGAGGAAGAGTCAGCCGAAAGATTATCTGCCTGGTTGAAGAATGTCACAGAGTTCATGGCACAAGCCTGCAAAACCCTCAAGTCCCCAGGGGTGGAGGCCAGTCCTCTCCAGCTACATGCTCCAGAGTTTGGCCCCACTTAATAATAGCCGGCACAGGGCTGTGCCTGAGGACATAGTGTACATTCTCAGACAAGAACAGCAAAGAGAGCCCCCAGGTCATCTGAGCAGCTGCTCTCACCACCTCCATGGGCCCCCAGGAGCCTCCCCACCCCACACTCTGGGCCTCATGTCACCCAGAGTTTGTGCTCCACAAAGACACCCCACAAGCCATCACCCATGTCCCGGGGCCCACAGTCTGCAGGACCAGACGCCCACCCTGAAGGACGCGGGTCCACGCTCATCAGCTCGGGGCCGGCCCACTCTCCCCCACAGCCTCGATCTCAGTCCCTGTGAGTCACCCTGAGGAGGCTCGGCTTAACAAGACCCCAGGCACCCCAACTCCAGCCCTGCTGTCCCCTAAGCCAAGAGACTGGCCAGGGGGACCAGTGACCTGGGTAAAGAGGGAGGCGGGGGCCCCTCATCCAGAAAATCCTAGCTTCCTAGAGATGGCTGCTCAAAGCCTCTCCAGGTGAGTGGCCCCCAAGGCCTCGGCATCCCCATGGCCCCAGCCCATCAACCTGCCAGAGACGGACGAGAAGCTCAGGCACTCCTGTGCACTCTGCTCGTCCCCAGAAGCCCGGGCCAGCACAAGCCATGGGGTTGCTGGATGCTGCTGGCCAGCGAGCAGGGTGATTTCCACCTTCCATCCAGGGTGACAGATGGGTGGTGCCAGCAGAGGCAGGTCAGCACTGGGCACCAGGCACCAAGTGCTAGATGGCAACAGAACCACGTCTGTGCAGGGAGGACTTCCTGGCCAGCGAGGTGAAGTTCCACCCGGGCCCTACACCCACCCTCTGCCCCAGAATCTGCCACTGTCCTGAGACTCACCTGCGTCAGAAATGCACCAGGCACTCTCTTGGCCAACAAAGTAAACACTAAATAATTCATGGGCTGACGGTGATGGCTCACCTTCAACAACAGACACAGTCACTCCAAGAGGCACGAATATCCTTCCAATTCCCAGTGACTAATGCAGAAGGATGGCTTAGCCCCTCAGAAGTAAGCAGAGTGACTTCAGAAGAAAACAATGCATGATTTGAAAGAAAACGCTCAGCTTCAGGAGAGTCTAAAACTGCTTGCCTAAGAAACTGCAGCATGAAAGCAAAGAGTACCTGCAAGCTGAAAGAACAGAAAAATGTGCTTGAAAACTCAAAGACACAGAGGAAACAGGTTGTGAAGGATAAAGAGAGCCAATTAAGATCTCCACCTGAAACTGTACTGAAGGTTGTAAATTTGATCGGAGAAGATTACAGGAACAACAGCATCTTGGAACTTGAGGAAAAGAGTGAATTAGAAAAGGGAGATCAACTAGTCTATCAGTCAGAAGTTGATGTGAAAAAAACTCTTTGATGTTATTAATGTAAATGCTACTTTCAAAAGGCTTGAAGGAGAAAAGTAAGAAATACTTAAAAAATTGAAGGCAAGACAATCAAATGAATGAAGAATTTACAGGACAAGTTAAACAACAACAAAAAATTCTTCAAACTGAGTGGGCATTTTTGCAGACTGAAACTTCAAATACTGCCTCAAGTAGATGGAGAATGTGTAACGCAACTCCAGAGAGCATCGACAGAGGAAATGTGCTACTTAGCGAATGCACTCCCCAAGATGTATGGAAACATAAACGGTGCATATCAGGACTCAACTTCCACAGGGGGAATGTGAAGATGTGGACAAAGAATTGGAAAGAACTACTTTCTTCTATCAAAACTAGATTCTCCGCTGTGGGAAAATAACTTATGAAAGCTGAATGGCAGCTCTGTCAACCTAGAGAAAGGCCAAACAAGCTAAGAAAAATGACCACAGCAGACGAAGAGAAGCTAAAATGCAGTTCAAGTTCCAGACTTCCCTGTGCAGGAGCCCTTTGCTTCCTGCTGCTCCACCTGCAGCCACAAAGGTCTTCAAGTTTCAGGGGGTCTCCTTGCATCACCAGGTCGCCAAGGAAACAGGAAGTTTAAGTTGTGAGGGCTCAGAAATGCTGAGTCACATACAGGCTTGCTTCAGCGTTCCCAGCAGCAAACCCCTGAACATTCACAACCACAGCAAAACAATTGCCTGTGGTTTCTCTCTTTGAAAGTAATTTTGACTAAGCTCTTTTTAGTTTAAATGTTGGTATTTAATTGACACTACAGTTAAATTTATAGCATTATAAATTTTAGGATAATATTTTTCAAATATGGATTTAATATAACTCTCATGAGTACAATTTCCACTTCGCTGGACCATCCAGAATTAGATAGTAGACACATAACATTGAATTTTGATTTTAAATAAAAAGGCCACTATTGCTTAAAGCGTCTTTGAAGTTTGGTATGAATAGAGATGTCAGAAACAATAAAGATTGTTTCTGTATGCTATAAGTATAGTCTAGGAATTTCCCTGCTGGCTCAGTGGTAGAGATCTGCCTGCCAGTGCAGGAGACACGGGTTGGATTTCCGGTCCAGGAAGATCCCACATGCCACAGAGCAACCATGCAGGTGCACCATGACTACTGAGCCTGTGCTTTAGAGCCTGGGAGCCGCAACTACTGAAGCCCACGCACCCTAGAGCCTGTGTCCCACAACATAAGAGGCCACTACAATGAGAGATCTGCACCCCACAACTAGAGCAAAGTCCTCACAGCAACGAGGACCCAGCACACCCAAAATAAATAAAATACAATTACTAAAAAGATAAAAAAATATAGTCTATATTTTACACAAAATGTGGTTGGAGTTTTGATACATCCCATCTACCTCTACCTTCAAAAGCTTTTTTAATATTCTGAGCTTTTGGTCCACACTTAACTGAATTTTATTGAGAAAAGGAGAGGTATGATAAGAATTCACCTCTGCTGAAAGAAACACAACCGAGGAAGGAAAAAGAAGACCATTTTTGTTTTCCACACAAGTTAAGCATTTAGTAATTGATTTTAGGGTTCCCAGATGACTTGGTGGTAAAGAATCTGCCTGCGTTACAAGAGATAATGGGCTCAATTCCTGGGTTGTGAAGATCCCCCGGAGGAGCCTGGCAGGCTACAGTCAGTCCATGGGGTTGCAAAAGAGTCGGACACGACTTAGCAACTGAACAACAGCAATAATTGTTTCTAACCCATCTGCTGTTCCACATGCACTGACTGGGCAGCTTGGGCTCATCAGACCCTCCGCTGGGGATACGGGGCTAAAGGCACCACTGCTCCTAGTCCACGTGCTCTGGGGGTCTCCGCGGGCAGAGAGAGGCCAAGAAAGCAGTATTGGGGGATGACAGGATGCAAATCCTTCCCCAGATGGAGAAGGTGCTACCTGAGGGAGAGCAGGAATTGGTCAGCGAGGCAGACGGAAGAGCAGGCTACCTGCAGGAAAGAGGAAGGGCAGATACAAGAACAAGAGCCACCGGGACAGGCAGAGCAAGACCGCGGTGTACCTATGGCCAGAGTGCGTGAGGGGCGGGAGCAAAGCTGGTCTACTAGAAAATGTCTGAGCTCCCACCCTAAGGGGTCTGGCTTTACCTCACACTCTCACGAGAGGATCTGAGTGGGGCATGGTACAGAATTTCACGTTAGAGGGAAAACGATGGCCACTCTTTAGAAAGCAAGCCTAACCTCGGAAACAGGAAGCAAGCACAGCTCACTTCCTGACAATAAGGTGAAGAAGGATGGGTGACTTCAGGAGACATCTAGAAGGTGGAACTCAAAGAATACAGAACAGACACGAGGAAGAGGGAAACGGAGCGACAAAGGAGTGTAAAGCCAATTTGTTTGTTTTGTTAAGATTTTCCAAAGAGTGGCTCCTCTAACTCTGATAAGATGCTCAGAAAAATAGACAGGAAAAACAAGCTACCTTTCTAGCTCTGGTCCCCAACACACACCCCAGATAACCAGATAAACTTAGAAAGAGACTTTGCCTAGTGTTGCAAGGAAAGGCTTTTAGACCTTTTTTTTTTTTAACTTGGGAACATAAATCAGGTTTATCATTATTGATATACACAGGGCCCCTTTGCCCTCCTTCCCTCTCTCCTTTCCTTCTTCCTTTTTTTCTAATAATGTAATTAACACCTACAAATCTCTGCTGTGCACAGCTAAAAGGATGCCAGTAATTTACATCCAAACTTGTGGTTCCTCTGTCTCCATCCCATCACTGCCTCCACACAGCCTAATGTCATCACCACGCGGATCCCTTCCTTTCAGTTTTATGTGGCTTCACGGTGTATATATATATCCCCAAAGCAGAACACAAACATTGTACCTGTTTCCTTTAACATGATATTGCCACAGTTCGGCCTTAGTGTCACATGCCACTCTGTGCCTTGCTGTGTGCTGTAGAATTCTCTGCTATGTGAACCTGCCTTTGTTCATTTATCTCCTCTCCTGCTGAAGTGCTCTGGGGGGTTTCCAGGTCTGAGCCTCTGTTTCCACTTTTGCACATGCTTCTTTTCCAGTTTACAGGATGATAACAGGCTAAGCTTCCTCATTTTTTTCAGATGTGGAGGATACCCTGAACCCTCTTTACGTATTTCGTCCCACACAGGGTTTCAAACCCTTGTTTCAGCCTAAGTGATCTATCTTTTTACACTGACTATCGATCGTGAATCCATGAAGTCTCTGTTGACGTAGCACCAAAATGACAAGCTATGTGGCTTAATTTCGGCTATTGGTTAACTCGGTGGAAAATAAATCATTCACACAAGTTATCTGAACTAACCAGTTCAGTGAGTGCAAACAGGCCCCATAAATCCTCAGCGATGGAGGTTTGATTGTTTTCTCTAATTGGCAGATAAAAAGTTGGAATGAAATGCACTCCTAACCCTTAAGACTCCTGCTCTCAATCGAAGTGGAGCCCGGTCACTGGGTAGATAGGCGGCCAAAGCAGCGTCCAAGATGCGTGAGAGGGCAGAGAGCAAAACACCCGTCGCGTCACTGCTTTGCCGTCGGGCCGCTCCTCCCTCGCGCCTCCCCAGGTCCTGGCCGCGGGGCCTCGCGCCGCCCTGTAGCTCATTCTAGGCTAATAATGCAGGGTCAAAGGCTGTTGTACTATAAGGACATTTATATTTTGGCCTGACTTCCCCACCCAACCTTTCTAGAACTTTTGTCTCAACCAAGTTTGAACATATTCAGAAAAGTTTCTTGCTCTCTACTCTTTTTCATTTCCCATAATTTCTCTGGAAATTGGAACTTTTTCTCACTTTCCTAACAGAGTACATAGCACTTACTCATTTCCTTCACTCATTCAACAAATATGTGTGGAGTTAGAATTATGAGCCATATATACTGCTGGAACCCAGAGATTATAATATTGAAAAAGAAAAAAAAAAAGAGAAAAATTGCCCATAAGAATTAACTAATTGCACTCTGACCTGCGAAAATTGCAACAGGGAGGTGGCGGTGGTCCCTGATCTATTCTGGGCAGCATGTGAGTGAAAAATCCTTCTTAAGGGAGTGAAATTGGGTGAAGCTGGGGTCTGATGGACCAGCCGGGAGCTAGAGAAAATGCAGTTACCATTGCTGCATCTGTCTGTCCCTTCTTCCTCCACTCTCATCTGAGCCACAACCGCCCCCAACTCCCCCACCCCTGCCAACCACCGCACCAGTAAGACACTGGCCTTCCCATTTCCATCCTGCCCAGACTAATCAGCTCTTCTGTCTGTAGCCTAGAAAATTCTTTAAATACATGAACTAGGCCATGTTAATCCATTGCTTAAAGTCCTTGCACAAGGCTACATTGATCTCTTTACCGTGGTCCCTACCCCCTCCCAACCTCCCCACCACCTTCTTTCTGACTTCACCCCTTGCTGTCTCCACTGAGACCGCAGTGACTCACCAGAACACTTCCTTTCCACCTCCATAACATGTCGACATCCCTGCTGGGTTTTCAAGAGGCTCTCTGTCTGTAATTCCCCTCCTGTTGACGTGTATATGATTAAAACTTTCTCCAATTCCAGCTTAGCTGACAGCTCCTCAGAAGACTACAGCCGGTAAAAATCATACCTTTGACTTATTACTTCTACGTTGTTTCTCTCTAATACCAGCCTATCTCCATTAGGATAAGAACCATTTTCTAACTTATGTACCAGAGACAAGCACAGTGCCTGGTACATAATACACCCTACAAGCATTTTCACTGAACAGATGAATGGATGGTGTTAGATACACATTTTTATTTTTGTCAAATAAAATCTATTAGAAAGATTAATTCCACAAGGAAGAAACAAGAATTAATTGGAAAAATTTAAATAATATTAAACTGTTCAATTCTGTATTATATTAGTCAAGCTTCTCTAAAAAAACAAACTCAACAGAGTATAATGTGCAAAAACAAAACATACACACACATACCCAATTCACTCATGCAGTGATACAGGTTGACAAGCCCCAAGATCTTCAAGGTGAGCAGGAAGCTGGATCCAAGAGAGCTGATTATTTAGTCCAAATCCAAAGGCCATGACCCAAAAGAGCCAATGCTATATTTCTAGTCTGAAGGTCCACAGCCTCAAGAGCCAATGTTTCAGTTTGAGTACAAAGGCAAGAAAAAAACCAATGTCCAGTTTGTAAGTAGTCAGGCAGGAGGAATTGCCTCGTAAGAGTCCTTTCAGTTCTATTCAGGCCTTCATCTGATTGAATGAGAACCACCCATCACACAGAGTGCAATCTGCTTTACTCAGTTGATGGAATCAAATTTTGATCTCACCCAGGAACACTCATAGACACACTCAGAATAATGTTTGACCAAATGTCTGAGCACCTTATGGCCCAGTCAACTTACAATTAACCATCAGTTACAATTGATGCTTACGATTAACCCTCACAATCTCCCAGTAACACCACAACGGTGTTTCCTCTGCATGTTATTGACCTTCAAGGTATCCAACTGAACTCAAGTTCCATGGTCAGGGGCTCCAGAATACATTATATGTGATTTCAAGGTAGAAGACCTAGTAACTCTTGTCTCTTGCTGGACCTGTTGTCCCTCTTAAGCTGGGATCCTCCATTACAGGTGAAAACAAGTAAATGTAACTAAAGTCAAAGCAAGAACCCAGAACCACAAAGTTACCATCGCCACCAAGTGACAGAAGAAGAGAAATGGAATTCCTAATGCTTATTTATAATAATAAATATTTGTCATGCTACTAAATAAGCATCATTTATTTACTGCTTGCCAAATACTATTCTAAGTACTTTACCTACAATAACTCATTTAATCATCATAATGACCCTACTTATTGCTGATTCTCCTCTTATACAGGAAAGCAAACTGAGGACAGAGAAGTTAAGAAACTCATCTAAGGACAGAGATAATGAAGCAGATCCAGGATCTACACCCAGGCATTTCTGCTCCAGAATCTGCACTCTTAGCTAGTGCACTTGACAGCCCCTGAGAGGCATAATTGCGCACCAGGTGTTTACATATGTTATCTCTATAATCCTAACATCAACTCTGAGGAGACAAAGATTACTTACAATAAAGAAACTAAGGTTAATTGATGAAGTGACAGGCCCAAGCCTGCAATGCAAGTTAGTGGAAGAAACAATTTTTCAAACTACATCTGTTTGACTCTAAAACCAGGTTTCCTTCCAATATTTCTCAACTATTGCCTTTCTGTGGATTGAATCCAAAGTGGATCCATTCATTTCCAAAGCAAAGTTCCCAATCACACGTGAAACATAATCTCATATTTATAGCATAATCAGGATCATGGAATTTTAGTTAGGTCACATTTTTTTCTATTCAAATTGTATATATACAATGAAACTGAGTTAAGTATCATTTTATGAAAAAATCATTTTATATTTCTGACTTTCCTTTGCTTTGATTATTTTTGACCGTAAGAATCCATCAGTTGGAATGACTAATGCCAGCCCCTTATTTATAGTTCAGAACACTCACATGGTGTTTTGATGAATAAAATATATGTCTAACTCTATTATATAGGATACTAGACAGTGCAAGAAGAGGCCTGGGCCACTTACTGCTGAGATTCCAGCTTTAGCTAGGTAAGGACTGAGGAGGCACCTAGACAGCTTGACAAGGTTTATCATTAGCTAAAATCCATCCCACTGTTCTCTGTACTTCCAGAATTTTGCTTTTGTGAATGGAAAGGTAATAATCTCATGAGCCTGGATAAGCAATCAAGAGTTCTGAGTCCACCCATACATGCTTCAAGGCAACTTGAACAGGAATAACATCTCCTCTGGTGCATGCTGCCTAAAGTACTATGAGATCATGGGCTTGATCCACCTGGATTAGCAAAATGAAGCAATGCCAACAGTCTTTCCAGCCAAGCCCCATGCTTTGAGCAGGATACCTACAAACACTGGCCCTACCCACCTGCCCACCATTTTCACTTTGTACTGCTGTTGCTGCTAAGTCGCTTCAGTCGTGTCCAACTCTGTGCGACCCCATAGACGGCAGCCCACCAGGCTCCCCTGTCCCTGGGATTCTCCAGGCAAGAATACTGGAGTGGGTTGCCATTTCCTTCTCCAATGCATGAAAGTGAAAAGTGAAAGTGAAGTCGCTCAGTCATGTCCGACTCTTCGCAACCCCATGGACTGCAGCCTACCAAGCCCCTCCGTCCATGGGATTTTCCAGGCAAGAGGACTGGAGTGGGTTGCCATTGCCTTCTCCCTATAAAAACCCCTGCCTCAAAACTTTCACTTCTTAAGGTCTGTTTTTGGATACAACAATATTGGTCTTGCCTCTTAAAATTAACTCATATTCTGTAGGTCGCTTTGATAATAAATTCTAAATATCCCAACCCACTGTTCAAATGTTTGAAAATACATGCACTTCATTGTTTTGAAAATAGTTCCTTAATAGTGCTTGTTTACTTTAAAAATGTTTCTTCCAGATAACTGTATGTAATCATGATGATGGGCTTGTGTTTAGATACTGTCTATGCGAATAATATTCAATACATTAAAAATGACATTACGAACAGACCACATTAGCTAAATGGGCAACTGAGAAGTGTGTTCCTAGCAGATACTTCTTAATAACCTAGATTCTCATCTGCCCAGCATGTTTGCTTAGAAGCTGACTAGATGAAAAAAAAAAAAAAAGAAACACTTTTCCCCCTGAAGTGTATTTCTTCTGTTTTGCATAGTCTACTAGGACAGATGGATGTTTTCCCCATTTTTTTGCTTTCATGAGCAAAGTAAAGGCTGAGACAGCTATGGCAAGGGGAAACACTGCTGATTTTCTAAATGTAAGTTTTCACTTGAAAGTCTCGGGCAGCTTGAGGTTTGGCTGACAAATCTCTGAGGCTCCGTGTCAGGGGAAGCTCTCATCCTCTACCTGCTGGTGCACACAGACTGAAACCTTGTATGATCAATTCAGAAATAACCAGCCCACATCCTAGGACAAGCTGTAAAGTGTGCCACTGACATACTAAATATGTGCATCGGAAATACCCTTGAGGGACAGGTCTTGACTGTCGGCACAACCCACAGTCCATTAGCGGCCAAAGGAAAAGGTCAGGCAGTGTTATTTACAGCCACAATTTGCTGTTGTGTTCACTTAGGGGTGCCCATACGAGCTCAAAGAAAACAATTCATTCAAGGGTGAGTCCCAACAGTCTTCTGATCTCTGACAGCACTGACTGACCAACAGTCTTCTAATCTCTCACAGTACTGACTGACCAGATACAAGCCTTTCTACTAAAATGTGCTTTCACTTTCAGGCCCATCATCTTTACAGAGGTTCTATAAAAAGATACAACACAGTGTGCCAAGGGATATAGCTCAGTGATTGTAACTCAACAAGGCATTTTCTCCATTTCCCTGCGGGACGTTCTGCAAATCTTTCTCTCCCTTAAGAAACTGATGTAGTTGTACCTGTCAAGAACAACATGCTGCGAGTCTTGGCATTTCCCCAAGTTGTGTTAGGAAGATCTTGAACTTGACTTTGTTATCTTAGCTTGAAATATTTCAACCCTACCATGAAATGGGACAAACCAGCCAAAGGGGTGGGGAGAGAAGTGTTACAGGTTTTGGAAGAAAAACGGCGTCTTATCTTCTGCAATGTATCACTGGCTAAGGTTTTTAACTTAAATGTACAAGTTCAAGTTCACACCAGACTTAACTTCTTAAAAGTATGACTTGCTGAGGTATGGGAAATGAAGATAGCTTATAGAAATAAAATTGCTTTTTTTCTTTTTGGCTCTCTCCTGAGTTTTCTAGTTAGACACATTATGTTTCCAAATTCCCCCATCACATATGTTACTAAACTATACCCAGATTCCTTCCCAGGTCATTAAAAGAAGTATATTATAAAAATAAAAGTCAATTCCCTCATTAAATGATAAAGACATCTTTTCAATGTTTTCTCAATTTAAGTGTGTATGCAAGAGTTGTGTTTTTAAGAAAATGCTTACCTGAAATGACTGCTGAAAGAGTTGCTTCTCACTGCATGGAACAGTGCATGATAGTCAGCTGTTTTTGAAGAGCCACTCAGAGGTTTATTTATTGTGAGCAGCAATCCCAGCTGTATACCAATGGCCAACATGCTGTAACTGACAGGGCCTCAGAGCATTCTGGAGCAGACTGAATACAGCAAACTTAAATGTAACCAAGTAAGATTTAATTGCCAACTGGTGGGTCAGCAAATATTAAATTATAACAGTCAGAATGAAGGATTAAAGTAGATAGTTTGGGGGAAGTTCTGGAGGAAGTTTAGCATAGGATGAATTAAAATCAAGCAGTACAGTCAATGACTAGATTGAGAATATCAGGTCAACCCCATGAAAAATATTTCAAATCATTTTACATTCAAATTCAGTTTAAACTTGGATTTTCAAACAGCAAATAAATTATGTGCATGCTTTGCAGCAAATTGAACTTTGATACTAATTAGAATTACAGTTGGCAGTTTTCAATTGCCATCTGTTCCTCTTTCCTGAAACATCTTTGGATTCTACACAGCACTTACATCTGAGATTTGTTTTTGTGTTTTTATGTCAAGTCGTGTTTGGACTTTCTGGATATCCTATAACATGCCTGAACTTTAAGTCTGACAGTAAAATATGTAGGTGCACATAGGTATACACGCATTATACCCTTAAAATATATACTTAAAAATTAAAGCTTTTGTGTTATCTTGAAATATTGAGGTTTCTCATGAAACTACTGTCCTCATTTAAAACGCATCATTCACATTTTATACCATTTTTCACTCCTACGTTATTAGCCCTAGACCTTAGCTTGGAAAAAAGCCTGCCATTGCTGTTTTTGATGAGGTGTTGTTCAGAAGCAACTTTCTCATCATCGTCCTTCACATCTCACAGAAAACTAAGAAAAACAGAAGGCACTGGGTTGATAGTCATCTTCAGAACAGCCACACAACTGCCACGTACAGTGGCCAGACAGAGGAAGGTAGCCCTTTGCTGACGGGCACTGGCTTCCTCAAGCTTCATGGCCACTCAGAGTTCAGCAGACTCTGGACGATGCTTTTTCTGAGTCCTCGTTCTCAGCACCCTCCAAACAAGGGCTGCAGAGGAAGGTAAAGGACTGGGTGCTCCCCCAGGAGGAGGAGCTTAAGGCTGCTGTCAGGACAGAGGATGTGACAAGTCATCAAACCCCAGGCGCACAAAGACGACAGGGAAAAAGGCAACAACTGAGGAAGCTGGGATCAGTGAGGCCGGCAGGGAGCTGGGAAACTTCTCTGAATTCAAGTAGAGTTGACTGATAATTCATAAATCAGCACTGCATCCAACTTTTTGTATCCTCACACCATTTTTCTTTCTATCCCTTTCTCCCTCTCTACATAAACCTGCTCTGGGTACCAAGTTACTTGAGTTGCCAAAACGAGATCTGATTGTTCTGAATAAACTGGTCATCTCTGGAGCCTTTTGAAGAACCGAACTGTGAATTGAGCTGATGCTTGGTTAGCATGTGATAAGCCACATGTGGTGAGCTGTTTTATTCAGTCCTCATAAATAACCCTAGTGAGACATGTCCCATGACCCTATTTTCACCATAATAAAGGATAAGAAAGATTAAGCAATTGGCCCAAAGACACACAACCATTAATTCTCAAAATGTGTGGCTCCAAATCTCTTTCTTTCTTCTCCTCTTTCCATCGTGGAAATTCAGAAGGAATCCCCAGGCAAACTCAATCTCTTCTGAATTTCTATTTGCCTTCAGTGGTTCCAAACTAGTCAGCCCTGAAATCTGCTAAGATCGCAGAATGACTGTGTGTGAATTATGCTGTAGCTACAAATATAAAAGTAGTTACAAATAACTAAAACTAGGGACATATCTGGCACCCCACTCCAGTCCTCTTGCCTGGAAAATCCCATGGACGGAGGAGCCTGGTAGGCTGCAGTCCATGGGGCCGCTAAGAGTCAGGCACGACTGAGAGACTTCACTTTCACTTTTCACTTTCATGCACTGGAGAAGGAAATGGCAACCCACTCCAGTGTTCTTGCCTGGAGAATCCCAGGGATGGGGGGAGCCTGGTGGGTTGCCGTCTATGGGGTCGCACAGAGTCGGACACGACTGAAGCGACTTAGCAGCAGCAGCAGCAACAGGGACATATCACATCAAAGCATCATTTCTAGCTTATCTTGAAAAACTCCTATACTTACTCACAGACTGTAAATTAAGCCTTTATTGGAAGTCCACATATCTGAGGATGTGCCTACATCAATCACTCAGTCATGTCGACTTTTTGCAACCCCACAGCCTGTAGCCCTCCAGACTCCTCTGTCCATGGGATTTCCCAGGCAAGAATACTAGAGTGGGTTGCCATTTCCTCCTCCAGGGGATCTTTCTGACCCAGGGATCAAACCCACATCTCCTGTGTCTCCTGCATTGCAGGCGGATTGTTTACCTGTTGAGCCAAATAAGCTCCATCTAATACCATGTTGTAAATATGAAATCAAATTATTTAGAAATATGTAGCTGCCTAGACAGAGAAGGCAATGGCACCCCACTCCAGTACTCTTGCCTGGAAAATCCCATGGACGGAGGGGCCTGGTAGGCTGCAGTCCAGGGGGTCACAAAGAGTCAGACACGACTGAGCGACTTCACTTTCACTTTTCACTTTCATGCATTGGAGAAGGAAATGGCAACCCACTCCAGTGTTCTTGGCTGGAGAATCCCAGGGACGGGGGAGCCTGGTGGGCTGCCATCTATGGGGTCACACAGAGTTGGACACGACTGAAGCAACTTAGCAGCAGCAGCAGCTGCCCAGAGGAGAAATTATACTAACTAAACAAATGCTCATGATTTTCCCTTCCATTGTCATTTTTACCACCATTCTTGGGAGACCATGTACACTATGTACAGAGGGAGAGTAGACCTGACATTCGTTAAATGCAACTCAAACTTGGAAGTGGCTTAGGATCCACTTCATCTTTACCTGACAGATACTAGCTGAAGCGGTTAACTACAGCTAAGCAGTTGTTGCTGAAGGATGCTCTTTAGAGGCTCTGCGTAATAGCTTTCATTACTTCTTCTGCCTTGGCAAGAAAATCCACCTGCGTCTCAAAGGTCTTTTCTATCCAAGATCTATAAGCCAAGATCTCAGCTTCTTACTGAGACAAAATGCCCACCAAGCACTCCCGCACTCAGCAGAAGCTTTGAAATGCAATTCCCTGGTCCCCAAAATGTCCAAATGCTAGAATTATCAGATGATTAAGAAGCTTGTCTCCCTGTCAAAGGAAGGTTCATTTTCCACAAGTAAACTCTTGGTGGGCAACAGGGTATCATTTATAATCCTACATTTAAACACACAAAATTGAATAGACGTTGTGGGAGTTTCTGTTTAACTAAAAATAAAGATGTTTCCTTTAATCTGATAAGTGTTAGGAGTTGTCTATAAACCTGCCTCTGGTCCCACACTTCACCCCTTTTCCCTTGTTTATTTCTTATGTTTTTCATATCCTGAACCTGACTTTCTTCAAGAACCCTTCCCATTACACTTCACAAAGTCCTCACTTCCTCCAATAGGATGCTATCCTCTGGGGTCCACGCATTTTCTTTCTCCTCTTCCACTTAGTTATCAGAAGCAGCATGATGTCCTGTGTAAGAGCAATGGGTCTGACAAAGCAGAGCTGCAACTGTTTACTCTTAGTTGGATAAATGTGTATCCATAGCTTCAATATACCTGAGATTCCTGAATCTGTAAAATGGGATAGCGCTTACTTCAGGCATTCCTTGAGAAAATCAAATGAGATAACACAGAGAAACCACTTACCATGGTGCCTGGCAACCAGTACTCAGTATATTTTCTTTGTAGAACTATCAAGGAGAGATGGTGACTTCTCCAATTTGAGATGATAAAGACTAAAAATTATCTTTGTTACTTATCATGCATCAAAAATGTTCTCATTTCCTGTCTGTGTACAATAATGCTAAAAATACACCTCAGAAAAAAGTACATATTTTGGAACATGATATTTAGTCTTGTATACTATGTTTCGGCCTTTTTTCCCCAAGCCATAAACTTTTTTTAAGTAGGATGGAAATTGAGGCTTACCTTGACGAC
The DNA here is from genome assembly GCF_054371585.1 of Giraffa tippelskirchi. NCBI lineage: Eukaryota > Metazoa > Chordata > Mammalia > Artiodactyla > Giraffidae > Giraffa > Giraffa tippelskirchi. Next base: position 35,549,446 of record NC_137282.1, read on the forward strand.
TCTTTAAGAATCCAAGTTAAATAAAATATATTGTGGATTAACATATTTAATTCAATGGGATTTTTTTTTCTAATATCACAGGAAAGCCTTTGGTGAAAGAGTCTATATTTGAGAAAATATCTGAAAAAGAAAAAAGAAGTTAACATTGCATGTTCTATGTGCTCTGATTGAATAATTGAACCAAATGAGAAGGAAATGACTCACAAACAATCCTTTGAGGATCATAATTTCCAGAAGCAGAAAGGAAGGGTGAAGAGGTTAAGTAACTTGCCTGAGGCCACACAATTAGCAGTCTGTCAGAGTAAGCAGTTGAGGCTGGTTTAGAATCCAATTCTGTCAGCTCACACGTAAGTTAACGTTTTTTCTACTATAACAGGTTGTTCAGTAATTTCGATCAGATTTTCAAGGCCCTTTTCTTCAACATCACAAACCTGAAATTTGAAGCAAATGCACAAAATACAATTATTATCAAATCCTAATATGCTGAAAATGTTTTCAAAAATCTTTATTTCAAAATATTAATACTACAGGGCAGTGGTTGTAAACTAAAGACAATTTTTCTCCCTCAGGGATATCTGGCAATGTCTGCGGACACTTTGATTGTCATGACTAAAAGAAGCAGGGGTGTTGTTACTGACATCTAGTTCATAGAAATTAATGACATTGCTGAGCAACTTACAAAACACAGGACCATGCCCTCCAGAAAAGAATCATCCACCAAAGAAGATCAATAGAGCTAAGACTGAAAACCCTTGATCAGGGGCTTCTGCTTTATAGCAAGTGAAATACTTTGACTCAACTTCGGACTAAGGACAAATTTTATCAATCAATAAAATGTAAGTTAATATTTTTAAAAACCTCAAAAAGAAAGTGAAGAATTATGGGATCAAAATCTGAAGAAAAAAAAACACCATATGCCAGAGAGGTAATCCTAGGGCACAAAACTGGTTTTGCTCTGAGAGCATTTACTCATTGGAAGGAGCAGTTACCAAGCCAAGGTCCAGTTTGGGTGGCTCTTCAGGAAGAGGAGAGCAAATCCCAGGGACCGCTCACCCTGGAGAATCACTTTGCATCTTCCTCCAATTGAATCTTGGATCCAAGCACTGTACACACCTATGGTTGTTCTGAACTAGAAATCAGTTAGCCTCTGTGAAGACTAGCAGTCCAAATTTGTGTCTTCCCAAGCGTTAAGTTTTATTTACTACCAGACACGTAGTGGCCAGAGGTGCTTGGCCGAAGTGAACGAAAAGTTTCTCTGGGGTGTGATACAGTGGTGTCAGTTCTCAAAGCTTCTTAGAAAGAATTTTTCAACAACCACCATCACACCATTAAAAAATAACCTGGTATATAAGTAAACAAATCCCCATGATTCGATGCTCTCAAAATACCAGAACAGAAACTCAACCTGTTAGGACAACTAGACCCATATTATAAACTAACTGTGCTCACGATGAGCAGTGGGCATCTCTCCAGGGCACCAGTATCTGGCTCCGCCCTGCTCCAGCCCATGAGAGAATTCACTTCCTCACCTTGTGAAATTAGGAATGGCCACCTGACCTTTCTGTCACCTCTCTTGATGGTGCAACTTGGCTCTAATTGTATCTAAAGATTATAGGCTTAATTCCACTTCATTCCAAAAACTACTGTGGTTGCCTGAAATAATTCCAGTTTTTCATTAATGTGCAAGACGGGGTCACCAGGCCATAAAGCAGAGTGACTCTACAGATAGAGAGACTCTTGTTCTCAAATTGCCAGAAAGTTGAATCTCCAGAAGTCACTTTCAGCCTCAGACTAGTCTGTCTTCACACACTCAAATCGTCTTCCTCACTGGCTCTCTGAACAAGCCGCTGTGTCTGAATCATCAGGGAGCCTGGAGCCCTTATACCAATTAAGTGGCTGCTTAGATAGTCATGTTTGCTTTTATCCTTTTGAATAGCCTATAACTCCTTGAGGGAGGAATGGACTCTTGGTCCAGGCTATTTACCTTATAATTCCTGGCCTGAGGCATGGCACATAGTAGGCAATATACGTTACAGGTGGGGGTCGAGGATGAGGAAAGAAATATTCCAAAAGAAGTCATCACATAATGTTCCCAATGGTGATAGTAATTTACTCTTTGGATAAATATTTATAAGGTGTTCCCTTGTGATTGAAACCAAAAATACAATCTTCGGACCTCAAATACATCTGCAGGGATTAAGGAAAGCATACTTGTTACATAACCTCAGAAAAGTTTAGTCCTCTGTTATTTAGTGGAAGGTCTTTGCTACTAAGGACGTCATTCAAATGGCAAAGTTCTCTAAGAAGTAGCTTTACCCCAAGCCTAGCTTAGATCTCTATAGGAAAGAGAATTCCATAAACAGAGCTGCAAATGGTATCTGCTTTATGTGACCAGGTTTGTCCAGTCACTCGGTGTCGTGAGAAGAAACCCGGCACCACTTAGGGGAGAAAACATATGTCTCTTGAGATCTTGTAATTGTGATCGTCCACTTCAGAAATGTTAGCTTGCTGGCGAGTCTTTCCTTTTGAAATGTAAATTATTTTAAGAGACTTGTGTATCTGATCTCTTTAATGTGAATTCTTTTTTCTGACTTAAAGGTGATTTATTATGCAGTTGAATGCACTAAATGTATTATTTAAGGTTTAGTTCTTCTTGAACCACAGATGGCCACCATGCTTGAGTAACTAATGCTTCACAGCAAATATTATGAGTTTACCTTAGATTCTATGTAATTAATGTCTAGATTGATTTGCAAAAAGAGAAGATGGTAGAGGAAGAGATGGTTAGATAGCATCACCAACTCAATAGACATGCATTTGAGCAAATTCTGGGAGATAGTTCAGGACAGAGGAGCCTGGTGGGCTAGAGTCCATGAGGTCGCAAAGAGTCAAACATGCCTTAGCAACTGAACAAGGACAATGTGTAGCAACACAAATATTGTTAAGTATATGGAATGTTTGACTCCCTTTTCCTTTAACAGACAGGGAAGTGCTTCACCATTTGTACAAGGGAGATTTATCCTTCAGAGCATATGTGGGAACAAGGTTTGAATACTCATGTAGCTTTAGGAAAGGAGAACTCCTTGCTAGGAGCATCCTCAAGGGCTACCTGCTTCCAAGCCTGCCAGTGTAGACAGCAACTGGCAAGGAGGTAGAGTCATTTTACCTGCTCTGTTGTCTTTTTTAAAAGGAATATGTACCTAGAACAATGTAAAAATCAGAGCCGAACTTGGATTTCTAGAGTCCTTGAATAATGGAGGTTTGGAAAAGGTCAATAGTATCTGTTTTATTTTGTTTTGTTTTTTTCACTTAAATTCATCTAAAATACCCTTGAATGCATTTTCTCTGACTACTGTAACATAGGACCACAAGCTGGATGGCTTAAAACAATGAAAATTATTTTCCCACAGTTCTGGAGACTCAAAGTCCAAAATCAAGGTGCTAGCCATGTTTTCTCCAATGCTTCCAAAGGAGGGTCATATATAATCTACCGAGGGATTGAATCCAGGTCTCCCACATTGCAGGCAGATTCTTTACCAGCTGAGCCACCAGCGAAGCTATATAGGATCAAGGACCTACATACTCCAGTCTATCCTCATTCTAACTGAACTAATTACATCTACAAAGACTCATTCTTAAATAAATTCACACTCTGCAGCACCTGGACTAGGAGTTCAGCATCTTCTGAGGAAACACAATGCAACCTGTAACAACTTCCAACCAGTCACAGGGCAGTGACTCAGGCTGAACCACGTGGGTTCTGGCTTCTGTTCTTTGCATTATGTGAACATCAAGGAGTCTCTCTTTGGTTTGCTTGTAGAACCGGCTCATGCCCAGCTGCAACAAGACAAGGATGTACAGTTCAGCGAGGCTACCAGGGCCAACAGGAAAGCACTTCTGTCCTCTCTCAACTTGAGAGGGAAAGGTTTCTGCAGAAGACAACCGCCTGAAAGGAAAAGAGGAGAGAGAAATCCCACGGAGGATGGCGTCTCTGATCGTGAGAGGTCACAAACAGATGGGACCCCGCCATGCAAGCAAAACCAGTTTCATTTCAGCCCTGGCCATTCCCAAGTGCAAACTCACCCCTCCACACTCCTTAACTGCCTCACCTTATCCAGTTCTACATCATCTGGAGTTTCTTCTGGGACTGCACCACCAGAAGCTGCTCAAAGGCTCCGGAGTCACAGGGCTGCCTAACTCTTAACGAGGCATAACAGGTATGCCTACGCATGCCTCGTTGTGAGGGAGGTAGCCGTGATGCTAAAACTGGTGGGGAGAATCTTCCATTCAAAGCCAAGCAAAAATCAAAGAGGTGCAAAGGGAAATTCTTTCCCCGATGCTCTCATAGGTGATGTTATGGCATTGAATCCTCACGGTGAGGATGTTTGCTTTAGGGTTATATAGTTTGAGTCATGTAATGGCCCTGGTACACATTGCAACATCAAGAATTATTACGCAGCTATTCGCCGCCATTCCTCTCTCCACTGAAGCAGAGCAGACGGCGGGTGGGACGGAAGGAATATTACACTCAATAAATCTGCTCCATTAAAGAGGACATAGGAAACTGGTTTCAGAGACTTTCTGAAGCTGATATAAAAATCCTTCACTACTTGGGCCAGTCACTATGCAAGACATGTGACAGCTTCCTTTCAAGGTCCACACCAGTCACTTGCATCCATTTATGGCTCTTTCTATAGTTCTTTTAAACTTCATTTGCATATACTTTTCTTTTTATTTTGAAAACGCTGTTGCTTTTTCCTTACTGGAGAATCATTTCAAATCCACCTCTCCTCTCTCTGTCTGGGACCATTTATGTGGAATTTTCCTCCTCGGAGCCATGTACAAAGTACATGTGTGCTATTTGAGTTCTGAAGGGAAGATGTATCTGTCTTTTTCTAAAACAAAAAAGCATAGGAAAAAAGTGAGTGAATGTGGTACAGTGTATTTTAACTTATCATGAATTAGAAATATTGCAAATACTTTTAAGTTAAAGAGGATGGAATGAATATGTTACTTGCCAGGTCACATTTAAACAGTTAGTTCATACCTGGGGGATTATCCAAGTTCTCATTGACCTTGGCAATGAAACAAGAGCAACATTTTTTAAAGGATAAAATGTTCTCGAAAAACATCCCTAAGGAATCTGATGTGGCCTCATTTTGCTTTCATCACTATCCATGTTTCTTTTCCTATTTTTCTTCCTCAGCCAAGAAATAAGGAGTCTTTTAAAATAAAGGTAGGAAAAATGTCATCTCTAATTCTAATTCCATGTCTTGGATTACTGCTGGTCCTTAATAGAGTCATCATGGAAAGAATCTTCTGAGATCGTGCACAAATTTGACTCCTCTTGAGGTTAAACAACAGCAAAAGGGCATAAATCGAGAACAGAGCAACCCACAAAATTCTGAGCTGAATCCACTGGGAAGAATTTGTCTTGTTTATTTATGTTTGTTTTTCTTAATGTCAGTGATCCCACCAGCCAGTTCTTGTTCACAAGAAAAGATTTCATGGAATGAAATGAATGAATGAAGGGTTGAATCCATTAATCAATGAATGAGTAAGTAAATAAGATATATTAAAAAAACAAAAATGTTTGTAATGCTGTAATTTTTGTCTTCTTTGCAGATTATGTCTTATGTCTTAAAGGTTCAAATATAATATTTTAAATGAATTCATGGCAATCTTGAATTGTAGAAGCATTCTAAAATATCAATTGCAACAAAATAAAAATTTAGACATATGATCCACATAGATGTCTTTAAGGTGAAAAGATATTTTCAAAATTTAGGAACTCCATGACTCTTATCGATGAGTTGATTTCTCTTGATCTTTACAAGTAGTCACTTTCATTTGAAAACATTTTTAAAATTTTTTCTTATGTTTTGCTTGAGCAGATTAAATAAATAAATAGCAAAGCAATAAATAGCAAAGCAAATTGGTGACCACCAAATTGGTAACGACAGGAAAACCCACTCAATTATTCAAAATGAATAATTTCAAAATGATTAAATGAAGCCAGTCCCCTGTCCATGGGAAAATTGTCTTCCACAAAACCAGTCCCTGGTGCCAAGAAGGTTAGGGACTGCTGTTCTAGTATATTAGCAAATCTCTAGGTGGGTTTACCAGCTATGTTCAAATCCAAGAGAAGAAAGCACATTAATATCTCCTCTCTTCTTTCTTTCCTGGTCTGAAGAAATGCCTGAAAACTCCTTACAGATGCTTTAGAGCATGGCATGTTCATCTAAGCACAAGATCTGCTGTTCCTGGCACGTACAGCAATCCCCAGAATGTAATAGGTCTTTCACCCAAGTGTTAACTGAAGAAATTTCATGTCTTTTCTTTCTTACTCAGGGTATATTGGGATAATAATATTTACTATGTGCACAAATAGAGTTTTGAGTATGTGTGTATATCTGCATATGTATTCAAACATCAGAAGGAAAAATACATTAAAAACAATAAACTAAGGTTCAATTCAAAAAGTTAAACTATAAGCACAGAATAAACAAAAAGAAAAAAGGAAACAATAAAAAGAAAGCCAGAAACAGTATTTTGGACTCTAGGGAGAGGGTGAGGGCGGGATGATATGGGAGAATGGCATTGAAGCATGTAAATTATCATATGTGAAATGAATCGCCGGTCCAGGTTCGATGCATGATACAGGGCACTCGGGGCTGGTGCACCGGAATGACCCAGAGGGATGGGATGGGGAGGGAGGTGGGAGGGGGGTTCTGGAAGGGGAAAGCATGTACACCCATGGTGGATTCATGGCAATGTATGGCAAAACAAACACAATATTGTAAAGTTAAAAAATAGATAAATAAATTTTAAAAAAAAGAAAGCCAGAAAGAAATGAAATTAAATAAGAAAAATTATAAAACTGAATCTTGATTTTCTGAAAAGAGTGTTAATAGACTAAATCCAAATAAGACAGATTAATAAATAATTGCAAACTTTAAAAGTTTGTGGAATGAAAACAAGGATATAACTAGAGATAAAACAAATGTTAAAGTAATACTATGCACAATTATACTCCAACAAATAAGATATATAAGATAAATTTTTAGTACAATTTACAAAATTAATTGGCAAAACTAGCTAATAAAAAATACAAGATTTTTGCAGATAATAACTTTTATAGAATCAAAAATGGCAGTTAATATTTCCCCTAAAATAACTACAAAGGCAGATGACTTAAAATATGACTTCTAACAAACTTCAAATAAAATAAAATCCTTAAACAAATTTTTCTCCAGAAGAAAATAATTAAAGATAGAAAATCTGTGAAAGTACTTATTTATGTATTAGTTCAATATCTGCTAAGACTAGTACAAAATAAGAAGTGATATACCTCCAAATTAAAATAGTATTTTGTATGATTAAAAATTATATACTATTTAACATTATATAAATCTGTTAATTAAAACATTAGATAATTTAATTCAACTATGTATTAGAAATATAATCCATCATGATCAAATAGGATTTATTTTAGAGTTATAAATGATTCAACATAAGTAAATCATCATAGGTCTTAAAGAAAAATCATTGATAATTTCAGTAGATGCAGAAAATGTCTTTGAAGTTAAATCTTTGTAGATCTAGAAAAAACAGGCATGTCTTTACATAGAGTATGTAATAAAACATTCACCACCATTACACTCAAGGACAAATGTTAGATATATTCCTTTTTAGTTCTGGGCCAGAGTAATAAGCCTAGAATCTTTTGATGCATAGTCAGATTCATTATTCATTGCACCACTATCGTCTTAAGAGAAATATGCCCAATGGCGAGTATATAAAATATGTCTAGGGAACACATTTATTACCTACAGAGGACAGGAAATTCTGTCTAATGTAGTAAAACAAGAGAAAGAAGAAAGAAGCACATACATTAACAAAAAGAAAAAAGTCATTTTTTGTTAAGTAATGATTCTGTGAGAATTAGCAGAGAAACTATAGAATTGATGAGCATTTAGAAATTTGCAAGACGCATGATCAAAATGGAAGTCCCTTTTTCTGAGTCTCTTGATTATTCCTCCTTTCCTCCCAGATTTCATAATGGTGGAGCATATCAAGAATTAATTATTGTCTTTTGCTTCTTTAAACACTCTGGAAAATCTCACATAGTCTCTTGGTTGAAGATACTATCTTTGCATTGATGGTTTCCAGATTGAATCTCCATCCTATCACCCCCTAAAGGCCAGATTAGTATTTCCAGCTCCTAACTCCACATTTCCACTTGATGTTTATGAGTTATCCCAAACTCAGGATGTTCAAAACTTAACTCCAAGATTTCTGCCCTAAACTTGCTGTGCCAGCAACTTTTCCCATCTTGGTTAAGTGCAATTGCATCTTCAAAGTTGCTCAAGGAAACAAATGTTTGGAACCCTCATTTTCTCCTTTTCCCCTCACACCCTATATCCAATCCATCCATATAACCTATTGTCTCTAAATACATCTTTACAATACATTCAGAATCTGATCACTTTGAGCCGCCTCCACCACGCTGGTCCAGGTATTACCACACGGCCCTGGAATGAATGAAATGGCTTCCAAATAGGTTTGCCTCTTAGCCCTTCATAGTGTCTTCTCATCACTGCAGCAGGGATCATGTATCCTTGTAAACTAACTCTCCCCTTACCAGCATGTTTCCCTAGGCCTTGATGAAGGGAAAATCTTCTGTGCCCTCTTAATGATACATATTTGAAGATCAGGTAGGTTCTTCATATCTAGTAAATTCACTTTAATATTCATGTATCCCAGAGTATTAGGATGCTTTCCTGACACTGACTAGGTAACTCTGGTATCTCCACTTCATTTGCAGTGGACCAACACTGAATAGACACTTCTATCAGCCAGCTGAATAAACAGTTGGAAAGAGATCCAGCACACAGAATCCAGCTCCTCCTCCTACTCTGGGATGTTGTCTTTAGACCCGCTTTGGGTACTTGTTTTTATATTAGGCAGAGTTCTCATCATGAGCAAAAGAAAATGACTCTCGCCCATTTAAGCAAAATGTTAATTACTGGCATCCTAGAAGATACTTGTATAATTGTAAGGGATTTGATTTAGGTCATATCTGAATGGTCTAGTGAATTTCCCTACTTTCTTAAGTCTGAATTTTGCAATAAGAAGGTCATGATCTGAGCCACAGTCAGATCCCAGTCTTGTTTTTGCTGACTGTATAGAGCTTCTCCATCTTTGGCTGCAAAGAATATAATCAATCTGATTTCAGTATTGCCCATCTGGTGATGTCCATGTGTAGAGTCATCTCTTGTTTTGTTAGAAGAGAGTGTTTGCTATGACCAGTGCTTTCTCTTGGCAAAACTCTGTTAGCCATTGCCCTGCTTCATTCTGTACTCCAAGGCCAAGCTTGCCTGTTACTCCAGGTATCTCTTGACTTCCTACTTTTGCATTCCAGTCCCCTATGATGAAAAAGACATCTTTTTTTGGTGTTAGTTCTAGAAGGTCTTGCAGGTCATCATAGAACTGTTTAACTTCAGCTTCTTCAGCGTTACTGGTTGGGGCATAGACTTGGATTACTGTGATATTGAATGGTTTGCCTTGGAAATGAACGAGATCATTCTGTCATTTTTGAGATTACACCCAAGTACTGCATTCTGGACTCTTTTTTTTTTGACTATGAAGGCTACTCCATTTCTTCTAAGGAGCTTTGTCCACAATAGTAGATATACTTGTCATCTGAGTTAAATTCACCCATTCCAGTCCATTTCATTTCATTGATTCCTAGAATGTCAATGTTCACTCTTATCATCTCCTGTTTGATCATTTCCAATTTACCTTGATTCATGGACCTAACATTCCAGGTTTCTATGCAATTTTGTTCTTTACAGCATCGGACTTCACTTCCGTCACCAGTCACATCCACAACTCGGCATTACTTTTGCTTTGGCTCCATCCTTTCATTCTTCCTGGAGTTATTTCTCCACTGATCTCCAGTAGCATACTGGGCACCTACCAACCCAGGGAGTTCATCTTTCAGTGTCCTATCTTTTTGCTTTTCATACTGTTCATGGGGTTCTCAAGGCAAGAATACTGAAGTGGTTTGCCATTCCCACTTCCAGTGAACCATGTTTTATCTGCTGCTGACGAAACAGATTCAAGGGATTAGATATGATAAACAGAGTGACTGAAGAACTATGGACAAAGGTTTGTGACCTTGTACAGGAGGTGGTGATCAAGATCATCCCCAAGAAAAAGAAATGCAAAAAGGCAAAATGGTTTGTCTGAAGAGATCTTACAATAGTTGAGAAAAGAAGAGAGGCTGAAGACAAAGGAGAAAAGGAAAGATATACCCATCTGAATGCAGAGTTCCAAAGAATAGCAAGGAGAGATAAGAAAGCCTTCCTCAGTGATCAACGCAAAAAAATAGAGGAAAACAATAGAATGGGAAAGACTAGAGGTCTTTTCAAGAAAATCAGAGATACCAAAGGAATATTTCATGCAAAGATGGGTAAAAAAAGGACAGAAATGGTATGGACCTAACAGAAGCAGAAGATACTAAGAAGAGGTAGCAAGAATACACAGAACTATACAAAAAAAGATGTTAATAACTCATATAACCACGATGGTGTGATAACTCACCTAGAGCCAGACATCCTGGATGAGAAGTCAAGTGGGCCTTAGGGAGCATCACTACAAACAAAGCCAATGGAGGTGATGGAATTCCTGTTGAGCTATTTCAAATCCTAAAAGATGATGCTGTGAAAGTGCTGCACTCAATATGTCAGCAAATTTGGAAAACTCAGCAGTGGCCACAGGACTGGAAAAGGTCAGTTTTCATTTCAATTCCAAAGAAGGTCAATGCCAAATAATGTTCCAACTACCACACGATTGCACTCATCTCACACACTAGCAAAGTAATGCTCAAAATTCTCCAAGCCAGGTTTCAACAAGACATGAACCCAGAACTTCCAGATGTTCAAGCTGGATTTAGAAAAGGCAGAGGAACCAGAGATCAAATTGCCACCATCCATTGTATCATAGAAAACCAAGGGAGTTCCAGAAAAATATCTACTTCTGCTTTATTGAATACACCAAAGTCTTTGACTGTGTGGATCACAACAAACTGTGGAAAATTCTTCAAGAGATGGGAATACCAGACCTTATCTGTCTCCTGAAAAATCTGTATGCAGGTCAGGAAGCAACAGTTAGAACTGGATATGGAACAATGGACTGGTTCCAAATTGGGAAAGGAATACTTCAAGGCTGTATATTGTTAACCTGCTATTAAACTTCTATGAAGACTACATCATGTGAAATGCCAGGCTGGATGAAGCACAAACTAGAATCAAGATTGCCGGGAGAAATATCAATAACCTCAGATATGCAGATGACACCACCCTTATGACAGGAAACCAAGAGGAACTAAGGAGTTTCTTGATGAAAGTGAAAGAGGAGAGTGAAAAAGTTGGCTTAAAACTCAACATTCAGAAAACTAAGATCATGGCATCCGGTCCCATCACTTCATGGCAAATAGATGGTGAAACAATGGGAACAGTGACAGACTTTATTTTCTTGGGCTCCAAAATCACTGCAGATGATGACTGCAGCCATGAAATTAAAAGACACTTGAAAGCAGAGACATTACTTTGCCGATAAATGTTCGTCTAGTCAAAGCTATTGTTCTTCCAGTAGTCATGTATGGATGTGAGAGTTGGACTATAAGGAAAGCTGAGCGCCGAAGAATTGATGCTTTTGAACTGTGGTGTTGGAGAAGACTCTTGAGAGCTTCTGGACTGCAAGGAGATCTAAGCAGTCCATCCTAAAGGAAATCAGTCCTGAATATTCATTGGAAGGACTGATGTTGAAGCTGAAACTCCAGTACTTTTGCCACCTAATGTGAAGAATGGACTCATTGGAAAAGACCCTGATGCTGGAAAACATTTAAGGCAGGAGGAGAAGGGGATGAAAGAAGATGAAATGGTTGGATAGCATCACTGACTCAATGGACATGAGTTTGGGTAGGCTCCGGGAGTTGGTGATGGACAGGGAGGCTTGGTGTGCTGCAGTTCATGGGGTCGCAAGAGCCGGACACAACTAAGAGACTGAACTGAACTGAACTGATGGAAAGACTCAAAGCCAAGGTCACGCCACATGAGTAGTTTGATTAGAAAGGTACTCTTGGACACTAGATTGAATAGCTCCCATTTTGCTCTTATTGTTCCCTTCATGTCATTATCCCCTTGTTTTGGTAACTGAACAGAAGGAGATAGTTGCTCTCTCTTCTCAGTTTCTGTCGAATGTTGATGGACCCTGCTTCCACTTTCTATGCCATCCAAACAATTATTCTGATCACAGAGTACACTTCCCTATAGCAAAATTGTCCAAATTTCTAGCTGACATTTTGAGCCCTTATACTGCCTAGCAGTACATCTTTGCAACCAACCAGCTCCTTCCACCCTACTGGTTTTCAGTCTCACTCTTCTGTGATCGTCCTGTGGTCTCCACACCCCTGGGGATTGGATAATCCTGTTTTCTCCACCTAAAATTCCCTGTCCTTTCTCTTCTCTTCCCTCTATTCACTGGAATACCCAATTTGAAATTGCTCTAAGCCCTGTCCCTGGACTGCCCTCATAATTCACGATTCCCCACATCTCACTATCTTTTTTAAGATTTCAGCATGAGTCTGCATTTCCAGCACAGCTTTGCAACATATGTCATCATGTGTCTGTCCCTGAAATTCTGTGAAGGAAGCAGTCTCAAGATTTCAACCCAGCTGCATTTTTATAACAAAATTTGCCATAGCTCCACTCCTAATGTGCTGACTTGACATCCTTTCAGCAAAAGATTAGAGAATAAAACCCCACTGATTTTAGAGCATTTTCTGAGCCAGGGTCATACATCTTCACATGGTGTTAGAGACATCTCTGGTCCAAGACAAGCCACAAACCACAAATCGAAAGGATAAAACCATTTCCTGGCCCAAACCTCACCCTGAGAAGAAAGCCCTTTTTAATGGAGATCACACACAGTTCCTTCCTTAGAATTTTTAGTCTAATAACCCTTATGGAAATTGAGGAATAAACTCCATTAGGAACATTGGGATCTAGGCCTAGATTTGTCTTCATGGGGGATTCAAGGTTTTCATCTAAAGAAAGGAGGTTAATAATATTCTCTGCTTGCCTCCATGTGTAATTCCTTTGAGAAAATATTTACCTTATATATGAAAGGCTTTTTAATGTATATATGGGTACTATAATGCATTGATTCAAATATAAGAGGAATTATATTTAATGTCTATGTCTGATATACCAAAATCAGTCACACACTCATAAATCTTCAAGAAATTATGCAAAACTCCTCTAATCAATCATAAATCTTAAGGCCAATCGTTGATCTTAAAATTAATCCATAAGGGTACACGTGTCATATGAGTATTGAAGATTTTTGAGAGGTAACATATACTTTCACTCGGTAATTTCAAAAAAAGTTTAAATGCAACTAACCTGGAAACAATAGTTTATTAACTTCATGCTAACTTATATGGTGGGTCTTGGTTTCTCTCAGAGGACATATATTAATACAGAAAGACAGAGGTAGGAGAAGTTTGGCCCTTTGATCTGGGTAGAGGATATCACATGGAAGGGAAGCTAGAAAAGTATACTTTTATCCAACGACCTAGCCAGTGGTTTTACCCACAGCAGCATAAACTCTAGCTATAGGAAAGAAAAGATTCTGGTGTGTCCCAGATTTTGACCACATCACTTCTATATGATAAGCTGAGACCTTGTGAATAAGTAGTGCCTTCCTCATTCAGAGACTTAATTGTGTTCATAACTCTTCATATATGTCTAATATCACTCTGGAACTCCATAACTCCATAACAGCATTCACACAGCACTGGGATCGCTAAATGAATTCCAAGTGGTTAGAGCTAATTTAAACAAGTAACCATAACCTCCAAGAAAGAAAAACAGTCCAGTCTTTTAAGTGTTTCATCATATTACATCATTTTAACCAAAAATTACATCCTGATTCACTTATGACTCAGTTACTCTCAGCTTGAACAATTTTTTTTTTTTCTCAAAGTTCCAATTTTGGAACTCTAAACCAGTAGGTTTCCCAAAGTATCTTCTTTGGTCCTAAAGGGGTGCATCTAATGTTAAAATGTAGTGTTTGTATGGTAACTCATAGTCCATGAGAAAGCTAACTTTTGTTGCCTCAGGATTTAATTGGAACCCTAAAGGCTACCCACTCCAGTATTCTGGCCTGGAGAATTCCATGGACTGTATAGTCCATGGGGTCGCAAAGATTTGGACATGACTGAACAATTTTCACGTCACTAAAGGCTCCTAGAGACTTAAAACAAGGGATTCATGTTTGATTATCAGTCACTCCTCTCCTGCAGTTAATTGATCCACAGTTATTTTGGAAGCACTAAGGCAATTTGCAAATCAGAGGGCATCAAATTATTAAGTTGGCTAAAATTTCAAAGCAGGCAATCTTCACAATGTTCAACATGGACCTGTTGGTGGAATCAATGTTCAAAAATTTTTTTGTCTCTGCATTGTACTTATTTACCCTCATTCAGTTCAATTCAGTTCAGTTGCTCAGTTGTGTCCAACTCTTTGCGACCCCATGAATCGCAGCACGCCAGGCTTACCCTCATTATCTTATGTTAAATAAGGAAAGCAAAGAAGACTTGAACTTGATAAAAAAAAATGTTTCCTGAATGATCAAAACACACTTAACTTAAATATTAATAGTAAGAGTTCCTATCCTATAAGGGTAAAGTCTATGCAGGTGTATCTGTACATATTGGCTGGGATGAAACCTAAACAATATCTTTGTTTAGGGTATAATTGAGGTTAATCCACTCCTTCATCTCCCACTTCATCAACACAGTTGAATTGTAACTGGTATTTCATAGATTCAAATATATATTCATCTATTTCATATATTCTATGATGCTTTGTTAATCATATGCAAACATCTGAATGATCAAGTAACTTTTTCCATCTTTTGGGGATAGTCCTAAAAATTGCGTGGCTCATTTATTTTCCTAAACACTAAATATTCCAAAGAACTGTCATCCAATATATTTCCACTTAATAATATTAATATATTCTCAATTGAGAAATTCAAAGTGATTCTATAACTTTGAAGTAAGAACTATAAAAGCAGAATGAATCAACAGAATGTTATTTTTCCCTTTTTTATACAATCACAAAGGAAAAAGTTTTCCAAGAACTGAAACCAATGCATAATTTCTGAAGAGAAACACTTTTACACAAATCACTGAAAATTAGAAGTTCACAGGTTCATCAGTTCAACTCAGTTCAGTTCAGTCGCTCAATCAGGTCTGACTCTCTGCAACCCCATGGACTGCAGCACACCAGGCCTCCCTGTCCATCACCAACTCCTGGAGTTTACCCAACTCATGTCCATTGAGTTGGTGATGCCATCCAACCCTCTCATCTTCTGTCATCCCTTTCTCCTCCTGCCTTCAATCTTTCCCAGCATCAGGGTCTTTTCAAATGAGTCAGCTCTTCGCATCAGGTGGCCAAAGTATTGGAGTTTCAGCTTCAACATCAGTCCTTCCAATGAATATTCAGGACTGATTTTCCTTAGGATGGACTGGTTGAATCTCCTTGCAGTCCAAGGGACTCAAGAATCTTCTCCAACACCACAGTTCAAAAGCATCAATTCTTCAGCACTCAGCTTTCTTTATAGTCCAACTCTCACATCCATACATGACTACTGGAAAAACCATAGCTTTGACTACATGGAACTTTGTCAGCAAAGTAATGTCTCTGCTTTTTAATATGTGGTCTAGGTTGGTCATAACTTTAATGCTAAACATCTGTCTATCCTTTTTTGAGCATCTCTCCAAATTCCAATTCCAAGGCCACATGCTCTCAGCCCTGTATTTCTACCATAACCCAAAGGATTCACAATCCTTTGCTGCCTGTTGTAACATAATATGAAGAATAAGACACTTTCATGATTACTGGGTAATCATTTTCTCCAAACATTTTCTTTTTCCATCAGCTATCTGTTGAGCTACTTCATCTGATCACCTGAATAACCATTGACTAACCACTCAAGTGGACAGATTGTGGTCCACTGGAGAAGGGCATGGCAAACCACTTCAGTATTCTTGCCTTGAGAACCCCATGAACAGTATGAAAAGGCAAACGATAGGACACTGAAAGATGAACTCCCCAGGTCAGTAGGTGCCCAATATGCTAATGGAGATCAGTGGAGAAATAACTCCAGAAAGAATGATGGGATGGAGCCAAAGCAAAAATGATACCCAACTGTGGATGTGACTGGTGATAGACGCAAAGTCCGATGCTGTAAAGAGCAATATTGCATAGGAACCTGGAATGTTAGGTCCATGAATCAAGGCAAACTGGAAATGGTCAAACAGGAGATGGCAAGAGTGAACGTTGACATTCTAGGAATCAGCGAACTAAGATGGACTGGAATGGGTGAATTTAACTCAGATGACCATTATATCTACTACTGTGGGCAAGAATCCCTTAGAAGAAATGGAGTAGCCATCATGGTCAACAAAAGAGTCCGAAATGAAGTACTTGGATGCAATCTCAAAAACGATAGAATGATCTCTGTTCGTTTCCAAGGCAAACCATTCAATATCACGGTAATCCAAGTCTATGCCCCGACCAGTAACGCCGAAGAAGCTGAAGTTGAACGGTTCTATGAAGACCTACAAGACCTTCTAGAACTAACACCCAAAAAAGATGTCCTTTTCATTACAGGGGACTGGAATGCAAAAGTAGGAAGTCAAGAAACACCTGGCATAACAGGCAAGTTTGGCCTTGGAGCACAGAATGAAGCAGGGCAAAGGCTAATAGAGTTTTGCCACGAGAACGCACTGGTAATAGCAAACACCCTCTTCCAACAACACAAGAGAAGACTCTACATGTGGACATCACCAGATGGTCAACACCGAAATCAGATTGATTATATTCTTTGCAGCCAAAGATGGAGAAGCTCTATACAGTCAGCAAAAACAACACCAGGAGCAGACTGTGGCTCACATCATGAACTGCTTATTGCAAAATTCAGACTTAAATTGAAGAAAGTAGGGAAAACCACTAGACCATTCAGGTATGACTTAGATCAAATCCCTTATGAGTATACAGTGGAGGTGACAAATAGATTTAAGGGACTAGACCTGATAGACAGAGTGCCTGATGAACTATGGACAGAGGTTCGTGACATTGTACAGGAGACAGGGATCAAGAAAATCCCCATGGAAAAGAAATGCAAAAAAGCAAAATGGCTGTCTGAGGAGGCCTTACAGATAGCTGGGAAGAGAAGAGAAGCGAAAAGCAAAGGAGAAAAGGAAAGATATTCTCATCTGAATGCAGCGTTCCAAAGAATAGCAAGGAGAGATAAGAAAGCCTTCCTCAGCGATCAGTGCAAACAAATACAGGAAAACAACAGATTGGGAAAGACTAGAGATCTCTTCAAGAAAATTAGAGATACCAAAGGAATATTTCATGCAAAGATAGGCTCGATAAAGGACAGAAATGGTATGGACCTAACAGAAGCAGAAGATATTAAGAAGAGGTGGCAAGAATACACAGAAGAACTGTACAAAAAAGATCTTCACGACCCAGATAATCACGATGGTGTGATCACTCACCTAGAGCCAGACATCCTGGAATGTGAAGTCAAGTGGGCCTTAGAAAGCATCACTACGAACAAAGCTAGTGGAGGTGATGGAATTCCAGTTGAGCTATTTCAAATCCTCAAAGGTGATGCTGTGAAAGTGCTGCACTCGATATGCCAGCAAATTTGGAAAACTCAGCAGTGGCCACAGGACTGGAAAATGTCAGTTTTCATTCCAATCCCAAAGAAAGGCAATGCCAAAGAATGCTCAAACTACCGCACAATTGCACTCATCTCACACGCTGGCAAAGTAATGCTCAAAATTCTCCAAGCCAGGCTTCAGCAATACGTGAACCGTGAACTTCCAGATGTTCAAGCTGGTTTTAGAAAAGGCAGAGGAACCAGAGATCAAATTGCCAATATCTGCTGGATCATCGAAAAAGCAAGAGAGTTCCAGAAAAACATCAATTTCTGCTTTATTGACTATGCCAAAGCCTTTGACTGTGTGGATCACAATAAACTGTGGAAAATTCTGAAAGAGACTGGAATACTAGACCATCTGACCTGTCTCTTGAGAAACCTGTATGCAGGTCAGGAAGCAACAGTTAGAACTGGACATGGAACAACAGACTGGTTCCAAATAGGAAAAGGAGTACATCAAGGCTGTATATTGTCACCCTGCTTATTTAACTTATATGCAGAGTACATCATGAGAAATGCTGGGCTGGAAGAAACACAAGCTGGAATCAAGATTGCCGGGAGAAATATCAATAACCTCAGATATGCGGATGACACCACCCTTATGGCAGAAAGTGAAGAAGAGCTAAAGAGCCTCTTGATGAAGGTGAAGGAGGAGAGTGAAAAAGTTGGCTTAAAGCTCAACGTTCAGAAAACTAAGATCATGGCATCTGGTCCCATCACTCCATGGGAAATAGATGGGGAAACAGTGGAAACAGTGTCAGACTTTACTTTTTGGGGCTCCAGAATCACTGCTGATGGTGACTGCAGCCATGAAATTAAAAGACGCTTACTCCTTGGAAGGAAGGTTATGGCCAACCTAGATAGCATGTTTAAAAGCAGAGACATTACTTTGCCAACAAAAGTCCGTCTAGTCAAGGCTATGGTTTTTCCAGTGGTCATGTATGGATGTGAGAGTTGGACGGTGAAGAAAGCTGAGCGCCGCAGAATTGATGCTTTTGAACTGTGGTGTTGGAGAAGACTCTTGAGAGTCCCTTGGACTGCAAGGAGATCCAATCAATCCATCCTAAAAGAGATCAATCCTTTTTGTTCATTGGAAGGTCTGATGTTGAAGATGAAGCTCCAATACTTTGGCCACCTCATGCGAAGGGTTGACTCATTGGAAAAGACCCTGGTGCTGGGTAGGATTGGGGGTGGGAGGAGAAGGGGACGACAGAGGATGAGATGGTTGGAGGGCATCACCGACTCGATGAACATGGGTTTGGGTGGACTCCGGGAGTTGGTGATGGACAGAGAGGCCTGGCGTGCTGCAATTCATGGGGTCGCAGAGAGTCGGACACGACTGAGCGACTGAACTGAACTGTACTGAACTGAACCACTCAAGATGACTGACTCATCACAGACCTAGTCAATGGCTAATAATAGAATTGGTCCATAACAAGTTAGAATAGTATTAGAGTAACCCAAACTCAGCAGAGAAACAAGACTCGGGTTCCAGTGGATTTCTCACTAACTACCTGAATGACTTCTGATAAACCATTTAAATTCTCTGGGTCTCATCATAAAATGAGGAGTTAAGCCTAATAAGTAATTCTATGATCATGTGTATTACTCATGGATATCTTAAATATATCCATATCCAAAAATAAACAAACACATCAATGGAATAAATAGAGAAACGTGAACAGACCCAAATAACTGTATGTATTTATTTTTATGGAAAAAGTGGCATCACATAACTATATTAACAAGACTGCATTTAATAAATTGTTTAGATGATTGACACCCCCTTAAAAATAACTTAATTGCATCCCTAGCTTACTTATTAAGCCAAAATAAATTTTAAGCGGTCCACAAATGTAAATACAAAAAAGCCAAAACCACAAAATTTTAAAAGAAAGCATAGTGAATGGTTTTATCATGTCTGTATGGGGAAACCTTTTTTAAGTATGTCACAAAACTTCTATGGAAGGATATATTGATGTATTTGATACATTCTAATTTAGAAATACCTGAATAAAACCAAAGATAAAGTGAGAAGACAAACAGAAAACTGTGATAAATATTTGTAGTACTTAACACATGGGGTTGATTTCTTTAATATGTAAAGATGTCTGACAAATCAATAAGTAAAAGGCAAACATAGTATTTCGAAGTAGTTAAATATGAAAATGCAGTACACAAAAAAGGATATTAAAAGGGCTTTTAACATATGAACTATACACAATCTCATGCAAATGTTTGAATGTCCCTTCTAGAGTTAAGAGTTGAAGGATGCCATTTGATTTTTTAAAATTTTTAAAATTTTTTCATTGATTGACTCTAGAGTAGAAACCACTGATCTAGATAATGCTTAAGATACACTAACCTCTGAAGTTATGTCTTTGTCTATCTGTAATCCAATCTATTTTACTATTCTGTCTCCACTACCTGACCCACAAATATCCAATACAGGATCAACCCTGCAAGCTGCCCTCCTCACATCTTTAATGGAGGGGCTAGATCTGTTGCTGCTGCTGCTGCTGCTGCTAAGTCACTTCAGTCATGGCCGACTCTGTGCGACCCCATAGACGGAAGCCCACCAGGCTCCCCCGTCCCTGGGATTCTCCAGGCAAGAACACTGGAGTGGGTTGCCATTTCCTTCTCCAATGCATGAAAGTCAAAAGTGAAAGTGAAGTTTACTTGTTCAAATTCATGCCTGTGGCATCAGTTGCATTCCCTAAGATATCTAAAATATGGGGCCTTTTCCTTTTGCATTCACTTCAGCTTTATCATCCTGAATGATTCCACTTCCTCACACCTTCTCCTTAGCTTGTGTTGCTTGTTCATTTCTATCAGATGACCTCACTTCCTTAACTCACAGAGGGAACAGAAATCATTTTGATTTTCTGACCACTGTCCCATCCCCAAGTGCAAATTTCCTCGCATCCCTATCCTCTTTTTCTCCCTCATTTTGGTATCAGAGGAAAATACATCTCTTCTGTACAAAGGAGGCACCTTTATTGAAGTTCTACATCCCAGAGAGTCCTTCTACCTGAGTCCAGTCTGCATTAGCTTTTCTCTTCTCTCTCTTTGTGAGTAGTCTTTTCCACTGCCTTCTCTTCCGCGCCAGTGGTCCTCATCCAGGAACAACTTGCCTCTCTCCCCAGAGTATTTGGCAATGTCTGGAGACATCTTTGATTGTCACAGTGGGGGCTACTGTACTGGCAGCCAGTCAGGGTGCTACTAGCTAGCAGCACACCAGGGCCACAGATGCAGCTAAACCTCCTACAGGGCACACTCCATCACTCCAACATGCCTGCACGTGTACCTGGCCCCCAAGGCTGCCAGGCTTACAGATCCTGCAGCCTATAAACATATTCCATCCTTCCTTCCCTCCCCCCTTCCTTTCTCTTTCTCTCTTTCTCTCTCTCTGACACACACAGAGAAACACACACATAAATTACATTTTAAACACATTTTTCCCTTGACACTTCAACTCTTTGTCGCTGTTCTTATCTTTATCTTCCTTTTTTCTTAGCCAAGCTTTTTTGGGGGGGAAAAATATGACTAAACCCATTGTTCTTGCATCTAACTACTTAAGGCAATCTGGCTTCACTGAAATCCTTCCAGCAAAGGTCACTAAGGACTCGATGTTGCCAAATCCTAAAACAAGTCTCAGTCTTATCACAGAAAAATTCTCTGAGGCATTTTGTCTTGTCAGGATTTCTTTCTTTTTTGACAGATCCTCCTTTAAAATTCTCTTGCTCTGTATCTTCTCACCTTCCATTCCTAGATCTTGGCATACAGACTTTCTCATCCGCCACTCCAGCGTTCTGTGGGCGCTGTTCTTAGTCACTCGACCATGCACTGTATCCCGCCGGGCTCCTCTGTCCGTGGGGTTTCCCACGCAAGAATACTGGAGTGGCTTGTCATTTCCTTCTCTAAGGGATCTTCCTGACTCATGGATCGAACCCACACACAATGATATTCCTTATTCCTTCAAAGCTTTTAGTCTTCTCTTCTAAAACTGTATTTTTAATTGCAAGCATTTTATATCCACCACCTGAAGGCTGATGGCATGTAAATATATAACTTTTAACAAAATAATTCCATGGGAGTCAAGGCAAATATAACCCATCATCTGTGAGGGTCTCATCCTATATATCCCCAAAGCACTTCAAATTTTATATATGAAGAAATGAACTTATATTTTTACACTTGAAAATAATGTCCACTCTTCTGTATTTTCTATCTCATTACAAACATCATTATCTAACCAATCTCCCAAGAAAGAAACCATACACCTCGAAGTTCATCCATTCCCTATTATCCCATACAATCTAATCATTTTTGTTGTTGTTTAGTTGCTCAATCACGTCCAACTCTTTGTGACCCCCATGGGCTATAGCCCACCAGACTCCTCTGGCTCATGGAATTCTCCAGGCAAGAATACTGGAGCAGTTTGCCATTCCCTTCTCCAGAGGACCTTCCCAACCCAGGGATTGAATTCGCATCTCTTACATTGCAGGTGGGATTCTTTACCACTGAGCTACCAAGAAAGTCCACCCTAATCATTGAAAGTGAAAGTGAAAGTCACTCAGTCACGTCTGACTCTGCCACCCCATGGACTATACAGTCCATGGAATTCTACAGGCCAGAATACTGGAGTGGGTAGCCTTTCCCTTCTCCAGGGCATCTTCCCAACCCAGGGATCGAATCCAGGTCTCCCGCATTGCACACGGATTCTTTACCAACTGAGCTATGAGGGAAGCTCAAGTATAAAATCTACACCATTAATACCTCAAAGATGCCCCATTCAAGTGGGTCACTGCTCGTGCCTTGATTTATGTATCCAGCACCTCTCAATGGGATAACTGTTCAGTTCAGGTCAGTTCAGTCGTTCAGTCGTGTCGGACTTTTTGCGACCCCATGGACTGCAGCACGCCAGGCCTCCCTGTCCATCACCAACTCCCAGAGCTTGCTCACACTCATGTCCATTGAGTCGGTGATGCCATCCAACCATCTTATCCTCTGTCATCCCCTTCTCCTCCTGCCTTCAATCTTTCCCAGCATCAGGGTCTTTTCCAATGAGACAATTCTCATGGATAATTGTTAACACCTACAAATTGATTTCCCCACCTATAGCCTCTCTAGCATCACTGACTCAATGGACATGAGTTTGAACAATGGTGAAGGATAGGGAAGCCTGGTGTGCTGCAGTCCATGGGGTCACAAAGAATCCAACACGACAACAAGCCTCTCTACACTGCTTCAGAGGTCAGCTTTGCTTCATCATAATCTCCCCTCTCTAAAAGCCCCTCTTAGTTCTTCATCTCCTGATTCTGATTCTGAGAAATTTTTGAAGCACAGAAATCTCTGTACTCAGATCTTTGCCAAGCTCTGAAGCTTTACAGCTTCTACTTGGCTTATTCTCCTTCATGTTCCAATAACACCAACTGCCTTACCCTTTCCCAATCTCACCGAATTGTTTCCATCTCCTTGCGTTTGACATTTTTAATCTTGATACTAGAACTGACTGGCATGTTCCGTTGAGCAAACTTCTGTTCTGCTTTCCAGACTAAAGCAGGCATCTCTCTAGAGAACATTCTTCTGCATTCTTTGAGAATTAATTGCTCTCTCTCCTCCTCATTGCCGTTCTGCTTTGGACTTGCTTTAAAAGTTACATCTGTCACCTTGATCCCAATTGTAAAATATACTCTTCCTTCTCCTACAAAATATCACTTGTTGAGGAAAGATTAGTCCCATGGGAGGTCAATGACATAGCATGACAGCTTAGAAAAATACTCAGGACAAAGTGCTCAGTGAATGTTTGCTGAAGGAAGAAAAGAGGTAAAAAATAAGGCAACCATAAAAATTTTACTACTAACCTAATAAACAGTCTAACAGTTTTTAAACTTTGGCATCCAGTGCAGTTATGAAATCTCTGCACACCCTTGGTGGTGTACTGAGCTCCATGCAAGGCAAACTAATTTAACTGGTGAGGTGAGTTTTACGTAAATATAAAACTATAATCCTTAGTATTAATCAATTTGACGCAATTCTGTTCTCTCAGTCACATACACTAGTGAACTACCATAGCCCTAAAGTATCCCTTTCTTTAGAGTCTCAGTGGATATTCACTTGCCTCAGTTAATTTGGGCTCCTTAGAAACAAGAACCAAATTTCTTCAACTAGATTCCAAGGAATCTAGTTCTATGAGACTTTCTCGAATAAAATGGTCTCACAGTCAATCATGCTTGTGCAACATAAATGTCCTATATCTCCACTGGACAAGCAGAATGTCCTTGAGCATCTTCAAAGTTCTGAGAAAGTTATATAGTAAGGAAATCTTGTTTATATTTGTTGAGTGTAATGTTTCACAAACTCATTTAATCGTGGAACCTCTTTCATGCCTAATCTATAAAATCTCACAAAACTACTGTTCTGTGAAACAAGCTTCAGGATGTTGGTCAGAAGGGTGGTTTGAAAACTATCAATACTTCACTTCCTTCCCTTCATCAATCCTCCCTGCTCCACTGGCCCATGTGGGGGATGGGCCTGGGAGAATGGCTGGAGGGATGTATACTCATTCCCAGAATCTCTTTACCTAAAGTTGTTTAACTAAAGTGGAAACAGTCCTGCACTTTAAATGAATTTGATTTTTCATAATATATCATAGAACAAATATCATATGATTATTTTGCTGTAATAATCAGCAGGCAAAGGGATATGCCTTAAAGTCATTTTAAAGACATATAAAGGATCATCAAGACAATGAAATGAATAAAAAGCTGAAGGATCCTAGTTCATAAATAGATAATAGTATAACTTCAAGCTTTTCCATTTCACCAGGAGTCTGTCCAGTAGCTACAAAGAGTATAGAGCTGAAAGGAATTCCGGGATCATTGAACTCAGCCACTTCATTTTAGTGAGGATTTCAAGGCCCAGAGAAGATAAGGCACTTATCAAATATTAGTCAGGTACTTAGACAGGTTGACAACATGGAGCCTGTGATTTCCATTTCAGTGCTTTTCCTACATTCTACTTCCTGCTAATGAATTTAAGTCAAGAGGTAGAGTTCAGGGTTGGAATCAAATAAAACCTATGTTGATATAAAACTGATACATATTCAGTGTCATGCTGCTTATAAAACACTATCACAGGCATTATTCATTACACCCATCTGCCCAGCAAGGTGAGTCAGGTCGTTTGTACTTTTTTCCCCAAAGTGAACAGTTCCCCAAGCCTGTGAGATGATGCCTCGTTAAAATGCTTTTTTTAAGCTGTGCTTTCTCGGGATATATCGAGGAATAATCTACGCAAATCAAAGAGGAGGTGCATACACTTCAGTGGAAACTGTGGTTCTGAGAAAATCATGACAGATCGGAGGTTCTATTAATCTATTTTCTGCTGCTGGACAGTGCAGGCAAAATTCTGAACTCTTAATGGCTCAAAATACACATTTTCAGAAATCCAAAGTGTTTCATTTAAATCAAATCTAACAGAAAAGACAAGCAGTCTGATACAGGGGAGCTCATCTGACACCACTCTCTCGAAGACAAGAGAAAACAAGATTGGTATTGAAGTGGAGCCATTCTCCAAACAGTTCCCATCTGCTGGAACCGAGACCTCACTAAATGCAAATGATAGAGCTTCACGGAAGATTAGAGAACATTCTAGTGCAAACAGTCCTCCAAGACCCGCAGAACCAGGTCACTGCTATGTAAATACTTTGCACCACTTCGTAAACAGATAAAAACATCAAGTTAGTTTGGTGTAAACACATCTACAGTAGGAGAAGCCAGCATCCTTCTCACACAGGGCCCTGTGGACCAGTGGAGACTCAGTGTGAAGACTTGGAATAGCATTTGACTTTTCCCATCAAAGTGATGACTTTCCTAAAATTGGGCCATTTGTTGAGAAGATAGTGATGGGATTACAAGAAATTCAGGGTGGCCCATAGCACATTTTAGATATTACTTGGTAACTTCTAGCTCTGCCCCACACCACTTCTGAGACAAACAACTATTTTCAGGCTATAATTTAAAATAGGAGCTGAAAAGGGTGGATCTAAAAATAAATGACTGAGGCTGTTGGGCAGACTTTGGGGATCATGAAACAGGAAGTCTCAGGGAGAAGAACAAAGATTGAGCATGAGTTCATACCATCCAAGATTCATGAAGCATTTGGCGTATTTGGCAGAGGATTTAATTCTCTCCCACTCTACCACAATATCCGCTCACCCAGCCTAGCATCCACCCCTCTCTGCCTTCACATTACCCGAAGGAAAAGGAATATAGATAATGAATAGGGAAGGGATTCACCTCATACAACCTGTGTGTATGCAACAACCGAATGGGAGTCACCTTGTTTTTTTGTTTGACAATTTTTCAAACTAAAGTATAGCTGATGTGTTATACAAATTACAAGTGTTCAATATAGTGATTAACAATTTTAAGAAGTTATACCCTATTTATAATTATTGTAAAATATTTACAGTATTCTCCATGTTGTATAATATATCCTTATAGATTTTTTAAATACATATGTACCAGTAAATTATTTGCATTTATCTTCATGGACTGTTACATATTTTGTGCGTGAGCTTATTTTGTTGTGGTAGTGGGTTTGGGCCAGGCAGCATGCAGGATCTTAGTTCTTGACCAGGGATTGAACTTGTGCCCCCTGTATTTGGAGTAGGAGCCTTAACCACCGGACCTCCAGGGAAGTCTCTCTTGTAGCTTATTTTAAACCTAGTAATTCGTATTTCTTAAGCCCCTACCCATGTATTGCCCCTCCTCCCTTCCCTCTCCCAACCAATAACCACTAGTTTGTTCTCTGTACTGATTCAAAAAGATGCATATCCAAAGTTCATAGCAGCATTATTTATAATAGTCATGAGATGGAAACCACCTAAATGTTAGATAAATGGAATAAGATGTCATCTTTTTTGTCCCTTTAAGAAGCCCATAAGTGGACCATACATTATATTCTACAAATTCAATTTTTCACTTGCTATTCTTGAAAACTTTACACATCTACTTTGTCCTCTTACAAAGCAGGATAAATATTCCATAGAGTCATGATGCTATATTTTACTTGGTCATTTTTCTACTGAAGGATATTTCAGGCTCTGGATGCACATCAGACTGACTTATTTCTCAGAAAGTTACTAGGGTTGGCTTGGTAAACAAAGGAGGATAAGCCTGCACCTATAAATGTTAATGTCTTCATGTGAAAAGATTGCTAGTCATCAGGGAAGTATAAATCAGAACCACAGTGAGAGATGACCTCACACCTGTCAGAATAGCTATCATCAAAAGACAACAAATAACAAGTCTTGGTGAGGATGGGGAGAAAAGGAATCCTCATGCACTACTGGTGGGAATGTAAATTGGTGGAGAATGTAATCTGTGGAAACAGTGACAGACTTTATTTTCTTGGGCTCCAAAATCACTGCAAATCATTTCAAAATGACTGAAATTAAAAGATGCTTGCTCCTTGGAAGAAAAGCTATGACCAACCTAGACAGCATATTAAAAAGCAGAGACATTACTTTGCTGACAAAGGTCCATCTAATCAAAGCTATGGTTTTTCCAGTGGTCATGTATGGATGTGAGAGTTGGACTATAAAGAAAGCTGAGCGCCAAAGAATTGATGCTTTTGAACTGTGGTGTTGGAGAAGACTCTTGAGAGCCTCTGGACTGCAAGGAGATCCAACCAATCCATCCTAAAGGAGATCAGTCCTGAGTATTCATTGAAAGGACTGATGTTGAAGCTGAAACTCTAATACTTTGGCCATCTGATGCGAAGGGTTGACTCATTTGAAAAGACCCTGATGCTGGGAAAGACTGAAGGCAGGAGGAGAAGGGGACGACAGAGGATGAGATGGTTGGATGGTATCTCCAAATCGATGGACATGAGTTTGGGTAAACTCCGGGAGTTAGTGATGGACAGGGAGGCCTGGTGTGCTGCAGTCCATGGGGTCGCAAAGAGTCAGACATGACTGAGCGTCTGAACTGAACTGAACTGAACTGAAAATGCCCATCAATGGATGGTTAAGTGGATAAAGAAGAGGTGCTTGTTTATATTTATACAATATGTGTGTGGACACACTATATATATATGTGTGTGTGTGTGTGTGTGTGTATATATATATATATATATAATAGAATATTAGTCATAAAAATAAATGAAATCTTGCCACTTATGACAACATGGATGGTGTCATTTATTTGTGAAAAATGAAAACAAAACAAACAAAACAGAACAGACTCAGATAAAGAGAATAAAGTGCTCGTCACAGAGGGGAGCGGGGTGAAGGGGTTACACAAAATAGATGAAGGAGATTAAGAGATACAATTCTGCTTCCTTCACTGACTACACTAAAACCTCTGTGTGGATCACAGCAAACTGTGGAAAATTCTTAACGAGATGGGAATACCAGATCACTTTACCTGCCTCCTGAGAAATCTGTGTGCAGGTCAAGAAGCAACAGTAAGAACTGGACCCAACTGAGCGAATGAACAGCAACAAAGAGATACAAACTTTCAACTATAATATAAACACGGGCAGTTATAAAATGAATAGGTCCCAGCATAGGGAAAAGAGTCGATAACACTGGAATAATTTTTTATGGGTGGCAGATGTGACTGAGCTTGCCTCATGAACATTTCATAACATATTTGATTGTCAAGTCACTGTGCTATACACCTGCAACTAACATGATACTGTATGTCAACTATACTTCAATAAAGAATCTAATGTCTTAGAAAGAGAATACATTTATACATTGCTTGAGAAACTAAAAGTAATTTTTAAAAGCTCTGCTTCCTTAGTTTACTTGAAAGGCAGGCTGACAGGCTATACAGGAAAATGTCCTTCCCACCTTTACAAACTCCACTGATCACTCCCCGTGCTTTGGTAACAACTCTCCCCTGTCTGTGCTTCCCTTTATAACCAATCTTTGTGTCTTGTCTTTGATGTTAATGATCATCTGATTTTATGAGGATAAAACATTAACCAAGCAGAACACCCTGACTCTGTTGGGCCCTGGTGCTGTTCATTCACCCCTTGTCTCTAGTTTCACCCCCAACCCCCATTGTCTGCGCTGGGTTCCGGTGTTCTGCAGACTAGGTTCCCCACACTCCCTTCCCTGGTCATTCAGCTCCCTGTTCAGTTCTGTCATTTGAAAGCATGGTCAAGAGATCAGAAGGCAGGAGGGACAGAGAAGTTTCCTGCTCTGGTTCCCACAGCAGTGGACGCTGCTGGCAGCTGGGGACTTCTGTTGTCGGGGTGGTGGGGATGGGCTGCGGTGCCTGCGGCTCTTGGAAACTCCAGGAAGCTGCAAGTTCTGGGGGTCGAGCTAGGAGCCCTGGCAGGATCCTGATCTCTGCACATCACTCCTTCCTTTTTACTCCCTTGGCTCCTTCTCTTCCTCCCATTTGCCCCGCCAGTCCTCATAAGTCCTTTGTATCCAATCCCTCACGCTTGAAATACATAACATGATATTTTTTTCTTAACTGGACACTGATTGACACATTACTTTTAGCCCTAACAACATCCAAGGTTGGCTTCTGGTACCGAAATAGTTACCCAAACTACAATAATTTCTCTCTTATACCCCACTTCAAGCCTCGATGTAGGCAAAGAACAACACATCCAATATAAGCTGTTACATGTGGAGTTGACTGGCGCTTAGAAAGTAATAATCTGGCCGCAAAGCAGAGAATCTCATTTCATAAATGCAAGCAGTGAGCCTGACAGCAAAATACAAAGCCATTAGGATGTTAATCAGAAGCTCAGGTCCACCATCCAGATGTCTTATGTCCATGAAGCAAAGCAACCCAAATGACTGGCTGAAACTTCACAGGTAGCTTGACACTATGGGTTCAAGCTCCAAAAGTCACTCAGAACAATTGCAACATTTTATCAGTTGTGCTTTTAGCATTTTGGACCAAAGCGCCTAAAATACAGCATCATATTCTCATCGTGTGGATCTCCATGGCAATCAGCCCATTACAAGCTTCTAGGGAAGACATTGATGAGTCCTCTGTGGTTCCAGAGACAAGAGGTCAGCAGCTCATACTGTCAGAATCACATGGCATCAATGGTAGACAAACAAAAAGTGCTCAGAATACATATATTAATGTGCCACAGTTAATATTTCTGCACAGTTTGTTTTTTCAGCAGTATTTTGCTATCTAGGGACCCCAAAAATGTGATTTGCTTTACAAGTAAGACATGATTGATGCTTTACTAGGAGAGACTGTTCATAACAGAAAAGATGTCTCCTGACAAGAAAGTTATTGGTACAAGTGAACTATATTATTGCAATAATGCTAAGGTTCAGACTTAAGCAAAAGATAGTAAGAGTGTGGGAGAGGGCAGTGGAGAGAGAGAGAGTAAATTGAGAGAGTGAGATACAGTTTGGTCTGAGTCCACATCTGAGGCTACCACATCGACTTACTCTGGGATATACCTATGCTGTCCAGCCCTAAACTAATATGTCCCAGTTTCAAACATCAATGTCTGGGTAATTCATTTGTCAATATCTTAACATCAAGCACCTATTTTCCCAAAATCCTTTGTGCATATGAAAATGTCTTCTGTGCAAATTAAAGGTGCAATTTCCCTCATTCCATCATGGCAGATTCATAGCATCATGCAATGTACAGGATTTTGTATCACTTAGAATTTTATCCTGGTGTTCACTACGATGTTTTTTCATTATTGTCAAATTGTACAAAACAATTTAAATTATATTAAATCTAATAGAATTAAGAGGTCAGTTTTCAGAATTAACAGGATTTCTGTTCTCATTGTTCAATTGCTCAGCTGTGATGAACTCTTTGCAACCCCATAGACTGTAGCACCCCAGGCTTCCCGGTCCTTCACCAGCTCCCAGATTTTGCTCAAACTCATGTCCATCATGTCGGTGATGCCATCTAACCAACTCATCCTCTGTCATCCCCTTCTCCCACCTTCAATCTTTCCCAGCAACAGGGTCTTTTCAAATGAGTCAGTTCTTCATATCAGGAGGCCAAAGTATTGGAGCTTCAGCTTCTACATCAGTCCTTCCAATGAATATTCAGGACTGATTTCCTTTAGGATTGACTGGTTTGATCTCCTTGCAGTCCAAGAGACTCTCAAGAGTCTTCTCCAACACCACAGTTCAAAAGCATCAATTCTTTGGCACTCAGCTTTCTTTATGGTCCAAATCTCACATCCGTACATAACTACTGGTAAAACTATATAGCTTTGACTAGACAAAACTTAGTCAGCAAAGGTGTGTCTCTGCTTTTTAATATGCTGTCTAGGTTGGTCATAGTTTTTCTTGCAAGGAGCAAGCGTCTTTTAATTTCATGGCTGCAGTAACCATCTGTAGTGATTTTGGAGCCTAAGAACATAGTCTGTTCACCATTTCCATTGTTTCCCCATCTATTTGCCATGAAGTGATGGGACCGGATGCCATAATCTTAGCTTTCTGAATGTTGAGTTTTAAGCCAACTTTTTCACTCTCCTCTTTCACTTTCATCAAGAGGCTCTTTAGTTCTTCTTCACTTTTTGCCATAAGTGTGGTGTCATTTGCGTATCTGAGGTCATTGATATTTCTCCTGATAATCTTGATTCTGGCTTATACTTCATACAGCCTGGCATTTCACATTATGTACTCTGCATATAAATTAAATAAGCAGGGTGACAATATACAGCCTTGACATACTCTTTTCCCAACTTGGAACCAGTCCATTGTTCCATGTCTGGTTCTAACTGTTGCTTCTTGACCTGTATACAGTTTTCTCAGAAGGCACGTAAGGTGTTCTGGTATTCCCATATCTTGAAGAATTTTCCAGTTTGTTATGATCCACCCAGTCAAAGGCTTTAGTGTAATCAATAAAGCAGAAGTAGATGTTTTTCTGAAACTCTCTTGCTTTTTCGATGATCCAGCGAATGTAGGCAATTTGATCTCTGGTTCCTCTGCCTTTTCTAAATCCAGCTTGAACATCTGGAGGTTCTCCATTTATGTGTTGTTGAAGCCT
Organism: Giraffa tippelskirchi; assembly: GCF_054371585.1. NCBI lineage: Eukaryota > Metazoa > Chordata > Mammalia > Artiodactyla > Giraffidae > Giraffa > Giraffa tippelskirchi. Next base: position 35,581,275 of record NC_137282.1, read on the forward strand.
CACTTGGAGAATTTTGAGCATTACTTTGCTAGCATGTGAGATGAGTGCAATTGTGTGGTAGTTTGAACATTGCCTTTCTTTGGGATTGGAATGAAAACTGACCTTTTCCAGTCCTGTGGCCACTGCCGAGTTTTCCAAATCTGCTGGCATATTGATTGCAGCCCTTTAACAGCATCATCTTTTAGGATTTGAAATAGCTCAACTGGAATTCCATCACCTCCACTAGCTTTGTTCCTAGTGATGCTTCCTAAGGCCTGCTTGACTTCGTATTCCAGGATGTCTGGCTCTAGGTAAGTGACCACACCATCGTGGTTTTCTGGGTCGTTCTGTTCAGTTCAGTCACTCAGTCGTGTCTGACTCTTTGCAACCACATGGACTGTAGCACGCCAGGCTTCCCTGTCCATCACCAACTCCTGGAGCTTACTCAAATTCATGTCCATCAAGTTGGTGATGCCATCCAACCATCACATCCTCTGGGTCATTAAGATCTTTTTAAGATCTTTTTTTGTATAGTTCTTCTGTTTATTCTTGCTACCTCTTCTTAATATCTTCTGCTTCTGTTAGGTTCATACTGTTTTTGTCATTTATTGAGCCCATCTTTGCATGAAATGTTCCCTTGGTATCTAAAATTTTCTTGTAGAGAATTGAGAATTAAAATTAAGAAGACAGGTTTTAGAATTAATGGGCTTTCTAGAGAAAGGTAAATAAGGTGTTTACAGCTAAGTATCTCCATAGGAGACAGAAGCTTTACACATGAAAAAAAAAAAAGTGTTTAGAGTTTTGGGTGTAAGTGAAAAGTAACAGACCCAAATGACATTTACTTCAAAAATTTGATTAGATTCATAAAATATGCTTCATTAAACTTGCCAGATCAATTATTAATATTCTTAATATACAGCAATAAATCCTATTTAATTATGTCACTATAGGTATGTATAGTTCCTGTAGGAAAGATACATGGTGTCTTCCATTATATATAAATTAATGCATTCCTTGGGCTGTAAACTGCTCTCAGAATATTTTTCAACTATCTAACCTTGTTTGCACATTTATCTTAGATTCAGGTTGACTGGTACATGCTACTGTTCTTTCTTAGAGATTCATCCCCCTTTCAGTATTGTTGAGGTTGTATTTTAGAGAAGCTTGAAGGCATTTCTCCTCCATACCCTCCTTGCAACCATCCCATTTCTTAACACACAGCAGTGTTTCAGAATAGCCTACTGGTCATCATCTTCTGCAGGTGTCTTGCCAAACCAGAAAGCACATTTCAAAGATGGCTACAGTGATGCTCGCATGATTCTTTCTTGCAATGCAATACTTGTTGACAACCATTTCTGCCAAACCAAATAAAACCACTTCCAGAAATGTTTAATTAGGATTTCTGTCAATCAAAGCTATGCAGTCATTTAATGACTTAAATATGTTCACTATTAACAGAACTCCAGTTGTCTGGGAAATCACTGCCAATGACTTAAGAACTTTCAATAAGGCATTTGAAATCCATGATGTGTCTTCTACTTCCTAATTTATTAAAAAAAAAAAGATTTTAACAGACTTTGATGATGAATTTGGATTTGGTTTCTCTTGTGACAAACCAGTCTTGTGACTGCTTTCGCTAATGAATAAGTTAGTTTTTAAATTTTTTGTTATCTTCTTGGACATAAAATATATAACAGATTATGAAAATTTCTCAAGAAATTTTGATGAGAGTCATAGCGTATAGAATCTGAAGTTTTTTTTTTCCCAGAAGAATGTAAACATGCTATACACTGAATTATATAGAGACTGAAGACTAGGCAATGCTGTTCCTTCTAGATGTCTTCCTGTGAATGGGAGGTTGGAAGCTGCTTGTGAATATATAGAAGAAAACAAACTGAAATAACAACAAATCCCCTGTACATTTAAAACTTGGAAGCATCAACAGAGTGTGCTGAATTAATCAGGTCCCAAAGCCAAACATTGTTCTTGTAATTCATATGATAACAAAGTTTAGCTTAGGGTATAATCCTAACCCTCACCATAATGAGCAAGAATTTCAGAAAAAACAGTGTAAAAATACAAACGAGTATTTCCCTGAACCATTGCTACCAAGAGGGATGTTAAATTGTGTAAAATGAAAAGAATTTTAATATGGTTGCATTTATTATTTACAAATTGTACTTCAAGCCAAGAGGGAACTCTTCTCATGAGAAAATGTGGACGATAACCTTCCTCTTTGCTGCAGAGAAGCAGGCAGTTCAGAGAGAGCTGAAAACAGAGCTCATGGAGGCAGAGACCTTGGAAACCAGCCATTCCCATGCTAACATCCCAACTTGGCAACCAGCATTCTCCCGGGCACTTTAAACACTGATAAAAAGTGAGTAATAAACATTTAATATTTGAGGCAAACTAAGCAATTGCATCAACAGAAATGTAGAATCTGAAAGTAGTTTTAAGAGTGCTGGTTGCTAGGAGTTCTCTACATCACTTGTTGGGCACACACCAGGATCAGAATGGAAGAGGCAGCAGGCCTGGAAAGGGTCATTCTCTTAATCACAATGACACAGTGTTAGCATGATTCCTGGTGAAGAGGAAATGGAGATGGATTCTCCTATCAGAATTATTTGATGTCCATTTGGTTCTCTTTCTAGGGTATAGAGTCATTCTCAATAAATCTCTTTAACTGTTTTCCTATAGTTCTTTGGGTCAGTAACCTAGAACTACCTGCCCAGATGGATCTTAATCTCCAGAAGTTTCACATTAAAAAAAAAAAAAAGCTAATATAAAAAGTCATCATCAGATTAGGAGCTCTCACAGAGAAGAAACTATGAGCTGGTTATCGAAAACAGAACCAGTAAAAACTGGACTTTAGCCTTCTCATGGGGAGAACAGAAGATTGCTGTTACTAAAACGAAGACACAAGGTCTTAGCAGGCAGATGCAGTGCCGACTGAGAAGTCTAGATCTTTGTTAATCTATGAAGCCCTTGAAGATGGTGGGTTGGAGGGATGGGGAGAGAGGTGCTGCAGTTCGGGCTCTGATAATTGGAAGACACATCAGGGAGGTCAAGGGGCACCTTATTTACAACTGAGAATCTGAATGCCCTTACTGATTAAGCCAGAAACACAAACACAGCCAATGTATTGTCACTCAGTCGTGTCCTTGACTCTTTGCGACCCCGTGTACTGTAGCCTGTCAGTCTCCTCTGCGCATGGGGATTCTCCAGTGAAGAAGATTGGAGTGGGTTGCCATGCCCTCCTCCAGGGGATCTTCCCAACCCAGGGATCAAACCCAGGTCTCCTGCATTGCAGGCTGATTTTTTTTTTACCATCTGAGCCACCAGGGAAGCCCAATATAGCCAAAGGGATCATTTAATTCACAATCTCAAAAAAGACAGCAAATTATGAGTGAAGGATCAAATGCTCTAGTCACCCAGACTTTGACTTTATTTCAAAGTTTAGAAATATTGGAAAGGAAATGAACAAATGTCTAAAATATCGACTGCTTATAATTGTGGAAATTCTAATATTGAGCAGCATCTACAGCTTAACCTGTATTTCCCTGACATTCTATATTCTTTACACATGCAAAAGGAAAACTATTATAACTGAAAAGAAATTGAAGTATGTGTCAACTACAAATTGGCACTTACCAAGGGCATTGCCAATGAGTGAACAACAAAGGCATTTGCCATCTGCATCTACTGAGATTGAACCCCATGCTGCTCTAGCTGTTGACTTTCAACACCCCCGGAGGGAGCTCAGGGTGGAGGGAGGCACTCTGTGCTCCAGGGAATCTGGTGGGACAGGTCTTTAGACAGTTGGATGCTTTTAGGAACTGATTTTATTATCTCAATCCTTGCAGCACCTCATACCTAGAGAAGCACCAAATCCCTTCATGGTGACATAGATCCTGATGACTAACAAAAAACTTTTTGTAAAATGAGTGCTTCATGATACTGAACTCCCCCTTCACCAAAACCTTATATGTTGACCTTCTTCCACTGCCGCTTTGGAGCAGTCTCCCCGAGCTCTCTGAGATGCTGCCTCTAGAGCTGCAGGCCTCATTTTGCCCCAAATAAAACTGAACTCACAACTCTCAAGTTGTACATTTTTTTCAGTCGACCAATGTAAATGCAAACCAGAACAGCATCCATCAGGTAGAAGCGCCCTGAACTTGAAGCCAGGAGGCCTGGGCTTTTGTGTAATTATCTAAAAAGAGACCGTCTGACTCTGATGAAAAGAAGAAAATAAATATAAACCGGCTCTAAGCAGGCTGCTGTGTATATGCCATGCTATTTAATCATCTTAAAACCTCTGTGAGGTACATAAATTACTGCCGTTTTATAGCTGAAAAAAGTTCACACCCTATTGTCTATGTCAGAAGAGAATCAATGAAAGGATTTCTCAACATGTATAATAAGTCATTTTTGGTGAGCAGCAAAGATTTTCATCTGGATCCTACTATATCACAGGCTCAATATTGTCACTTTCAGATAATTTCTGATATCTTAATTCCCATCTTGATCAGATAGTCACTAAAATATTCAAAGACAAATGCATTTTGCTGTTTAGGTTGAAGCAAAAAATCTAAACTGGGAATCCTAGATCCCTCAGAGAGTGGCTTCAAACCCACTGTTTTAGTTGTTTGAGACAGTGATTCTGTGTGTCAGCCAACAACAAAAAAAAACACAACCCAAAAGAATGTTTTAAAATGAGAAAATATGTAAATACTACTTAGGCTATACACAAAGAAAGCTGTTATTAATATTATGGATCATTTCTTTCCCAGGCAATTAATCGTTGTTCTCGAATGGTCAAAAAAAAAAAAGAAATTCATTTCATAATTCTTTTAATCCTTCCTTGCATGCACATCTGTGAGTACCAGTTACATTCAAGATGTAGTACTTTATGGAAAAGTTGATAAAGGAACAGGAAGGAGACAAAATTGCATTAAAATTGTCCATGTTTTCCAGGAGTTGACAAGATAGTAAGTATACAATTAACACAAGGCAGGGATGATATGCACAAGAAAAATACAAGAAGGAGTTACAGAAATTCAAAGTAAAAAAATGAATAACTGAAGCAATCAGGAACAGCTTCCTGGAAGGCTTACCATTTGACTTGATCTTGGAGAACAAGCAAGACATTGTTAGAAACAGGTGATGGAGTCACCCCATAGGAGCGGAAAAAAACGTGAGGGACAAGCAGCTGGGAAGATGTAAGCCACGTCCAGGAAAATCTGATGGGAATCTTGTGTGTTTTTAAGAAAGATCCAAGAGGTGCTCACCTCAGCAGCACATATTCTAAAATTGGAACGACACAGAGAAAATTAGCATGGCCCCTGCACAAGGATGAAACACGAATTCGTGAAGCATTCCATGATTATAAAACTAGGAATAAAACCACCATGTGACCCAGCAATCTCACTCCTAGGCATATACCCTGAGGAAACTGAGATTGAAAAAGACACATGTATACCATTGTTTACTGCAGCACCATTTACAATAGCTAGGACATGGAAGCAACCTAGATGTCCATCGACAGATGAATGGATAAAGAAGTTGAGGTACATATACACAATGGAATATTACTCAGCCATAAAAAGAATGCATTTGAGTCAGTTCTGATGAGGTGGATGAGCCTAGAACCTATTATACAGAGTGAAGTGAGTCAGAAAGAGAAAGATAAATATCATATTCTAACGCATATACATGGAATCTAGAACAATGGTACTGAAGAACTTATTTACAGGGCAGCAGTGGAGAAACAGACATAGAGAATAGACTTATGGACATGGGGAGAGGGGAGGAGAGGGCGAGATGTATGGAAAGAGCAACATGGAAACTTACATTACCATATGTAAAATAGATAGCTAACAGGAATTTGCTGTCTGGCTCAGGAAACTCAAACAGGGGCTCTGTATCAACCTAGAGGGGTGGGATAGGGAGGGAGATGGGAGGGAGGTTCAAAAGGGAGGGGATATATGTGTACCTATGGCTGATTCATGTTTAGGTTTGACAGAAAACAGCAAAATTCTGTAAAGCAATTATCCTTCAATAAAAAAAATAAATCAAAAAAAAAAAAAGAAAAAAGAAAGAAAGACCCAGGAGATAAAATTAGGCAAAACCAGAACAGTTGCCCCATCCTGAACGCACATGTATGTTCCCATTCATGCACATGCACATCTTTGTTAAAACAAGGTTGTGCTAAGGCAACACTTCAGCAAGTCATTTCTGAGTAAAATACAAATGCTGTGAAAGTGAATTATATAATCTTATATTAGGGTATCCTGGTGGAAGACAAAATCCAACAGGCACCCTGCACATGATTTCTTTTATTCTAGCTTATTCTAACCAGCACTGCTGTCAGGATAACAGCACCATCTAGTGTGTTCTCATCTTAAGTCCAGGACTTCTTGTCTGCTTCTAATGTTACTGGAATAATCACAAAGATACCAGAACAAACAAATAAACAAAACCTCTCATCCATTTTTTTGCTTTAAAACTTGCAATTTAGTAGATGAAAATTTGCTGGCATTTAAAGCATTCTAAAGAATCCCCCTAAAAGAAAACTGCCTTGTCTCTGGCAACCCAGATGAGAAAAATTTAAAAGGTGTTTATCAACACCTCTACCTTTGTGCACAATCAGTAATCAGATGATGCAAGGTTATCAAAGATACTGTGTCTGTTTACATTCACCAGACACTACACAGACATTTGGTTTAGAAGTAATAACAATACTGATAGAGTTTTAAAATGCACACATATGCTGCAGTTTCTATTTTAACATGGGAAATTTAAATCAGCAGAATAGAAAAGTATAACTGTTTGCACATTACATTTTGTCAAAGATAAAACTACTACCATTTCTTAGTTTCAGAATTGGATTATACTATAGCAGGGACAATGTGGACTCCATCATTTCTTTATCACTGACACCCTATAACTGCAAATAAAAACATACATCTGAAATGAAGATGTTTCCTATATATATATATATATATACACACACACACATATTAGTGGAACGGAAAAATATGCTATAAACAGCAGTGGAATTCACAAGAATTTATGCTGAACAATCATGGTAGAGCATAAATTTATCAATGCTAATAAACTCGAAGCATAAAAAAATAAAGTTAGTAATTTCATGATGAATATGTTTATCATATTTTCATTATTACCCTTTTGATGTCACTAAAGGAAACTCATGGTAAAAATGTTAACATTTAGGATATGTAGCCTATAAAAGTAGTTGGCGTAAAAGATTTTTCATCTATTTTTTTAATTCTTCTTGACTGTGAACACATTGGAAAAATGTTCTACTTATGAAAGAAGGAGAAAGATTTGAAAATATTTCCTTGAACACAAAGTGTATAAATGATACATATTTCAGAAATTGAGAATCACAACTCAATAGCTGAAAAGCACTATAGAGCAGTAGGACCAATGATTAAAAGTTTTATAGATACTATAATATTTTATAATTTACATATATATTTTGTATAGTTATCTATGTATATATTTATAGGCATATCTAAATCTTATATATCTATATACTATACAACTACATCAACACATATTTTATAGATATAGATATATCTATAATATTTTTAATCATTGGTCTAATTACTTTATAACTTTCAGCTATTGAATTGAGACTTTAATTTTATTTATATACAATTTTACATTTTATATACAATTTTATATTTTATACCCAATTTTATATACAAGTTTATATTTATACAAGTCATTCACTTGCCTTTTTATGAGACACACTACTTAAGTTCCTACTTGTATGCATGGCTATACAATATTTATTTATTTATGCAATCCCAGTGGACTTTAATTTTCTGATGTCTAGGGTGTCAATGTTATCTGCAGTCAAGCACAGATGTCTAGGTTAGGACTGGATGAAAATACACAGCACATTGGTCCACAGGGCCCTGGGGCTCCACAAATGCCCCATTCCCAGTCCATGTGATCTGTCTTTAAAATCAACTGGATTCTAGTGTGTACACCATTTTAGTTTCTCCATAAAACCTTAAAAGTATAGTCCTTGTTTGTAAGAGTTCACAAGGTTTAATGTGGAGTTTGTTCATAAGAGCACTGGCTTCAGACTGATCTTCAGAAAAAGAATTGCTTGTTGTAGGCGATTATTTTTATTTTTAAAATGAAGGAGGAGAGAAAGTGGGAGGAGAGTGAGAGACAGTAAGTCAAAATGGGAAAATCAGTGATTTATCTTACTGAGCTCTGAGTTCTCATTTGATGAGTGAAGGACCTTAATCAGGTCATGATTTATTGCTTTACTTCTGTTATTGTATTAATATGTCCAGAGCTATATATCAATGCCTAATCTGTTAGTAATATAGCATGGATTTCACTACCTGGTAAGTAATTTAACCTATATGGAGGATTATTTACATAAGATACAGTTATAATAATTAATAAAATATTTAGAAGTATTTTTCCAAATGTGTTAAATAAATTTTATTGTAAAAAATACCCCATCACTAAGTATCTTCCACAAGTTAGTTACCTTATCCTTCATTTTTAAAGTAAAAATATTATATTAATATCTGCCAGCAAGTATGAAAAGCAGCAAATTAGACTGATGGAAAATAGCCCCAAAGAGCTTTATAATCAAAACTGAAAGGGATCCCATTTTTTATCCCAGATAAATTATATGCAGGGACTTGAGCTTCAAGAATGCATTCCTAAGAAAAGACAAAAGAGTCCTGATACAGACATTTAGTACAAAATCACACTTAAAATCAGTATCTTCTGATATCCAGAGTTGAAGAGAATGTAAATCTTTAAGGAAGTTGGCCTTCCTATTTATGTGACAGCAAATGGCTCAAATTCAAAATTGCCTGCAGCTCTTCATTCCAAGGAGCATTTGGCAACTCACAAGCCTGACAGTTTCCAAGTGCACTGTATTATAATGGATCTTTTCAGCCCAAATTGAAGCAAATTTTCCCACGTAAACTTAAATTTCTGCTCTTCACCCTGATCTCATTTTCAGAGAACAACTGTCTGAGCTGAAATTAATACATCCACTTTCTAAAAGACATTCACTGGCAGAGGTTTCTGGGAGCGGAGAGTCATGATGGCGTCTGTATGATCTCCGGAGGCAGCGGCGTCGGAGCTCGGCCAAACATAAAAGATGACAACAGCAGCTCGGCCAACTTTTGAACCTGCAAGAGGTGGAAGAGGAAAAGGTGAGGGTGATTTGAGCCAACTCTCAAAGCAGTATTCAAGCAGAGATCTACCTTCTCATACAAAGATAAAATATAGACAGACCACTCAGGATGCCCCTGAAGAGGTTCGAAACCGTGACTTCAGGAGAGAGTTGGAAGAGAGAGAGAGAGCTGCTGCAAGAGAGAAAAACAGAGATCGGCCAACCCGGCAACACACAACCTCCTCTTCAGTGTCGAAGAAGCCCCGATTGGACCAGATTCCTGCTGCCAACCTTGATGCAGATGACCCCCTAACAGATGAGGAAGATGAAGATGAAGATTTTGAAGAGGAGAGTAATGATGACGATACTGCAGCTCTTCTTGCAGAGCTTGAAAAAATTAAAAAAGAAAGAGCTGAAGAGCAGGCCAGGAAGGAACAAGAACAAAAGGCTGAAGAAGAAAGGATTCGCATGGAAAACATTCTGAGTGGAAACCCTCTTCTTAATCTCACTGGCCCATCCCAGCCTCAGGCCAACTTCAAAGTTAAAAGAAGGTGGGATGATGACGTTGTCTTCAAGAACTGTGCAAAAGGTGTAGATGATCAGAAGAAAGACAAAAGATTTGTAAATGATACGCTTCGATCTGAATTTCACAAAAAGTTCATGGAGAAATACATTAAATAGTACAGTTTTATGTGCTGAATCGAAGGCTATAAAATGTAAACGATCTGACTTCATTTTGATTTATTTTTCCCTCCCCACCCCTATCTAAATTGTGTATAGGCTTCCCTAATTTTTAGTTTCAAAGTATCTTTTCCTTTATTGATTAATTACTTGATAAGGACTTGGGAATTGGTTTAACCCAGTTTCCAGCTCAATATTTCCAGTCATGTGTTTTCTCATAAATATGGGAAAAGAAACCTGCTTGTAATAAATATTTTTAATAATCTAAACAGCCAAAAAAAAAAAAAAAGACATTCACTGTATTATATACATGAAAGTTGCTGAGAATAGATCGTAAACATTCTTACCATCAAAAAAATGTAATTATATGAGGGAATTAATGTTTTAACTAATGCCGTGGTAACAATGCAGTAACAGATATGTGCATCTTATCATCATATTATATACCTGAAATTTACACAATGTTGTATGTCAGTAATATCTCACTAAAGCTGTGGGGGGAAAAGACATTTACACATGATAAAACGTAATCTTTCACAGAAATCAATCATGTGAGGGTGCATGCTCAGTTGCTCAGGCATGTCCAGCTCTGAGTGACTATATGGACTGTAGTCCGCCGGCTCCTCTGTCCACGAGACTCTCCAGGCAAGAATGCCAGAGTGGGGTGCCATGCTCTCCTCCAGGGGATCTTCCTGACTGAGGGATCAAACCTACAGTTTCTGTGTCTCCTGCATTGCTGATGTTTACCGTACCTCTCTGACAGAGATTTATTTTTATCCATACTTCATTTGGTACAATTTTGAACCAATTTCCTAGTAGAACTTGGATTAAAGGAGAATGTGGATCAAAGTGGTTAGGTTGAGGAGTTGGAAACACAAAATGATGTAAGTTACTGCACAGCACTTGATAAGAACAAAGATTCATTACTTGTTAAAATAAAGATCTCTCCTTTAGGAAACTATGCCTTTAACTTTAAAGATCAGTTTTCATTCCAATCCCAAAGAAGGAAAATGCCAAAGAATGTTCCAACTACCACACAATTGCACTCATCTCATACACCAGCGAAGTAATGCTCAAATTTCTGCAAGCAAGTCTTCAACAGTACATGCACCATGAACTTCCAGATGTTCAAGCTGGATTTAGGAAAGGCAGAGGAACCAGAGATCAAATTGCTGGATCATCAAAAAAGCTAGAGAGTTTCGGAAAGAAATCTACTTCTGCTTTATTGACTGTGCCAAAGCCTTTGACAGTGTGGATCACAACAAACTGTGGAAAATTCTGAAAGAGATGGGAATACCAGACCACCTGACCTGCCTCCTGAGAAACCTGTATGCAGGTCAAGAAGCAACAGTTAGAACTGGACATGGAACAACAGACTGGTTCCAAATTGAGAAAGGAGTATGTCAAGGCTGTATATTGTCACCCTGTTTACTTAACTTATATGCATAATACATCATGCGAAATGCTGGGCTGGAAGAAGCACAAGCTGGAATCAAGATTATCAGGAGACATATCAATAACCTCAGATATGCAGATGACACTACCCTTATGGCAGAAAGTGAAGAAGAACTAAAGAGCCTCTTGATGAAGGTGAAAAAGGAGAGTGAAAAAGGTGGCTTAAAACTCAACATTCAGAAAACTAAGATCATGACATCCGGTCCCATCACTTCATGGCAAATAGATGGGGAAATGATGGAAATAGTGAGAAACTTTATTTTCTTGAGCTCCAAAATCACTGCAGATGGTGACTGCAGCCATGAAATTACAAGACGCTTGCTCCTTGCAAGAAAAGCTATGACCAACCTAGATAGCATACTTAAAAGCTGAGACATTACTTTGCTGACAAAGGTCCATCTAGTCAAAGCTATGGTTTTACCAGTGGTCATGTATAGATGTGAGAGTTGGACTATAAAGAAAGCTGAGCACTGAAGAATTGATGCTTTTAAACTGTGGTATTGAAGAATACTCTTGAGAGCCCCTTGGACTGCAAGGAGATCCAACCAGTCTATCTTTAAGGAAATCTGTCCTGAATATTCATTGGAAGGACTGATGTTGAAACTGAAATTCTAATACTTTGGCCACCTGATGCGAAGAACTGACTCATTTGAAAAGACCCTGATGCTGGGAAAGATTGAAGGCGGGAGGAGAAGGGGACGACAGAGGATGAGATGGTTGGATGGCATCACTGACTGGATGGACATGAGTTTGAGCAAGCTCTGAGAGTTGGTGATGGACAGGGAAGCCTGGTGTGCTGCAGTCAGACACAACTGAGCAACTGAACTGAACTGAACTGAACTGATGCCTTTAACTTAGAGATGAATAGGATATGTTCAAATATCCAGGTCATTTGACATTTCAAGGTAATCGGCTTTCTGGAAGTAAACATGAATTTTGTAGATAATGTACTGAGCAGTAACTTTCAGTGAGCAACATGCTAGGATTAGAGGTATACCAAAGTGAGTAAAACAAAACTTCTCTCAATTTTTTTTCATCTCAAACATTTCAAAATATAACACATTTTATAAATTCAACACAAATCTGTAACACACCATTTTAGTGTTTAACAATGTTTAAATATTTTTTACATTTTAAATACTTTACTGAGTTATAAATTATATACAAGGAAGTTTACACGTTACAAGGTGTTTGGGTTGATGACTTTTAACCAGTAACCATATAATTACTACCCCATTCAAGATAGAAAACATTTGCATCAACAACAGTTTCCTTCATGCCCCTTTGCAATCAATTCACATCACTCCCTGTCCCAGGCAACCACTGCCCTGATTTGCCTCTATAGTTTTGTCTATTCTAGAATATTATAGAATGGAATCATATAATATGTACCCTTTTTTCTGCCTTTTTTGTTTATAATAATATTTTGGGGAAGCAAGAATGAATATATTTCAGAAAAAATCAAAAACATCTAGTCTCTACAATGTATTAATTGAAAAGTCCAGTATTTCCTTTAAATAATCAAAAGACATTCAAAGAAACAAAACATTTTAATCCATAGTAAAGAAAAAAGGTAATTGATAGAAACCAAATCTCAGATGAAAGAGAAAGAACTTGAAGCAATATTACATATTTATCTTAAAAAGACAAACTTAATCTTAATGAGTACAGTGGTAGGGAATTTCAGCAGAAAAAAAAAAATGGAAACTGTAAAAAAAAAAAAATGCTAGGATGGAAAAGAACCAAAATTGAAATTTTAAAATTTACTCATAGGCTTAGAAAAGTTAGTAAATTTGATTTCAGCAACAGAAAGATAAAACGGTGAAGAAAAATAAACAAACCCTCAGGTATATATGGAAAAAAATCCATACTAGTCTAGTTTATGTTTAACTGGAGTCCTAAAAAGAGAAGAGAATGAGACTGGGAAAGAAAATTATATTTGAAAAACAATGTACAAGAATTTTCAAGTTTGAGAAAAACACTGACTTACAAACAGAAAAAGACTCAGTAAATTACAAATAGTAAGGGCTGTTGCTGAACCTGAAATTCCAATACTTTGGCCACCTGATGTGACTCACTGAAAAAGACTCTGATGCTGGGAAAGATTGAAGACAAACAGAGAAAGAGGTGAGAGAGAACGAAATGATTGGATGACATCTCCAACTCAATGGACGTGAGTTTGGGCAAACTCCAGGAGACAGTGAAGAAAAGGGAAGCCTAGAATGCTGCAATCCATGGGGTCACAAATAGTCAGACATGACTTAGTGGCTGAACAACAAAAAAAAAAATATCAGAGAACTCTACCTATGCACATCATAGTCATGTTGTTGAAAGTAAAGGAAAAGAAAATCTTGAAGGAAGCCACAGAAAAAGAGAAATTGTGTACAAGAGAAAAGGGATAATGAACAAATTTGGCCAGTTGAGAGACTTTCTCAAAAATTATCTTACATTCTCCCACTCTAAAGTATTCCCTTTTCTTTCCATATAGTCCCAGTGTTTTATCTGGTGTCTTAGTGTCCCTGTTGACACCTACATTGTATCATGGTACTTTAAGTAAATTCTTATCTGCCTATAAATTTCATAAAAGAACAATTTTTATCTGTTCCTCTTCATAACCCTTGTAGCACTTTTTAATGTTGAGTATTCAATAACCTTGGAAGAAATTAGTATCTCTAATAAAAACACAAAGTAAGGGAAAATGACTTTTAAAAACTGCTAAAGTATCATATTCTTATTTAGGGGCTCTATAAATATTAGTGATGAAAATGTGTTATTAAGAACTCCATGGGAAACTTTAATTTTTCTGTTTTTGCTGATTTACTTTTATCTCTTCTATTTTCCCTACCTGAAAATAGTTTCATTTCATCCTTATTTTGAAGAATGGGCTTCCCTGATAGCTCAGTTGATAAAGAATCCACCTGCAATGCAGGAGACCCCAGTTCGATTCCTGGGTTAGGAAGATCCCCTGGAGAAGGGATAGGCTACCCACTCCAGTATTCTTGCACTTCTCTTGTGGCTCAGCTGGTAAAGAATCCACCTGCAATGTCAGAGACCTGGGTTCAATCCCTGGGTTAGGAAGATCCTCTGGAGAAGGGAAAGGCTATCCACTCCAGTATTCTGGCCTGGAGAATACAGTCCATGGTGTCGCAAAGAGTCAGACGCAACTTTCACTTTCACCCATCCATATGAAATTTTCACCGACAGTCTTATTTTGTTTTACTACTTTAAATTGCCATTCTGTTGTCTTACTGCTCACATTGTTTCTGATGAGCAATCAGCAATCTCTGTTATGAAAATCTAGCCAAAGGAAATTTCAGCCCACTGATACCAAAAGAAAATTCACACCAAAATTCAAAGGGAAAAGCTACAAACAAAATATATTTACTCATTTGTAAACTTAATCACTATCCTGACATATGAAAAAAATTAGATGAATTATCATTTCTCTTCCAGGGATCAAACTCAAGATTTGATGACTATATGTATGCAAAGTGGTTTTCCTTCAAAGGAAAGGCACAGTGATTAAAATAGGAAAGCTGGCCTCCAATCTGGTCTCTGCTTTTAAAAAGTGTATCTTAGTCTGTGTAAATAAAGGAGTTGGACTGGATATTTTCTGAGGTTCCTTGTGGCTCTAAAATTCTGAACCCTAGAAAAGTACTTGCTAATGTCTTCGCAAAAATTTCTAAGTAATTTTCCTAATTACTGAAAAGTGATATGAGTTAGGAAGAATCTCTAGCCATCCTAACACTATTGAAATTCTTTTTTTAAAATCCATTTGTTGGTATTTAACAAATTTTTATTGAGCACTGATTCTGTGTAAAGCACTACACTGGACACTTGAAATGTACTGTTGACCAAGACACGTGAGAAGTTTGATAGTCCCTATCAAAATACATGGGAATCAATGAAGTTGCTATGGCAAACTTTATATCACAAGCCTCTCCCCTGAAGGACAGGACAATTGGGGATATAGAGAACAGAATCTCAGGGCTTATGGACTTGTTAGTACCTTCCAGGCTTCTTAGAAAGATGCTTCTACAATGCATCAGTTCTATACTGTTTTGCTCTTCCTGAAAACTTAAGGGACTCAACCAGACTTCAAATACACACTGTTTCCAAAAATGTTTACTTAGTCTTTTAGTAGAAAGTAGAAGAAAATAGCAAGGAATTCTAATGACTGAGTTTCTGAATTTTTTAACTTACTGACATACAGGTTTAAAATAATAAAATTTTTCATAATTAATTGCCTCTTTACCACCCACATTATTCCACTTTAACGCATACCCTCCACTGACAAACAGAACAATAGTGAGCTATTTATATGCCAGAGAAGCAATGTTTAAAAATTTTAAACACAACCAATTCTATATGAAGGAAAGTCATTAGTAAACTTACAGGCAATAGAAGCAATAGAAATAAACAGGTGAATCATTTCTTGACAATAAAATATAACCAACACTTAAAATTGAGAATATTCAGTTTTGACAAGGATGCAGTAAAAGGGACTCCCTTAATAAATGTTATGGAAATACAATTTGATATAAGACTTTGGAAGACAATTTCTTGATCTAGCTTTGTAATATGTCCTGAAGGACTCCTTAATATATGTAATATGTCCATGAGGACTCCTGCTTTGTTCTTTCTCAAGATTGTTTGGTCTATTCAGATTCCATTGTGGTTCCATATGAATTTTAAGATTATATATTCTATTTCTATAAAAAGTACCATTGGAATTTTGATAAGAACTGCACTGAATCTATAGATGGCTTTAGATAGTAGAGACATTTTAACAATATTAAGTCTTCCAAACCGTGAACACAGAATGCCTTTCTATTTCTTTGTAACTTCTTTAATTTCTTTCCTTAATATCTTATAGTTTCTAGTGTATAAATTGTTTTGCCTCCTTGATTAAGTTTATTCCTAAGTATTAAATATTACTCACTCAGTCGTGTCCGACTCTTTGTAACGCCATGGACCATAACCCACCAGGCTCTTCTGTCCATGGGATTCTCTAGGCAAGAATACTGGAGTGGGTTGCCAGTTCCTTCTCCAGGCGATCTTTCCAACGCAGGAATCAAACCTGGCTCTCCCACATTGCAGGCAGACTCTTTACTGTCTGAGCCATCAGGGAAAACATTATTTCTAAGTATTTTATTTCTTTTGATGCTACTGTAAATGGGATTATTTTATTAATTTCCTTTTCAGATTGTTTACTATTAGCATATAGATATGCAACTGATTTTTGTATGTTGATTTTGTATCTTGCATCTTATGAATTCATTTATTAGTTCTAACAACTTTTTGTAGAATCTTTAGGATTTTCTATATATAAGATTATATCATCTGCAAACTGATAATTTTATTTCTTCTTTCCCTATTTGAATGCCTTTCATTTCTTGTCTTGTTTAGTGCTCTGGCTAGAGTTTCCAGTATGATGAATAGAAGTTGTGAGGAGGAGCATCCTTAGTTCATTCCTGACCACATAAGAAAAGTTTTCAGTTTTTCAATATTATGCATGTTAGTGTGGGCCTTCCAAATTATGGTCTTTATTATGTCGAGGAAATTTCATTCTATTCCTAATTTGCTGAGTGCTTTTTAATCAGCTGAGTGCTTATAAATGCTTCTTCTGCATCTGTTGAGATGATCATGTGATTTTATCTTCTGTGGTAAAATGTCACATTGACTGATTTTTGCACGTTGAACCATCCTTGCATCCCAGGGATAAATCCCACTTGGTCATGGTATCCGATCCTTTTAATGTTCTGTGAGTTTGATTTGATTCACTAGTATGTTGGTGAAGATTTTTTGTACCTATATCTATCAGGGTACTGGCCTATAGTTTTCTTGTAGTGGCTTTTTCTGTCTTTGGTATCATGGCAATTCTTGCCTCATAAAATATGTTTGGAAGTATTCCTCACTCCTCAATTTTTGGGAAGAATTTAAGGAGAACTGGCATTAATTCTTCAAATGGTGGAATTCACCAGTGATGCCACCTGGTCCTGAGCTTTTCTTTGTTGGGAGTTTTTTGATTACTGATTCAATCTCCTTATTAATTTTAGTCCTGTTGAAATATTCTCTTTCTTCATCATTCAATCTTGGTAACTTATATTTTTTCCAGGAATTTATTCATTTCTTCTAGATTATTCAATGTGTTGCATAAAGTTGTTCATAGTAGTCTCATAATCCTCTGTATTTGTGTGGTAAGAGTGGTTATGTCTCCTTTTCTGATTTTATTTATTTAAGTCCTTTATTTATTTTCTTGGTTTGTCAATTTTATTTATCTTTTAGATGCTTTGGCAACCTTAAAGTTTTGTCAATTTTATCTTCCTTAAAAAATCAACTTTTAGTTTTACTGATTCTTTTTTCCTTTTTTCTATTCTATATTTCATTCATTTCTTCTCTAATCTTTAATTTTCTTCCCTCAGCTAAGTTTGGGTTTAGTTTGCTCTTCATCTTTTAGTTCCTTGATGTGTATCGCTAGGTCACTTATTTGAGATAATTTTTCTTTTCATAATGTAGGTGTTTAGTGGTATAAACTTTCCTTTCAATACTGCTTCTGTTGCATCCCACTTCTGGTGTGTTTTGTTTTCATTTGTCTCAAGATATATTCTAATTTTCCTTTTCAATTCTTCTTTGAGCCATTGGTTGTTCAAGAGTGTTGTATAATTTCCACATATTTGTGACTTTTCAAGTTTTCCTTTTCTGTTAACTTCTAGCTTCATCCAACTGTGGTTAGAGAAGATACTTAATATGGTTGCAACTTTAAATTTATTAAGATTTGTTTTTTGATCTAACAAACTCCACTCCTAAAAAAGGTCTAAGTGCACTTGAGGAAAAAATATGTATTCTGGGGCTGTTGGGTTGGAATATTCTATATATGGTTTAAATGATATTATTCAAAGTTCTTTTTCCCCCATCATCCAGGCAGATTTCCTCCTAACAACAAGAAAAGCTGCCTACCAGGTTAGTAGCCTGAGTAAAAGCCCAACCCAAGAAGTCCTTTAAGAATCTCTGATTATCCTGGCCTGCATCATATGCCTTTCTCTGAACCAATCATAGTTTCCAGGAAATGAGGCAGTGTTCTGAAGACCACGGCCACACATCTATTGCATGGCTGACAAGAAGATAGTGTAATGTATTTCCCATAGGAACTGGCTTTCTGTTTCTAGAAATGGGAAGAACTATAGGTTTCAAAGACAGTTGATTTTCTGCCTATCATAACCATGAAGAAACATTTTATGATACAAACTGTTCAGAGCAACATTATTTATAAAGACTAAAAGCATAAAGCACACTAAAATACTTATGCTTTCTCCTATTAATAAGATAATGGTTAATAAATGATGATATATTAATATGGCCATTAAATTTTATATACAAATATTTTAATTAATGTGGGAAATGTGTTAAATGTTAAATGACAGAATAAGAACATAACTCTACAAGTCTCTATCTAGCAGATCACAACTATATAAAATGCAAAACATATAAGAAAATATCTAAAATGTTACAATACAAAGAGTAGTTATATTTGGATGGTAAAACAATTTTTTTCCCTTTTTTTGTATTTTCTTGTTTTCTATGGCAAATATGGATTTTATATTTAGGAAGAAATCAATATTTTACTTAAAAGAGTGACAAAAAAACTTATATTTGCTAGCATTTATGTTGAAGGTAGGTCTTAAAATTAGGACAGTAGAATCACAGGAGGAATTATGCGGGGTAATAAATGTTTAAAAGCAGAAACTTAAATAAATTGTGTTTCAGCCAAGTGAATGGAGTTTTCATTTATTTTGAAAATAAAAAGACTGTATTAGCAGGCATTTGAGGACTTAGAATGGTTCTACTACAAGACACTGAGGTAGGTGCCTTCCTTAATTTTCTCTAAAAATGGGTCAGGGCATATTGGGACCTTGTTTAAGAAGCTGAGGTGTGTTCACTGTGAAACAGCCTATAGTCAAGGTTTTAGTAGAGACATAAAAGAATGCTTTTGTTCATTAACTCCACAAGGCTCATATTTGTCCTGGAACTTCAAAAAACCAAGAAATAAATGGAAATGTGAAATAAAACTACATGAACACTGGAAAAGTATCTGTTGATTATGTGGTACAAAATAAAGCAGTATTTCTTTTAACTGTACCTGTTTCTAAGTAAAGTTAGAATGGATGATTCTCAGGGTGTGAGAGACTAGACAGTAATTCCAGGAAACACCTTCCATCTGGATTCTTGTCGCTGCTATTCTCGCTATTTTAATTAAAAATCTTCTCTTAATCTGTTTATTTATGATCGCTAGCAGTTATATCTCAGATTTAATGTTTAACACCTTACTTATGCCACTGTGGACATCCCACCTCCCACTGTGCCTCTGCTATTCGTGGCCAGGCTAGCACAGGGCAGGCCACGGGCCATGCTCATCCTTCCTCAGGGCCATCGAAAGAATGAAGAGGCAAACAGTGATCAAAGCACAAGCAAACCCATCTAGCGAAGAAGCAGAATTCACAGTTATGATATTCTAACTAAGAATGTTTACTAGAGTTACAAATTCATTCACATTAGTGTTTTCTAATCGTCTGCCACATTGAGCTCGCTGTTGGGACCCTGTCCAAAGAACTGGATAGGATCCCTGCTCTGGAGGAGCTTACAACGCTATCGCAGAAATGAACACACAGACCACTGTGATGAGGTTAAAAATGGGGAGGACCATAAGAGGGAAGTCTGCTAACAGAGCAGAAAGGAAAGGAATGTGAGCTCATATCTGAAGGGTGAACAGGATAGAGAATTTCAGGCTGGGGCTGCAGGATCTTTTTTTTTTCTTTGGTAAAAAAGTCACGGGCTTATGAAAATGCACTCAGGAACAGTGGAGTCCAGTGTGGCTACAGCCCAAAGTGTGTGATGAGGAAAGCAAGTTGTAAGCAGATTACTGAGAGCCTGGATGCCGTACTAGGGCCTGAATGTTATCCTGCAGACCACAGGGAGCCACTGGAGCATTAAAGCAGCAGAGTGTGGCATGAATAGGTCTGGGCTTTAGTAGGAGAAAGCCTGTGACAGTATGAATGGTGGATTTAAAGGGTGAGAAGCTATAAACAAGGAGGCTAGTCAGATGCAATAATCCCCATGAGAAAAGAAAAGGAAATAAACAAAGGCAGTGACAGCGGAAGTATAAAAAGGGAATGCAATCAAAAGATAGTCCAGAGTCAGAACCCACACGCCAACAGTAGTAAAATATACACGGGCCGATTTCTCTGCATCCATCACTGTACTAAGGGCACCACACACTTTTGTCTCATTAAATCTTCATAACAGTCCCATGAGGCATGTTTTGTTCCTCATACATGCTTTACAGATTCAGGAAATGGGGATTAGAGAAGTGAAGTAGCTTGCTCAAGATCACAGAGCTATGAAACAGGAGAGCTGGGACTGAGCTCAGCATGACAAATGCCTATGATAAATACCCTCCAGCCTGCCTAGATGAGCCAGACAAACGAGGAAAATGAGGAAAGGAAAGATGATCATCTTGTTTATGATCTGCATGACTTGAAAAATGTGAATTCCATTGACTGAAGAAGGAATGGGCTTCCCAGGTGGTGCTAGTGGTAAAGAACCTGCCTGCCAGTGCAGGTAGACTTAAGAGACACAGGTTCGATCCCTGGGTCGGGAAGATCCCCCGGAGGAGGGCATGGTAACCCACTCCAGTATTCTTGTCTGGAGAATCCCATGGACAGAGGAGCCTGGCAGGCTGCAGCCCATAGGGTCACATAGAGTCGGACACGACTGAAGTGACTTAGCATCCATGCATTAGGTAAGGAATATATGAGGGAAAGCAGGTTTCAGGGAAAACATTTTGTAAATAAATAAATAAATAAATAAATATATATATATATATATATATATATATATATATATATAGTACTGAACACCTTAACTTTAAACGTTGAAACTACAAGGAAGTTTGACTTAGGGTTAACGTGCTCCAACTCACTGTCATGGAGGTTGTTGGAGACGTCACACCAGAGAGGGTGTTGCCTCAGCGGAGCACAGTGTTAGAAGACACCAGAGCTGGAAGCAGATACCTGGGGTGTTCCTGCCTTTAAGGAAGGCTCAAAGGACAAGGACTCTGAGAAGGAGGATGGGAAGGAATCTTCAGAGAGGTGGTCAAAGACTCTGGAGAATTCAGTGTTAAGAAAGTCAAGGCAGAAGAAGGTTTTGAACAAGAGATACTGAAAAATAAAACATACCATTTCCGAAAGCATAGTCTCAAATATCAAAGAGGTCACATTGAAAGAGGACTGAGGAATGTTTGTTGGATTTGGCATTTGGGGGATCACTGCTGATGTTTTAAGCAGGATGGTTCAAGGGGGAAATGCATCTAACACCATGATACACAGGATGAAGGGCCCCTGAGGAAGAGGGTGGCTTCCTCTGGCACAACTGATTCTTTCCTAGTGAATGTGGTCACCGCTTCCTCAAATTCCATAGTGGAGGGATGATAGTGTCACAAAGAAACAGCTATGCTTTACAAGAAAGCTAAACATGCTCCGAGGGAAAGTTCAGTTCAGTTCAGTCGCTCAGTCGTGTCCGACTCTTTGAAGCCCCAAGGACTGCAGCACGCCAGGCCTCCCTGTCCATCACCAACTCCTGGAGCTTGCTCAAACTCATGTCCATAGAGTTGGAGAAACCATCCAACCATCTCATCCTCTGGTTTCCCCTTCTCCTCCCGCCTTCAATCTTTCCCAGCATCAGGGTCTTTTCCAATGAGTCAGTTCTTCGCATCAGGTGGCCAAAGTATTGGAGTTTCAGCTTTAGCATCAGTCCTTCCAATGAATATTCAGGACTGATTTCCTTTAGGATGGACTGGTTGGATCTCCTTGCAATTCAAGGGACTCTCAAGAGTCTTCTCCAATTTCACAGTCCAAAAGCATCTCTCCTTGAGTCTGTGTTATGTCTGAGAGACTTTCAATCATTTCATTAAAGCAGAGAGTTTCCCCTCTCAGTCCTGATGTCCTCTTCCTCTGGAGGACACTCAATCAGTGTAACCTGCTCCTAGCTGGTTTCTGCCCCTTTTCTGACTCAAACACAGCTTAAATGAACTATTTATCCAGTTGGTAATTTGGAAAATAAACTAGACATGCTGAGCTCCTTTTCACTGATCTCTTTGGGAACCAGCCTCTGGGCAGGAAGAGCACAGTCACAGCTGCTTTTTCCAGGCAGGTCTCCTATATTTCTAGTGTGCAGGCGTGGGGGCGGCAGTGCTGGAGTTTTGAAGGGTAACCTGAAAGACACAAGCATTTGGTGTACTGGCTGAAAACACTGTGAAACAAGGTGAAAGAACAAAGCTGAGTAGAGAAAGAAAATAAATGCATGAGACTTTTAACTGGGGCTAAAACATATGGTTTGGAGTCTTCACCATATTTTACAGCAAAGACTTTGTCTGTAACAGCTTATATTGAACCGATTTTCAGTCACTGTGGCATGGTCCAGCACTTTTAAGACTAAAAAGCACATGATATTCTATTCTGGATCTATGGATGAAGATTATGACATATTTCTCTACAGGAGAGCAACTTTTCATGGAAGTAAGTCCGGTGGCTCAGACAGTAAAGAATCTGCCTGCAATGCAGGAGACCTTGGCTCCATCACTGGGTCAGGAAGATTCCCTGGAGAAGGGAATGGCTACCCACTCCAGTATTCTTGCCTGGGGAACGCCGTGGAGAGAGGACCCTGGCAGGCTATGAGATCCATGAGATCACAAAGAGAGTCGGACATGACTGAGCAACTAACAAGTCTAGAAGGGCCTTGACAAAGATCCTTGAGACAGTGAAAGCCCTTGGCAGGCTCAGGGCTACAGTTGTTGCTTCTTGACTAGAAATATCCTTGCCATGTGCTACATACAAGAAACCACAAGAGAGGTCAGTGGCTGCAGAGGTCTTAGTGCTGAAGGGCAGCTGAGGCAAGAGTTAAGTTATAGAAAGAACTGCAGCTTTCCTATAAATTTGTAGACCCTGACATAGTTGCTTTTAAACTACAAGGCAACCGAATCTCCAGTGTGCTGGGAAAGTGTTTCTGGGGTTCTACCTTTAAATTGTTGTCACTAAGCTTTGATAAGCAGCAAGGCACCAATGATCAACTGCCTCAAATTATTTTCTCTATTCACAGTCAAGAAAAGGAGTGTGGATTTATGAGGTTAAAATGAAAACTCCTCAAAGAAATATAGAATAGTTTTTGAAGTGATATACAGATTATTGTGGGGGGGGGCTTTCACTGGCTTCATAATATTATGAGGGAATCTGCCTGAGAAGCTTAAGGAATTTCCAAGCAGAGGATGGATAATGTCTTGAGAAGCACATGACAGAGACTTTGGTTTGCATCAGAGCCCAAGGGGCACAAGTGTCAGAAACAACCACAGTAGTTTTGTTTTAGAAAAACGCTGAAATAAATACAGGCACAAGATGAAAAACATCACTAAAAAGCAAACTTCTTGGGCTCAGTCAATTTCAGAACAAGAGACAGAGGCTAAGCCACTATGGCACAGGGTTAAACATGTCTTTCTGCAAGATACGTGGTAGCCATATGACCAGACAGAGCTAACTGTCTACATAGACCAAAGTGCTCAGAACACAGAACTCAAGGAGGAAATGGAAATTAAGAAACTGCACATCAGCAGAGTTCTCTTCCAGAAATGATAGGTGCATTGTGCTAAACCCTTTTACTGGAGAAAAAGTGAAATGAAAGTGAAGTCGTGTCCGACTCTTTGCGACCCCATGGACGGTAGCCTACCATGCTCCTCTGTCCATGCGATTTCCCAGGCAAGAGTACTGGAGTGGATTGCCGTTTCCTTCTCCAGAGGATCTTCCTGACCCAGGGATTGAACCTGGGTCTCCTGCATTGTAGGCAGACAGTTTACCATCTGAGCCACCAGGGAAGTCATTTTTACTGGAGATTGACCCCTATTAAATATAAACTGACAAGTCAGATATCAACTGACCAGTGGTATCTTGGTAAAGATAAACATTAAGATTTTTCCCATCATCTTTTATGGGAAGAGCCAGTCCCCAACGTTCCCTGTATTCTAGTATTTAAACCTTAGTGTAATACCCTCTGCTGAGGGTATTACTGGACATATTGACTCATTTCTAAGAAACAGAATAAGACAGAAGATACTGTACATGACTCAAAAGTTAGGACATAAATGAAAGTGCTGTGTCACTGCCTTGCTTTCCCTTTCGCAAATCACGGGCTCCAAGGGAAGTCAACCGCGTGTGTGGAGGGCACTCAGGCAGCCTATGACAAGGCTCAGCTTGTAAGAAACGGGGCTTTGACCAACAGCCAGTGAGAGATGAGTTCGTAAATGAGTCTTCAGTAATTGGAAATGATGACCACAGCCTTACTGACAGTCAGACTCAACCAGATTGTCTGGTTCAGACAATCTGAACCAGAACCAACCGGAAAATTTCCCCTGAGTCCCAAACCACGGAATCTGTGAGATAATAATATAGGCTTGTTGTTTTAAGTTGCTAGGTTTTGGGGGTGATTAGTCACACAGCAATCGATAAATTGGTACCCTGCCTTTCTTTTATAGATAACTGAGTTGTAACCACAGTTTTAACTGACGTTTAATGAGTTCAAGGGAATTTTACCCAGGAAAACTGTTCAAGGGCCTGAGGATTGCCTATTTTTCTTACAGGACCAGTATGGTAATAATCTTATGTCCTATTTATCTTTGGACACTAGTAATACAGGTGTACCCAATATCTTGCATTAAATTAGTTAAATGTAGAAATGAAGAAATAACCTCCACTCTCAAAGATTCAGATAAATTGAGAAAAACCTCTAATACAGATTGGGCATAATAAACAAATGGGAATTACTTTATTTTCTAACTTTTAACTCATATTGTCAAGAAAATTAAATTTTAAATATTAATTTCTTAATCAATGGGTGTGGCCTTTAGTTTTCCCCTTCAAATTTGACTGCACAAGAGGGCTTCGATTGACATTTTCTGGCCTTTTACTATTGCAGCATTTATTAATCCTGTTATTAAATCTCTTGCAGAACCAGTGGCATGTCACCTTGGAAAGCGTGGTTGGACATAATTGGGGATGGGAAACAAACAGGGAGTATATCTTCAGCCTTAAATAGAGACGCCCTGGAGTAGCTTAGTTGATGGAGCAGAAAACTCATTCTGGAGCTTTTTCAGGACAAAATGTATCTTTCCTATGAGTGGTTCCAAGAGGACTACAAAGGAGCCATGATCCATCTTTCAGAGGGAGGTAAGTAACAGCCTTAGAGTGTAATCTCCCAGGTGAAGAGACCCTTGTCTAACCAGCTGGGCTGAGGAGCATCCTGTAAAGTGGAGGGAACAGAACAAAACAGAACATAGCAGACCCCACTGGAGGATGTGAGAGGGGAGTGCCCACGCTCTCTTCCTGTGAAGTGTCATTACCATAAAACTCACTCCTTTTTCTGCCCCTTTACTCTGCTCTGAGTGGGTGGCGTGGTTCATCTGATTGACGACTTTTTAAAAACTCTTTATTTTAAATTGGAGTATAGCTGATTAACAATGTTGTGATAGTTTCAGGAGGACAGCAAAGGGATTCAGTCATACTTATACACGTATCCATTCTTCCCCAAACTCTCCTCCCATCCAGGCTGCCACATAATATTGAGCAGAGTTCTCTGTGCTGTACAGTAGGACCTTGTTGGTTCTGATTTATAACTTAAAAAAAAAAAAAAACTAGGCTTGCAGAGCCAGCCCAAGCATTTTCCCTCTTAATAGCTATGGACTCCCTGCTGCTCACGTTTGTTCTCCATGCTCCCAGGGGCAGCTAGTCGCTCAGTCGTGTTCGACTCTTTGTGACCCAATGGCCAGGCTCCTCTGTCCATGGGATTCTCTAGGCAAGAATACTGGGGTGGGTTGCCATTTCTTTCTTCAGGGGATCTTCCCTACCCAGGGATCGAACCCGGGTCTCCTGCAATCAGTGTCTTTACCATCTGAGCCTCCTGGGTGCAGGCTCTTCCCCAAAACCAGTGCCCACATACACACTTTGATTGGGTGGGTAAGTCTGACTAATCTGGGTTCATTTTTGAGGCCCATTTGGCCCTGACAACTAAACCTTTATCAGTTTTATTTTAAAGCAACATTTTGATTTTCCATATACTTACTCTATTCTTCATCTCATTCAATTTGTTTTGAATCTGAAAAGGAAGAAGAGGGTTATATTCCCACTGAGGACACCAACACTTCTGTCAAAATTCTAGTAACTGAGAGGATTTGGCCTGAATAAGGTAATGATACAAAATGTCCTTTTGACTGTATGCTTTTTATCACAATCAACCTAAATATGATTGAAGTGTTCATAGGATGCCCCATTGGAATATATATTTTCCTTGTTTATATAACAACAAATAACATAGGAAATGGTATCATTAATTGCCATATTTATCCTGTGCTCAAAAATGGAGTTTGGGGACCAAGCACATATGAATTCTAATCCCAGGTCTGGCAAATCACATAACCTCATTGAAGTGTTTCTTTGTGTCTTCATCTTTATCTCTACAATACGAAATAGCAGCTACTCTGCATGGTTAACGAAAAGATGAAATGAGATAATACACGCATAGCACAGTGTCTAATATACAATGGGCACCAAATATATGACAGCTGTGATTTTCAGATGCTAATGTCTATTTAGTTTGATTTTATAATAATTCACTAGGTATAAAATCCTCTCACACCAGAGGATTTTTCCTTCATAAGAAAATTTCCTGAAATTGTAATTGCCTTAAGATATTCTCATTATCACAGACAATTTTCTCTTAAGCTTGCAATTAGTAAATATGTTACTTTAAACAAATGTAGGTTATCTTCCCTCCTTCTGCTTTAAATTCATAGTGTGCCATTTTGAGGTAATTCAAGCATTGAGGTAATTCAAGCAGTCTTCAAGTTGGAGAAGACTCTTGAGAGTGCCTTGGACTGCAAGGAGATCCGACCAGTCCATCCTAAAGGAGATCAGTCCTGCGTGTTCATTGGAAGGACTGATGTTGAAGCTGAAACTCTAATACTTTGGCTACCTGATGCGAAGAGCTGACTCACTGGAAAAGACCCTAATGATGGGAAGGATTGGGGGCAGGAGGAGAAGGGGATGACAGAGGATGAGATGGTTGGATGGCATCACTGACTCGATGGACATGGGTTTGGGTAAACTCCGGGAGTTGGTGATGGACAGGGAGGCCTGGCGTGCTGCGATTCATGGGGTCGTAAAGAGTCAGACACGACTGAGTGACTGAACTGAACTGAAGCATTTTTTTCAGCTTTCACCACTTAATTTGTATGAATTTTGAATCTTGGGGCAAACTGAGGTCAAGGAAAAAAGGTCCCTGTGGATATTGCTGTAAAAGATCTTTTAATACTTTTAATATTAGATCTACTTGTAGAGTGTCCATAGTACAATTTAATAAATTCTGGTTTTGTTGCCTTTAGTAAATAGTTTTTTATATCAGTCCATAAGGAATTAGTTTGAATAAATTCCTTTCTTGGTTAAATTATCCCATTAACTGCACTGACTACTGCTGAGAGTCTATTGTGAAAATGAGACTTTAGTAACTTTAAGTGTCTAAAATTGATCTCTTTCCCAGCATATAGATTTACTACTGCCAAGCTATAAAAGAAACTTTATCTCATATCTTGTGCCCAAGGGGAATCTTTTAGGCTCAGCTTTCCAAATTGGCTCAGAGATGCTCTGTAAGATACTTGCCTTGCGCTCATGTGTTTGCATTCTCTGATTTTATAGACTTAAATTTTTCGACATTTCCAAGCTTCCAGCTTACTCTCTCCCTACCCTCAAATCTCCATTTCCCTTTGTTCCATGCCCCCAAATCCTCAGGCAACTCAAATCACCCCCAGCTTTTACCTAGTTCCCCAAGACCACACTCAATGTAGGGAAAGAATGGCTTGTAGAAACCATACAACCAGTTATTTAATGAAAGAAGACTGTAATTTCAGTATAATGTCATTAAAAATGATAAATAATAGTATTCAAACACAGACTCTATGCTACTGGTGTGGCTTATCTGTTCTTGTACTTTTTCTTCAATTGTAAAAACCATTTTTACATGGGAGAAAACAATATTTAAATGTATAGTTTAGGAGACGAACATTCTCCTTTTAAAGAAGGAAAATCAAACAAAAAATTTCTTCATTAAACATTAAAGAGAATATATAGAAGAAACACAGCTGAGTGCTACACTCTTAACACGTCTTAAACGCTTTAAGTAACTATAACATAGAACAGAGTTTATATTTCTCCAGAAAAATAAACAAAATCTTTTCAGACATTGAGAACAACTCATGCCAGAGACAAGCTTACTCATTATTGGGAACTGGGTACACAATTATGTCTACTAATAAATTATTTTTAATTTTTTGAACATACCTGGTGATTCCAGGCCATCAGAGGGTGATTTAGAGTGAGTCCTGGGTCCAGTCTTGCCTTTCTGTTTAATAACTGTATGACCACAGACAACTTCTCCATTTTATTACTGATAGAGAATTAAAAATAGTTTCTACTTCATTACATTGCTGTGAAAATTAAATGAGAAAATGTGTAATGTAATTCATACAGTAGCTGAAATATAGTAAATGCTCAATAAACATTAGCTCTTATCATCAGGGGCTTCCCTGGTAGCTCAGCTGGTAAAAAATCTGCCTGCAATGCGGGAGACCCCGGTTTGATAGGGATAGGATACCCAGTAGGAGATAGGATAGGATAGGAAGGGATAGGACACCCACTCCAGTATTCTTGGGCTTCCCTGGTGGCTCAGCTGGTAAAGAATCCACCTGCAATGTGGGAGACCTGGATTTGATCCCTGGATTGGAAAGATTCCCCTGGAGAAGGGAACTGGCTACCCACTCCAGTAATCTGCCCTAGAGAATTCCATATTTTTGTCGGCTCATTGGAAAGGGAGTCTGTACTTATTTGTAAGAGTTTATCTAATTTAGTCATGCATTGGCTATATTGAAACAATTTTTTCTCAGTTTAATTTCCTTTGAACACAATTGTTCTACAAGCTCAAACATGTACATTAAATTTTTCTTGACATTTCATTACTTTTACATTCCTTGGGCTAACAGCAGGTTTTTAATCTCAGACAGATTTTCGTGCCTTGATCATCTTAAAATATTTGCTTAAATTAGTATTCAAAGAAATTAATGTAGTGACACTAACATGCTTTAGAAAGATGTTTTCATTCCACACAGTATGGGGGAAGAATTGACAGGACTATTTTCAACCTAAGGTAAATTTGGAATCATATTGATTTATTTTGGAGCTCCCTTAACAGCTTCCTTGATAACAAATTTATGCTTAGTGCTTAAAGTTAATCAGAAGCAATAACATTTTTCCAAAAGTACTTAGTTTTTTCTACAGTTCTTACTGTTTAATATCTTAGGCCTCACAGGAAATAAACAAAAACAAAACAAACAAAAAAACTCCATAACTTATTCCATTTCAACCACGTACTCTTTATTCCTTGTGGACGAGACATCTCATTTTAACTTCCATATTCTTCTCTGCTATCTTCATACTAGAATCATTTAATGTTATAAAAGATGTCATTTTTATGTACTTTCCTTGCAGCTGGTAAACAAACCCACCATTCTTGTCACTGTTCCCAGAAGAATCATTCACAAGTCTGTTCTTTTACTTCCAAGAAAACATGAATCATCCTGTGAAGTACTGTCACTGACATTTTAATCTTTGCTACTGGAGAAGTCGATCCTTTCCTCTTAGATTATTCCCTCCATGTGTTCTTCAATCTTCCAGTTAATTCCCCAATTAATCCTCAGTGGGAAATCATTGCTATTGCTTTATATTTCTAGAGTACTTTATTTTAATCTTTAATTATGCTCCTAATGCATATGATCTGGTATTATAATGGGCTTGATTCAAGTTTACCTGGCTTTCAGTGTAGGGACATTACTAGAATCATTACATTTCTTATAGCCCTTGCACACAATTTGAATATAATAGGAACTTATTGAATGTTAATCAAATTGATTGTTTTCTTTGAAACATCTGTTACTGATGCAGCCACTTCGATTTCTTGGTCATCGACTATGCGCCAACCGCACTGAGGTAAAATTGTGCCCTATATATCTAGTACTTTAACAATAGTATATTACGTTGCTCTTTCTTGAATCTCATTCTCCTTTTGCAGAAGGAAAAGTTAAATAATGAATAAAGTTGACTTTCATACAAACCTCTATTCAAGTGTTTGTATAAAATTTACTAGACAATAAACTTAGCAGCCTGAAACTTTGTATACATCTATACTGACTGTAACATTTTGTAGCCAAAGGGTACCCAGTTACTGATTACCCAGTTTTAACCTTTGAACATTCCATGTTTAGTATTATTAAAATTTGTTTCTTACTAATTTTTGAATAATATGGTTAAGCAAGGAGAGCCTGAAATACTTTTTTTCATCTTATATACTGTTTATTCTACTTAAAAGCATATTAGAAACTTGAACAAATAATGCAAAATTTGGGTGCAGGCCAGGAAACTTCCCTTCAAAATGACAGAAACCAGTGTCATAACACAATGGGTGGACATAGCCCCCATTGATAAGGTTCTGCTACACAAAATGCTATGTATACATTTATCTGTAGCCAAAATGTTGGTTTTCCCTCATGAAAATACTTCTTCCAAATTTCACTCTTTCTGAAAAACAATTAACCTGTCAAGGTTAAAGTTTTTCGTTCATAATTTGGACTGTATCCTGCCATTGATATTTATTTTAATCTCCTATTGATTTCTGTGGGAATTCTTCTTGTAGAATTAAGGCAGGATATAGCCTCAAAGGAATTTCGGTAAAGAAGTTTCCCACTTTCATCTCTTTGTGTTGGATTTTTATTAAGTTCAGGTCATGACGTTGTATGTCTAAAAATAGGCCTACAGGCTAAAGCTATGATAAAGTCTTCTATTTTTGTGTCAGGCTGAAAGGTCAATGAGAAGTCTCACAGGGAAGAACAACATTATAAATGATTTCTAACGTGTTTTGGTCCAGTTTCTAAACAATAGAAAGGTATTTATATTAAAATGTTTTTTACTTTGTATATCCCCAAAAGTCTATCTTCCATGAGATTTGTCTTTAAAATATCCTTTCAAACTATGTTTAAAACATTTTAAAACACTAGATATAATATTAGATAGTCATTTAAAATTACAGTAATGGTGACTATAGAATTATGGATCTTGGGAAATCCTTTGGAATGATTTTAAGTTTGAAAAAAGGAAAAGTAGACAATTATATATATATATAAATATTTATAGTAATGTAAAAATGCACATAAATAAAGATGGGTAGCTAACAGAAATTTAAAATTTGTGTTGTAATTAGTGGATTTTATGTCTTATCAAATTTCTTAATGCTCTGTATTTTATATGTTAATATTAAAATTCAAATGCAAATAAATAATATAACTTTGCTTTTTAAAATTTATTTATTTATTTTAATTGGAGGCTAATTACTTTACAATATCATGGTGTTTTTGCCATACATTGACGTGAATCAGCCACAGGTATATATGTGTCCCCCATCCCGATCCCCCTCCCACTTCCCTCCCCATCCCATCCCTCAGGATCATCCCAGTGCACCGGCTTTGAGTTCCCTGTTTCATGCATTGAACTTGGACTGGTGATTTTTTCACATACAGTAACATACATGTATCAATGCTATCCTCTCAAGTCATCCCACCTTTGCCTTCGGGCACAGAGTCCAGAAGTCTGGGCTTTATATCTGTATCTCTTTTGCTGTCTCACGTATAGGATCATCGTTACCATCTTTCTAAATTCCATATATACGCATTAAAACACCGTATTGGTGTTTTTCTTTCTGACTTACCTCACTCTGTATAATAGGCTCCAGTTTCATCCACCTCATTAGAACTGATTCAAATGTGTTCTTTTTAATAGCTTAGTAATATTCCATTGGGTATATGTACCACAGCTTTTTTATCCATTTGTCTGCCGATGGACATCTAGGTTGTTCCATGTCCTGGCTATTGTAAATAGTGCTGTGGTGAACATTGTGGTACACATGTCTCTTTCAGTTCTGATTTCCTCAGTGTGTATGCCCAGCAGTGGGATTGCTGGGTCGTATGGCAGTTCTATTTTCATTTTTTTAAGGAATCTCCACACTGTTCTCTATAGTGGCTGTACTAGTTTGCATCCCCATCAACAGTGTAAGAGGGTTCCTTTTTCTCTGCACCTTCTCCAGCATTTATTTTTTTGTAGACTTTTTGATAGCAGCCATTCTGACCGGTGTGAGGTGGTACCACAGTGTGGTTTTCATTTGCATTTCTCTGATAATGAGTGATGTTGAGCATCTTTTCGTGTGTTTGTTAGCCACCTGAAGGTCTTCTTTGGAGATATGTTTGTTTAGTTCTTTGGCCCATTTTTTGATTTGATCATTTGTTTTTCTGGTTTTGAGCTGCATGAGCTGTTTGTATATTTTTGAGATTAATCCTTTGTCAGTTGCTTCATTTGCTGTTATTTTTTCCCACTATGAAGGCTGTCTTTTCACCTGGCTTATAGTTTCCTTCGTCGTGCAAAAGCTTTTAAGTTTAATTAGGTCCCATTTGTTTATTTTTGCCTTTATTTCCATTACCCTGGGAGGTGAGTCATAGGGGATCTTGCTGTGATTTATGTCAGAGAGTGTTTTGCCTATGTTTTCTTCTAGGAGTTTTATAGTTTCTTCTTACATTTAGATCTTTAATCCATTTTGAGTTTATTTTTGTGTATGGTATTAGAAAATAATGGTGTTTCATTATTTTAAAGGTGGTTGACCAGTTTTCCCAGCAGCACTTATTAAAGAGATTGTGTTTTCTCCATTGTATATTTTTTCCTCCTTTGTCAAAAATAAGGTGTCCATAGGTGCGTGGGTTCATCTCTGGGCTTTCTATTTTGTTCCATTGATCTGTATTTCTGTCTTTCTACAAGTACCATACTGTCTTGATGACTGCAGCTTTGTAGTATAGTCTAAAGTCAGGCAGGTTGATTCCTCCAGTTCCATTCTTCTTTCTCAAGATTGTTTTGGCTATTCAAGGTTTTTTGTATTTCCATACAAAGTGTGAAATTATTTGTTCTAGTTCTGTGAAAAATATCGTTGGTAGCTTGATAAGGATTGCATTGAATCTATAGATTGCTTTGGGTAATATACACACTTTCACTATATTGATTCTTCCGATCCATGAACATGGTATATTTCTCCATCTATCTGTGTCATCTTTGATTTCTTTCATCAGTGTTTTACAGTTTTCTATATATAGGTCATTTGTTTCTTTAGGTAGATTTATTCCTAAGTATTTTATTCTTTTCATTTCAGTGGTGAATGAGATTGTTTCCTTAATTCTTTCTGTTTTCTCATTGTTAGTGTATAGGAATGCAAGGGATTTCAGTGTATTAATTTTATATCCTGCAACTTTACTATATTCATTGATTAGCTCTAGTAATTTTCTGGTGATGTCTTTAGGATTTTCTATGTAGAGGATCATGTCATCTTTTTGCCATTGAGGATAATGTTTGCTGTGGGTTTATCATATATGGCTTTTATTATGTTGAGGTATGTTTCTTCTATGCCTGCTTTCCAGAGAGTTTTTATCATAAATGGGTGTTGAATTTTGTCAAAGGCTTTCTCTGCATCTATTGAGATAATCATGTGTTTTTTATCCTTCATTTTGTTAACGTGGTGTATTACATTGATTGATTTGTGAATATTGAAGAATCCTTGCATCACTGGGATAAAGCCCACTTGGTCATGAGGTATGATCTTTTTAATATATTGTTGGTTTCTGTTTGCTAGAATTTTGTTGAGGAATTTGCATCTTTGTTCACCAGTGATGTTACCCTGTAGTTTTCTTTTTTTGTGGTATCTTTGTCTGGTTTTGGTATTAGGGTGATGATGGCCTCATAGAATGAGTCTGGGAGTTTACCTTCCTCTGCAATTTTCCAGAAGAGTATGAGTAGGATAGTTGTTAGTTCTTCCCTAAACTTTTGGTAGAATTCACCTATGAAGCCATCTGGCCCTGTGCTTTTGTTTGTTGGAAGATTTTTGATTACAGTTTCTATTTCTGTGCTGTGATGGGTCTGTTAAGAGTTTCTATTTCTTCCTGGTTCAGTTTTGGAAGGTTAGACTTTTCTAAGAATTTGTCCATTTCTTCTAAGTTGTCCATTTTATTGGCATATAGTTGCTGATAGTAGTCTCTTATGATCCTTTGTATTTCTGTGTTGTCTGTTGTGATTTCTCCATTTTCATTCCTAATTTTGTTGATTTGATACTTCTCTCTTTTTTTCTTGATTAGTCTGGCTAATGGTTTGTATATTTTCTTTATCTTCTCAAAGAACCAGCTTTTAGTTTTGTTGATTTTTGCTATAGTCTCTTTTGTTTCTTTCTCTTTATTTCAGCCCTAATTTTTAGGATTGCTTTCCTTCTACTAATGCTGGGGTTCTTCATTTCTTCTTTTTCTAGTTTCTTTAGGTGTAAAGTTAGGTTATTTATTTGATTGTTCTCTTGTTTCTTGAGGTAAGCTTGTAATGCTGTGAACCTTCCCCTCAGCACTGCTTTTACTGAATCCCATAGGTTTTGGGGTTTTGTCGTGTTTTCATTTTCATTTGTTTCTATGCATATTTTTATTTCCTTTTTCATTTCTTCCATCATTTGTTGGTTATTCAGAAGTGTGTTATTTAACCTCCATATGTTTGTATTTTTAATAGTTTTTTTCCTATAGTTGACATTATAATCTTACCACACTGTGATCAGAAAACATGCTTGAAATGATTTCAATTTTTTTGAATTTGTTAAGGCTAGATTTATGGCCCAGGATGTGATCTATCCTGGAGAATGTTCCATGTCCACTGGAGAAAAAAAGTGAAATTCATTGTTTTGGGGTGAAATGTCCTGTAGATATCAATTAGGTCTAACTGGTCCGTTGTATCATTTAAAGTTTGTGTTTCCTTGCTAATTTTCTGTTTAGTTGACCTATCCATAGGTGTGAGTGGGGTATTAAAGTCTCCCACTATTATTGGGTTACTATTTCCTCTTTCATACTTGTTAGCATTTGCCTTACGTATTGAGGTGCTCTTATGTTCAGTGCATATATATTTATAATTGTATCTTCTTATCGGACTGATCCTTAGATCATTATGTAGTGTCCTTCTTTGTCTTTTTTCACAGCCTTTATTTCAAAGTCTATTTTATCTGATGAGTATTGCTACTCCTCTTTCTTTTGGTCTCCATTTGCATGAAATAACTTTTTCCAGCTGTTCACTTTCAATTTGTATGTGTCTCTTGGTTTGAGGTGGGTCTCTTGTAAACAGCATACATAGGCGTCTTGTCTTTATATCCATTCAGCCAGTCTTTGTCATTTGGTTGAGGAATTCAACCCATTTACATTTAAGGTAATTACTGATAAGTATGATCCTCTAGCCATTTACTTTGGCATTTGATGTTTTGGGTTCAAGTTTATAAACCTTTTCTGTGTTTCCTGTCTAGAGAAGATCCTTTAGCATTTGTTGAAGAGCTGGTTTGGCAGTGCTGAATTCTCTCAGCTTTTGCTTGTCTGTAAAGCTTTTGATTTTTCCTTCATATTTGAATGAGATCCTTGGTGGGTACAGTAATCTGGGTTGTAGGTTTTTTTCTTTCATCAATTTAAGTATGTCCTGCCATTCCCTTCTGGCCTGAAGAGTTCCTATTGAAAGAGCAGCTGTTATCCTTACAGGGATCCCCTTGTGTGAAATTTGTTGCTTTTCCCTTGCTGCTTTTAATATTTGCTCTTTGTGTTTGATCTTTGTTAGTTTGATTAATATGTGTCTTGCGGTGTTTTGCCTTGGGTTTATCCTGTTTGAGACTCTCTGAGTTTCTTGGACTTGGGTGGCTATTTCCTTCCCCATTTTAGGGAAGTTTTCAATGATTATCTTCTCAGGTATTTTCTCATGGCCTTTCTTTTTGTCTTCTTCCTCTGGGACTCCTATGATTTGAATGTTGGGGCATTTAACATTGTCCCAGAGGTCTCTGAAGTTGTCCTCATTTCTTTTCATTCTTTTTTCTTTTTTCCTCTCTGCTTCATTTATTTCTTCCATTCTATCTTCCACCTCACTTATCCTATCTTCCACCTCAGTTATTCCACTATTGGTTCCCTCCAGAGTGCTTTTGACTTCAGTTATTGCATTATTCATTATATATTGACTCTTCCTTATTTCTTCTAGGTCCTTGTTAAACATTTCTAGCATCTTCTCAATCCTCATCTCTAATCTGTTTATCTGTAACTCCATTTTGTTTTCAAGATTTTGGATCATCTTTACTATCATTATTCTGAATTCTTTTTCAGTAGGCTCCTTATCTTCTCTTTTGTTTGGTTTGGTGGGCATTAATCATGTTCCTTTACCTGCTGAATATTTCTCTGCCTTTTCATTTTGTTTAGATTGCTGTGTTTGGGGTGCCCTTTCTGTAGGCTGGAAGTTTGTGGCTCCTCTTTATTGTGGAGCCTGCTCCCTGTGGGTGGAGCCGGATGAGTGGCTTGTCAAGGTTTCCTGGTTAGGGGAGCTTATGTCTGTGTCCTGGTGGGTGCAGCTGGATCTCTTCTCTCTGGAGTGCAGTGAAGTGTCCTGAAGTGAGTTTTGGGGTGTCTATGGGTTTGGTATGGCTTTGGGCAGTTTGTCTTTTAATGCCCAGGACTGTGTTCCTGCTTTGCTGGAGAATTAGCATGGTATGTCTTCCTCTGGAACTTGTTGGCTCTTGGGTGGAGCTTGGTTTCAGTGGAGTTATGGAGGCTTTTGGATGAGCTCTTGTCTATTAATGTTATCAGGAGTTCTCTGATGTTCTTAAGTTTTGGAGTTAAGCCTCCTGCCTCTGGCTTTCAGTCTCATTCTACAGTACACTCAAGACTTCTCCATCCATACAGCACAGATGATAAAACATCTAGGTTAATGGTGAAACAACTCTCCACAGTGAGGGAAACCTAGAGAGGTTCACAGAATTACACAGAGAAGAGAAGAGGGAGGAGGGAGATAGAGGTTACCAGGAGGAGAAGAGTGGGAGGGAGTCAAAAGGGGAGAGACTGATCTAGCCAGTAATTGTTCCCTAAGTGTTCTCCACAGCCTGGAACACCCAGAAAGATTCACAGACTTAAGTAGAGAAGAGAAGGGGGAGGGAGGAGATAAAGGCGACCTAGGAGAGAAACAGGAGAGTCAAAAGGGGAGAGAGCAATCAAGCCAGTAATCACACCCCTAAATGAAAATGGACACTGAAGAGTAGATTCTTAAAGGTATAAAATTGATATCAAATACCAAAAAGCAAAGATTAAAAATCTAGAGTAGGGGTTAGACTCTCAAAAATACAATATTAAAAAATACAAAACAAAATCACAAAAACTATAAAAAAAATATATATATATGAGATTTGCTTTAAAAATAGAGTCTTTTTTGCAAGGTAATAGTAGGTTATAAAAATGAAAATGAAAGTAGTAATAAAGAACTTAAATTAAAAAAATTAAAAAGTGATAATAGTAAAAAATATCTAGGAATTTCTCTAGAGCTGTTGTGGGCAGTGCGGGGTCAGTTCAGTTTCAGATAGTTCCTTGTTCCAGCTTGTACTTTTCTCAAGGACTATAGGCCCCCTCAAATGCTTAGTCAATGTTAACTACAGGGTTTTAATATGTTGCACCTGTCACTTCCAGAGCAGTTTCCTCTTTGTTTATTTTAGCTTCCTCTGTTTGCAAGTCTCTTCAGTGTCTAATTTCTGCCCAGACACAAGGGGACAAAGGTGGTCACTTATTTAGGCTCACTTGTTCAGTTGTGTTGTGGGGAGGGAGGAACACTGCAAACAAATATTGCTGGTGTGTGTGGGGAGTGCTCACAGTGTATGGACCACACTGGGTTTGCCCCAGATCACAGCTGCATGTGCTTTCTGAGTCTACACTGCTCAGGCTCCAGGGTGCTCTTCAGGGCACTGTCCTAAGCAGACTCTGTGTTTCATGCACTTATCAGGTCTAAGCTGCTTGGGTTCAGGCTCTCAGGCGCTCTGCAAGGGCACACACTCGGTTGGGCGTGTGTTTTGTGCCCTTTCCAGTTCTGAGCAGCTCAGGCGACCAGGTGCTTGGCAAGTGAGCTGTCCCAGGTGAGCTGTGCATCTTAATCCCCTCCCTGGTCCTGGCCGCTAGGTTTCCCAGGGGCACCACGAGAGCACCATCTCAGGTGTGCCATGTGTCTCCTCTGAGGAGCTGATCTCAGGCTGTGACCCTCCCAGTGGATGTCAACCATCCAGGATCCCAGGAAGATGTGGTTAGCAACTGGGAGCCTGCTCGCAGTTTGGTGGAGGATGCTGTCTCTGAGGCTGAGATTGTCCCTCACCTTCTGGCTCTGGCTGTTGCCTGCCTGCCTCTCTGCCTCTGGTGCGGGGAGGGGCCTGTAAGCAGCCAGCTAGTTCTCCTTTGGTGTAGCTCAATCCTTTGTTCTGTGAGCAGGCCAGGCTCTGCATTAGAGCCTTTCACGGAAAAGTTCTCTTCTATTTTTTTTTCCCCTCTCTGGCAATCCCACAGTTTGGGTTGCTGTCTCATGTTAGCTCCCTCAGACTGTTCTCAGGGCCTTCAGGCCTGGTCCTTACCCTAAGGACTGATGATGCTGCTCAAGCTTCCCTGCCAGCTCCCACTTGCTGGTGGCAGATGCAAGCATCTGGGCTACTTCTCTGCTGGGAATTGCAGTTAGGTGCCTATTCTGTGGGTTGTTTTTGTTTTTCCTCCTGGTTATGTTGCCCTCTGAGATCCCAAAACTCCCCACAGGCCTGCCTGTGAGAGAGTTTCCTACTGTTTGCAAACTTCTCCTTCATGACTCCTTCTCTGGGACAGAACTCCCTCCCCAGCACGGATCTCCATCCCTAACTCTTTTGTCTTTCACATTTTGTCCTACCCCTTTTCAAAGAGAATGGGCTGCAATGGGCTGCCTTTCTGGGTGCCTGGTGTCCTCCGCCAGCATTCAGAAGTTGTTTTCTGGAAGTTGCTCAGGATTCAAATGATCTTTTGATGAATTTGTGGGGGAGAAAGTGGTCCCCGTCCTATACCTCTGCCATCTTGGGACTGCCATAACTTAGCTTTTAAATTCATCAGATTCACATGAACTTAAAGTCAGACAAAAACTGAAGTAAGTGAAATTATTAAGAATATGCTGGTATTTCAGTGTTCAATTTAGTGGTCCTTGGATTTAAGCTTTCTGGTATCATGAAAGTCTCTTAGAACTTATGGAATAAATAATAATAAAAATCTGACCAAGAGAATTTGTGATGCTGCTCTGCCCAATTGACAGATTGGGTTATTGTCTGAACCAAACGAGATGTTTATATAAGTACTTTTTAAAAATACATGTGAAAAGCAGCATAATAATTCTCAATGTTACTCTGAATATCTTCCAGATTAAATCTCTAATTTGGTCTCAATTATATGATAAAGAATAGTCATTAATATCTGAAGTTTCATTGTAAAGTGGAGTCACATTGTTCTCTGTCCCTCAGGAAGACACTGATTCTGAAACGAACTATTTATTATTTTAAAGCAAATAGTCTTGGAAAGTTCTCCTGCTGAGGAGGAAATGTTCTGGTTCCATTATGAAAACCATAGATTAACCTCATCACTGTATGTAACTACAGTAGTTCCCCCTTATCTGTGAGGGATACCATCCAAGACCCTTTGTAGATGCCTGAAATGGCAGCAGCACCAAACACTATATATGTTTCTTCCTATACACACATAACTATGACAATGTTTAATTAATAAGTTGGGCAAAGTATGAGTTTAACAACAATAATAAAATTGAATAATTATAATAATATACTGTAACAAAAGTTTTAAGAATGTGGTTCTGTCACCGACTATGCCAGTCCATGTGAGTGATGCACAGTAAGGCCAAACAATACTAAAACATTGGCATTTGGAACAGAGAAAGGCTTATTACAGAACCATGCAAGTACATGGGTGGCTCATGCCCTAAGAAGCCCGAAGCTTCTTACTGAAATCTTTCTTACTGAAAGCTCTCATCAAAACCCTTTTCAGAGCAAAAGGTGAGGGAGGGGTGCAGTTAGTTGTTGCAAACTGCTTGGTGTCAGAGCCTTTGAAGTCAGGTCATGGTCAAGCAAAAACATCCCTATAACTCTCTAGCAAATGAATATTATTTTCTGTCCTGACAAGAAAGGGCAAAGTCCTAAGGTACAACTGTCACCCTCTGAGGTCCCTGCTCTGGTTAAGAGAAAGGCAAAGCTCAGCTGGGGGCTCCCTCAGGGCCAGGTTCCCAGACCTTGCCCAGCCGTCACCTCTGAAGGAGCTGGGCAACAAGGACCCAACTGGCCATCAGGCTCCTCAGGCCACCCAAAGCAGAGGAGACGAGGTCCCACAGATGGTGACCCAGACAGACTGCTGCTGCTATTAGGTCGCAGAGACAGGGATGGGGGAAAGGCTCACCATAGCCTCAAGGCCTGGGCCAAGGCAAGTGGGTGGCCTTTGTGAGGGCTCTGGAGCCCTGCAGGGCACAGCCCTCCAGCAGTTCTCTGGGCCCCCCAGCTCACAAGGCTGGGTGAACTGGAGGGCCTGAGGGAGAAGGCCAGGATCCAACCCTTACCTCACTCTCCACCTCAGGACCACCATTCCATTGTTGTCTGAACCCCCTCATTAGCTGCCCTTTCTTGACTGTTACTTGCTGTGGGCAGGGCCCACTAGGGCACTGACCAATGACCGACCAGGACCCATTGCCTGGCAACAGGGTATGGAGAAATGACGCTCAGCAATGTCTGCCAGCTTCCCACTGGGCTCACTGCACTGTTACAGTCTCTCTCTCTCTCTCAAAATATCTTATTGTGTAAGTCTAACATCTTACCTAACATCCGTCTTAACTAGGCACTTACATATTTGAGGTCTGAGGCAACACAACAAAACTAGCAAGAGCTTCTCTTTTCTTTGCAATTTCACGGATTGACAGTCATTCTTAACTACAGATCTCAGCAACCTCAGCATACCATTTCTTTCTTTCTGCATTACTTGCTGACTTTGTCCTTTTTACATAAAGGAAGCACTTTCAGGCTTCTCTTGGGCATCTCTCAATTGCCAGTACCACTCCACTTATTTTGCGGTCGCCATTAAGGTGAAGGTCACGTGAAGACAGGTATCGCGATATTGAGACTCTGGCTCTGATAACACAGCGGCCCCTAGGTGAACAATGGCGGGATTTGCTGGACAAAGCGGTGATTCCTGCAACCCAGGCAGCTGACCTCGGGAGATTTCATAGAGGTACTCAGCCACATGGGATTTGAAACCTCAGAAAGGAAAACCTCAGAAAGTGAAAATTTCAGAACAGAGGGACTATCCTATCTGAATACATTGTAAACATGTGTGGATGAAGTAGAACTATGTAGCTCAAATTCTTTCTCTGTACAGAATTCAGTCTGAAGTGCGCGGTCAGCCGACACGTTCAGAGCCAAGGTCACACTTTCCAGAAGGACGATGACAAGCAAGGCTGAATTGCAAAGGCCTGGCCACTTCCTCCCCGTTCAGAGCCTCTCCACCACAGGGACCTTGCTCTGGAGCTGCCCACGGCCTGGCAGAGACAGCGTCAGGTCTGCAGCTTCTGCATCCTAGCCTGACAACTCCGCTCGCGCAATCCAACTTCCTCCTTTTTTTGCACAACTTTTCTGCAGTCCTGTCTCCATCCCAGTGTCTGCTTCCTAGAGAACCCAGCCGACTCCAAGAGCAGTTCAAGAAAGCCAGAAGGAAAGACGTGGTCCCAGGACTGGCTCACTGGCCACCATTTGGGGCTAAGGACACCATACCCATCGCTCTGTGAGCCAAGAGTAGGCCCTGGCACAAGGAGGCAGCCCAGCTGCTTAGAAGTTGCTGGGAGCCAGCTCACGAGATCCCACCCATGACAGAGTCATGAGAAAGAGGACTGATTTGAGCACGGCTTCTCAGGCCTCGGGGATTCTCGAGAGGCTGCCTCAGCACTCACCTTAAAAATTAGATCTCTCTTTCTGACGCTTGCTATAATAGACCTCTTCTTGTCTTCTGTGACTTGGACAAAAGGCTTTTCCTGATTCTCTTCTGAAATAGATCAGTCTGAAACCTCAATCAACAAGACCCCTGAACAGTAGCACCCTAAATAAAATTATCTGGGATATAGAGTATGCTGATCTAAATTCCTTTTGCTAACATATTGGTTTGTTTAATAAATGTACCTGTGCTTTTGGAGCTAATGTGCATGACTGTTCCTTAATAATAAAACAGCATTGAGAGCCTCCACACAGAAAGCCCCTATGGGCACAAAACCCTTCGCAGGAAAAAAGGCTTGTTGGGAAATATAGGAAATGTTGCTTTGTGAAACTGTTGCTTAGTCTATATTTACTCGCTATGTTTTTACTCTTAACGTATTTAGCCTACATAATAAAAGCATAATAGTTGAAGATTTATATAAATAGAAGTTTAGCTGTAATACAAATAGTGAGACAATTGTTGATTTAACTGAAGATTCTTACTTAGAGCTGACCTTCAGCTTGCTGTTCTATGACTTTATGGGACCACATTCTTTTCTGTTAAGCTCAAGGCGTAGAGTAAATTACTGAAAACAGGTTTTACCTTGAAACTTTCTATTGACGAATTCTTTCCTGCTGTGCCTGATACAAAAGTGTTCTGACTGATCAACCCTTATCAATAGGAGAGTCACAAGATGTTGGCAGGCCCCCAGGCCAGAAGAT
The DNA here is from genome assembly GCF_054371585.1 of Giraffa tippelskirchi. Lineage (NCBI taxonomy): Eukaryota > Metazoa > Chordata > Mammalia > Artiodactyla > Giraffidae > Giraffa > Giraffa tippelskirchi. The sequence goes on from NC_137282.1 coordinate 35,624,350, forward strand.
GATGTAAACAAAATGAACTAAGATATGCAAACGATGTCGGTAAAGGTCAACACTGTTGACCCATTAAGCTGATTTGATATGACTCTATACATTTGTTTCTATGTACCACTAAAGATATAAAAGCTGTCTTAAAAAACAATAAAGGCGGAAGACACTTGGGAGACACTTGGAAACACCGAGACTCGAGACTCGCTGTGTCTTCTCATTCGCATCGCCGACACCGTCCATCCTGAGGGAACCCCTGGACCAGCTGGAGCAGGACTCCGGCAAGAAGTTAACAACTGGTGACTTGGGAGCCACTTCTTTTGGAAGGAATTGTCATGACTGGAGGAAACAGCGCATAGGACTGCAGACTTAGTGAGCTGTCATTAAGTCATGGCACTTTCCTGTCTGATGAAAAGCTAATAGTATTGAACAAATAATTGAAAATCGAATGTGAAGATCTGAGCACTTCCTTGGTAGCCTAAATGAGGCCAATTTCCTCTCAAGGAAGAGAAGAAAAGCTTAAGACAAAACTGAAGATTTAAACTATTGTCCCTGATCTTCACAGACAACTGAAAGTTCTTCTGAAGCAAGTTTGTTACACCAAGCTCAGGGCCCTGAGATGAGGATATATGAGTAGATCCCTCTTGAGATTTTAATTCCTCAGAA